>NC_057876.1:9678198-10280314 GCF_019740435.1 Gambusia affinis | reverse complement strand
ACGTGTTTAAAACCGAGGGGGGAAAAAATCTGCCAACCAAACACAGTGGTTGTCAAAAAGCTAAAGAGGACGTGTTGTGCCTTGTTGGCAATGCACTTGAACGCATCCTGGTTTTGATATTATGCAGCAGCAGTGCGACAGCTGGACCTACAAGACATCCTCGTCAGGACATTTTTCAGCGGTTTCTGCCTCCTTCTCGTCCGCGGTGCCACTCCGCTGCTGCCCCCTTCCTCTGACACCGGGTTGTTGACCATCAGCTTTTTCAGCCTCTCGATGCGCTCCGGGTCTGCCACCCCTTTCATCGCTTTCCGCTGCCTTTTCTCCACATTCTCTGGCTTTGCTCGGCCCCGGCCGCCCTTCAAGAAGCTCTCGTACTCCGCCACATTGTTGAAGCACCTGATGTTGGGGAAGGGAAGCGGCGGCGCTGCCGGGGAGTACAGGGCCAGCAATGGGTCAAACTTCTCAGAGCAGACATTTAATTCATTTGCCTCATCATCTCCTGTGTCTGCCTCCGGCCCCGAGGGTGCTGCCGCGCAGTGTTTACTGTCCGGCCTTGCACTTTTTCTTTCCCTCTCCTCCATGTTTGAAACAAGCGGAACGCTAAGAAGCGAGGGATCCTGGGAAAGTTGTCGCTGTCCTGAGTTTATCTTTTACTGCACACTTCAATATTTCATTGATTCCCTAAAGACGCCATAATGCGTATTTTCCCCTAAATATTATGTCATTTATTTAGCCCAGTTTTATTTTCCAAGAGTCGAGTACAAAAAAAAGAACTACAAATCCCATAGCTCTTTAATGCACGTGATTATCAGTGGCTGCGTTCCTTGACATGGGTAGAGATGAAGATAAAACGGTGTGGGAGGAGTTCTTTTTGCCCGGGTAACATTTTTATAATAAAATATTTTTCATCCTTCAAATGATATAAAAAATATTGTAACTCTCGTAATTTTCTAACAAAATAACTGATTATTTCAGCGTGAAGTGAGTGGCATAAATTGTGTGAAAAGTCCCTCTTCTCGGCGCAGCGCTTGCTGTAGCGGCTGACAAATGGTGTACACCCACTTGCGTACATTTGTGTAACTTCATTATATGAATCCGTTCAGGTCGCCGCCAGATATAGGCTACATTATATGTTATAAGAAAATATGTCGTTATATATCTCCAAAGAACAGTAAGTAACGTATTGGGCCTTATTAAAAAACAAATATTGTTCAACTCGGAACCTTTGTGAGGGAAGTTCTGGAGGTGGTACTGCAATTACGGCATATTTGATCGACGGACTGTACACAAAGCAACGTGAGTTATCACGGGATAAGTATTTTAGTATATCTGTTATGAAATAGGTATAAAATCTATTTGGTTGGGTGTCAGGAAAGTGAAATTACCAGGTCAGTTTTGTCATTAGCTTATCTGTTTGTTTAATTGTCGCATAAACGACTAGCTAAGTTGCTACCTGCTCTAATGCCATTCATAACTAATATCAGTCTGTTTCGCAGATATGTTACAGTAAATTTAACCAAATTAATCTGTTCATAACAAATAGAGTTGTTGTCATGTCGGAACCCTTAAATAATGGCAACAAGTCGTCTGTGGTGTGTTTTTCCTTCCGGCAGTCTCTGGATGCTGATAGAAAGACTTGGAGCAGCAGGAAGGTCCTGTTTCGAAGCAGCATCTCTGCGTCCGTTTTCCAGCTCCAGCGCTATGGCAAAAAGCAAGTTTGAGTACGTCCGCAGTTTTGAAACGGACGACACCTGCCTCAGGAACTGCTACATTGTCGTACGACTGGATGGTCGCAACTTCCACAAGTTGGTTGTCTTCGTCATCTCACGCTAAAGTCTGAAATGATTGACGTGTTTTTGACTCTTCTGTCGCATTACAATCTGTTTCAGGTTTGCAGAGCAGCACCACTTCGCCAAGCCCAACGATGACAGGGCTCTGGGGCTGATGAGCAAGAGCGCCCGCTCTGTCATGGAGGAGCTGGAGGATATTACCATCGCCTATGGTCAAAGTGATGAGTTCAGCTTCGTTTTTAAGAGAACCACTACCTGGTTCAAAAGACGAGCCAGGTACCCCTCACTTTCATTGACATGCCTACAAAAATCTCCACATCACGACGGTTCTGTTCCGCTTCACTTTCTTCCCAACCGTGCTTGTCTTGCAGTAAACTCATGACTCATGTGGCCTCCCAGTTTTCCTCTTCGTATGTGTTTTACTGGAAGGAGTTCTTCGGAGAACAGCCGCTCTTGTACCCGCCTGGCTTTGACGGGCGGGTGGTTTTGTATCCCACCAACCGTAACCTCAGGGACTACCTCAGCTGGAGGCAAGCAGACTGTAAGTGCGTCCTTGTGTGTTTCGGTGGATAAATCTACATGATAGATTTATCCACCAGATATTTGTCACTTTAAAGCTACAAATATATGTTTCTTATATTCTAGGTCATATAAATAACTTGTATAACACCGCATTTTGGACATTGATTCAAAAAGGAGGACTCACTACAACACAGGCCGAAGATCGACTAAAGGTAAGAGCAAAACAAAGAAGATGGGTTACTCTGTCTGTATAGAGGAAATGGTATGATTTTTCAGACAGAAATAACAATATTTAGTACATTAAGCATACATAATATAGTTTATAACCAGTTATAAGTTTATTAATTCAATTGTCATGTTGTGTCTTGTCAGATATCCCAAGTTATGCTTCTTTTGGAACCTCTCCAAGCCTATAAAGAGGAAGGCATTTATGTTCAAAATGGATCACAATATATTAAAATACTTTGGGTTTATCATCCCATCATTACTATAAAAGTCAATCCAAATGAAAGAATTATTGAGGTTTTTTTTTTTACATTATATTTTTTTTATATATAAAAATATTTATTTTGCATTTGTTTTCTCTTTTTATCAACCACCCTGTGAAATTTGTAATTCCCTTTAACTTCATTTATTTGTATTTTGTCACTTTACTGCTGCAAACATCAGTTTGCATTTATCAAACTGTTGTATCGCAGAGCAACGCAAAGTAGTGCGTAAATGCAAAGTGGAAATAAAACGATGTGCCATTTTCAAAGCTTTCACAGTTTAACATCTGAATAGTATTTATAGTCATGCTTTTAAAGAACTCTGCAATTATATCGGCAAATCTTTTAAAGTATGAATTTATCATCTTTAATTATGTAAAGATTGAATCTTTTTTTGGCCAGTTCTGTGTAAAAGATCTCATGCTCCACTTTCCAAGTCTTCCCACTTCAGTTGAATTTAGGTCTGAGCTTTAACTAGGCCAGCCTAATAGTTCTATGTGCTTTGAACTCTTCTTTTTTGTTCATGTTTTGTTTTATTACCAGCTGGATTGGCATAATCTTGTTTAAATTATTTTGTAGTTCTTTTAAGCGCTGAAAAAAATCGTCGGTGGCTTTGGAATGCATCCTCCAAGGCAACAATATGTCCAAACTTTTTTTTTTATTATTTGGTTTGCTTTGACAGAGAAGGTTTCTATTTTAAGCCACAACTTTACTGCCTGACTGTTTGACATTTTGTTGTAACATTTGGCTAAGTAGTGGAAAGCACAGCATGTTTTAGATGTCAACAGACTCTTCATAGCTTATTAATTGACACAAATAGACTTTAATGGCTGCAGCTGCCTGGGACTGATGCAGCTGTTCTTTATAACTTATTTCATTTTCCAGTGCAGATTAGGAGTCATCCAGAGAACAATGTCTAGAAACCTCATTGTTTATTAAAAAAATAACTCTCCTCACTCCTTTAATATACAGTGTCTCTATATAAAATCACTTTTAATATGCTGAAATATCTTAGCGGTTCGGTTATAGTATTAAATGCAACTTCAATGTTAGTGGTTGCTCTCCTATAGAATAATTGAAACATCCTGACACAAAGCAACCAGCAGGTGGTGCTAGCCAGTAATGTGAACACCCATTCTTGCTTCCTGTGTATGAGTAGCTGAACTCAATTTAATATATCTGTTGTTTTTTGTTTGTTTGTTTGTTTGTTTTTTAACAGGGAACATTAGCTTCAGATAAAAACGAGATTTTGTTCTCAGAATTCGACATCAACTATAACAACGAATCGGCCCTCCACCGGAAAGGCACCACCCTCATTTGGGAAAAGGTAAGATACTCCGGAGTGATTAAGTCTGCATGGGTTTCCACAAACCTCTGTTGAGGATATCCCAAACGTGTGCCAAACCAGCTCAGTTTGATATGAACCACAAGCTGCTTTATGACTCAGATCTTAATGGTTTCTCTATTTGCCTAGTTAAGTCGTGTCAGAAACCTTCACATTTCCTTTATCTGTCTTTTTCTACCAAATGCTACAAGCTGAACATTTATTTCTGTTCCCTCTATGTCTCAGTGGTTTCTTTGATTCAGAAGTGACACAGTGTTTTTATTTATTTTGATCTAATGGCTTTGCTGGTCTCTCACTTATTCAGATTTTTAAGCAATGTAGTTGTGATGGACAGGAGTTTTTAATGTTCATTCTGCTAGAAAAACAAAAATAATGTGGTATGTATTGATTTAAGAAATCTTTTTAAAATGTATTTATTTTAGATAATCCATGTTTATTATTATTTTTTCTGTGTTAAACTGCTAACACTAGCTTAACAATATGACTCTGTGACCAGATTAAATCCACCATGTCCCTGTTTGGAGGTTTATCAAATGGTTAGAGAGGAAGTAGGTTAATTTTATATTTACATTTAGGTTGATGAGATAAAATTAAGACTCGATGCAAATAGTATGCATACAGAATTGTGCAAACATCACAGGTTTATCCCTAAACTATCTATAGTTTTTTGGGGGTTTTTTTGGCAACAAAGAGTTGAATTTGTGACAAAACAAAGTTATGTAGAGATATCTTTCCTGATTCATTCTCAGATTATTCATTTTTTTTCTTTCATGTGCAGCTGCAGAATCAATTTTTGTGTAATGTTTATTTGTGTTTATGTGGTCGTCAGGAACCTGACATCAGTCCTAAAAATATTCAGATTTTTTTTTTTTCAGGCTAACCACTTCCACTTCAGCCACTCATTTTTCATAATGAGCTTTTATGGTGAGTTACTAGACTAACTAGACTAACCCTCTAATGTCTAAAGACAAACAGGAGGGCTTCTGATACACTTTTTTGTCTAAGTTCAGTGAAGTTCAGAAGTTATGGAAATGTGCTTATCTGGAATAATCGCTTGATTGGAATATTCTTCATCACTTGGAGTCAAAGCTACTTCCTCCCTTTAAGACAGCACATCTTTCCTTTGAATTTTTGTTATCTTAGAGGTCATATGCAGCCAGGAAAAGCATAACAATTTGATAAATATTAAAATTATTCCATCTCCAGCTCACAGTGTAAAAGATCTGCTTGTGTGTCCAACAGTTTGTTCCTCATCCTTCCTTCTTTAACCTTGAACCTTTGTACTTTTACTTTAAAGTTGACTGAATAAAGACTGAGAAGTCTGGAACGTTGACACTTTTAGAGAGCAAAAACTGATTTAACGGGTACATTTTGTCATAACGAAGACACATGAACTCAAACCTGTTGCAGAAGGAAAACAGGACTCATCTCAGCTTGGAATCAGCATAAGAAAGCCTCCCAGTAACGGCCCGATTGTCTCTAACCTCTGTCTCATCATTTCTCTGTCATGTAGCGGGACGAGACAGTTAGCAAGCGCATAAAGCGACCAAATGAGGAGGAGAAGCAGGTTCCTGTCACACGGAGCAGGAGGAAGGTGGAGGCCTACCACTGTGACATTATCGGGGACCAGTTCTGGGAGGAACACCCAGACGTTCTCGAGAACGACACCTGACAACAGCAACTCTCCTTGGAAAAACGACTCTGAGCTGCATATTTAAAGCCGGCTCTCACAGACAGAGACTAAAGAAGCACAGCCACAGCTTCTTGAAACCAAACTATGCTTTTTATCGTTCACAGTACAGTTATTCTCCCAACAGCTGATTTGTGTCTCCATTTTTAATCTACTAAATCACGTGCATAATGATCTGCCAAAAAGTCCCAATTATGCTCACGTTAATTTGAGCATAATTCGTACTGAGGTACAGTACCAGCTGGTGTTGAGGATATTCAGGGGCAAGCATGTCTTGCCTTCCTCCCCCCATAGGGTTACTCCTCTAAAAATATACCCTCATGCGATATCATGAATGGCATTCAAAATACTACCAACGCCTGATCGTTTTGCATGTCTAACATCACCGTGACGCTCTGACGGAACGGCTCTTTTGCAGCGCAAACTATAAATCGGAGTTAATCTTGCAGAAAGTGACGAGTTTTGTAAAGAAAACAAATCCTGGTATGTAGAGAGAAAAAAAGGGAGTGGGATAGAAATGATCCAGACTACAACAGGACAAAAAAAAAATAGCCGTTTATTGGAGCCAAGGCACCCATGAAGAGACGCGAGTGGATTCAGTGGTGTGCGCTGTCATCAGGGCTAAGAATACCTCCCACACCCTGCATTCGCCCTGTCCCTCTGACATGCGCCGCGTGGCATATCACACTTCCAGGGGCCGACCCAGCATGAGCGGCTGCTGGAAGCCTGTGGAGTTTGAAGCCTACTGTATTCTGTCACTGTAGCTCACGCAACAGGAAGCGTACGTTCTTGTCGATCACCAGAAGTTAATTCAGTCAAAAAGGATCATTTGCTTTACTGAAATAAAACAAAATCGGGAGCCGGCTGTGTGTCCATTTGCTGTGTGACTGGTGGCTCTCTGTGTGTGCAGACAATGACTGGACAAATGGTCACATAGACCAGAGGAAACCCTAGAAACTAGAGCATGTTGAGACAAGTGAGCGTGTTATTTAAAGGCGGCATGGATATGCCGTGCTTAACCATAATCCCCTTGTGCTACTGTCGTGGGGAAAAAAAAAGAGAGGATTGCTTCTATTTAAGTTCAGCTTTTTACTTTTTTATTTTCTCTTTTTAGTTCTGAGCTCGGATGGTGACAGATGTGCTGTCGCTGCATTTACTTTTACACAAGGTTGCAGGGGTCAAAGATTTTAATAAGTTAAATACGTTTTAAGGCTCAGACTTGTCAAAAACCTATGGTTAGTGTAGTAAAATTGATTCCATCTTGTTTTAAAAACTTTGTTCTCTAGAGCCAGTTTTTCCATTTTACTGGTTGATGTAATCAGATATGCACAGCTTGGAATTATATACTTTGTTGAAGAGTAATAAAATAATTTAGCGTGTTACAGTAGTCTCAGAATAGAAACAGTTCAGCAGATGTAATGTACAGCCTGTATGGGGAGTCAAGTGTTATCAATGTAGTTGTGTTGTAATTAAAGTTTTTTTTTTATTGTGTTACAACTACTTAAGATTCTTTTGACTTTTTCAATTCGTATGATGAGATCTCTTCAAAACAATAATGATGTAGTGATTCAGATATTTCCACAATATTGTGTTCACCTCAGATTAAAATTTCAATGCTTTTCTTTATCTTATTAATTTACACTTTTAGTTTTGTAGCATGTTGCACTTGTTAGGCAACAGGATACTCCTCTATTTAGACTGTAATAAGTAGATTAAAGCAACTTTACATCGTACATTTTTGTTTAGTTTTCTCCGTGTGGTACAGATTTTAGGCTTATTTCACATAACAGAGGCCCAGTTCCACATCACTGAAATAATTTTGGGTCGGGCTTGGGGATGTAAATCTAAACTCTAATTAGTTATATGACTGACCACGCAAAAACAAACAAACGAAAAGGATTCCTGAAAAACTAAAAATCAGAAGTGAACATCAGGACCTGCTGTGTGAACGCAACCATAGTTCGCTTGTGCCTCTGGCCGGCTTAGCTTTTCAAAGAAATGCGAATCCAAATGCGGCCTTTGAAATGCTAATAATTAACCACAACGTTTCAATATTTCAAATAAATAAATAAAAATATCGACAACTGTGGTAATTCGTTTTATTTTCAGCCCGCTTCACGCCCACAGTGGACATTTTCCGCCGTACCTTTACGTGCCTGTTTCTGTCACAGTATTGCTCGCTGGAACATCCTTTCATCACATCCTGGGTTTGCCTTTCGACAGATCAATGTCAGTGCGTGGTGCGAGGGGAGGGGTTGGAAATGACAGAGATGTTCTCTCTCTGCTCTGCTGCTCTCCAAGCATCCCGTTCACACTGCGCGCAGCGGCGGCGGCTTATCGCGATGTCTAACTGGCGACGCTTTCTCCATCTCATGTGAAACACCAGGCTGCTCTCTGGTCGGTTCTGTCTCGGTGGGCTCGGTAGTTTCATCAGTAGAATGCGTCCCCCTCCTGTCGGTTCCGTGCGGGTCTCTCTGTGTCTCTGCCTCACAGTTTTTCTGCACCGAGTCTCTGCCGCTGGCTCTGGAGACGCCGTTTGTGAGGGTGAGGAGGTTTTGTTCTGGGGGGCTTTTGTTTGTGCACGTTGGGGATTCTTTTCCAGTGCATTTTTTTTTCCCTCTTCAGGATGTCAAAATACGCATTTGTTGGAGATTATTTTTAATCAAATAGACGAGAATGCAGCTTGGTCCTGTTTATCCCCAATTCTTTATTATTCCCCTGCAGGAGAAAACAATCAGAACAGATTCAAAGGCGTCCTCGAACATATCCAGAGTTATGAGGTTACCTCTCCTGTGTGGCTGCATCCTCGTAGACACATCAGATCTGCCAACAAAGAGGTGTGTGTGTGTGTGTATGTATGAGTGTGTAAGAAATGTTGGATAATTACCCAATTGTCAAAACAGCTGAGATTTGTTCTCAACGCACTGAGGTCCAACCCCTCAGTGCGTTGCTATGGCTGAATCCCATCTGTTTCATGTTTTCCAGCATCCGGCAGAGGTCCAGGTTCTGATCTCAGCCGAGGGCCAGCAGCTCAAGATACACCTGGAAAAAAACGAGTGAGTGTACCTTCAGGAAGCCACAGCATCTTTTTTTTATGTATATATTAGAGACATAAACTTTGGTATATTTTACTGATATTTTTTGGTGTTAGATGATGTGCAAATTTATTTTACAAACCAGTTTCACCCCAGAAAACTTGCTAAGTGGTTGGGCGATAGGGCAGTCATTCATTCAGCGGCCCGTCGTGTTTTTGAGTTAAAAAATGTTTCAAGTTGGCAGGAAATATGAAAATATCACTTAAATAATTATGTGTTATTGAAAGACTGGAAGATTAACACCTGAAGAACAACTATCAAGTCTTAAAAAATGCAAATATTTTTAAAAGACTAAAAATTAACAATGCTTAGCCTGGTGGGGGCACAAGTAAAGCCTGGTGGCCCGCCAGGCTTACAATGCACTGGAGGAGACCTTGACAAGCAGTAGTCTTAAAAGTGTGGCAGCCCTGTTTACTCGAATGCCCATAAGTAAAATCCAGTCTGCAACAAATTACTTCCATCAAATTAGTTTAATACAGTCCAAACATGAATAATTTAATCTCAATAAAAATGTGTTCAGTGAAAGACCTCTGGCTAGAGAACCTTAGTGAACAAACATAAACACCAAGAAACACAGCAGACAGGTCAGGGAGAAGGTTGTGGAGAAGGATGAACATCTTACAGAGCACTATAATTCATCCATTCGGTCATCTTAAAATGGGAAGAGTACAATTGGCTGCTTGGAGGACGTGCAGAAACGCAGAGCTCAGGAGGGAGCTGTAGCGCACTCCCCAAAGAGTGGCAAGAAGAAACTCACTGGTGAATGAAAGCCATAAAAAGTCCTTTTACAGTTTGCCACAAGCCACATAGTCGGCTGGTCAGATTATTTAAATCAAACGTTTTGGACTACATTTGTGGTGGCAACATCATGCGGTGGGGAAGCTTTTCTTTACTCGGGACAAATAAGTCGGGTTCGACGATGTTATTTGATCCAAGGCAAAAGGAATGGAGTCGGGGGCATTTTTTTTCACTGCGTCTTCATCTCGGTTGTAGCCTTTCAACAGATCAGTCTTCTGTTGCATCTTTGATTTATTACCCCTACAGCTAATTTGCTCCACATTTATTTTGTAAAAATGCTGAGTGATATTTTCTCTCAGATATCCACTAATGACAACCCAAGTACCACCAGTGGTGCTTGAGAACCATAGGATTATGGCATCTCAGTCATCAGCCAGCCGACCTGCTTGCCCTTGTTTGTTTGACCAGATGTTAGCTGTGACATGGACGCATTCGCAAGGTCAGTGCCCCCCGGTGGGTGATGACGAGAGGTGGGGGTCGTGGTGGACGGACACCCGATCCGTCCGCCTTGAGCTAACAGGAAGTGAGACTGTGCCTCTCCAGCGAACATCCTGCAATCTGATGTAGAGGTTCCTGTCCGCTAACAATGAGACGACGGCAGAACGAGAGCCGAGTGTCTTACCGCTTTTTAATAGAAAGTTTGCAGGTTCGGTCTGCGTTTTACGGTAGACCAGCTGAGGTTTTATCACTTGGATTTGAGCCAGCAGACAAGTGGGCAGCAGAGCCTTTCTGAACGGTCAGCCACGGAGTCGGCTTTTGCCCTCAAGTGTATTCCTCATTTGGATTCTCACAGAGCTGCGTCTCCAGTGAGTCTGGATGAACGTTCCTAATCTACCCACCCACCCCGAGGGATTTTCTCCTCCGCTACGTCGGCCCGGCAGGTGGTCACACTGTTAGCCCCCCCCGACCTCCCAATGGGAGAAGGGATTTTCATCAATCACAACCTGTCCGACCATGTGTGGTCAGAAAATAGAGCGAGAACGATGACTGATGAAGTGACGGGTGTGAGGTTTTGACATAGATTAGATAAAACTTGTACAGTCTGTTTCTCAGAACAGGATGGAGGAGGTGTTAGTGGACTCAAGAAATGATTACAAGATGTTCCAAGAAAGAGGAAATCCAACCTTTTACTCGCAAAGAGAAAACAGCATTTTGAAATCAATTTTGAGCAATTTTTCTCTGTTCTGGGTCAGAAAAAGGTCTGAACATTTCACTTCTGCTGTAGTTTTACTTGGGAAAAGGAAAGATATACAGTTAGGTTTTGTCCTGTCATATTTTTGAGTGTTTGTAAGAGCTTGAATGCTGCACTTCACTTAGAGACTGCATTTGCGTCATTACGCGAACATACTTAACAAAATTTATGCTCATCATAACTTCTAACACTTAATTGGATCCTCGAGAGTTTTATGGTGTCTTGCAGCCCATCTGCCTGGCACGCAGATTTAGATTTGGTGCACTCTCACAGCGCAGCTTTCCAGCCCATGCTGTTAAGCACCAGAAGTCATCATTTTTACAACTTTACCTTTTTAATTATGTTTGGGTTTGGAGCTTATTGTCTCCATCTCTGTAACAGCAAAATCTGTAGCTCAAATTTGACTTAACAAAGTTTATTAAGCAAGTATTTATTCAGAGAACAGGAGGAAGTCGAGAAAAATGTTGTCTGAGAAGTGTCGCTTGAAGACCCATTAAACAGGCACCTTTCCCAGGGATTTAAAAGCGCTTTTTGCTGATTCCAGGTTGCTGAGTTTCACCATAGTGGGAACTTGAAATTCCTTTTAAGTTTATGCTATACATTTAGTGATGTAGAAAGAAAGCTGAAATACTCCAGCAGCATTAATAGTTATCGTTAAGTGTTATCATCTATAGTTGGTTTGAATAATTCCTCAATCCTTCGACAAAACTTGCTTCCAGAAAATAGACCTTGTTTTTTTTTGGGGGGGGGGGGCACTGTCATCAGTTTGCCCCGTCATGGCTCATCCATGTTGGATATCCTCGCTCTAATATATCATGATATTTAGTCTTTAAATAAATATTTATCATTCATATCTGACTAATCTTTGCTGTTGGACAAAAGGCTCTTGAGGTGAAGAAAACCAACGCTGATACCGCCGTTTACTAAAATATTGTGCTCCAACAATTTCAGGGATTTTTTTAAAACCGTAATTGACAATATATACTTGCTTTGAAACCAAAAATTCTTTCCTTTGTGTCATTTCAAACTAGTTTTCGCATCCTTCTTTGACCTTTGACGTCAACACGGTATTTCTGAAATACTCAGATCCTCCCATCTCCCACCGACAACAAAACTCACTTGAATCCTCTTCTGTCCCCGTTCTGGTGCTTTGCTAGAACCCCAGCAAATCAGCCTCACCACATCTATATGCCTGAATGCATTGAGTGCTACAATACTTTTTGTTCGTGTTCCTACAGAACAATTCTGACACTTTCTGGATAGAGCCTGTTTTTTTGTTTTTCACCCTTTAATTTTAGCACCAGTATTATGTTCCCCCCATCGTAAATCATTGTTTCGCCCCTTTGTTTCCCAATAAAGACTCCCAAAGTACTTTTGATTCGTTTCCAATGCTGAGACACAAATGGCTGTGAAACTAAAAGCTTGGCCGGGGAAGACTGCAGTTTGTGTCGGGGGCCGGGGAGAGATTAATGATTTTTCAGGAGCAGCCAGATGAAACGCTGCCAGTAAATACATGCCATGGTAGTATCCTGGCTGCGTCTCTGCATCCTCTCTGCACCCAAAACTGTGTTACAAGGTCAGCAGATAAATGGGAAACTTAAAGCAGCTGTGAAATGATCTCGATGTCATCCTTTTTATTTGTCTCTTGTGACGCTCCAGGGCCGTCTTTCTCCAGCTGTCCTCCTTTTCTCCCGGCTTTACCTCATCCTTTCTTTAGCCAATCGCAGCAACAAAACGTGAAAAGAAAACAGAAGACATTAGTGTTTGTCGGCATTGGTTTTCTTTGTGGCCGGAGTCCAAACCTAATCCATTTCTGTCCTTCCCAGTCATTCTTCAGTGTGTGTGCGCGCGCGTGTGTCTGCCTGAGCTTTTATCTAAATGAAAGGCCACAGCGCACTTGCGCTGGGCTGATTCGGTTAAGAGCAAGGCGTGGATCAGTGAGAGCAGGCTGACTCAGAGTGCACGAAAGGTAATGCAACTACGCAGCGAGATGGAGAGGAAGCGGTGTGAAAGGGCGTGTCATGGACCGGAGGAAAGGGTTGAGCAAGGACAAGCTGAGAGGAAAAGTTGTGACAGTTGGGGTCGGTTTGGGTGTGAGTTATACCTCTCTGGTTCAGACAGGACCCGTGTGGATACTACCTCTTCCTCCTCTGCCTGACTTTCTCTATTCTTCAGCTTAGTGCCCTTCCTGCACATCATTAAGTGCACGAACCCGAATGTAGCACTCCCTTAGGAAACGCAGCCATTGTCTCTCCTCTTTGCTCTTTTCCTTTAGTTCGCCCTTATCTTGTCATGTCCTCCACTGACCAGCTCGGAAACTGGAGTTTTCTCACCTCGCCTGACGCTCCCCGGGGCTCCAGTGTAAATAAACGAGCCCGGCAGCGAGGCTTAGGGAGTCGGCGGCCACACGCAGACAGATGACATCCACAAGCTAACTTTCACAGACTCAGCACCACGAGAGAACGCAAAGACGGCAGCTCCGATGGAGTGGTGAAAGCTGACGTGTAATATCATCTTTTTTTTGTGTCGACCCAAAACATCATCCGCCCTCTCCAGAATCCTTTGCAGAAATGTATTTTTTCTTTAGCTCTGCATCAGCCATCTTTCTCCTGACCCCTTACCTCCGTGCAGTGATGTCATCTGATACTATGAGAGAATGCAACCCTCTGACCCTGTTGCATTACCCCTCCACCCCCACTTTGCTCCCCAACCCTGTCCCCACCCGTCACTATCTCCAAAGTACATTAGCATTACTCCCCCACTCTGTCTTTCTCCTGCCAACGTTGAACCAGCTCTTTGTTTCAGCTTCATTTGCTGGACAGCCCCGATTCCAGCTACACTGCTGTGCTAAATCACAGCATCTGTCCAAGAGCTGGAAGGCATCCAGACGTCGTTGGCCGGCACATAGAACTTTTACAGTCTCACTTTGAAAGCCCTCATGGTATTTACTGGAATGCAAATAAGCTAAAGGCTTTAAGTTTTTCTAAAGTCAATGGGATACGTTTTAGGCTGATTGGCTCAAACTTGGCACTGGAATGAGGTTCGCGGCGCCTGGCCATGCTTAGCTGTGCTTTTCCTCCCTTCAGTGTTTCATCCCTTGCAAATTTATCATATTGCAAATTCTGTCTGATTTTGTGGGATTTTATGTGCTAAATCAGTACAGAGAAGTGCATAGATCCTAAGTGAAAGGACAATTATCTGTCTTTATTTTTTGTTGTATTACACATAAATCTAATCTACAAGCCAGGATTTCTACTTAATCCATGGAGGATTTCATGTGTTAACATCAATTTGTAACCACATGAATGTACTTTGATCAAACTCCTTGTTTTGTAGCTCTTTCTCTATGTTTAGGATCCCTGCTGGAAGCTCCAATCAACAATAGGCACTTCACTTTTTCTGCAAGACAAGAATCCCCACAGCATACTGTTGCCATTACTGTGGCAACATTTTGTCTTTTTTGGTTTTCTGTTTTGGTTAAATGAGCTTATCTTTGCAAATCCAAAATTATATTTCAAAACTCACCTGGCAGTGTTTTGAATCTTTAATGTTTGATACGTTTATGAACATTGCTATGTAAAATTAGTAAAATTGATATTGTGCTTTTGGAGCGTACATGGTTGTTGAAAAGGAAAATAGTTTCTGTCACGCAGGTGTGTCACCGCTGTTTATTCCAGTTTTTGATCACCAGTTGACACCTCCCATGTGTCAGGAAATACTGAGACGAAATGAAACTGCTTTGATCGCGTCCTCTGTGGTTTAGTGTGGCACGTTTACCTACGGTATGCCGGTTAAATGAATTAATCTATGGTACTTCTCCTATTAATAAGAATGAGCATGCCAACGTTTGCATTCTGGTATGTAAATGACCATAAAGATAACGGAATATGATATGTGCTGTTTTGATTGGAGAACGCATATACTGGACATTGTTTTGTAAATTGTGCCAAACACCGTTGAGAGCCGACAGGAGCTGCACCAGAGTGAAACAAATGTGTTGCTAGCGGTAGAGGCTAGTTGTATAATTTCGTAGATGGTTTGTTTTGACTACATGTCATGCTGGGGCAGGTTATATAGCCATCAGTCTGCTAGTGTACACAAACGGTTATCCCCAAGGATTGGTATGTCAGAGTGGTTTTGCTCAGGCGCAGAGCTGCTGATTGGTGTGTGAACAGAAGGAAGAATGGAGACGGAGTCATTTGCTTCTTTTTCAGACGACATAATTGCCCTTCATGTAGAAGAGCTGTGAAGCAGCAGCAGGGTGAAGTTGAGTTTGTTGTTCATTTGGTCTCTGAAAACCGCAGAGTCTTAAAGATAACCCAAGATCAGCACTCCTTCACATTCTGTTTGAGAGGCTGCGAAGCTAAAGGAAGGCCAGATGAGGTCAGGAGGTCAAATCCAAACGCTGAGGGGGTTGCCCTGTTTGCGATGACACATACCCACTGACTGATCAGCTTTAAGTCCTTTGTGTGGGACATGTATGTAATTATAGAGCCTCCTCTTTCTTAGTGGATGATGAAGTAGTTGTTTCTGTCTGTGACTTGCTTTGTTGCAGATTGCATCAACAGGCTGTCATTGTTTCAAGTGGCTTGCCTCCCTCAGGGCGTCTGTCGGGGGACAGAAAAGACTTCCCTTCATTTGTCCTAATCACGCTTTAGAGAAACAGATACTTTGGGAGATGTGCTCACTTGCATCCTTAGGAGATGCAATTTGTATGACATGCATTGTATGTAAAGCAAGCAGTGTGCTAACTTGGCCAATATACATGACTGGAAACTGGTGGACACAGATTAAAGATGTCTGAATTAGCTAATAAAGTGGTCTGCCATTTTTAAGTGGGGTTTGGATTTCACTAGAAATTTCCATGCTAAACCATCAGACATTGCGTTCTGAGTTGACAAACACTGTGCTAATGTTCTGAGCACAGTTCCTTAGCACAGTTACTTCTCTATTAGCAGCACCAGTTGATAGAAAGGTACTCCTTATCCTTTTACACATTCAAACACTATAACACCACAGTCCCTAAAAGACGTTGTGCTGAAGTGAATACATAGTTTACCCTATGAAATACAAATGTTTACCAATGCATCATCATCACTACATCTTATGTAGAAGCCGTATTGGAGATTGAGGTTAGTTTGGAGATAGAACTCAATCAGGAAATGTTTTAGCAGTTATTCCCTCATTCAGAAGTGAGTTATTGATGTAGAGTCTGAATTTCAAATGGAATTAAACCTTCCTCAAATGGTGCAGTAAACAAAGAGCACTTGTACAATAGATTGGTTCAAATGACCAGTTATGACAAGCAGCCTGAGTTTTCATAGCAATGCCATGCTAATGCTAATTCGGCTGAATTTATTAGCCTTTTGTGAATTCGTACACTGTAGCTACACATTCTCTAACAATAAGTAGATACAAACAGGTTATCAGTGCAGCTATGAGCTTAGCATAAAGCTTGAATTTTAAAAAAGCCCCGTATTTCAATTGAATTACAACTTCAGTGAGACCTATAGTTGCTTAGCTTTTAGCAACGCTAAAGCTCAGAATGCTAGCTAACATTTGGTTCGTGTTAGTGTGAGGACAATTCATTTCCAAATTCAGTTGTTTTATTCATTAGTCTAACCTCACCCAGTGTTTAAAACATCAATATTGTCTTCCAGCTTTTGTGCTGCAGCATGAAACAGATAATGAATATAAAAAAATAAAACTGTATAATATCTAATGCATTTCAGACAAATTGGTCTGAGTCACAGCTGTTGCTTGATTTGGTAAATGCATCTTTCACTCTAATCTCAATTTGCTGCACTGCTGATTAAAGGATCCTAAGTTCAATCTTAGGGAAGAAAAATACACTTGGAGAGGCAGAGCAAAAGAAAACCATCTGTAGGGCAGAAACAGTTTATGAATGAAAACAGGAAGGATGGATTGAGACACAGTTGGAAGGAGCACTACAGGAAAAGAAGCATCAACGCTGGTCTGAGTCCAAGCACACGCATGCATGCACACGCCCACACACACACACACACACACACACAGAGATGGAGGATAAGACAAATGTGAGGCTTTACCCAAAGCAATGTTTTTTCAGTGTCCAGACATGCATCCAACTTCCACTGATTTATCAGCCTCTGCGGTGGAGTCAGACTTGTTTAGTAAATGAGAAATGTTATTATTGTAGAAAAAATAAATCTGGAGCACGGGGAGCTAACTCCGTCCACAAAATGCATTTTTACCATCGAGTTGTACAATCACGGGAGGAGGTGAAGGATTCCAGGAAAACATGTATATATTTATTTAAACACTTATGACATCTTTTTTTATGCTTTACTATCTCGGATTTACTTAAGAAAATCTTTAAAGCACTTTGGTTCAGTGAGGTTATCTCCCAGAATGAATAGTTCACGAGCTGCTGACCGCTTGAGATACAATGTTCTCTTTTGTTATCTTTGTTCCTTCAGCTGTTGCTTATTAATTATCGCCCCCGGTTCACGTTCACCCTCTATATGTTTTGCTGCTCTGTGTCCCGAATGTTTACGTCCTCTTTGTGTTGACTGCCTCCAGACAGCTGCTGGCCCCTGGGTATCAGGAAATCTGGTACAGCCCCGATGGAGCTCGCCGCTCCGCTTCTCCTGCCAGCACCGTGAGTCTAAAGAAACAGTTTTATGCTCCTAAATCACACAGGAAAAAAACGTTACAGCGCATTTCTGGGAGAAAAAGAAAAGAGGAAGATTCAACGTGAACTTGAGCAAATCAAATGAAAATCAGCATCGGTGTTAAATGCAAGAGTGTTTTTTTTTCTGAAAATACGAGAACATTGCATTGAAAACGGCAAACAAAAAGCTGAGGGTTGAAACGAGAGTTTGTTTTTCAGGAAAACTGTTTCTACCATGGTGAGGTTCTGGGCATTGAAGGTTCCAGTGTTGCTGTCAGCACTTGTACAGGAATCAGGTAAAGAAAACTAACTTTATTCACAGAACGTTTACAGATGTCTTGCTCCTGCTATGTGCTTTACTTGTGCATTGAATTCGCAAAGCAGACTGCAGTAAATATATAGATTCACTCTCAAAGGCGGGGCATTACATCTTTGACGAAGGAGCAGACATATCCATTAAATCTAGCAAACGGGAGCTTTTTTATTTATTTTGTTGTATCACTTGGTCATAAAACAGAGATTATTTTCTTATCATTTATTTTCTTCTGTTTTTTTGCTTCCTGGTTACGAGGATTCACCCTAAGTACCTGCATAACGCACTTTAAATGAAGGCAATCGAAAGCACAAGCAGACTCTGGCTTGTCTGAATTTAGCAGGTATACTTTTGAATGTTCACCTAATTTTTTTTACAAGTATTATAATAAGAGTTGACAGAATCGAATGTTAAAGCTATTCCCACAGTGCTGTAAAAATCCATCCATCCATCCATTTTCTGTTCACCCTTCGTCCCTAATGGGGTTGGGAGGGTTGCTGGTTCCAATCTCCAGCTGCGTCCCGGACGAGAGGCAGGGTTCATCCTGGACAGGTCGCCAGTCTGTCGCAGGGCAACACAGAGACATACAAGACAAACAACCATTCACACACACACACACTCACACCTAGGGAGAATTTAGAGAAACCAATTAACCTGACAGTCATGTTTTTGGACTGTGGGAGGAAGCCGGAGAACCCGGAGAGAACCCACCATGCACAGGGAGAACATGCAAACTCCATGCAGAAAGACCCCGGGCCGGGAATCGAACCCAGGACCTTCTTGCTGCAAGGCAGCAGCTCTACCAACTGCGCCACTGTGCAGCCCCGCTGTGAAAATCCACCTGTTTTTTTTTTTTGTCCAACGATCAGACTGAGTAATCATTAAAAACTGTAAAATGGCCATTTTACTGCTTTTTGAAATCAGTAAACTCAGTTTGAAATTAACCTGTAGTCTTTAAATGGAGTCTGGTTAAAATAGTGATCACTGAACAGATACCCCAGTCCTTATTTCTCAAGTGCAAGAGTTGCAGGTTTTGAAATGGAGCTGGTCTAATCCAGAGGCCAAACAAACGCTGTGAAGTGGCGCTACGCCATTCTCTGAAAACTGGGAGCCTATTTCAGTAATTTGTGTCTGTGGAAACTTAAAAATATAACTAGTAATAAAATAGTTCAAACTTATTTATTTCTCTGTATTTAAATTTCCACAAACTATAAAAACCGCTGTGGGAAAAAAAAAAAAAGAGTCTTGACAAGTATGGTGATTCTGAATGAAAAACATGTAGGACCCCCGTACATAGATAATGACAAATGTCTAACGTTGAGAACAAAAACTCAATTTATAAATCAATATAAACATATTTGGTATGCAAGAGGGGACATTTCTGAGAAGCTTGCCTGTGAATTCAATAATTCTTTTGCAAAAAAAAAAAAAAAAAGACTGTGCAAACTTTTGTACTGTGATAATGCTGGGGTCAAATGCGTAACAGTACGCAGTGTGTCTAATCTCTCATGCAGTCCATTGAGTCAGTAGGTTATTGGCTCTAAAATCGGTTCATCGAGTACAGCTTAGCGTGGAGACCCGCTTTTTTTTATTGTGTTTTTTTTTTCCTCCTCCTGCGGCTTCAGAGCTGCTGATGTTTCCCGCTGGAGGCCCTCACAGCAGAGGGGGAACCCTGCCACAAATCAAGTGTTTATGCGAGGCTGTACATCTGGAGGGAGAGTGAAGGAGCACATCTTCATGTCGATCCTTTTGAGGAATGCGAACAAATCAAAAGCGGGACGCCGACGTGTGGGCGCCCGACTTCAGCAGATGTTCTCTGCAGCTGCGCTGCCCTGCTGTTGTGTGCGTCTGCTTATGCGAAGAAGCCGAGAGGATTGAGCTTTGGCTGCGTCTGTCCCAGCTGATCTTTATTTGTCAACAGCAGGAGGCATGCGGTTTTCTGTCCTGCCAACACGTAAAGTTGTCAAAGTGACAGAAACCAAAATTAAATCTACTGGATAATTATTTTTTTTTCCTGTTTCAGCTGAAAACATGTTACTTGTGAAAATGTAGAACAGTAGAAAGAAATGGGTTTATTACTGGCTCTGTTTCCTTACTGGTAATCATCGATATCAATGATGTGAACTGACTTCCGTGACGACGGATGACTTAATGTGTCGTTTCCTCAGGGGACTGATTTCTCTGAACGAAAGCGTGAGCTACCTAGTAGAGCCTCTTCCTGATTCCACCGACGCCCAGCAGCATGCTGTGTTCAGAGCGGAGAGTCTCCGTCTGCCCGAGGGGAGCTGCACACATCACTATGGCGACGAGGCGCATCGGGGCGGGCTTAATGACTTCATCCGAGGAACGGTGTCACCACGGATTGGGAGGGTGGGTTGCCATCTTGATGAGAACCCAAATTTTAAAGTGGCTCTCATAAATATTCCTAACCCTTAAACTTGTTCAGATTTTGTTATGTCCCAACAACAAAATTTAACGTATTTTACTGAGAATATTATGAGATATCCCAACAAAACGTAGCTGACTCATAGGAATGCAGACAAAGCAAAGAGGGACACTGACGTAAGTTCTTCTGCACTTGTGCTGCCAGCTCTAGAGATAAAACCTTTTCCTCATGATCATTTTAGCTCAAGTTTGTGTTACGCTGTCATGGACGTTTGTGGTTCCGATGTGACAAAATGCAAGTAAAATGTTCAAGGGGGTGTGCATGCTACTGGAGGGTAATGCATGACACTGTTAACTCATTAAACCGTCTTTATATGCAGGAGAAAAGGGAGTTGATGCAGAACATGAAATATGTGGAGCTTCTGTTGGTTGCAGACAGAGCTGAGGTAAGGAAATAGGTTGGGAAATGTCCACATATGGTCACATAGGAGTTGGAGAGGTGTATGTGCAATTCACACGTGTTTATTAATATATCAATACATGATCAAACTTAGATTATATATAAATTTCCATCTTACATGGTTACTATTAAATTTTTAGTTGATAAAAGTGAACTAATTAACACATTGCACCGACTATTTTCTTTTTTTTTTTTAGACACATCTGAAAAATTCCCTTTTAATAACAAAGATAGATTTAATCAGAAAAGCAGCACATGCGTCACTTATGTGTTTATTGTGGTTCATGTTGTGTTGCAGTTCGAGAGACATGATAGGAGTTTGGACAAGACAAAACAGAAGCTGCTGGGAGCAGCCAACTTGGTTGACAAGGTAGCATCTCGTTTGAAACGTTATTAAACACGCAAGATGTCAGATTTAGATTCAGTGCATCTATTTGTTCTCTTTCCCCCCATCGACTCCCCGCAGTACTACAAGGCTTTGAACATCCGTGTGGCTTTAATCGGACTGGAGGTGTGGACCGACCAGGACAAGATCGGCGTGTCCGACAACCCGCACAGCACCTTGGCGGCGTTCCTGTCATGGAGACGGAAGGAGCTGAAAAACCTCGCCAACGACAACGCTCAGCTCGTCACGTCAGTGTCTCTCGCCATATGGAACTTAATTGCTTTGCACTTCCCAAAAAGCTTCATCTCTGTGCTTCCTTTAACTGCACTTTTGTACATTTTTGTCCATAGAGTACGCTACCTGTTGAACACTTAGTGTGTGTTTTATTTCAAATAATTCAAATTAAAAATGATCCGGAAGCAGCCAAAAGTTGATGATAGAGTAAAAATGGTCCAAGAAATTATATTAAGTAATATCCTGAATAGCTCCACAAAGAAAAAAAAGTGATTCATCAAGGGATTAAACGTATCTGTGATGTTACGGAAATATCCGCAGGCACGATCTTGTCTTGTTTGTTGCTAAGCTGACTTTTTCTTTCACCACCGCCTCTTCCTTCTTTGGGATGCCCCAGAAAACTGAGATGGAAGAGTCTATGATTTTTACATGAAAATCTTAAGTAGCTCACAGGATATAAAAAAAAAAAAGACCGGCTCTTCATTGCTGCTTAGAACAGGCAGTCCAGAGTTGGATAACTACAGTAAATGTACAGTAATGCAAACCATTTCACCAGCTTTGATGGTTTGACCAAGATTAAATCCTCTTATTTCCACTTGATGAAGCCAGCTGGTTCTCTGGTTAATGATTGGTGCACCCTGTGGATCACGACTTCCCTACCTGGCCTGGATGAACCTTTTGACCCTGATGGACCTTCATTTTCAGATCCTGTTCATTTGTTTGTTTTTGTTATAGAAAATATGTTTGACAACTCCTTGTAGGTTCTCAGTCCAGTTGGTAAATATCTTGTGCAAAACCAGTTACTGATGGTGTTTTTTTGTGTGTAGGGGGGTGTCATTCCAGGGCAGCACTATTGGCTTGGCACCACTTAAAACCATGTGCTCTGAATACCAGTCGGGCGGCGTGAACACGGTACGAGAGACAAAACAAAACGAAACAAAAACGCTACAATAATCCTAATTTTCATCCTACGACTCTCACATTCCGCTTGCAGTTGCAACCACATGTCCTTGTCGTTTAATTTTTAACCTTATGTCATATTTGAATGCTAAGGATCACTCGCCACAGTTCGTCGGGGTCGCCGCCACCATTGCACATGAGATGGGCCACAACTTTGGCATGAATCACGACAGAGATGGCTGCTGCCAGGCCAAGGCAGAAGACGGTGGCTGCATAATGGCCGCTGCCACCGGGTATAACAACAACAAACATGAAACATAATGTGAAATCAGGCTTTATCATTTAGAAGGAAAATAGGAAAGACGATTAATTTTGTAGCTAGCATGTGGTTTGTGTCTCTTCCGTTCTGCAGGTCTCCGTTTCCCCGTGTGTTCAATCCCTGCAACCTGAAGGAACTCAAGAGTTACCTGAACTCTGGAGGAGGCAAATGTCTCTTTAACCTGCCGAACATCAACTCGCTGTATGGAGGGCGGCGCTGCGGCAACGGTTACCTGGAGAGCGGAGAGGAATGCGACTGTGGGGAGGAAGAGGTCAGACAGGTTCTGTCTGCAGAGACTTTTTCTTTTCCTTTCAGCATTTTTGATATTTTACGCTGCTAAACTTTGTGAACAGGAATGCACCAGTCCATGTTGTAACGCCAACAACTGCACCCTTAAAGCCGGAGCCGAGTGTGCCCATGGAGTCTGCTGCCATAACTGTAAGGTATGCAGGTTAGGTTAGGTGGCTGTTTATGGCAAGGCTTGAATGAAAAGTAATTTTCACTTTTTTTTATTTTTATAAATGTTAACACCCTCTGTTTTTTTTGTTTGTTTTTTTTGACTGGCCACTCCTGTTTTTAAGAAAGTTTGGCTTTCTTTGAATCATCTTATCTTCCCCTCTGTGTCTCACTGTGAAGATAAAGAGCCCGGGAGAGCTTTGCCGTGGCACCTCTGGGCTGTGCGATCTCCCGGAGTACTGCGACGGAAAGTCGGAGTCGTGTCCAGCTAATTTCTACTTAGCGGACGGTACGTCTTGCGCACACGGGCGGGCCTACTGCTACACGGGCATGTGTCTAACCCTGGAGCAACAGTGTCAGTTTCTCTGGGGGCGAGGTGAGTAAACCAGTGCAAATTTGAATGTTTCACAATTTGAGAAAGTTTATTTACATACCATTGTAATAGTATTATGAACAGCCTCCTAATGCCTATAGGAAACTTTGTAACACACAGAGAAAGGGATCTTTGATCATTCCTATAGGTCAGACAGAATAATTTCTTATGATCTTTTCGGATCCAGCTGTTTCTATTTCCTTGTTGCAGGAGCCCATATCCATTCTGAAGCCAGCAACTGGTCTGGTTAATGATGGGTAGGCATGGTAACTAAGCAACCAGTGCTGGCAAGTGAGTAGGAGAATACTTAATTGTGTTAGCTTTGGAGAGGCTAACAACTAGCATGCCTAGGCTGGTCATAAACTAGATTGGCCATTTCCTCTGCAGGCCACAATCACAGATACTGTAGGTTGGCTTTACTATTGGACAGGCTAGTGTTAGCATTAGAGAGGCTATCCTGTTCAATCCTTGAAAACTTTTTTCAAACGTTTCTTCTCAGAAAGTGTCTCTCTCCATGGATGGAAACCGTGTTGGAAAATATCTGCACAATGCGGCGCACTTAAATTTTATGATATTTTTACGTTCTTAAGGAATATTTTTGTATTTACTACAGCTACTAAAAAGCCACTTTACATATAGTAAAGTAGTTTTTTCTGAGTCTTGAATAATCTATGGATGAAAGTGACGAAGCAGTAGTTTAGGCCAATTTCCCATAAAGATTCTGATAATCTTACCCATTCACATTCATTTCAAATACAAGCGAAATATTTTTTGACAAAAGCACCCAATCTGTATTTTTCTTTAGATGCAGTCAGGTTATTATGGATTGTGTTCAGGAAACAATCATTTTAATATCTAAATTGCCCTATTTTAAAACAAATTTTAAACCATCAGTTCTTAACTTTACATTAGCTGTTCATCTCTCTCCTGGACTTAATTACATAATTAATCAATTATTTCATTCTTTGGTATTATCCTATAAAACCTCCAAATATTGAGGCCTGTTTATGTGAAGTGAGCTGCTTCAATAATGCCCCTCTTATCAGCCTCTGATGTTGTAACAAAGTCTTCCTAGAGAGTCTTTGATGCATCAAAGGAGTCGAATCAGAGGCAGAAGGGAGCCCATCTGGTCTTCATCAGGTGGTCGCTGATCTCAGAGGGATATGTGCGTGTTTGTTGTGTAATGCTATTGTGATTTATTTATTTTTTTCTTCCAAACCACAGATGCGCGCCCATCCCCTGACGTGTGTTTTAAAGAAGTGAACAAAGCGGGGGACATGTACGGCAACTGCGGCAAAGACCAAGAAGGAAAATACAGGAGCTGCAGAGACAGGTGAAGATTCAGGAAAAGTTCAGGAAGTGTTCCTTTGGCTCTCCTTCGTCCAATGCACGTCTTTATCGCTGCACTCCAGGGATGCAAAATGCGGCAAAATCCAGTGCTCTGCTTCCGCCGCCAAGCCCATTGAGAACAACGCAGTCCGCATAGAAACGACGGTGAAAGTGGACAGCAAGAGGACTGAGTACAAGTGCCTGGGGACGCACGTGTACAAGCTCGGCCAGGGGGACGAGGAGCCGCAGGGCGACACTCTGGACCCGGGCCTGGTCATGACGGGAACCAAGTGTGCTGATGACTCTGTGAGACGTGTGAAAATATGCGAAATGAGATTTCCAGAACTAATGAAGTGTGAAATCCTCTGGCTTTGAAGTGTTTTCTCTTCTTTTTTTTTTTTTTAATAATCTTCTTTCTTTTTTTTATTAGCTGCGTGATGATTGCGTTTTAGTTTGCCACTTCGCTAATGTTCTTCCTCACAGAACTCTATTTTTAATTTTATTTTTTTCCCCCTAACAGATCTGCTTTAACGGAGAGTGCCGCAATGCATCGTTCCTGAGAGCGGATGAGTGCAATGCCAAGTGCCACGGACACGGAGTAGGTCCCAGTGTGTCGCAGCAGAAATGATGGATTTATTTGGTTGCTGGCCTGTAATTATGGAAAGTAGCCGTCCTTGGCAGCGGGGCCAGCAGAATTATTGAAATTATTTCCCTTTTAAAATACAATGCGATGGGCGCGTGCTGCAATGGCGTAGGGGATAGCGCGACCCACGTATGGAGGCCTTGAGTCCTCGACGCGACCGTCGCGGGTTCGATTCCCGGACCTGACGACATTTGCCGCATGTCTTCCCCCCTCTACTTCCCCCTTTCCTGTCAGCCTACTGTCATAAGGGACACTAGAGCCCACAAAAGACCCCCTGGTGGGGAAAATAAATAAATAAATAAATACAACGCGATACTGTAGGAATCCTACTACTAATGCTAAAAACCAACTTAGAAAGATGCAGAAAATGAAAAGTTGTGCTGAAAAATCCATGGAATCCCTATTATCACTGCATTTTTGACGTGCACAATAGTACTGATTGGCTGCTGTACTTGGTAGCGTCTAATTTTTGAGGTGCCATTGAAATGATATAGTGAAATTAGGAAGATTTGGGTCAGTTTCTTGTTTTCCTAATATTCTACTGCTTTAATAAAACCAAGTAAGAGTGTCGAAGGTGAACGTGTTTATGGACTTGGATGGGAGCTTGTTTCTTTTCTCCCAAATGTTACCAGCATTATGTACTGTTGCCATAATGTAGTAGTTTAACGGTTACTGAACATTTTTCTATTATAATCTCTAAGTGGAGAATTTAGAGAGAAGGCAAAATACACACCCTAAAAAAGTTTTCTAAATTTGCATTTTTATTGTCAAATTTGATTAGGTTTAAATCTCTAAAAAGCTTCAAAGGGAATATATAATTATTCCAACTTCTCAGTCATTTTCATACATGTAACTTTTACATTTCCCATAGTTTAAGTTAAATAATGTTTGAAAAAAACCCCATAAAGGAAAGAAGTTAAGCACCACTAAGATCCCAGCTGATTGGTGGGTGAGGAGAAATCCGTCTGATTTACTTTCACAAGTTTCCCTGACTTTCCCTCCATAGTAGGATGTTTTGGGGAAAGTTGAAATACTCACTCTTTTTTTTTAATGTGTCGGCCACAAGCAGCTGTGCACCCATTCAACATATGCTTATTTTGTTTAAAACCGTTTGCTGTCTTTGTTTTGCCTTTTAAGACAAAACCTCATCGATTGTTTTAGAGGTGTTTTCCTGAAGGCTCTTTTTATGTGATAGTTCTGCTAGAACTACTAATGTGCTCTGAAAAAAACAACGGTCAAGCCAATGGTGACTCACTTGTTTCACAATTTTAAGATAAGGGGTTCTGGCTGTTAAGCACGACTTCAGTCAACTTCAAATCTAATCGGAGGAATTTCGTCATTCTACAATGTTTGCACCTTTTTCTGTGGTTGGAATGAAGGCTGACGTTTTCAGGGCAGTGGCTTCCCATGTTCATGTTTCACGTTTTTCCTCTTTCCAGCTGTGCAACAACAACCATAACTGCCACTGCGACCCGGGCTGGGCTCCTCCTTGGTGCAACCAGAGTGGGTCTGGGGGCAGTTTGGACAGCGGACCTCCCAGGAATCCAGGTACAGAACCCAGCTGAGGTTTCACGTGTTGCCATATTGAGTAACTTTAGTCCCAGTAAATTAAATCTTCGTCCTGTACTGCATGTTTTTGTTTCCTTTTTCTTGTTGTACTCCAATAATAGGCATTCTGCTGCCACTGGTGCTTATTCTGGTTCTCCTCGTGGTATTGGCTACTTTCGGACTTTGGTTTTGCTACAAACGTAGACTCGGCCCACTGAAGGCCTTTCCTCCATTGCCAGTGCCAAAGTATGTAACTTCACAACGATAAATACCAAAGATTTACAGCAACAGGTGTTGATATGTGATGTTCCCTTCTGAGTTTCATGTTGTATTTGTAGCCGCTGTGGTTGATTGATTTTCTAGATGTCCAGAAGCAGCTGAAGGTAAACCCATGGAGACTGATTCTCACGTCATTGGCCATGCCAACCCAACTTTCCTAGCGAAGCAGGATTTGGTAATTAAGAACATGCATGTGCATAACGACGGCGATATGACCGTGTGATGCGTTGTGTCTTGGTAGAAGTCCTTGAACATTATTGTTTTCTTTAACGTGGATAGTCTACACCTCATCCGAGCCCGTCGTGCCCAGGTAGACCCAGACAGGCGATCGTGCGGCCGGCGGTGAAGCCCCCACCCATCCCTGCCTACGCTGCCGAGCACAAAGACATCAGAAAGAAGCCGGCGGCCCCCTTCCCACCTGCAGCTCGTCATCCTCAGAAGCAAACATCTCCTCAGGGACACACCCAGCCTCTCTTTAAGGCAGCTCAGGACACTGGACAGAGACCCAGCCAGATGTCCCCAACATTTCCAGGGCCTCCATCTTTACCTTCTCAAAACCCTAAAATACAGGTGCGACCGGACCCCCCAAAGAGACCTCCGCCACCCTGTCCAATCAACAAGCAGAGTGCGGTAAGTCCGTTTTGAGCACGCGTTTGCGTAAACATCAGAACTTCGTTTTTGTTACACACAATAGAATATATATATATACATATATCTTTTTTTTATTATTAATTTAGGATCAGCATATTGTTCATGTGAAAAGACTCCAGCCTGCAAATATGGTGCTGCGACGAAATGACGCTTTGGCTCCATCTGCTGGTCAGAAAATGCCAAACAGGTAACGTTTTTTTGAAAACCGTCTTGCAATGAGTAGTCATAATTCTTGAGCTCTTCTATGATTAAACTGTTAGACCTCTAAACTTCAACAATCTTCAATCTGTTTTTGTTATTTGTGACTGGCCCAACATAAACTGCTCAGATGTGTCACAATTGTGCACTGCATCTTTTAATATCTGGGGCAAAATCCCAATAATAACACATTTGATGTTCCAATAAAACATAGAAAAGCTTAATGACTTTGAATGCATACGAAAAGCACAGTGGTTTATGTGTTTGTTCATATCGGCTTCTTATTTTTGCACCTCGTCTTTCTAGAGTTTAAACTGGAAGCTCAGGAAGGAACTGGGACCACCTCTTGTATCCAGAACTGGACTGCCTTGTACTGTTTTTATTCCAATCTTCAGTACTGTGGATTATGCGAAATACTTGATTGTTTATTTACTTAACGTGCACTGAGGTACCACAGAATAGATGTTTCGAGTCGAAGATCTAAAGCCTCACTAGCAGTTTGCAAATGAACGTGTCTGCTTCATCCACGTGAAACCGCCAGAGCTGTGAAATTTATTCTGTTTTTTATTATTATTATTATTATTTTTTTTTTTTATTTTTATTTTTTCCTTGAGTGTGCTTGTTGTGAATGGAAAGTGTTTCAAGTATTTATTCAAGAAGAGGAAAATAATGTTTACAGTTCAGCCTGTGTACCGAACACGATACTCCTAAGATCATCAGCCCAGATTGTCTTATATTTAGAAAACATATGACCTTCTTACATATGAATGATGTTGGGTAATAAATGGCTTTTGGGTAGTGTCGGGATAACCGCAAAAATCTCACAAGCATGCTGTAAGTAGGATAAATGATCAATGTTAAGAAATGTAAAGGATGTTTAGGTTTTAGGTCTTTTTTTAATTTTCTTTTCTTCTGTTGTTGTCGTTGTTGTCATGTTGCAGGTGTACATCAAAGAGTCGTAGGCCAGTCCACAATAATCAAAATAATTATATCATCTACGAAACCTTTTCAAAGTTGAATAATAAAGTGTCACTTTAAGGTACCCGTTTCATCCCAAATAACTTAGAATTTCTCATTTCGACTCTGACAATCTGATTTTTCTTTTTTCTGTTCACTTATAGTAGTAGTTAAACTGAGCCATTCAGACAGTCTACCAAAACCACAACAATGATTGTAATGATCACATGTCATCGTGCAAAAAGTTCAAGAAAAACAAATTTGGGGAAAGTGGAGGCTGGGTCACGTTTTGAAATGCAATGTTTTTCGTCCAACTATTTTCTCGAAATTGTGATAATATTCTTATTCAATTGAAATAACTCTGTCAAATGGCATGACTTACCTTGTCACCTGACCTATGCAAATGGATGCTGCCAATGCATCTGAAACTGGACGTCAAATAAAAAAACAAATGTACAAATGTCTTCTTGTGTCAGTCTGTGAAACACTTAAGAACGCATTTATGTAGTTTGTAAGCACAAACCTGTCGCTCTTGAGTGGAAATCCTCCAATCATAACCCTTAAACCATTCTATGTCAGTACTCTCAGTTAACCTGCAGGGGTCCTCCCGCTGCCAGGTTTAAATGATTTCCCTCCCTGCTATTTAGGTGGAAACGTTGAAATGCTCCTGCCCTTTAGATCTCTGCAACCTTTACTGAGATGAAAGCGCTCCGATTTATTCTAATCAAAAGACTGTTAAATACCAGAGGCCAGACCCCCTGAACTAACCAACCTCCAGCGCGACAAGACTCCATCCGCTTTTTTTCCTTTTAAAAAAAAAAAATTCTTTTAGCGCTACCCTAACCGAAGAGCCTGGGGATTTTGCTTGGGGGTTGGGGTTGGGGTTGGGGTTAGGGTTGGGGTTGGGGGGGCAAAAGGGAGGCGACGGCAAATGTGACTGAAAGGGTGAAGGTTTGACGAGCGAAAAAAAGGTTTTATCGTGTGGCTTAATTGCAGCCAGCTTCTCCTGGTGAGCATAATTAGCCTGTCACTTCCAGTAGAGTTTCATTTATTAGAGATGATGATTGGCTGAGGGATAAAGCACAGGGGTGAGACCCCCACGTCCCCTCTCAGCAGGTGGGAGACGCGGCAAAGGGAGACTCTCACCTGCTGAAAGCTCCCCTGCCTCGTGTAATGACCCAATTAGGCTGGGCTTGTTTTTCCCCGCTTTAAACGTTGATTATCCTACAAGTGTTTTCGCACTTGTAGGCACTGCTAGGCTTTCAGTCCTTAATGGTCATTGTGTGCGCCACCTTGGATATAAACATATAGCCTACAGTTCATCCATACAGTTCATCTCTACACGATCTGCTATGTTACAACAAAATCTTCAATGTGTTTTGTTGCAATTTTTGTGGTGGACAAAGAAATAAATGGAAGAAAACCTGCCCTGCAGCCACAGAGATTCACAGTAACTTTGGAGGGAGCTGGAGAGATCCACAGCTCAGTTAGGAGGACAACTGCTGTCCTTGTTGAAAGACGTCCTGTCTAAAGCTTATCCCGGACCTGGAAGGAGAGCAGCAAATATGAGGAAGAACAATCTGGTCAGCTGAGATCTTCAGTGGAACTTTTTTTGGGGCCCGCTTTCCCAACACGTTGTGTATTCAAACCTAAACACTGCTTTTCAAAATGTGGAAAAGTTACAGGAAGGCTCACCTGTTTTTGTAAAAACACAAAACAAAAAAGTATTTTTGGTCTGGTTTCTAGTACAAATATCTCAGTAGACTGGAAATAGGACAAAACTGACTTCTAAGCAAGGAGGACTTTGTTTTGAGTCAATAGTTTCTTGATATTGATGAAAAACTAGCTCCACTGACAGATTATTTTACTTATAACATGCAAAAAATGTCATGTTAAAAGTGAAATTATCTGACAAAAGAACTAGCACTTTTTCATTTATATTAAAGAATTATTTACTTAAAACAAGCTCCCATTGTTGATAAGTTATTTGTAAGTTAGTTTCATTTCATTTCAAGAATTCTAAGATATTTGCACTAGAAACTGGATCGAAATTACTTGGTAAAATTTAGTGTTTTTCAGTGACTGAACTCCATAATGCCACTGCTGCCACAATCTGCAGGTATACAGAGTAGTAGTAACCTTATTGGAGCTTATTGACTGGTGGAACTCTGCATTACACTGAATGAAGAAAACTTTTCAAACTGTGTCTGAGTGACATAAGGTTTAGAAAGAAAAGCGGATTTCTACTTCTGCTGCTTTGCTGCCCGCGGCGCTAGAGTTGTTGATTCCTTCAAAATGAGGGAAGAGATGAGGGTCAGAAAGGCTTCTGAGTTTGATGTGATGAATTAAAGTCTGTGTGGAGGAGAAAGGCCTTGATATTATAGCAGGAAAATAGATGAGCTACACTCACCAGGAGGCTGACACTGTGGCTTACATGCATTACTTCAAATATCACCAAAGCTGTAGTTTTTACTGCACGTCTCTTATTGTTCATTCAATAACTGTTATGCTTATGTAAAACGTTCATAAACATAAGGCAGCCATTTGTGTAAGTTTATAGTTGTGAATAATGTTCAGCTGACATTTCTGGACAGGTGCTTTAATTTCCTTTTTTTAAAATCCTAGACTTAATTTAACTCAGTTGTTTTAAGACTTATTATCACAAAAATATTATTTAAAAAATACATTGATAGCTGAAATAAAGTACGTCTTTTTTGAGTTCTAAGATTTTATGTACCGGAACAAATAAAACTGGTCTTTGGCTAGCAAGTTCTAATATTATTTAAAACTGAAGTCAAGTGTATAAAAAAAAAGGAAAGAAAAACATACAATAAACTCCACACTGTTGTAATTAATCAGCAGAAACAAGCACGAAGCAAATAAAGGAAGTAGGAGTTTAGGCATTTTGCTGTTCCAGGTCAAACATTTCAAGATGGAAAACATCACCAATGACGTGGGAGAAATACCAACATTTTGGAAGGTTTGCAATGCAGTTTTGGAATTGCCATTGAGATTGACTGTTAACCATAAATATCTTTCCAAGAACGGATATCCTTACAGATCTACAATATGAAATTTCACAATACGTCCTAGTTTAGCATCTTCACGATGACCGTGAATATGCAGGTTTGCGAGGGCTTCCTCCAGAAAACGTCTTCTTCCTGAAAATAAAATCCAAACAGAGCTCAAGTGCAAAGTTTCATCTGCCTGAATAATATGAAACGAGGCCATTTCCTCACACCACAATATGTATCGTGGTCCATATGCTCAATTACGATACACAGTGCTTCATTTGGACAAACCTCACACCGATTATCAATGATGGTGTTGGAGCTTCAGCTTTTGTTGCTTGGGTTAAAGCCTGAAACACGGATTTAATTTGTACTTTTTGGGGCTCGGTGCCTCCTAGCTCCAAGGCTCTCTGCTGAAATTGGATAAAATCCCACAACTAGAGATTTACCGGCTCATTTAGCAGGGTAAATGCCAGGGCAAGAGGTGTCAACAAGATAGCTAGGGGACAACCACCATATTGTGTTTTGTCTTTAAACATACAGCAACAACACTTTTGTTTCTCATCTACAGCTGATGGAAAACAAAGTTATTTATTTTTTCCGGCTAGGGCTAAATGTTCTGCATCTGTATAATTTTCTCCTACCTTCAGTGTTTATGGGCAGGCGGGAACCCCAGGGACTGATGATGGGTTATACAGTTAAGCGTTGCTCTGATTGAGTGAGTTGCCTCTGGCAATAAAAGGTCAGCATAAATAATCAATGAGGGGGGAAATGTCAGATAGGAAGGGAGTGAGAAAACAAGAGTTGTTAGGTGACTGACAACGGTTTTTAGAGCTAAATGATTCAAAATATGAATATACTGTTGTTGACAAACCCCACCTCCCGAAAAAATGATATCTTTAATTATGCCTACAGGTAAACCACAGATAGGTTGCTTTCTTCCACGTGCTACAATTACAAGAGAGACCACCGACACCTCAGCTGAGTTCAGATGAGCACTTTAATTAGAACCCCTGGTAATTATACAGGATTGCACTGTGAAAAATACTCACTGATTAAATGTCAGCAGGAATCAATCCCACAAAGACTCTACTGTACCTGTGTGTGGACATTCTTAAATGACCAGCATAAAATCAAAACAAAAGCCTGCAGTCAGACCACAGCGTATTTATTGAAAACAGTTGGCATTCAGAGACACGTTGCGAATAAATCTGAGACCAATTACTGTCACATCAATGGTTGCATGCAAACCACTTTCTAGAGCTAAAAACAACAAATGCACATTTAAATATTTAGTTCATTAAAGAAACAATTTTACACGTGGGCCTTAAGTAGAGGTCGAAATTATTTACAAACACTATGAGCCGGCTGCTTTTTGATTATTTATTCTTTTTGGTACAGACTCCAAGTGGAAAGAAAGTGTGTATAAATTATTTTATTCTATCATAAAGTTTTAATTTACAGCCACTAATAATTACCTCACAAACTGCAAAAGGTTATCACATATGCAGATGATGCTGGTCTATTTGTGGGTCTCACTCGCTCTGATTGCACGTCTTACCTTTGAACAATATTGCACACACAGAAGACAGAACATCAGTCATTTACATCGCAGCAGTTGGTAGAGGTGTGTTGGCCATTGGCTGGTTATTATTTTTTCTCTTCTTGGGTCTGGTTCTCCCACGGCACCGGATCGTTTTCATCCATGTGCAATCCAGTCTCCCTGTCCTGCCAGAACTGCTCCACATCAGGCAAGACAACCCCGTCTTTAAGGCTCACCCGGTCCGCCTCTTTTCCCCCCCCAGGATTGCCTTGGTCCGGTGGAGGTTGAGCCTTGCCGCTGGTTTCCTGGCTGGAGCTGAAATGGATCCCTCTCTCTCCAATCAGCTGTCCTGAAGTCTCCGGTCTGGGACAAGGAGACTGGAGAGAGGTAGGGTTGTGGGGTCCGGGCTTTGGCTTAGGTGGTAGCTGCTTGCGCAGGGTGAGGCGCCTCCACAGCCCCTGATAACTCTCTCTGAATTCCTCCGAGAGGAAGAGGACAATCAGAGGGTTCACCAAAGACAGAGAGAATGTGAGCAGCTGAGCAGAGAGGGTGAGGAAAAGGGGAGGAGAGGAAGTCGGTGGCTGAGCTCCTTCAGTTTCCTTCTCTGCAAGATGCCTCTCCCAAAGCCATACCACCCACTGAGGAAGCCACAGGATAGCCATGGTCAGGGTCAGGCTGAAAAGCATCAGGGTGAGCCTCCTGGATCGGATCTGCGTGCGCAGGTTCTGAGACTTGCTGGAGCGACGTTGGCAGTGTCCGTAAGCCTTCCAGAAGTACATCAGGGCAAAGCTGAGCGGTGCACAGTAGACCCCTAAGGGGTACGCTTTGACATACACAGACATGAACTCCTTAGCTTCAGGAGGAAACATCAGCACACACACGAGCCCACGGAACTCTCTCTGCAGCTTCGCAAACAGCCACAGTGGAATGGTGATGGAGCAGGCAGACAACCAGATGAAGAAGAGCACCACCAGGATGGAGCCCAGGTGGATGCTCACCTGCCTGGTGGGGTTTGACACGTACCGGCTGCAAGCTTTCGCCATGAAAGCCACGGTGAGGCTTTTCGCCACCATGCAGGACTGGAGGAACCAGTCGGCCGTCTTGCACACCACCCACCCCAGGCTCCAGCTCGCCCTGGAGTATGAGACAGCCCTGAAAGGGACAGTGAACATCAGCACCAGCCCATCAGCGAACATCAGGTTGAAGATGAGCGAGTTGATGAGGGACAGTTTGCCCCGGTGGGCGTTCGAGAACAGGATGACCATTGCGGTGAGATTACAAGCCACACCTAAAACACAAATGACTCCCAGGATGGCTGGCACCAAGACCTGGAGTTCGCTGGGGTCCCGATGGTGGAACAAGCCTGGTTCATTGAGCGTCCACTTGTTCAAGGAGCTGTTCTCCGAAGTCGTGCTGTTTCCAGCGAGCTTATCCATAGATCTCAAAGAGTTGATGATCTGATAAGAAAAAAATAAATAAATATGAGAATTTAGAGATAGCCAGAAGATGTGAATAATTTCCTGAGAAAAAAGAAATTAAGCAATCTAAAGACGGAAATGGACTGAGATCAAAGGCTGATGAAAAGATCACATCAGACAAGTTAATGGCTGGCAGTCAGGAGTAAAGAGTGGAGCTCTGGCATGCGCCCGGCTTTATTCTTAGACCCAGAGATGCAGCCCCTGCGGCGAGTTATAAAGATGCCGCTTGATTGACAGCTGCCGTCCCCAGCTGGCTAAAAGCATGCAGACTACACCCACATGGGGCCAGTTAGAGAGGGATTAAAAGGCCAAAGTGGTAATGATGCCTAAATTGTACATGTTTTGCACAAAACCATTATGTTAAAGAACACTAATCCACTAAATAAAACATAAGCCGGCATTAGACATATATCAAATATATTTATTACCTTTGGACGTCTTCACACTTTGTCACATAACATTTCAACTATAAGTGGTACACCAACACACAGGAGTTCATAGTTATCAAATGGAAGCTGAAATACATACAAAAAAATAGCATGCATTTGTATCCAGTCGGTTACCTTATTCTGCTGGTGTCGGATGTAATTCCTATATAAATCCAGGAGTTCTGTGAAAACTTCAAAGGTCTGAACAAACACGTAAGGAAGTCCAAAACAGTCGGGTCATAAAGCAATACCCCACAACAGTGGAATTATTTAAATTTAAAAAAAACATAATGATGTTCTAGAATGGGCTATTTTGTGAAATAAATAAAAAAAATTGACTGTAGTCTTGCAGCTACAAATTCATCAGTTGGTTCTCTAAGGTATTATTTCTGGGAAGCAGGAGGGTTAAATTAAATCAGCAGAAAATTTACAAAAGTGTTTAAGACCATGTAAAATTTTCCTCCCCTCTCATAAAAGTCACAGAGGTCTGTGCTAGCATTTTACAGAAATGATTACACTAAGAGTATTCAAAATCCCTTTACCACTCTTTCTCCACTAGAGGGAGACCTTACGTCAGAGGCTGATCTTAGTCAACCAGTAGCAGGTACAGCTGTGATCTTTGATTGAACAGATGTTTACAGATTAGAGTCCACACTAACAGGCATTCAGCTTGCAAATCTTTATTCTTTTTCTTTTTTAATTCAAAGTAAGTCCAGTAAGCATAAAGACTGCATGGTAATTCAATGCATTTCGATACATTCTGAGCTATAAAAGTTGGTTTGTTTCAATTAGAAGTGTCACAAAGGAGGGGCGGTTTAGAAGATATCACTGTTAAACAGACTCACAGACAAATATTCCCTGATTTTACAGAGTCCACATACGCTTCTGACCGTTTTGCATCGAAACAGGAGAAGGGATCCAAGCTGATTTCTGCGAGACGACCTGCTGCTGCTCGTCGTTGCCCCATCTTCACCCAGAGGACAAACATGCACAAGTATCGGAACGATCTCATACAAAATTGATTTTAGCTGACATCTTTTGAGGAGAAAAAGCAAAAACAACAACAACAACATCAAAAAAACAAACAAAAAAACATTCATGACGCAGTGCCTCAAATGATCTGCCAGTTTCAACAGATTCACATCCAGCACATGCAAAAGAAACTAGTGTGGCACCGTGATGCCCACATGGTCTACTTTAAAGTCCTATTAAATCATAAAGCTGAACATTTTTTGTGATCATTTTTGCCTACAAATCATTGTCAGCGCTATCCAAACAGGGCAACATATAGCAAAGAGTTCAGTTTTATTTTTTTAGAAGAAACAATCTCAAAAAAGAAAGGTTGTGGCTTTATTGTTTCTCTGAGCAATCGCCAACATCCAACACACAGCGGTTCCTCTGTACAAAACACAGCATCTTCTACGGAAGACGATTAGGGCCAACGAGAAAAATAAATAAATAAATTCTGACTTTAGAGTCAGAATTCTGAGAATAAAGTCAGAATTCTTTTTTTTTTTTTTGCGGTGGCCCTAATCTTCTTCCGTAATCTTCTCCTTGTTATTACTTGCAAAACTTTTTCCATTTGCGATTTTAATGAAACTTTTTTGTTCTTACGTTCATTTTCATTGGTTAAGAAAGAGAGAGGGGAAAAAAATAAACAAACAAACAAAACACCCTAAGTTAACATTTAATTTAAAACATTCACACAGTCCCTTGCCCTCCCTCCCACACCCAAATACATCGAAGCCCCACATACCAAAAGAAGGCACCACAGCTTCTACACAGACTCACCAACCGAGAGAAGGACGAAACGAACGGCTTTAAACAAAACCATCGACTCTCGCCGCCTGGAAGGGCTTCATTCGTGTCGCAGACTACAGACGTCTCAGCAACGAGACGGGAAAACCGGTGAGACTGACCGTGCTGCGTGCAGTTTCTGGGGGGGTCAGGCATTATTAACAGTCTCTTCTTCGTCTTTCTGCGTTGTCCTGTGCTCGACCTCAGACGGAGGCCGCAGGATTCATCGCATGCGCTGCAGCTCGAGCGGGCTGAAACGCCGGGGTTACGGGGGGTCAGAGAGGGATCGGGCGCCGACGCTACATGAAGAAGAGCCACCGTCACGTGAGCTGGCTTTCCGTCTCTGTGCTCTGTTTGAAAATTCACCGCTCCCCTATCCGCCTGTTTCTTCAGGGTCCAGAGGGCTGCTACAAAACATTATTCATGCAGCGGTCCTTCGTGTTGCATAAACGCACGTGATTCGATCCTTCTGTTGTCCGCATGGCTGAATAAATTAAATTAGGAGTCATTTTCTTGGAATGAAGCCTTTTCCACGAATTGTGTCCGTTTCACTGTCCACTTTCTTACGTCAGTGTATGGACACGACTCTCTTAAAGTAGAGTCTGGGGTTTTTCTTTTGTTTTGTTTTTTTGGGAGGTGGGGTGGGTTTAAGACAGCAGCCCTTCACATTATGTTTGGGTCCTGGGAGGTTTCATAATTTGGGGCAGACTGTCTTTTTTTTCTTTTTCCTAGTTCACTTTGTCCTGGAAGATGTAGAGGTTGTTGGTGGCCGCCACGGCGATGATGTTCTCATGCGGATGCCACGTCGTGTGGAGGATCTTCTTGCTGAAGTCCAGGCTGTCTACGCTGATCTCATCCTTGCGACGTTTCCCACCTACACACACCTGGAGGGCAGAGGGACAGTCAGACGTTTTTACACATAAGGCATCTTACATTTGAGGCAATGTTTGGGCTACATTTATTTTATTTATTTTTTTTTCTTTTAGCTACTCCAGATAAATCGAATGCTAGATAAATTCACTATTTATTGTTGAAGCAGGGGTGGACAACGTGGATAATGTCAATAGTAGATACAGATATATTTTTAATTGTATGCAATTTTTTTGCATTCATCTTTTACAATTCTACTGAAAAACATTTTTTTAGAGGAAAAATATAAGCAATGAAAAAGCTGAAGTTACTCTGTAACAGTGGTGTCCAAACGTTTTTGCAACATGGCCCAGAATACCAAAATTTAAAGTACTCATTATTCAGTATTATTTTTTTCTAACTTAAAATGCAAAATGATTCTTTTGTCTTAATAAAAGGCAGATAGTTTCCTAACTTTATAAGTATTTTTTTTTCCAGTTTATGTGGTCTGGAAAGTCTTTTTAGTTTCTTCCAACCAAGAAAAGTGTTTACTTTAAAAAAAACAAAAACAATTCTTCTCTTAACCACTTTTCACATCCTCTACCTGACCCTTGTTATTAGGAAAAACTTGCACTGTTCAATTAAATAACTGCATGAATTCAGTTTTCATCTCCAGCTTCCTGGCACACATCTAAACATTTTTTGGTCAGTAGATGAACTGGTGTTATCAAAGTCCCAGTTGTCACATGTTGCCCATCACCAGTAGATGGCAGAACTTCCTGCAGCTCCTTCAGTGCTGCTGTCAGACTCTGTAAACTTCCTGAACAGTTCCCATCTTGTCTTTAACCAGTTTTTTGTTTCCTTTGCCTTTATAATCCCTCTGCACAGTTGAAGCTTTTTCGATAATCGCATATACTATGTTAGGCGTGTATCAAATATTACTAATTGCTGCAACTGGATATAAATATGTATAGTTATTTGTCCTGGGTTTTTCCAGTGTTGTTTCGTGGCACCAGATCCCTGAACAGGTACCTACAGGTTGTATTTAAAATGATTTAAAATGATTTTCCCCCTAACTGACTTGTTTTGTTTTTCTTTTGAATTGCATAGGATATTCTGCATGTCACATTAAAGGCCAACATACTGGGAAATATTAATTGTCATGGTCTATAAACTTAGCATATTTCAATACACTTGAGATCTGCTGTCTGCAGTGAAACAGATTTATTCCTGCTCTGACTCTAAACTTAGAGTCACTTTAATAGGCTTGGCCATCCTTACTCGCCTCTTTCCCTCGGGATTAGCCCTGATCGTTCCAAATCTAACCAGTAATGGTGGAAAGCTGAAAGAATAACTACAACGTAGGCCTGGACAATATGGCTGAAAAACGCGTTGTGATATATGCAGTTCATATCAGTTGATATCAATAATGATTAATTCGTTTTTAAATATACGAAATACTGCCGTACTGGTGACATGATCTTTTCTGCTTTATTCACAATTTTCACTCCGCGCCTTTGTTTTTGTTTTTTTTCCTATTTTTAAGCAGTTATGAGGTTAAACCTGGAACTGCTGCTGCGCGAGTTACTCAACAAGTTGTTGCTAGGCAACCAAAGAGTGATTAAGTTTGTTGATGCCACAAACCTAGCTTAGCAAGAGGTTGAGCAACTTAAGTCTTTCCTCTCCTACATCTCAATTCTGAATATTCAGTGAACATTTTAAATTTTTTTATTTATATTTTACTCTTTTTTTATTTTTCTCTGAAGAGAAAAAACAGTAGGCAGACAGGAAGGAGGGCGAGGAGAGGGGGAAAGACATGCGGTGAAGGTCATCGGGACCGGGAGTCGAACCCGCGACGTCCGCGACGCAGACTAGGGCCTCCAAGCGTGGGGCGTGCTAACCCCCTGCGCCACCACAGCACTCCCCATATTCAGTGAATATTATACATATTGTAGATACTACATCAGGCGTAGTATTTATAGATATTGATCCCGGGCCTTTTGCGATACATATTATTATTGACTTATTGTCCAGCCGTACGAACAACGAAACTATAAGGCAGTAAGAAAAGCTTTAAAGCAGACATTTTGGTTCTGATTTTTAATACATAGTTCTACTACAGTTGGTTATACATTAAGAAAACAAATATGTTTATTTCGTACCTTGCGAGGCTTCAGGATCGCTCGGGGTTTGCTGTTCTCTCTCGAGGCCTCCAGCGTGACGTCCCGCTTGGTGTTCCGGTCGAACATTCGGAAGAAGTTGTTGTAGGAGCCCGTCATTATGACGCTGAAGGGGAAGGGGGGAAAGCGAGGCGAGCATTACAGAGATGCATGCATGGATTTGTACCGACCCGTCTCTCTGACGATTGATTGAGATGTCTCACCTGTCCGATCCATTCCAGACGCACTCAAACTTGTCAAAGATGCAGTCGTTCTCGTACAGAGAACAAAGTTTGCCCCGCAGGTAGTCGTGAACCTAAAAAACAAAGTTGTTTACTGCGTTGCTTTTTCAGTAAAAAAAAAAAAAAAGAAGAAAAACCTAAGCTCCAGTGCCTTATGTTCTACTTTTAGTAATCCTCCAGGCCTGGTGACCCCTGCTAAGACGTTAGGCAGCAGGTGAAGCCAGAGGAAGAATCCCCTGATGGCCTTATCAATCATGACCTGCTGCAGGATTACTTTCCTACATCAGAGAGGGTGGATCTGACCCTGATGACCACACAGTGGGAGGTTTTACCCTTCGGCTCGCATCAGCACTAGCGCTACCCTCTAATGGATACTTGGTTCAATAAGCCCTCCTAGGGTAATCGCTGAAGATGACAAGGTTACGGCGCGGCAGACTGACAGTGAAACAGTATTACATTGACTGATTACCTTGAGATCAATATGATTTGATTTGATCTGGGTCAAGATGGAACTTCCTAACTTCCCCAGCTGAGATTAGGTTTCTTTTTTCTTTTTCTTTTAGACCGACGATGGAGACTACAGATACATTACCTGGTAGGTTTCGAGTGGTTTGTTCTCCATCTGGAGGTCCCACACCTTGACAGTGAGGTAGTCCCTTGTCATCAGGTAGCGCCCGTTGTGGCTGAACTTTACGTCGGAGATGGATGAGATGATTTCTGAGAAAAAGGAACGCGTCGACGGATCCTCCGGCTCTTCGAAGTCTACGTAGGACGGAGAAAGAAAAAAGAAAATTCAATTCTTCTACTGCAGAGAAACGCAGGGCTTTGGATCACAGTAGGGTTGCAGCTGCATCTCTTTGCAGAATTACCCGGGGAGATAATGGCAGGTCAGCGCGGTGGGCAAATATTGGTTATGATTCATATTGACTCTGGCAGCTGCTGATCCATGTGCGGGCCAGCACACCGGGGATGAGAGCCAGGCATTCCGTCGTTAGCTGTCAAGTCAATGCATCTCCCCACTCTTCCTTCCTCCCTCCCCACCCCGTCTCATATTTGTTTCTCTAAAAAAAAAAAAAAAAAAAGCCCCCACCGCCATGAAGCCCGCTCCTCAGCTGAGGCCCGCAGGATCAGCCTGTGATGTGTCAGTGGGGAGTCTAACTAGCGCCACAGCGTCAGAGATGAAAAAATGAAGGGGGATGCGGAAGGGATAAGAAAAACAAATCAATGTCAAAGTACCGGCCACATATGAGCCCCGTTGGATTTCTGTGTGCGTATATTTGCCGGTGGAAGGAGTGCTTGGGAATAAGTGGAAGCGTGTATGTATATATGCATCTGTGCGTGCGTGGGTGTGTGTGTGTGGGTGTGTGTTAGACCCTGCCCTCCCGCTCCAGGGGTGTATAATGGGGTCTCCTGGGAGTCAACAGGGGGAGGGCAGAGGGTTTGTTTGGTCCCTCTTGCTCTGTCCTTGGGGCATTTGACAATCCCCTTCTAAATCCTCTAACCATCCCTCACCCATCCATCCATCCCGGCTGCAACCCTGATTGATACCAGAAGTCCCACGGATTTACGGGTTTGGAGGGAGATGCAGAATAATTCTGGGGCGCAGTCAAGCCTGTCTGCTCGCTTTATGAAATCGTACCTTCATACCTATTGATTTTATTCATTTATTTTAAACATTTTGTCACTTTTCAACCACCAGCCTTAAAGTATTACTATTATTGTGCGTTTATTTAATAGAAAAACAACAGTATTATTTGGGATGCGGAAGATAAAGAATAAAATATAATAGAATTTTAGTCTTCAAATAAAGATTATACGTTCAAACTTGGCTTATAGTGTGACATTTTTATTATATTTGACTTTATTCCACTGTCTCTTGTGTTTTATCCAGTTTTGTTCCTTTTGTTTAACTTTTTATTTTCTTATTTCACCGACTGTAGAGCACTTTGATTAACGTTATGGCTATCGTAAAGGGCTATACGAACAAATTTATTATTACTATAAATTATTATTTATTACTCAATCATGTTTCACAAATAAAAAACATGCTTTATTATTATGTCTCTATTATCCTGATACATCAACAGAAATGCGAGTACAGCCCACCTGCATGCAAACTTTCACGTCGGTGAAGGCAACCAAAGAAATACATACAACTCGTGGCGACTTTGGAGGAGCAGCAGAAATATCCAGCTCAGGTGGGAGAACCAATCAGCAGCATAACCATTAGTAGTGTGTTGTACAAATAAATAAATATATATATAAAAAAATCCCATAAGAAGTCCTGCTGGTAGTTTGCCACAAGCCATTTAGGGAACGCAGAAAACACCTGGTCAGATGACCAAACTGAAGGTTTCTGACCTGTAAGCAAAGCTCATGTTCTTCAAGTGTCACCCAGGAAGACTAAAGCTGATGGTGGGAGAGACGAACGGAGCAAAGTACAGCGATAGCGTTGTGGTATTTAGCTTCTATGCTCCTCGGCTCTGGAGAAAGGTTTTCATCTTTCTGAAAACCTGAAAGAGGTGCGAAAAGTCTTTGAGTTCAGGACTTTTTGCCTGATCAGTAATTAGCTATTGAAGCATGAATCGGAGGATTTTAACTTGGATTCATATTTAAAACTGAATTTCTATTAAAATTTTGAATGTTTGCCTTTTAATTTTCACACAATGCCTATATGTGTTTGACCTACTCAGCTGTGTCTTTAAACAAAAATGGAAAGGGTTTTTTTGCTCTCTTTCTTTGTCTCTCCTTCACCTTCGTGCAGTGAGATAGTGAACATTAATATTTCCATCCTTACAACACGACCCTTCTTCTTTTTCTCTATTTTGTCTCCCATCAAGCCTCCAAAAAAACCCCTCCAGAATCTTTTTTATTTTTTATTTTCTCATAGCGGAGCCTCCGATGCTGATGTGATATTCAACAGGCCGCGTTAACACACAGTCCAGTGGATTCATCAATATGTCCGAGGAAATGAGTGACATTATCGAGCAACAAGGTGTGTCCATGAGGGACTAATGCAATTGCTCTTATGACATTGATTTCCCAGCGTAAATGTCAATGTATTCATTATTCATCTGAGCCAAGTGTTTGCATGTGATGTTAAGGCTTAGAGAAGGACGCCCATTGTTCGAGTCACGCTTGAAGATTTATTGATGGTCTATCAATTGTGCCATATTGATCATCCGTGAGTCACTTCTACATTAAAACAGACCGGTTCAGGGTGAAATGAATGCATCCTGATACAATAAATGTATCAGGATTATTTAATTAATTTATTTATTTAATTTAATTTTTTAATTTCAGCTTGATGTGAGCCATTTTATACTTAATCAAAATTAATTTTCCAGTTCTGTCTGGTATTAACCTAACCATTCATACAATCCATACACACTCTTAAGTGTACTTTCTTTTTTTTATGAGAATTTAAAGGTTATTTTAAAGTAAGGAATACACAAAATAGCACAAGCGTTATCCAGCTCTGGACAAAAAAATTTAACCTCATGGTTATACCACCAAATCTTCCTGGGTTAAAACATTAGTATTGTTGTTTGTAAATGAATGTAAACTTGTTTCCTTTACATTATCTGAGGTCTGAAAGCGCCGCATCTTTTTTGTTAGTTTGACCATTTCTCGTTTTCTGTGGATAAACGCTGCATTTTTGCTTGGAATGTCGGAGACATGTTGCCTGTATTTCGTAGAATAAAAGAACAATGTTCATTTTACTCAAACGTTTACCTATAGAAAGTAAAATTAGAGAAACGGATCATTTGAAGTGATCTCTTAGTTATTTTTTTTTTTTCTCCAGAGCTGAATATGTTGTTTTAAAATTGCCAGCAGGTGATAATCACAACTGTTCACGGGAGCTTGTTTAAGAATCTCTCAAAGCGACAATTAGAATGTAAAAAATGAAATATAGGAGAATCAAAACAAAAAAAAAGGTCTTAGGAGAGGTCTGTCTGATGGTATCTACAAACACCAGTGCAGGTTGTGTGCATCCTGTCAAAGAAAATCTATCAGAGATCTTAGATGCATTAGCCACACCTTGTCCTATTCTGCGACACCTAACGATTTTTTCCTTCTCATGTACTCACATTTGCAGTGCTTGTCGCAGAGCGCCGCCTGCCTCATGTCACAGAGGCGTATGGAGCCTTTGCTGCTGCTGTAGGCGAAGGTGTGACACTGCTGGGGATGAAACTCGGCCGAGGTGATGACCTCCGTCAGCTCCTCCATGTTGGCTGGCTTGATGTCTACGATGTCTGAGAGACGCAGGCTTAAGGAAAAGACGTCTGGAAAATGAGCACAGATCTCATCCGGAACACAATTTGTAGCACTTTTTGTAAAGTACAGGACTGAAAGCAGTTTGCCATAATCACTGTTAAATTTCAAATATTTATTTATAAAAGTGCTGCAATGCATGGCTGATGCAGGCTTGATGCACAAAAAATAAAAAAGGCATACATTTTTCTATCATGTTATTTTTGCAAAAGGAATATGCAAAAAGTGTGGCGTTCATTTGTCTTTTTTTCTCTGACGAAATAAAACTTTTTAATCGTCGTGCTTCACTTCATTTATGAAGAACTGGTGCAGATCTGGGCGCAGAAATTACCAGAAGACAAGTTCCAGATCTGATTAGGGGAATCGTGCAAATAAAAGCCCAAGTCCAAACCAAAGAGTGTGGACAAAAGAGGCGGTCACTAAATAAAGACGTCTTTCAGATTGTAAAAGAGACAGGTCACATTATTGACATGCTAAATGACACAAACTCAACCTATAGCAATTCACACAAGTCCCAGAAAATATTGAGTTTTATGTCCTGCTTTGTATTGCAAAAAAAAAAAAAATGACACGGAACAGTCAGATTTTAAACTTGCTGAATGTGGGTCTGCCTCTGTCTGAGAGCCTTTAGAGCCATTTCAGTTCAAAACACAGCAGAAAGCCAACGTATGGAAAATCACGTTGCTTCATTCAATCCCAGACAGACCCATCGCTACTTCAGTAGCACAATGTGAAGCTCCACAGTGGCCGAAACCTTTCCTCCTAGGTGCAAATGACATAGCAGAGTGCTTAAATCTCCTTTACAAACTGGTCAAAATCTTGTGGAACAGCTATTTAATTAATTGCATGTAGTCCAGAAAGTCCGAGCTCATCAGCAGCATTCTAAAAATATTTACAATTACAGAACCTCACGTAGTAAAAAACATAACTCACGTTTTCATATTTGAGTAAAGCCCTAACTGTGTTTATTTGGGATGAAGCTTAGAGAAGACCGGAGCGGATTTTCAAAGGATACTGAAGCTGCGGTCGGTGATCTCCAGGTTCCACAGGTTCACCCGGAGGTCATCGGTGGAGATGAAGGTCTGCAGGTCGGAGTTGACAGAGATGGAGTTGATATGGTACGTGTGGGCGTTGCTGAAGACACGCCTGGCTGTCGCCTCCACCATCAAATCCATCGGCTGCAGCACTGGCACCTGGGGTTGGACGCAAAAAAAAAAAAAAAGCATCAAGAGAAGCAGAAAAAACTACAAGAAAAAGAATCATCTTTGATGTGTGCGGTTAAATTCATGAATTATTCTGTTTGATTTCAAGATTGTCTCCAAGAGACATCCTCAGATATGTATCTTTGTGAATGGATTAGCCTGTGCGCTGGAGACGACGATCTTACATTTACACAAATGGTAAAGAGACAGAGGTGAGAAGTGAGCAGCTCTCTGGTTGTTTGGAGTGCTGGCTCAGGCAGACTGTGACGCTGCACAGTAACTCAGTTTCTCAACACCTCCTAACTGCTGAAGAAGTCGGTCTTGTTCTCTGTTTTGTGGGTTTGTGTCAGAGAAATTGGGGGAAAAGCAATGAAGGTGGCAAAAGAGAGAGAGCCTGAGGGCATCGCAAGGTCCTGCTGAGGAATGATAACCAAACTCTACAGAATTAGGAACGCCAAACATGCAAGTACAGCAACCCACACACACACACACACACACACACACACACACAGTGTGAACAGAGCTGCAAGGGCTTCAAAGATGCCCAGCAACCGGCCTGCACACAGCCCCCCGTTGGCCAGATAAAACCCAGACAAAGGCAGGGAAAAGAGGAGGGAGCCAGGAGAACAAATCGGCCGCCTCTTCCCCGATTGTTTTTCTTTTTGTCCGCTGCTGGCACTGATTAAAAGACACGTCAGCTCAGCAGGCCGCTGTATCTCCACGGGCGTCACTTCCCTTCCATGTCTTTCACTGGATGCCCAGATAGACGTGTGCCTCATTAACCCGGAACACGGGCCGTCAACGGTCCTCAACCTGCCTCGTTGTCTGGGTAGATTTTCCAAACAGAATATCCTGATATTTAAAAAAAAAAAAACACTCTCAAACACATTCTTTATTTAAATAACCTCTTATCCAAATGCCTCCATATAGGGAAACGCCCTTTCTCTCTCTCAGCTTCCCGCTCCAGCCTGGATTTCACAGCATCTAAACAGGATTGCCACAGTCAAGCGGCCCGTCCTCCAGGCAGCTATGACGATACCCCCCCGGCCAGCCAGACAAAGGAGGGACAGACATGCTAAACTCAGCACTAATCTGCAATGGCAGACTGGCCATGGTACCACGTACACACAGTCAGCTTGTGTGAAAAGTGAAACTGGTTGGAGGAGCGATAAAAATAACCGAGAGGGCGATAGGTCATTCTCACGTTCCACTGCCAACCGTAGTTTAAAACGACTCAAATCCAACAGGCCTTTCACTGGTCAAAAATGAAAGTGATCATTTTATATTATACAGATTAAAACATGATGCAAAAGCAACGGCAATCCCACCTGACTCTTAGCGTGAGTAACACTATCCCAGCGTAATGGTACAATATGCAAGTGTGTGAATGATATCTGAAGTTTTGGTACGGTGTGACTCACTGTCAATGTCTGATTCGCTGTCTCCTCTCTAATTCAGCCTGAAGAGGAGCTGCTCAGTGGAGCTCAAAACTTTCACAGCCTCAGTGCATCGATTATCACCGTTACAAACTTTATCCTAACTATCTTAATTAGCTGTTTTGAATTCAGCTACATTTTTCTTCACATTACATATTTTAAAACTGTGATGTATGAGAATAAGGGGTTTCGGTAACACTTCATTTGATGGGTGTGCCCAAGACTGACATGATGTTGTCATAAACATAACATTACACTTTTAATGGACGTTTGGTGAAAGGCTTAGTACAACTTTGCTATTATTTACCGAATGTTAACAGTAATGACGATGCATTCATTATGCACACCTCTTCAATTAAAGTGTTGCCAGGTTTTTTTTTTTAAGTAGCAGAAAAATTATAGCTCATAATTTCTTGTGTCGTCATTAAAAGTTCCCGTATAAGTAAAACTTGGGTGATTAGCTTGTGCTTTTTTTTTTTTTTTGCTCCAGTAAAGATTACACTGAGGATGTGTTTGTTTCCCTTTAGCACAGATGTTGATCAAATCTTCGATAGCATGGAAATATGTTCTCTATGATAATTACACATGAGGGATTTTGGACAAACTCCTTCAGTCTTTGTCAAAGCTTCTTCTTTTTGTCTGAACTGATACCATGTGTGTGAATGTTTACGTCGGCCGGACACGCCGCTGCCCAAAAAGCGACAGACTTCTGACGCGGCTGGGGCCCGACAGCTTCCTGCGATCTCTCACCCGCAGCGTGGTGATGGTGGACGGGTCCCGGAACCGTCCGTCCTCATCCTTCAGGTTGTATCCTTCCGGACGCTTGTCCCGTTCGCTTATCTTCCACAGCTTCACGGTCTTGTCTGGCGGTGGAAACAATACAAAAAATAAATAAATAAACAAATAAAGACACAGAATAGGTTCAGACTGAGGCTCACAACAGCAAATCTCCCATCCAACTTGTTTGCGGGGAGGAGGGGATGGAGGTAGGGCGGCCAATCTGGCACGTAGCTGGGCAGCAGCCAGCGAAGATGATGAATGGCGGCTCCTGTGAGTGCGTGTGTACATTCTATCACCGATATCCATCTACGAGTTGACTTCGTTTCACTGCCACGCCATGATACACCCCCTCTGAGAAAGCCATCTGGGTGCTTTTCAATCTTATTTCACGTAAACACCAGTTACATCTCATCTTCTCGGTCTACTGAAGTGGATGGCAGCAGCAGTCAAGCTACTCCCCGCCAACTCCCCCTTTTAATTTCCACTGCGTACGTTGGTGTCAGAGCATCGAGGCCATCGCCACAGGACCCTCCACCATCTGCTCCAGCCACCGCTAGAACTCCTGTAGCAGCCATGCATGAACCCCACAATCTGCAAGACGTCTCTGTGCTTCACGTCTGTATGAGGTAGTGAGTGTGTGTGCTTTCATTGGCATGCGTGTGTGCGTGTGTGTGAGTGTGTGTGTGTGAGTGTATGAAGTCCTTAATTTTAAACTCTTCTGCTGGTGGCACCTGCTCAGCCAAGCGCAGCAGCCTCGCAGGTAACCAAAACAGGCATTTCATGTTTGATACCAACATCTCAGTTTACACCAACCTTAAACAAATTCCGCAGAGTCAGCATTTACATGAACATAATTTGACGAAGGACTACAGGACGCCCTCGTAGACCACGCAGAGAGACTTGAACTGACCGTTGGTGGAGAGCAGGAAGTACGCTGCGTTCTGCTGAGGCAGCCATTTGATCTTGTTGATCTTCTCCTCGATCTCCAAACTCTTCAGGTAGTCGAACTCGGGCTCGTGACTCTGGAATGTGCTGTAAACATTGTACTCCCCTCGGCGATGGGGTTGCGTCTTACTCTGTGGAGGAAGGCGAAGAAGGATCGATCGACGTGATCCTTCGGGTCAAACGTTTGGAGAAGCCAAAAATTTGACCCGATATTTCAGAATCTGCGTGGATGTGGAGTCGTGTGATCACTCATGGAAAACAGGGCAAGCCTGAAAAAGCCTTTCCTGTCCTACCATCACAAACATAAATTTTGCATGTCAACTTGAAATGGAGCTGATGACGTTACGATTAAGAATTTAAACAGCTAATTTGAACTCTACATAAATAATAAGTCCAATCATTAACTGGGAGTTTCTGAACCACCTTTCTCAACTTCCCACACCAGAACCATCACGGCTGCAGGACCCGAAAGTCTTACTGTGTGGTCCAAAATCAGGCATGCATTCACTCACAGAACTAATTCAACTTTTGGAAGTGTCTGATTTCCTATCTCCATTTTCCAACTCAACTTATGCAGAATCTAGCCCTACAGTGGTAGGAGTTAAGGGGAACCCTCACTTCGGATTTGGAACCGAGTGACACCTAAAGAAGTCTGTTCGTTGGAGGAAAAGCAAAATACTAGAGTGACGTCACAAATCTTTTGCGCTGAAAACATTTATTACAACTGCGTCCTAGAGGGCGATCAGTGAAAAGTGTTTTGATTTGGTTTGGTAAAACTTGTCGCTGGCTCTGTTTTTCCCTTTGTGAGTGTGGAAACTCAGCAGCTTTGAAGGGTAAAGAGTCGTCACGGGGGCCTGATGAGCCAATCAGATGCAGACTTGGAAAAATGTATGGCCTCAGTCAATCGGCATGAAAAATGCTTTCTTATTTCTTTGCTGGGATGATTCAATGATAATAGCTGCTACATCCTTTCACACCTCTGTATTTCAGTGTATAGTGCATGTTTTGTGTTTACAAGGTTTTGTGAACCAGGTTTTAGCGTAAAGCGGTCGGTACGCTTTCGGTGATAAGTAATGTTTGGTCAATTAGCCATTTTAAAAATGTTATTATTGCTTTGAATACAAAAGTGCAAACTCTAGTCTTCTGGGTTTCTAGAATGAGCAAAACATTATTCATATATGAGAAGAGGGTGATGTGAACAAACAATGAAAAATATTCATTGTGCATAACTGTTCGTGATCAAGAGTCTATTTATGTGGGATTAAAGGTTGTTTCAGCTAAATTGAAAGGGTCCATTTAGGTTGTTTATTTTTTAAGGAACTTGAAAATAGTTAAAGTTAAGTAGTTCCTGTGTGTGAAAGTTTGGATTTGGTGTGTTCATGGTTACTCCACATTCCACAAACTGAAAATGCTCTGTCATGGGAAAAGGAGCAGTCAAATAGACAATAAAAGCTTAATGTAACTAATTGTGGTATTAGATTAAGCTACTCCTGCTATACAACTAAATCTATTTCTTGTTTTTTTTTATACTCTCTTCAATAAGTGCTAATAAGTGCAGAATGGCTGCATCCCCTGACAAACAGCAAAGTGTTTCCTTTCATATTTGAACACCAAACCAAAAGCAAACAATCCAGCTGCGTCGTTATGAGTCTGTCAAACGCTCTCAGCAGAAAAGGGCAGCACAATTAGCATTGAATTGTTGGCATTTCCTACCTCCTGCTCCCTCTGGAAGACAACCACTCTTCCTCCTTTATCCCCGGTGGCCAACAGCTCCCCCGTTGAGTTAAACTCCACCGTTGAGATAATGTCAGCTGGAACACAGGAAGCAGAGCAGAGCGAGGGAAGAAATGTCAGCGTGGACAGGAGCAGCCAGACATACAGAAAGAGAGAGAGAGAGAGAGAAAAAAAAGGCCTACAGGAGAGCTCTAGAAGAGGGATTTCTGGAATATATTTCAGGAGAAAATTGGGAGAAGGGGATTCTTGTGACCAACCCACAAAGGGCTATTTGGCACAGAAACCCAGTTTGTTGGAAAATAGGTTAGGAGAAACCAGTGTGTGAGTCACCGCTTGACAATTCAGGCTCTAGTCTGGCTAAAGTGAAACAATCTGTGTAATTTATTTATTTTTTTCCAACTGTAGTCCCGCTTTTTGCTCTCTCCTTGTCGCTACAACTGACTGGGACTCCAAGCTGTCCAGTAGCTGATCCAAGCCTGTTTCAGATCCCTGTGTGCTTTTGCATACCTGCGGTTTCCCCCATAAAGTAAATAACAGACACCTTACCCTTGAGGTAACATCTCCTCTCCTCCTCGCTGACATACAGCTGCCTGGATTTGGGCAGAGGCTAATGGTGACTGTAATTATTACACAGCCCCAGGCTAAAAAGGCAGAGCATTGTGTCTATGTCTTTCTCTCTGAAATACACACACCGACGCACAAGCATCCACACACACACACACACACACACACGCACACACACACACCCACACTACTGTCAAGGTAGCCCTTAGGTTTAGCAGTAACTATAATATTAGATAAAATAAAATGAGAGTGTTTGTTGTTTCGCACCCCCTCCCCGCGCCCTCTGTGGACCTGCTGCTGGTGGAGCGCTGAGCGCGGAGAGAGAGGGAGAGAGAGAGAGCGAGAGGGGAGATGTTTCCATGGCGACTGTTTCCATCACTAGCGGCGGAGTGTATGCGAGTGTGTCTGTGCCAATAGCTCTCAGACTTAGTTGCTGATGCTAGCTGTAATTCAGCAGACATACAGAGAAAGAGGAAAGTGCTGCAATGGAGTGAAAAAAGCTGCCTGCTTGTCTGGGGGAGTGAGGGCGACTCACTGCAGCACACGGCTTCAGACAATAGAGTCCCTGTAGTCAGGCTCGTCTCTGCATGCCGAAAATGACTGGAAGTATCGGGGCTTTTGCACCAATGCGTGAGCGTACGAGCCCTCCTCGTTTCCGTTAATTGGTAGAGGGAGACATTCGCACACGAGGCCAGAGGGAGCATATTTTACTAGAGATGCTACTGAGCCTTTTACAAATTCTGACCTACTTACAGACTGGGCTAAAATCAAAGAAAAAAAAAATTAATTGTCACATCATGTAATCTTGATCGTCTTAGACAACAATTCTCAATGCCGCCAAACTGATTTGTGATATTGATTATTACAGTTTTAAAACTACAATCATTTCTCTTGCTATGGTAGCTATTTCTACTTATTTTTTTTTTAATTGCCATATTGATCTTGACATATTAAAATAACATATTAAAATCTGATATGAGTTAGTAAGTAAGGCTCTCTGCTCAGGTAGCACCTGTAGTCAGCAGCTTCATATAGATAATCATTCTCTCTGTTATCTTGATTCAGATAACAGAGAGAGACATTTATTTATTCATTTAGTATCCGGTTTATGGTATTTATTTTAAAAACTGGATTCACCCCGAAGAGCTCAGGGAAAGCACAATAATGGATTTTGTCAGAATTTCTCTGATTGCACAACAAAACTAGCCATGGGACATTTTAATATCAAGTTATTCGATGTTTTACGAGTTCCTCTGTCATGCTGCAGGTTTATAGCCCTTTCGTTGAGGGGATTAAACAACTGCTGGAGTGACTGGAGTTGTCTGTGGCTGGATTGAGATTAATAAAGTGTTGCTCTCCTCCATCTTCCCGTTTGCCACTCACCTCCAGGCTACTGAAAGAAGACAACTGGACGTTCTCCTGAGTCACAAGAAAAATGGATTCAGCTGTTTTGGAAATATTTTTTCTCCACTAAAGAGTATATGAAACTTAACAGCTTGTTAGTTTTTGAGTGGGATTTCTGTTCAGCAGCTGAATGCAGCGTAGCTCCATTAGCAGACAGCGTGATGAGCAACCAGCGTGTTAGACAAACAAAAGTGGATTTTATTTTTTTTTTTTGCAGGTGTTTTGTTTACGTAATGAGAATTAGCAATGAACTCTGGGCATCAGGAGACATTCTCTGGTATTTTACCAAAGGGATTTTAAACTGTAGGAACTTATGGAGGCGAGGAGGTTTTCTTTTTGAAACCATAACCTGTCAAAGCACGCTTCCTCCCAAGAAAAAAAAAAAGAGCCATTTTTCTTTTTTAAATTAATGCATATTTCAGTGTAGTTCTACATACTTCTATCTTTTTGTTTTTCTTGATCCCTCTTCACTGTCTTTCCTCTAGCTCATCATCATCACATTAACACACTGCGAGGAAACAGTAACTGATGAATGCCATTTAACCAGTTTACACACGGGTACGTCCTTCAATCATTTCCCTGGCAGCGAGGCGGAAACCCGCGGCAGCGTTGTAGATAGATGAGCTTTTCTGCATGCAAATGACTCCACATGAGGGAAATTAATCTATCCAGTCTGAGACACTGATGGAATTTAGTTTAAATTGGCAAAAATTTAATTTTCTTCTTGGGAAACACAAGGATCGTAGAGAAAGACTTCCCCTTCAGGAGGGTCAGCGGCATTGAGATGGACAGGAGAAATCAGCATCCAGGAGGTTCAGTTGATCAAATGCGTACTTACACACCATCTCAATCTCTCTTACACATCCACACACACACGCACACCCACGCACACCCACACACACACGCACACACACACACACACACACACACACGCATACATCCACGACTGTATCAGCGGACCATAACCAGATGAAGCCCATAAATCCTGTGGCTAGCCAGGTCTAACAAAGACAGGTCAGCGCTTCTTGATGCTGCAGAGGGGATGCTTGGGATCGCACACATCCGTCAACAGTAATAATGCAGACAAGGCTGTCGGCCTTCTGCTGTAACGCGTGTACGTACAACTGAATAAAAAAAAAAAAAGAAAAAATCCATCATGGAGCAGATTTCTTTTTGTTTCTGCTCGCCAATCCAACCCGCCCCCCTTCAGCATGTAATACTGACGGCCAGTGATCCGACCAGTAGGGTGGAAACATAGATATGCATTGATTCTGGAACGAAAACAATGCAGGGGGGATCCGGAAGCATATTGAATGTATTTTATAGATGCCTGGGCACAGCGGATCAGGCGTAACAGGAAGGATCCGGTGAAATAAACGACAGAGCCATTCCCTTTAGATAGCTTGATAACCCTGAGGACTAAAACTGGAGTGACCCGGCTAACCTCAGGACGGGTAATCCTGACATGGTGGAAAAACAAATTTAAAAAAACCCAACAGAGGTTCAATACGTCGACATTGGAAGGTTGTGTAAGACATACAAGCCCAAAAAAACCCTGCAAATGCATGGAAATCTAGTTGAGTAATCTGCGTGCTGTAATTCAAGACAGAACGGAAGGGACGTGAGCAACGTGGTGGCGTGCTAAAGCTTTGTTAGCATTAGGAAACATGGAGAGGAGAGGATTATATCACTTGTGCTGAGCTGCCTGCGTCAAAGGATAAGACCGGGTGGATAATTCTGGTCTGTTCTCGCACTCTCTTTCCACCTGCCGGCATTGTTCCGCCACTGATCATCCATGAAATGTACCACACTCGCTCTTTTCTTCCAGGAACATGCAAACCTCGTGATTCCTGTTCATGTTAGGCCATAAAGACCTTTCTTCTGCAGGACTACAGCAGCTGATAATGGCTGCGTTTTTACTCCAACGACAATGGAGATCAATCAGAATTTTGAATAAAGCCCGATGCCTTACCGACCCGGTGCCCAGACATATGATTAGGGCTTTATTGGGCTTTATTAGACGCACACAAAGCGGCAGAGCACAATGCAGCTCCCTTCATCTGAAGAGCCTGACTCTCTTTGTAGAGATCTGGGGAGAACAAGCTAATTAACCTGGTTTCTCCAGGATCAGCCCTTTGAGACCGATGCTTGGTGTGTGAACGCTGTGCCTTTTTTTTCCCCCTGCATGTTTATGTGCGAGCGAGCTTTTGTGCTTGTATCGTTGAGCAAAACCAAGCAATTTTTATTTTTTATTTCCCAATCCCATAACCCTCTAGGGAGTAAAAAATAAATAAGTAGTCAAAATGGCCAAAACGTGTTTCAGCTCCTCTTCTCACACTTCATTAACACGTCGCCGTGGCACACATCTGACGGCAGACAAAACAACGGACAAGACTGAGCAGAGAGAGTGGTGCCAAGAGTGAAATCGGTTCAGCTTGACTGCTGAATACCGTGAGGCATCATTTGAAATGCTTTTTTATTTGGTATTCTGTCAGAAATTGAAAACAGAGACGAGATTGAGGGTGGGGGCAGGGGGATGGTAGAGATTCGAGGGCGTGTGGAAATGGGATCAACCACCAAAACAAGAGCAGCTACTCTGTTTTTTCCCCCCTGGTTGCCTTGTTGCAATCTCTTTTATCTTGCTGTTGTGAATCCATGATTCAGACGTCTGCAGCACAGATTGAAACTCTGTTTTTATTATTATTACTATTTATTTATTTTTTTGTTTATTTTTTTGTATTAGTAGTAGTATTTTGTTTGGTGACCTTTTCACCAAAACACAATAAGGATTGGGGAGAGACGCCGCTTCCTCGGCAGGGGGCGGGAATTAGCTATCAAAACTTACAAATGCATCCCATCACAAACTCCTGAAAGGTCAAACAACGCCGAGCCTCCGGGCCAACTGCGTGGGGAAACGACTCCAGCACACTGCATCAACCGCTGGCTGTGCAGGAAGCCGTATCACAGTGGAGAAAATGGGACATTTTTGTCATCATGCTACAGTTGCAACACAACGGGTACTCTTTAATAAATTCTCATTAAAATTTCATAGCGCCCCTGACTTAATAAGAAGCTAATCAGGGGATGAAAGCAGCTGCTGAAGAAAGAGTCCGACTCGCCCCTCATCCCCCCCCCACCCCCACCCCCGCCATTCTGCTCCCAACTTCACAGCTTGCCATTAAGCCCCCACCACCTCGCAACGTTAACCCTCACACACATGTATGTGCGGCGTCTTCCACACACTGCGAAGCCGAGAAGGCAGGTCTCCGCGGCTTGAGTGTTTCTTAGTGAATAATGGATGGGACCTAAGGGTATGGTGGGCTAAGTCTTTTTATGCCGCGGTCCTAAAGTGTGGCCCCGGGCCGTTTGCGTTGGCACGGGCAACCGGGACCTGCATGGCTCTCATCAGAGGCGGCAGTAAAGGTTGTGAGAATACTGCATCAGTATTCTCGGGGCTGAAGAGGTCCTGCGCGGGCTTGTACAAGCATCGCATCAAAGGGATGCAAAACAGCAAAATCTGAGAGAAAGAGATGGAAGGTGGAGGAAAGAAGGGGTGGAAGGGAAGGGGTCACGTGTCCCCACCGACGGAGCTTTAGGTCATTGTTCCCAGTGACTAAATTGTAAAAGATCAGAAATCAATATCAGAGAAGACATTACATTACTTTAGGTCTTGCCTCACGGCGGGGTAGCTATTTACATGTTTGAACCCACCGTGTTGCTATTTGACAACTTTATCCATCATATGAAGAGGGAGTATATTAGCTAGAGTGAGTGTCGCTCTGAAAGTCTTCAGTTTGCATAAACACAGATTAGTTTTCAATTAAGGTTGAAGCTAATGTCTAGCCACAGCAATTCCAAAACTAAGGCAGATTTTTTTTAAACTACCAATGTGTAAGGATTTAGAAAATACTGTGCTGTGTTGACCAATTTCCAGTCTCTGGTTTTTGTGCTGCTTTGACCTGCTCTGCCAGCTTAGTGATTCTGAGTTTATTCAATTTCTAACTCTTCTCTGTAATAAAAGCATCAAAACCATATCAGGAGCAGAGGTGATGTCACACAGTGTGTGATAGAGAACGGGTCTCTGTAAAACAGGGCTTCACAAATTCAAAATGATGAAAAAAAAATTGTAAACTACCATTTTCAATTCCAATGAGCTATATAGACAACGCAGATTCCTGCCTTAACTTTCAGTTTTCTAAAATGCTTCCAGTATTTCCAAATCTAGGATCTCCTGTCTGTGTCTGTGCACACAGTGTTGGCAAATAAAGTTGATTTTAATTCCATGACAAGCAGAGGTTGAAAACTCAAGAGGATAAAAAAAATCCCGCCATCGACTGAGATCAGGTCCAAGCTGTCTGTTGCCAATTTCACTATTTGCCCCAGAAGAGGAGATTAATCATCATTCTGTGGCACGCAGGTGTAAAATAGGCAGATTTGCAAAGGCATGAAATGGCAAAGGAGCAAACTGACCAGCAGCTGCTAAAAAAGCCAACGTGCTTCTTTAGAAAAAAGAATTTTTTGTACCCGTTGAACTTCCTTTGGTTTTTTACCAACCACCTTACCAATATTGGAAGTAGTTAACTTATAGTCTTCTCACTCATTAAAAACTTTCACGGTGAAGAGTGTTTTGAGGAGTGCGATCTGGAGGGACTTCGGCATGGTGCGGTTGATGACTGGAAGAGAGACATTGATTTTCAGTTTGCAGGGGGTGGACACGCTGAAGATCACCTGATTCTGGTCATCGGCTGATTTCTAGATGCGTCATTCAATTCAAAAACTCTAGATCCAAGCTAGCCTGGACATCATCTTCCTCGGTCTGGGTTTTCTCCCACTTAGCTCGAGTTCTCCGGTTGAGTTTCAACCAGAGAAATGAGTGAACAGAAGAAGTTGTGAACAACAACCTGTAATCTGTAGTTTGGTGATAGCTGGGGAGGAAGTGAACGAAGCCGTTCAATCCACGTTGAAATATTGAATCAACATTAACAAGCATTTCATTTGGCTTCACAGTGGGGGGGATGGTTGTTTACACCACAGACAACTTCTGGTGAGCTTCATAGCTTACCGGAAGCTATGAATACGTTATACGCCCAATACGTATAATGTATTGGCCGCATAACGTCACGAACAAACATTAGCGATTGGGTTTCAATTAAAACTCCAACTGAGGCCACATGTCCAGCAAGCAATCACTTCTCAGTAACCATGAGTACAGACCCTTTGAATGAAGCAAAACATGGAGCAAGGAGCTGGTTTTTACCAAGCCATGTTCAAATTGTACCTGTTTTTTTTTTTTTTTCATATTTTGTTTGTCCAAGCTGAAGACATTCAGAAAGTGACCTACGGAAAGCAAAGTATTGACCAGAAGCCCTTCCTAAAACCATCATTAGCTATCCTTCTTGACTTGATTGTGTACCCAGCTCAGGGTGGCCGACCCGTATTAGTAACCACCAATGGACCTGCTGAGGCGTGGGATTGGCGCTAGACAAGGGTCGGCATGAGTGACATCATAAAACGTGACATCATTAAAGTGTCCTGCTGTCATGGACTAAGATAGCCTGAGGGTAAACCCGAGCGCCTCTCACCACCCAGTGTGTGTGTGTGTGTGTGTGAGTGTGTGTGGTCTGAAGAGAACGGACCTGAACGGAACATGTGCACTTTGGTGAATTTACGAGCTCAGGCAGTGGACCCGACACTGGCCTGTGTGGTGATCTTTGGCTCTCACACTGACTTCATAGCACTTAAAAGACGCATACACACAGACCCAGGCGCGCACACACTTGTCCATGATGCATGACGTCTGACAATCAGTCGTAAATAGCAGCCGTAAAAGACAAAAGTGACAAAAGTAGATGTGCGAAAGGCACAGATGGGCCTCAGACTAGGCAGACCTTTCCTTCAAGAAGACTCATTTTACAATCTGTGCAACCCTCGTCTCTGTTCCCTTTATCTAATGCATGCACGACACACGCTGAAAAAGAGCGAGACGGAGCGAAGAAGAAGATTCCCCTCCCGCTTTTCATCCCGGCTCAGACATCAAACAAAGATATCCATCACTCCCACCCCCACTTCGCCTTCTCTCGCTGTGAAGCAGCGACTGTGTTTAGCAGTGACAGGGATTCATCTAATAAGTGCCAAATCTGAGCAAATGATGGGGCTCCCCCCATACATTTGGAAGAAGCAGAAGGGGGGGGGCACCTGAAAATGGGAGATGTTTTGCCTTTTTTACGCTCTGACTTTGTCCGCCTTCTGGCCTGCAGTGGCACCTGTAGCCTGAGCTCAGGGGCCGAGGCAAGCGAAGACGAAGAAGCTGCGGTGGCTCTGACCCACCCTGCAGCAAAGCACATCCTTAGAAATTCAGCTTTCCTGGAAGGTTTAGGTTGGTAGGTCATTTGCATAAAGATCCTGATGCATGACTTCTGTATGGCTGGTTACATTTTGCATGAGAACAGGTTTCCAGTTTGTCGCTTTTCTGGACTTCATGGGAAACTGGCTTTAAAATGGGCCTGATAGAAAATAATGATCCGAAACAGACCATATATGTATATATATATATATATATATATATATATATATATATATATATATATATATATATATATATATATATATATATATATATATATATATATATATATATATATATATATATATATATATTCACAGTAGGTGTTCTGACACGTTAATGTTTGAGGTATTTCAGGATCACTTAAAGATGGTATGATGGCATATTGCCAGCTAACATCATGTCACACTGAATCGTCATGTTAAAACTATTTTGAAAATGAAAGAATTTGTGAAAACATGGAGCAGCATTGGCATTTGCAGAAAACAGCTTTCTGCAAATGTATTAATGTACATGAATCCATGTACACTAATACCACATGCGTATATTTCTACATGAGAAAGAAAGGAATTGGTCCATGTTTCACTGTGTTACCTTCCCATAATTAGGACTCTTTCCATGTAACCAATCTCAACAAGTGAATGAGGAAAGCCCACTTTTTCCCCGTATTATTTAAACAGCATCACATTCAGATTAGAGGAGCAGCAGTACAGGATGATTTAATCCCCTGTTGCCCAAGATGTCCTAATTCCTCTGGTCATTCTAAAATAGCAGGTGTGACTGGAAGCCACCTCCTCATGTCCAATTGCAACAGAGGCGAGATGGATCTTTATACAACCAGAATTTTACATTCATTTCTCCACCTCTGTTTAAACCGCCGTGGAGTAAAGTGTCTAAATAAGTTCCTTATAACGCCCTTATGCGTGGATTTTCATGTCGCTACAATGGATTTTTATTTTTAGACTTTTCCCTCCCTCCAGCATGAAATCGGTCCATCACGAAAAAAGAAAATACCTTCGGTTGCATAGTTGTGGTCGCGAAGGAAGCTGTTGTTGATTTTCCGGGTGTCACTCTCCTCCTCCATTGATGAATCGGCTGGTTCGAGATCCTAATAGCGGCAGACCTGCTCCCATCCTGCCCGGTACCGTCAGCAGGCGGGCCGAGGGACCAGCGGGGGGCCTGTCATCGTGGCTCCGGATCCCCGGTACACAATCGACACGGATCGAGATCAAATACTACCTGGGATGACGAGAGGGGACGTGTGGGATATGTGAGGCTGGTCCTGTCCGCGTCGTATCAATCCAGAGAAGAGAGATCGTGTCGGTTCCAGTTGAAGGTTTTTTTTTTTTTTAACACCTTAATTCGTATCACTGCGCACTTGGTCTTCTGGTTCAAGTATCCAAAAAAGAAAAAAAAATGTGCTAAAATAGTAGATAGTCACCAGATAATATGCGGAGGTGGTAGAGAGAGAGAGACGAAGAAAAAATGAGAGAAATGTTGCGTCTTCTGAAAGGTTGAACCCGCAGCGGCAGCCCCGTAAATCTCTTCTGAAGGATTTGAGTTTAGGCTAGATTTTCCCCCCTCCCTGTGCCAGCGGGGCGGGTGGGATTATGCGTCAACAAGCTCGCTCCGGTACCTCGGCTTTTCCATGCCAGACTCTCCAGAGTTGCATCCCAGATCACGCAGGCTTCCCACCCCCACCAAATACCCTCTTCCTCCCTCTCCACACCTCCCGGCTGCCTCTCCTTCTTCTCGCTGTCATTCATTCATCGGAGCGGACCGGCGCGCAGCTCAGCTGACTCACTGTGGGTTTTAGCGCAGAGATGGACTGAAGCTGCTGCTGCTGCTACTGCTGCTGCTGTTGCGCTTCAGTAGAGAAGGAGCCCCTCCCTGCTGCCTGCCTGGCTCTTTAAATTAAAAATAATAATAAAAACCCACCAGCAGCCGCCACCATCCGAGAAAGACTTTAAAAACTCTTCCACCGGCTGCCTGATGATAACCGACATTCACGCTGCTACTTCAGTTCTGAACTGATTGAGGGAAGAAAAGAAAAAAAACCACAATAAAAAACATCAGCATCTCCCTGACCCCCACATCCCGCTGCTGCTGCTCTTACTGCAGAGGAATGCTTCCACTGTTCCTGAATGAGAGGTGAACCCTCCTTTGAATCTGGAGCCATCCCTACCAGTCAAGCTATTCACGCAGGCCGGGAGAGGACTTTAACGGATTGATGACATTTTGGCCAGAGAGCATGGAGTTCAGATTCTGAGAAATCAGGGCAGAGCAGGTCACACAGCATAGTGCCGCCTGCACCCCCAGCTGGAAGGAAAACGTTGTAGATCCGCCTTTTACTGCAGTTACATTCTTTTTTTTTTTTTTTTGGGAGGAGGGATACAAGTTTTGCAAACATAAAAACTGATTTTTCTCTTCGGCACAACTCAACCTGGGTCAGGTTGGATAGATAACATCTGTTGACATCAGTTTAGAGCACTGCAGGTCTGGACTTTGATTATGTCATTCTGAATGTTAAAGGGGCGGTGTTATGTATTTTCCAGGCACATGGTACAATTTTATAACACAATCAGGTCATTTTGCAACCTTCAGTAACTAAAAGATATAGTATGTATATCAAGCATAAGTTAAAAGAAATGCGACAATGCAATTTAACATTTTGTCTCAAGCTAGCGCTCTTTCTGACACGTCGCCTTCAGCACGTCATCACAACAGTTTCTCCACGATTTTTTTTTTTCAGTGTTGCACTGAGAAGTTGTTCCTATGACAATGAGCTCAGCAGCACCGCAGTTTCACCAAGTGTCTGCTAATTGCTGCTGACGCTAGTCTGAAGGAGTCAAGTGGGGCAATATCGGGGGAGAGATGCTCTGTGAGGTGGAAGTTTAGAGGAGGAGCTTTGTGGAAATATGTGCGGCGCTCAGTGAGACCAAGCGTTCAGGCAACCAGAATGGTTGCCATGGGAGATTTAAGGATTTCTCAGGCATGAATGAGTCAAAACAACACTTGGGGTATGTTTTTGATGAAGGAATAACATTCAAACATGATAAAAAGCTCAAACAGTTGATTTTACATAATATGTTTGAGGTCCTGCTGGATAATAAACTTCTGCCTAAATCTCTTTTGAAGCCTCTAACAGGTTTTCATTCAGTGTGGCCCTGCAAACCAATCCTGTCCAACATTCCTGCCCCTGATGAAGGAAAGCGTCCAGGTTTAGCTTTCCACAACACACAGCATGTTTTATTTTGTGCTCTTAGGACGTGAAGGAAAAGAACCAAAAGTAAGAATCTGAACACAAGCCAGACGCTCATTAATAAGATTAGCGAGGTCGACCGTCTGCTCCTCTTTCTTTGAAAAGATCTCATTTCCATGCTGACTTTAATAAAAGGGCACACATCGAGCCTCCTTGGTCAACCCTTAATCTTCTGATGAGCGTGTGTGTGCGTGCGTGTGTGTGTCATCAGTGTGTCGCACATTCTCGCCCTTATCTACTCACTTTACTCTAAATCTCTGTTTCCACAAAGGGACTGGGTATCTTCCCTGCATGGTGCAGCAGCAGCAATCAAGAGATTGCGGAGTCCTCTCTCCTAAATGCATTAACTGTCTAATCCGCAGGAACCGTTTGCACATGCGGTCCTCAGTTCCTCTACTAATGGGAATCTGGCTGTGAAGGTGGTGGGCTGTTCATAGGTGAAAGAAAAGAAAGGGGGGACTTTCCTACATATGCTATTTTACACCCCATCACCCTCCAACCTCCATCTCCATCCCTGAATACATTACGTGGCATTATCCGTGGGGGGTGGGGGGGACAATGAGGGTGGGAGGCCTCCGATTCCCGTGTTTCTGTATTTACACTCCTGTGCTTCTCTAATGAAATCTGCGGAGAAATGCTGCCATCCTTGACCCTCTTAGCTCTAACCGAGTGGCCAGCTCCGACTTCCCATCTCTATCAATATTTAAACAGGATTTACGAGGACAAAAGAAATACACAAAGACTAAGTTACAGCCGAGCAGAGCGAATGGAAATTGAAAGTGAAACAATGCGCTCGTCAGAATGAAGCCACACGGGTGAGAGGTTTCAGTTTTTTGTAAGATCTGGTGGAGTGGGGGGGAAGGAGGGAAGAGGAGGTGAACAAGATGGGATGCACGACAGGAGGAGCAGCAAGAGGGAGCAGAGGGAGCTGCATGAATTATAAAGGAGTAAGTGGAGAAAAAAAACCACTTCATCACTATCACCATTTCACTTGTGTATTTCTTTGTACACGTATGCACATCCAAATTTTCAAAATACCAGATTGCATGAGTTCCCAACCGTTTACAGATTGACTTAGCAGCAGAGAATTACCGCAAAACTTGGAGAATCTGCAGACAAAACTACTACTATTGTGTTTCAAACACTAATACTTCAAGAAGTCTTGCTTTGCAGTTGGCAAAACGTTATACGTGTCAGAAAATCAACTTTGCACGTCACCTCAAAGTAGAGGTGTGCAATACTGCGTATTTTGGTATCGATCTGATACAAATAACATACAGGAACGTATCACAGATGCCAATACCGATACCGATACATTTTATTTAAATTTGATATATCATCAAACTTCAGGCCTTCAGTTGTGTTTGTGGTTTTTTCCTTTGTGTTATTTTGTTCAAATGTGGGATAGCATTCAGACAAAGTTTATGTTTATGTAAAAGAATACTTTAAAAACCTATTAACAGGATTTAAATAAAAGTGAAAAACAATAGTAGTAAAAAGCAAACCAAAAGAGAAATGATTTTAGAGGTGGAGCTGAGAAACTACAATACAAAACTGAACTAAAAATTTACAAAGAAAGTCTGAAACTGAAGTATTGGTCTTACATTGATCCAGTATTGATCCAATTGAATGGTTTAATATCACAGCATGGCCGTGAATAGCCAATTTAATACGACAAATCACAGGGAAATTAAACTTCCAAATGTGCTGTTTAGAGACTGAACAATCAAATGCATGTCACGCTTGTCTGATTTGTATTTACAAATTTTGCATCACTGATTTGTTTGCTTGCAGTCTAAAATATAAAAAGAATCACTACGGAGGACGTGACAAAAATATCAAGAGTACAAGTAGCTTGTAAAAAAAAATTCTGAGCACAGCATTTACTTTGTAAATGGTTCAATCACAAGGTCTCATTTTCAGATTCATTTTTTTAAAAAATAGCAAAAACCCATCACCTCAGAACCTCCAGCAAGCCGTTCTACTTTGTTACCCCACTTTTCTCGCTCATTACACCCATCAGCCACTCTGCTGGCTACGAAACCAGCGCTGGAGCATTCGCAGCTTTTCTTGCTGTGCATTAGACTTTGCAGGAAATGCTCGGGGGGCCACCAGAATTGGAGAGCGTGTCCTCGATTCTCCTCGACCGTTTGGACAAAGTGGGTTAAATTAGGCTCGAGCGACACCAAACATAGGGACAGAGTCACACGGCAATGATATTTTAGTCATGCCCAATTGGTTTCTCTGATGTGTGGTAATTGTTTGACCTGTGGGGGGATGCAGGTGTGAGTCAGGGGGCGGGGGTGTACAAGCGGTAAAGATGCTGCCTGCATACCAAGCAACGCATGTATGTTCACATGGAGTATGCATATTCCAGCAGCTGTGCAACAAAATACGTCCTTGTCGCCACTGCAATTACCTCATATCTCATGGCTACAGTCAATAACGTATTGAGCAGATAATGATGTTGAGGCTTAAATAGGTAAAAATATTGACTTTTTCATCCTTTAAGTCCAACAAATACGACAGTATGATAAATCATCGAAAATCAGTTTTACGTTAACATTAGTGGTGGTTTAAATTCAATAAGTGTAAATAATGAAAGTACAAATGAAAAGAAAAAAACATTAATCCATGTACATTTGCTTTTTAGACTTGATAATTATTTAGAGGTACAAGGAGATATTAACTCACCAAAATATATATTGACAAAGTCTTTCTAACGTATTCCTCAGCTATGAAGCCCAAAAAAACACCTAGTATCAGTCTTTTTCAGACTTTTATTTTGAAGTACCGATAAGAAAGGAGGAAGTGCTATCAAGACCTTGGTCTGATCTGTGTTGTGACTTCCTAAACAAGGAACTTAACAAAAGGGCTACTGCAATTTATTTATTTTTTTGTTTGTTGAGTCTGGACTTCATTTGATTACCTCTAGTAATCAAATCTTTATCCTGAACAAACCAGAGCTGAATAATTCTACACAACGCTTATTTAATACACAGAGTGACATTAGTGTGGGTTGTTTTGCGTGTTTCGACCTGTCTGCCATGGGGCATTTCTTACCAGCACCAACGATTAAGAGCCAAAATAAATGTCATAAGAAAGCAACATATTATTTATTGTTGTGTGAAATTGTTATGAGGTGTATCATGATTCTGGATGTTTGATGCCATGACTGACAACCAACATTTATTTATCAGGTAATTTTCTACAACTAATCACAGTCTGCTGTAAAGAAATGTGTTTTTATGACTCCAATAAATAATATTTGCAGACAGGGAATCGCTTAGAGCTGTTTTGGTTTGATGAATTTGGTCATAATCTGTTATATTTCATAAATCAACAGGCCCTTGAACCGCAACTGGATTAAGAGCCAAAATAAATACTGCATCCTGTACATTTATTTCCCCATCAGGCTCATAGGAAGTGTATTTAAGGAGCTGCCTTTCGGCATCTCAGTGTTGATCTTGTGGCTCGGAGAAATTCTCTGGTGTTTGTCTTCCATACTTTACCTTGTTCTGGAACTCTGCATGCACCGCTCCTGGAAACATACTTACCATAGCATTCACCTCTTCTGCACCACACAAATGTCCTCCAAGAGGAAAACATTCTGCAAAGTGTGAGGAGCAGAAATCTTTCTATCGTCCATACACGCCTCCAAGCCAACAACATGTACTGTTTGGAACAATACTAGTGAGGATTCCTCAAGATTTATCACAAATCTCTGCAACCACAGCCTTGTTCCCAGTTTATGTAAGCAAATACACACTTAACTTGATCATTTGGAGAGGTTTAATTATAAAGCTTGTGTTTAATTTGAGTACTTTCAATCTTGAGCAATCATGGTGTTGTGCCCAGTGCATGTTTCCCAATAAGCTTGACCGTCTGTTCAACCATGGTTATTTACCAATCAACACAATTTTCCTTTTCAAGATCAATGACCTCAGAGAACAGCAACAATAAGCACAATCACAATTTAGAAAATGTAGACTTGGATGTTTTGAAAGCTTGCAGATTCCCCAAAAGTTGCACACAAAGAAATATAAAGGTAACGTTCCGTAATTTTGAAAGAGATTTTTTGACATAAAAAGTGATAAAACTGTAATATTTCAAGATTGTGAGGAAAGGAAATACGCATTTAAAACTCCCTGCTGTAGAAAGGTAAATCTGCTGTTAGGAATCTCTCCGGTAAAGCCTATTTAGGTTCTGAGTCAATCTGATACAGACAACCTGTATCGCATGGCACTTGCTGACGTTGTGGGTGCTACATTTTCCTCCCCGTCACTAGTTTCAGGGTGTCTCTGTGTTTTCAAACAAATCACAATGATAATAATTAAGTAGCTTAAGATACTCCCTCCAAAACCTTCATTGCCTTTCATTAGCCAGGCATCCCACCCTGGCATTAGGAGCAGCTAAACACATAGGGGTAATAGGATTGTCCCGGCAGTCCATCTGTCACGGGACTAAGGAGGCTGCGAACCTCTGAGAAGCATCGCCCATTCCCTGCGTGCACCTTCTAAAGCCTGCCCTTTTTCTTCACGCCCCCCTCCCTCGGAGATATTTATTCATCCTTAAGTCATAACCTCTGCTGAAGTAAAACACGCAGCAGCTCGAGTGTGTAAATGCCACAAGGACTGAGCAGAATGGAATAGAACACTCCACTTAAACTTTATAACCTTCTGGGTCTTTAATACCATAAAACGCCGCTTCTGTTCCATTAATAGAGCACAGATGGAGATGCATGGCGGTAGGTGTGTGAATGGAGCGCGAGACGGTTTGTGGGGGGAGGGATTCGGAGAGTGAGAGCGGCGGGCCCAGGATGAGAAAGATAAAAAAGATGGATTCATAGTTTTGGAAGAGGGTATTAAATCAAGCCTGGAGGCTGTCTTTAAATCAGCAAGCTTTACTCTTGGTGTCTTTCCAATTACATCAGGATGAGACTAATGCTCTGCTGCTCTGAGACTTCGGACCAGCAGGATTGGATTCTCCTCTACCCTCCCCCACCCCACCGCAACTCTCCCTGCCTCCCTTGATAATAGATTAATTGAAAAGAATTTGTGTACAATGATTAGCACAGGACAGAGCTTTTTGGATGAAAATTAATCAACTGTAACAATTTCATTTGCGGCGGGCTCGTCTCTTTCATTTGTCCTGCTGCAGGATGAACAGATGCACATGTCAGACATATGGAAGCCAATCAGGAAACATGCATGTTGCATCACAATGACGCCAGCAACAAAGCAGAGCTACCTGAGAGGTGAAGAAGCATGGAGACACACACACATGCACGCGCACACACACCCACACACACACAATGCCGACTATGATTTGTTTGGTGAACACACAGTGTACTCTTGCTGAGAGGAAACGATGCCACTTAACAGAAAATCGTTGCATTGTGCCTGCCCTGGTTGCTAGGAAACAGCAATTGAACTGCCATTGCAACACAGCATAAACAGATGCCCACGTAATTGGACAATTAAGATCTTACAACGCCATTATTTTTGCTCATATTAATCTCAATAATAATAATAAAAAAAAGATTCAAGCGCATCCCGACACATTTTCTACCAGTTGGGTTAATGGGACAAACATGTTCAGAGGAAAGCTGGATTTCATTACGGACATGATTAGTGGCGCGTAAAAGAAAGCGACGAGGAAGGCGAGGCAGCAGAAGCATGGAAGACGCTTCGCGCTGCCTTGAAGGCTCGCACTGACGCTGTTTATGGTGTTAAGTATGCTATATTTATCCTCCAGCACTTTCCTCTACGCGGCCAGATGAAAGACTGGCCCGTCGAAAGTAGGTTAAGCAGGTTAGTGAGTGACTGCGACGCCGCCCTCCCTACGCATAACCAGGAATCCGTGCAGAGCTTATGTTCAGCACCACGGACAGCTCTCCACAAAACACAGGCTCTGTGAAATAGACGTACATGATGAGAACAAGGCATAAAACAGTAAAAGAAAAAAAACACATCTTCACGTTAGAAAAGTATTCCCAACCTGTGAACTTTTCTACGCTGTACTTCCCGGTGGGGTTTTTATGGAATTGACCAACCAGATGTGCGGACACACGATTTTCAGATCTTTTGTTTGAAACCCACTTTACTCCAATGCAGCTAATTAAAAACCTTTGTGGAGTCAAATGATTAGTAGACAGAGTCGATCCTTTTGAGATTTAAAATAAACACAGTCTGGTGGAAATAAAAACATCATGAAAAAGCAGGGAATGCTTCAGACAGATGAAGGATCAACTTCTGGAGAAGTTAATAGGAAGGTTAAGAATATGAACCTATACTCCAAACAGTGTTCAAATTTAACTTCTGAAAATGGAGAGAAAATGCCACAACTACAAACATTAGTGAGCAAACAGCGTGGATTAGAGATCCACTCCACAAATCTGGACTTTTCTGAATGCAGGTCTCCTGGCCAGACGAGAACAAAACAAAATCTTTTGGTCCACAAGCTGATTCTGATTATGTGTGGAAGAAAAACTGACTTTTACATCGCCCTGAACACACCATCCTTGTTTTAAAACATGGAGCGCTGTGCCCGTTCTTTAATTGTCGCAGGAAATCACATAAAATCCCAATAAACTTCCGTATGTGGTTGCAATTCAAATTAGGGGACAAAAATATATATAAAAATCTGATACTAAGAACAGTTGTTTTTTTTTTACTTCAGAGAATTTCATTCAAAAAGCAGCAACAGTCTTTCTCACTACAAACTAAAGACGTTACCAGTTAAACCACCGTCTTTTATGCCAGTCACATGTGGGCAGCCATTTAAAATCGACAGTGTCTAATCAACAAGAGCTAATATCACTGATCAGAACAGCAGCAGTGTAGAAACGCCCTGACCCGTCCTCCGATCGCACTCCCTCCCCCTTTTTTTGTTCACTATGGCTTGCCAGGAAGGTTTCCCTGCAGCCATTGAGTCATGGTCCAACCAGCCCCATGTGACAAAGGAGCATGTTCTCAGTGCACCTCGGCTCAGGAGTTACCTCCCCTCCCCAAAAACACACAAACACACACGCCTGTGCGCACACACACACACGCACACACACACAGAGCACAGAATTATTCCAATAGTGCAGTCTATCAACAACAAAGACAAAAAACACATGCACCAGTGTCACACATAGGCTGTAATCTCCAGGAAAATCCCATTTGGCAGAGCAGCTGCCAGCGTGGATCACAGATAGGCTGTAGTTGTGGTGCCCATGGGGTGGCAAGCTGTCCGTCCACACTCTTCTAGCAACTAAAGGCAAACAAACAGACGCATGAAAAGGACGTGCTTTAAAACAGGAACAGTCCCTCCAACAGAGATGATAAATTCTTGCCACTTTAATAGAAGCATGTCGATAATCGCCACGGGCCGGTTTCTCATTTAGAAAGGGCTTAATTTTTATTGCTCCAATATATTGATCTGGTAGGAGGAGGCCCGGGCAGTACTGCAGCCTCGGGGACTGGGACATTTGTGATGCAATGAGAGGGGACATTTTCTCGCACGATGCCAACCGGTGTGTCCATCTGTGAGTTTACCGTTCTGGCTTTCTGTCAGAAACAGGTTCTGTGTCACTGAACCTGAGAATTAGGTATAAGCTAACTTTTTTCCCCTCTCTATTTCTTTCTTTCTCTCCTTCTTTCTCTCTTTCCTTCTATACACAGAGATCAGACAATCCTACAAAAAGTTAATAAGCAAAAAGCTTTAGCAGTGAGGAGGCAATGTTACAGCACCACCAGCTGGCTAGAAAGAAACATTACACTTTTAAGCTTTCGTGGTGAATAAAATAATATAAAAAATACAGAATTTCCTCCAAAAAGCTTCAGAATCCGTGCACTGGTTAAACACCAACTAGATGTCTTTGTCTAAGTATTAGTAGGAACGATCAGGACAGTCAATGAAGATCACAATGTGCCAATTACATCATTTTATTCATCGAAAGAGTACAAAAAATGTTGATGTGCACTTTTATAGATCTTATTGTCGTATGAAAGAGTCTGAATTAATTTGGAACCTCTGCGGTTAACCAGCTAGAAAAGAAATCTGATAATCTCGATTCCAGCAGTATATTTAGAAACTTTTTTTTTCCTGACAAATTTCACAATAAATTTTTGGTTTCATAATCACAGATATCATGCTGTTTCTTTATTCTGAGTTGGTGAAAGACTGGTTTAAATGCGAAATTAAAAGACGAAAATACAAGTGATGAGCGGATGTCATTGTAAGATACTAATGCGTAAATTAAAGCTGAATTCTGAAACATTCAACGTAATTAAGGTCCATCAGGTAATCCACTTAAATGGAGCATCTGTTCTTGTGTAAAGGAGAGTGCTCACATTGCTAAGGGTTAATTCAATAAGTATTCAAATTTGTGTCCATATGTGCAGAAAGCTGTGACTGTTTCTTCTTCTCCAAGCTGAGGACAATTCTGTTTTCTGTCACTTATTCTACACAGTCACTGTTAAAAAAATCTGTTAAATGTCTGAAGGTGGGGGAAAATGTAAGCCTTTAAAAATTACAGAAAGCATCACTTTTCAAAGTGCTTTGAGGCTCTGATTAAAATTTTCAGACACGTCTGATTATATTCTAGAGTTGTGTTTGGTTCTAAATTAAATTTCACACAAGTCAGTCATGTAAATTTTTGAATTTATCATTTAGCTTACTTTCTCATAGTGATATGAGACTTGGTACACTGGTAAAACTTCCTAAGACCTACACAAAACTTCCCTATGTTCTACAACAAACAGGAAGTCGGCCATTTTGAATTGAATGATTTTGATTGTTTCTAGCCTCCTTGTTTACTCACACTCCTCCTTGGTTTTGATTGATGGGCTTGAAATCAGGTGAGTCAGCTCATAAGGCATAAGAGATCTAAAAATATCAAAATCTAGACTTTTTCAACATGCTGAAAGGGTTTGGCCAGGCCTCAATCTTTAACAACATGCCAAAACAATTGTATTTGTTGTAATCCATACAAAGAAAGTAACAGAGGCACAAAACTTCCAGTGATTGGTAAGAAAATTTAATGTTTTATTTCAAAAGTAAAACATATATAAAGGTCCATATTTGGGTATTTTGGCCTGTGACTGCAAAATATTGTTAAATATTAGATCAATTAATCACAAACTAGGTCAGGCTACCATCCAGTGGAGCCGCTCAGAGTATTCATCGTGATGAGATGAGTGAGTATTTGTCAGCAGAAAAAAACACCTGCAGCTCTGAGCAAGAAATCATATCATTATCAGGTCGTTACACACGGTGTCTCTAAGTTGTAACTATTAATGTTTCAATACTGCGCTATGGCAGGTTTTGCTCGGTTGGAGATCAAATCACTTATGGCACAGTACCAGATACACAAAAACGTGATACTAGAGTATTATTTACTTAAGGCAATTTTGATGTAAGGATTAGGTTTTTGGATAGCGGAATAAAAAAAAAAAATCATACTCATTTGTCTTTAATGCAAGCTTTTGTAGACATTAAAAATGATACAAATCTAACTCCAGATCTTTCCAGACTTTCTGATTCCTTGTGAGAAGCCTTTTATTAGTAATACAAGTTACTTGACCATGCCTGTTTATCTGTAGTGGCATTAGGTTACATTTCAATCAAGTGTCTAAGTTTACAGTACACGAGGCAATCTGCAGTCTTATATTACAACCATGTAATACAAGAAAAAATGTCTAACAGGAAACCACAAAGAGAAATTTGTGGACAAAATGGGTCTCCATTCCTGGGTAGAAGATACCGTCTCCCGGTGTGGCATGTGACAGCATCAATAAGGGATCCATATTTTGTCCGTTGATAGTTTCAGAAACTGATCAGAACTAATTACTCTGGTGGCTCTGAGCAAAACCAGCTGCCAGAGGAGAAGACGTACAGGGAGCAGCTTTGTGATTTGAGAAGTCAGCGCAAACTTATCGGGAAACGTGTTTACATAAACAACCCGGCATGCATTTCCGAGGCGAGTTGAGCAAAAGGGGGGTAGTGGGAGAGCATCCTTTTCTTTCAGGCAGGAAAGCCGTTGAAAAAGCCAGGAGGACAGGAAGTGACGGTCAGGCAGGGAAAGGAGCTCTGCGGTCAAATATTTTCCTGGTGCAAACCAAGTCATGTAACCAAAACATTCAGCACTATGTCAAGGACGAGTCAAAAGGGCATCAGTGGGAGTACTGATTAAAGTCATTTACATAGAGCGCCTTACAAAAGGATCTCACATGTCACATTGAACATTGCAACCACAAACTACAATGTGATTAATGGGGATTTTTTATAGACCAGATAAGGACTGAGTCGGGAGTACTTATAAAGTAAAATGAAGGGAAGGATGGGTTTAAAACATATAAAACTTTGAAATGATGTGGCATCACCTCGATGGTTCTCTGGACCTCTAAAACAAAACTGTGTTGAGCCATTTTTTGTCCATTTAAGCTGGAACTTCTTTTTTCTGAGCTTTGCACAGCTAGAGAGAGGATTTTTTATTTTATTTTTTTGTCAATTATTATTTAGGATACAGGTCAAGCGCAGTCAATTTGGATACAAACAGCAATTTTCAAGTCTTGCCATAAATTCTCAAAAAGCCTGGACATTTATTACCACTTGATTTGATGTAAATCACACATTCCAGCGCTAGCTGAATGTCACTGTTTTGCTGGAAAGTGAATTTTTGTCTAGTTTTCAAGACTTTTGCAGCTTCTCACTGGTTTTCTTCCTGAATTGAAATAAGTCATGATGCTGCCACTTCCATGTTTCACTGTGGGCATGGGTTGTTAGTTTTCCACCACACAGCATTTCACAATGTGTTGTGCTAAAAAATATTTTTTATAATTTCATCATGCACATAAAATCCCAGTAAAGCAGGGTGAATTCTGTGGTGATAGTACAACAAAATGTGAAAAGTTTCAAGAGGTAGGAATACTTTTCTTCAAATATACATGACAATGTTGTATTATTAAACTCGGTGAGCTGGCAGAAGAAAAAGGAAGTTATGCAAAAGAAGAAGTGCTAAGCTTCTATCGAGAGCCGCTGTATCGCACTAATCAGAAAGTGACTTGCTCAAGTTTGAGGTAAACAAAATCAGTCCCTGTGCATGGACAGCTTGGCCTAGTTACACACCGTCAATACTAATGACATCAGCACACAAAGTATCACTATGGAAACCTGGAGGCCTACCCCACACCCGTCCGTACCACCGGCAGACAGAAGAAAATGCTTTACTGGGGATGTATAAAAAAAAGGGGGTGGGGGGGCAAAGGTGAGGGGACTTGAAACAGAGCTAAAGGAAGGAGGCGATGAATGAGAGTCAAGATGAGGATGAAGGAGAGGAATGAGCCAAAACGTTAGATAGAGAGGAAAAGAAAAACGTGTTGGGGTGGTGGGTTGGTAAGCAGAGGTTGGTTAATTGCCAGCGGGGTATAAAAAAACAAAACAAAAAACAGGCAGAGCAGTGTGTCAGAGCCAAAGGCTGAGACTGCCGGAAAAGAGCTCCTTCCTCCAAACAAAAATCTGCACTCTCATCTTCCCTGCTCCCCTCGTAAGCACCGCCACCCCATCCATCACACGCTCGGCTCCACTTTGCTCCTAGAATGAGCCGCACTTTCTTTCAAACGCCCCAGATGGGCTCCGTTAAAAGATGGCCCCTCGCCGTATGTAACAGCCACATCATAGTTTTATCTCTGGCGAGTGGAAGTCGAGAGGCAAGGCAGAACGTGGGTCACTTCAGCCTGAACGAAGGAAAAAACTACAAAAAACCCCCCAAAAAAACTCTCCTTCAAAGGACCCGTTGATTGGAGCATGTTGGGTTTCGGCCCCTAAAAATATTTACTGTAAGCTATTTTCAAGCGTAAAATTGGCTGCTGGTGGGAAACCTAATTTGAGCTCAGTACCCCACTTTGTCTCACAGCAGGCCTACAAACACACTTCATGCTTTAGGTGGGTCACAGAGCCATTTGAGCAAATCAGTGTGAGCAGATCAGAGAGTCGGGGTTACAGAAAGTGAACAAAACTGAGATTAACTGAATGAGAGCAAACTTCCTCTCGCTGCTGCATTTTTACAGGTAGCTGCTGTGTCAATTTACTAAAGGTTTACAGTTCCAGATTCCAGTCAAGCAACAAGTTATCCATGATTCTTGTCCTCTTTAAAATGCCAGGAAGGATTTTCGTCATCTGTGCATCAAAAGCCCCGGCAGAAAATATGGGCGTCACCTTTTGGTAGATGTTCAGTCATTTGTTGTACTGGAAATACGTTTGGGCTTTTGTTCGTAAAAGCGTTCAAAAACAATTTCTTATCTACTTCAAAAAGAAATACGAGGTGCTTTTGGTCGGTCACATAAAATCCCAATAAAATATGTTGTAAAAGTAAAAAAAAAAAAGAACAAACAAAAGAAAAAAACGCCAAAATTGAAGAGGTTACAGAGTGTGAGTACTTTTGCTCTTGCTGATTTTAGAGGTAAACAGTTTTTGACTGCACAGAAATGCAAAGTTTAGAGCTACAGATTCCATCAAATATAGTTTTCATAAGCCTTATCCGTTTGAAATAAAGAATATCTTTAGTAACCTGCATATACTTGACATGCAAAGTTTAATAAAGTGCAACTCCTGTCAAAAAATAAATAAATCACAACCACTGACATCTTTAAAGCATTATTGGCCAAATCATTTCACAATATATTATGGGGAAATGGGACTCCACTAAATAAAGTTTACCAGCAGGAAGTTATATTCAGTTATTTTGATTTGATCAGGGATCATAATTTAACCACATAGCATAAAAGTCAACTTGACCAAAGTAAATAAAAATCCAAATAAAAGGAAATGTTTCCGAGCGCTAAAGTAAAATTAAATTAGATTATAATCTCTATCTTAAAAGCGAAAATTAAGAAGAAATTTGTAGAATCTCTTACACAGCTCATGAAAGAATGTTTTTAGGGGTTTTTTTTATATATATATTTTTATTTCTTCCCAGTTTTATTTTCAATAAACCTGAAAATAAAAATCCAAAGAATCCAAGATCACCTAAAACCTGAGGACGTTCTGTAGTAGTTCTGATTTTTTTTTTTTTATTTGGTCTTAATGCCATGAAATATTTCCAAATATAAAAATGATTCTTTGCCTTTTGATCTGGAAAACACAGTGCTATTAATTTCAACAATTTTACAGATTGTTTTTGATTGGACGGCCCTCCAACGTAGCGATTCTATTTGCTTTGACAGGCGTTGCAGTCCGAAGTTGTATTTGATAGGAAAGTACAGAATGGACTCATTTTCTTTTTGTTTCAGCTCATCTTTCCAACGGAGATTGTGTCCACTGAATTAAATCATCTTGACTTTTGCTGTCATTCACAACTGTTGAGATAACTTTTGATCTGCCAGACTGTCAGTCACGTTTGCCTAATCCCACAGTGTGGTGTCGATGTCATGGACAGATTTTATAATCTTATGAAAGTCCAATGAGAAAAAGCTTGGAAAAAAGCCGCAGTTGGAGGAGAAAAAAAGAGCAGAAATGGATGGTTGGGAAAAAATTCAACATGAAAGCAAGTATCAAGTCCTGTTCAGCTGTAAACCAACTTGTTTAAAGTTTTTTTAGTAATGTATCTGCTGCTTCAAGATATTAAAGGAGGCTGAGAGTCATTTGTTAATAATTACCCAGAATCAATTTGAGCCACATCTTAGTGATCTATGTTATTCACTGTCATACCTTGTAATATTCACACATTAAATCAGATTGGGCCTCAAGCTGGACCTTTGGATTCATATATTTAGGCAAATTATAGATGATGTTGGTGTGTTTGAGTCATATTTAATACCTTATAAAAACAATTCATGTTTAAAAAGGAATTTTCTTTAATTTTTTTTACTTGATTAAATGCTTTAACTAGAAAAAAAAATCTCAGAGCAATTTACTGGAAAGGTGACAAGCCTACGTGTGACTCTTAGAAGCAGAGAAAACAAAGTTCTTGATCAGACCTGAAATATAACAGGAGGCATAGCCTAGAAAATAATCTTTTGCTTAGCAACCCTATATATTGGTCCTTTCAGAACCACTACAATACAGCAGCATATCAGTTTCAGCAAAGTTAGACATGTGGACAGATGGAAGAGCATAGGATTCTCACAGTTAAACGAGAATTGGCAAAACAAACAAATAAAAAGTCGGCCATTTTCACAAAAAGAAAATGCCTGTCAGTGAGTGTTTACTGGAGAATGCATTCAAACATTTTTTTTTTAATTTTCTGCAGCTTTCTCCACGGCACATTTGTTCTAATCCATTTCTATTTTTTTTATCATGCTGATAGTTAGGCATTTTCCTAATGTTGAGCTCAAGTTTATCATCTTTGTTTCATACCATCAGAAACGTGTAAAAAATAAAATAAAAATAAAAAATTATAATAATCAAGTGAAAACGGGGGCTCACCAACATGGCCGACAGTAACCTTGTTTGGATAAGTTTATAGGACATTTCCACAAAGTAGTTATCTTACTTAAAAAAAGAACTTTAATAGTCGTAGCTTTAGTTTGTGATATCATGTGAGTCAGTGTTTTATGTCATGTAAAGCAGCGTTAGACAGAAGGAGCAGACTGGTACGGGTGCAGTTTTCGGCCTCAGACTGTATTAGGCTACATTATTAATCTATTGCCAAGTCTCCTGTGTAGAACAGTATTCAGACATAACAGTAAAAGCTTTCAGCACAGTGTAGTGTAAGAAGAAAAGAAGCTCCTTCCCTCTCTCGTCCTCTCTGTTTCTCACACCACATTACATCGTGGAAACAATAAGGGCCTCCATCAACAGCCACAGCTTCTCTAAACTGTGTTTCGGGAGTGATCCCTGCTTCATCTCGAATGTTATTGCACGGGTTATTTTACACAGGCGATATCTTGATGTCTCAGCAGCAAGGAACGACTATTTTTAGGGCTGTATTAAAAACTATGCTGGGAAACTATAAAAAGGGGCAGGTAAGGTGAGACCTAGTAGGACCTCGGCCATTGTTCCAGTTTAAAGATAAACACCCTGTTCAGCTGCGCTTCAGACTGTAAAACTGTTTGTTTTCTGCCCGGAGAGGAAATGACAGCTGATTCATCTCCTGCCTTGTTTTCCTGGAGCATCTTGTTCGGTTTTCATTGTTATTCTGGAGGCGACGCACCGTAGTCAGCATTGTCACCTTTTAACTTGACGGCCTCTGGTGTAAATCGGAGTTTTCTCAGCTTCCTCCCAGTCAGTTCAGTTGCTAATTATAAACCAGCTTAAAATGGTTCTGTACGCATTGGAGGATTGGCCAGGGACCATCCTATCCGTCATTACCCTGAATCATGGTTATAATAGTTTTGGATTTTTCATCATAATTTTAGTGGTATTTTGTTGTGACTTTCTGTTCGTCTAATTCAGTTAGTTTTAATTAAGAGTTTAACAGTTTTTATTAGTTGTTATTAGTTAAATACTGTTTAGTTTTGATGTAGTTTTAGTAATTTTTGTTTGTTCATACTTTTGTTAATTTTTAGGTGCAGAATTCAAAAAGGTCAAAGTATTGTATTGCGATTGCATAATGAATACTGAATGGAAGATGCAATTTTCAAAAAATATATTCAATTTCACATCAGTTTGAAACATTAATATAGATCCATGAACACGAAAAGGAAAGATATTATATGCATAACTTCAGTATGCCTCAGTTAGTTTTATAAACACACAGTATAGTTCCAGATAACTACAATCTTTTCCCCATTATTTGCCATTTCTCTTTATTTCAGTTAACAAAAGTGTTTTCTCAACTTTCTCACTGTTTTAGCTAGCAGTAATAACCTTGTCCTGGACAGGAAAGATTCTGAATTTAAATGGATAAATTATCATTTGTTGTGAGAGACTAAAGAAATTAGAAAAAAATAAGAGGTCCAGATCTCTGGTTCTGGTGTCACATGGGAACTAAAGGTTCCCAAATGTGAATTGTTGTGTTTTTCTCTCACTGTTTAAAGTAGTTTTATTGTTTTATTATCGGCTGTATGATTTGTCCTTCTAATCAGCTGAATATCCTCTTCCCTGCTTCTGCACAGTCTCATTAATGTCTCATCTGAACTGCACTTTTTGTATCTATCTTCATAAGTTTAAGAGGCTGCGATGCATACAAGCAGCCCCCGCTGTTGAGTGGCACCTGCCCATGTTCTCAACACTTCTAAACACAGCCTGGGTAATTTCAATAATTTTGTCTTCATGTCTTCATTGAAGAAAACAACCTTACAGATCCTGAGGGTATATTGATGATTTATTGCTTATTTGCTTACTTTTCAAAAAAAAAAAAAATGGAACAAAATGTTGACATTCTCCTGCAAAATAATGATTTATAAAGTTGGTTTTCATAAAAGGTCATGAGAACGAGGCCTCTTCTAAAGCAGCAGAAACATATGGGTGCAGAGGGAGGACTGAGAAAAAGAGGAAGCCCATCCTGTTGTTCTATATTTACTCCACTCCCAGTAGTAGCTGTGTCTCTGTGCAGCTTTGTCGGCCAGAGCAAAGGCCCAAGCAGTTCGGCCTGATAAGGAATCTCTGTGTCTGGCTGTGCTGCTCCCAACAGAGACAAAGTCGACCTTACTTAACAGACCAGGTTCAAAACCCACATGGTTTGACGTTAAACTTTACGGGCCAGGATTTTAAAAGGCATGTTGAGGTCCTACACGTTGTGAAACAACAATAAAGGTAAAAAAATGAGAAAGATACTGACAGCGCTGCTTTGGCTGGAGTAACGCTATAACCTGTAAACATTGTTGCTTTCTTTCTCTCTCTCTGTCTCTCTCTCTCTCACTCACTTCTTACATTCTCCTTGTTTTCATGTGGAAACCTAGCAGGAAGTGTTTGGTGTAAAGTGAGATTGGGAGCGAGAGCTGTGTGAGAAAAAAACATTGATATGCTGCGGTGTTTTCTTCTTACTGTGAGAGAGAACATCATGTTGAGATCAGCCTCGGTGGGGAATTTTATTTTTGTTTTATCCCACCGCAGATTACTTTAATACATTTTTCCCCCCCTCACTTTTCTGAATCTTACTTTACATTGAAAGCATTTTCTTCCAGGTTGATTTCTTCCCCTTCATTTGACTCACCTTGATCGGAGTCACTGCTAAATAGAGGTGAGCACACGGCTTATGTTTGACCGTAAACATTACAAATCCTGGACCTCAGTTTTTATTTGCTAAACATGACATTGTGTTTGCATTCCTCCTTTATTAGAGATCAGTGTCAGCTGTTTCTATTGGAATGATTCCTACTGCTTACAACTGCACACAATCTGCACATTTAGGCACCCGGTGAAACACTTCGCCCCGAGAATAATCAGCCTGGAGAGACACAGCAAGTTTTCTCACATTATTCTTTCACAATGTAATATTGTGAGGAGTAAAATTTAATCTCTGCTTCCTAAATCAAATTGTTTTATCATCCATTTCCATAAACAGCGGTGATGGCTTTGGTGCAAAAATGTATCTGTAATGTTGACACTTCTCACAACCTTACTTTTTGTTCTGCAGATAAAGATAGAGCTAAGCAAATGTTTCAACAAAATGAAGTACCTCGTATCAACATGGATCTAATAATTGAACGTCATGTTATACAGTTGAGCACAAAATTATGTATACTTCCAGCAGATTTCAATTGAAAATGATCTGTTTCTTCAGGCTGGAAGTCAAATTAACATTTTTGGAGAGACTCAACCAAAGTCCTCACTTGAATCTGACAGAAAACCCACAGACCTAATCATTAGGGAGGCGGCAAGAAACCCAACCTCAGAAATTCAGAGCTCATACGTTGTCACAATAACAGTAAAATGGTTATGACAATAAATATGTTTTTTTTCTTTGATTACTCAGAATGATGAGCCCATAGTTGGCTGTTTAATGATGTCAGGGGAAGTTTTATTGGTTCCCTTTCAGCTTCAGGTTGACACTGGATGATTACTGGCCATGGTGGCAAAAACAAAATCTTGTTGCTATAGAAAATATTGAAAGTCATAATAAAAAATCTCTAAGCTTTAATCCATGGTCTGTTCAGTGCAACACATTCACAGACTGCCGATTAAAAGCTCCCACAAACAAAGACGACCTATGAAAACTATCTAGCGGTGAATAAAAATTGTGCTGCTGCAGTCGTTGCTGTCTCCTGATCCACTTCTTCTTTTCACCATCTTACTTTGAAACACAAATTAACATCTATAACTGTGTATTTATCTATGGACTGACATGTTTTTGGATATGTCTGACAGGATTGTGCTTTATGCAATCTATCAACTTCCATCTTTAAAACCAATACACAATGTGCAAGGCTTTAATATTGTTATTAAATGTCCATCATTTTATGTCCACAATCCACACAAAAACTCAAAGGCTGTTGAGATGGTTTCCTGAACATGAACCTGAGTTTACTGTGCCTCCACTATTGCCTGATTTAATTGATTTCATTGATTGACCTTATATTATCAATCTCTGCACTACTGTTGAACAGCATCCAATTTTTTCTTTAAAGCAGGATCCTACTGGAGCTTTCAGAACTTTTCTTGATGATCTGTCTATCCTTGATGGTCGCCTACATAAGAGGAAATGCATATTTATGGCAATACAACTTTCCCAGACACAATTCTGTTACAAAAATAAATCCTAGTAACAGCAATCCACGTCACAAATCAGTTCTTGTTTGCTCTTCGTGCGGAGCACTGCTGCTCAGCTAGTCAAAAAGACTATTATGTGAAGTAGATTGTGGTTTTTGTCATTAGATAAGACTGCACGGCTAGTTCAAATAACCACATTATGTTACCCAGATGCTATCATCAATTTTATCCAATGAAATTTTACTGGAATTTTGCTTTAACAAGCATGTTCTGCTTGTTAAAGATGAAACAGAGCAGACATGTGCAGAAATGTGTCAAGTACGTGACGAGTGTTTGTCCCCGGCGGTGTGTTCAAGGTCGGGACTATCCTGAGGACTGCCTTCAGAGCTCTGAGTTGTCTGTCTGTCTGTCAGGCAAGCAACAACGCAGCGGGACTTATGATAACAGAACACATGCACACCACCATGCAAACCCTGCGTAAGTCGCGCACCCACGGCCCGCTTTGTCAGAGCAAATGACAGAAGCTCCCCGCCTCCAGGCACCGGCGCCACAAACTGCTCCTTTTATAAATTAATCACCCAGCGCATTAAAGAAACAATGCACAAAGACACTTGTTCGAGTCCCTGTCATTAGCTGCAATGACAAAATCTGAACTAATTTCTCTAAAACAAATAATGGGCCGAGGGGTTTCTGTCACCGAGAGCAACAAACGGAAGTAGGAAGACGAGGAAGCTGACACAGGAGTGGGAGCAACCTGAAAAATGTCACTAAGGGAACCACATTTTTTTATGACTCAAACACAAACCGCTGTCAGAAAAGTTTAAGACTTAACCCATCACAGCAGAAATGACAGGATTGTTGTGAAACAGGAGAAAGAAAGAAAAAAAAGAGTACACCAAGGACAAGACATAGATGAAACCTTTTTAAAACTTTATTTACACTTACTCGGTCAAAGGAAAGGCTGACAAAAAGTTGATACTGCGCCCCTCAGAGACTGGACCCAGGTGAATCAAAGTGATGCTGGCACAATATTCCTCTTAATGGCCCAGATAAACAAAAGGAAAACACACACACACACACACACGTCTAGCGTCGAGTACACCTCTTATGCAATGCATTTTCCACCAACATGGTGAATGCACACTCATCTTCCCTGGGGTAAACTCTGCTCAGCTGGAAACAGCAGACAAGAAAAAAAAAAAAAAGATTATCATAATGTACTGACCGGCCTCAGAAGAATTTTAAAAGTCAGTTCAAAGTAACCTTGGGTCAAGCAAGTAATTGCATGACTTAGCGCGGGAAAAAAAAACAAATAGTGCACAGAGGAGACAGTGTGTGCCTCCTTTACTCATCACATTTCCAGGGTCATCTGCTGTGTCATCATCACACCCTGCCAGCCTCCAGCACACAGGACCCAACAAACCTCTCTCGCTTTTTTGCTTTCTGACTCCGACTGTTTCGTAACGGCCGTGCACAAAGAGAGCAGCGCCGGATCATGTTACCGTGGCTGAGCTCTAAGATCCATGGTCCGTGATCTATCCCTTTCTCCTATTATACCCATCCCTGATGACACACAGAGGGATCGAGAGTCAGACAGTGAGTTAAGGCTGAGGCAAGAAAGAAGGGTATCTTGTCAGCTTCACTTTGTAACATCTAGCTTTAACATGATAATGTTTCTGATATTACTCAACAACATCAGAACAATTTGACATTGACTTTAAAAGTTAAAATTTCACTTTAAAAAAGAAGAATTATCCTTGCACTGTTATTTTTTGCGAATTCAGGCATTACACAATGGCCAATCTCGTCGTGCTAGCAGCTGCTAAGGTGTGGGATTTATTAAACAGGTGGCTGGTGAACATCTCGTCTTTAAAGTTGATGTTTGAAGCAGGGGAAATGGGCAAAGGCAGGCGAATGTGGCCCCATTTACCAGAAAAAGCGACTGTAGATCAAATAGCTGAAGAAGTTCATACTAACTTTGATAAAAAGGTAGACAGAATAAGCAAGGCAATCACAACTTGGTGACTCCTGTCCACCACCCAAAACTCTCCAACAAGCACCAGAATTTTGGCTACGGAAATATGAAACACGGTGGCCTGGTCTCAAAAATCCTATTTTCTTTTACATCTCCTGGATTTTAAAGTGCATGTGCCTCACTTACCTGAAAAACACACAGCACCGTGATTAGAAAAGCAATGCTTCGGGCAATATTCTTGTGGGAATCCTACCATCTATAATATAGATGGTAGAATGGTAGCAACCAGTGAAATTAGTTGTTGGTACATGGTAGCATAACATTCATATAGATATTATATGAATGTTATATTGATCATACTGACCTTGTACATCCATTCATGGAAACTGTATGACCTGAACGGCATGCTTCCTTTCAGCAAAGATTGTTCAGAAATGGTTTGCGGTGCACAACAAGTTGCAGCTGATAACTTGGGCTCCACATGTGTTAAAACCAATCAAGCTATGCTGTGCTGCAGACAAGGGTGATGTACAGAAAATACAAACTGTTTGGTTTAATTATTATTATTATTTTTGTCTCAACTGGCAAAAAAAATAAACCTGTCTGAATCTATTTTTGTTTAATTCTATTTAAAAACAGTCAAACTGCACCACATAGGTTGAAGCTGAGCCTTTGTACCTTACTGATTTTTATGTTTTTAGTTGAAATTGTTTTTTTATTCTGAAATTGTATGCTGTGCTCTTCTTTCTTTATATAATCCTTCTTAGGTGGCAGACTTCCTTGTAGTAATTTGAACTTATCCCCAGCGATGATTCTTCAGGGTTTTTAAAACTCTTCCAGAGATTTTCCTTTAAACTTTTGCTGCTTTATCTTTCTCTTTCAGTCTAAATTTTCAAAACTTCTGGAGAGATATTAATCAAGGTTCCTGTAAAGGTGTCTCAAGAGACACTGATTTTTTAAGAACCTGGCATAAAGATATTAGTTTAAAAAAATAATAATCATTTGTACCCAACTTTACATAATCTATTTTACATGTACGCAGAATTTAAGCACAATTTGACATTGACTTCTATTTGATAATAGTAACTATAGAAAAGGGAAATCACTTTGGAGAAGAGAAAATAAAATACTACTATAAACATAACTTGGATTTCTTTGTATGCAGCGTCAAATCATAGAAATACAAAATGTATTCTGAGTACCACTAAGAGCGACCCATGCACCTCCAATGGTGCTTCTACCACGGTTTGAGAACCATACACTGAGGACTTGATTCTTTGTATGAAAATATAACGCACAGTTCATAAATAGGTCAGGATACCGGGGTTTTGAGTATGACCGCAACGTACTGGTATTCAGTATCTTACTTCCTGTGCCAAAGGGCTGAAGCAGAAGGGCAGAGCATACACAGGAAGGAAGAGGGGCAACCATCCAAAGCTAAATAATGCAATGCTTTAGTCTCCATGTTATGACCTAGTAAATGGCTGGTTATACAAAAAGACTCAGACCCCTCATGGGCCACATCTGACAGCACAATCAGCAGGATGAATTGACCAGCAAGAATGTAAAGTCGTGTAAGCTTCTGCTCTCAGGGTGGGGACTTTCAACATTACAAGTCCGTGTAACTCTGGGAAAACTCCCCGTCATGTTTCAGGGCAACACACATTCTGAACTGCATGAATAAGGGAAGGAGCTATCTCTAAACAAAGCAGGTACAGCTTAAAACAAGGTTTAGAAAAATAAAATGAGGAGGCACTGCGTGGTGTAGAGGTAGAGCGAGCACGCTCTATGAAGAGGCTACTGTCCTCAACGCAGCCATTCTGTGTTCATTCCTGACCCACAGACCTTGGCTGCGTGTCTTCCTCCCTTCTCTCTCTGTACATTTCCTATCTGAGGACGGTCCATAAAGACCTCTAGTGCTAAATAATCTTTAAAAAAAAATTAAATCCTATTAATGAGATGTCAGAAACTGTATTGGAATGATCAGGACTGTTTCTGGGTGTATGGGGTAAAAAGTAATTCTTCACTGATCTTCCCTTTCCCTGCAGGTCAGCTGGCAAAAGGAAAGCTTTTCACCACTTTTAATGGAATAAAAACATTGAATTACCTCTTTGGTGTGTCAGCAAGTTTTCTAAAAACCTGTTCATTAACCATGTATTTGATTCAGGCGTGTTGGAGCACCGATGCATCCAAAAGTTGCAGAACAGAGGCACTTGAAGGCTGGAGTTGCTGACCCTTGCTATGAGCATTTGGACTCCAAGAAAATTGTACTTACAAGATTAGTATTACTGATCAAAACAATATACTGGCTGTTTGACGCTGTCCGTACTTTCATACTCTTGTTTAAACAAGATACTAGTTACTCAACAAACTGTGGCAGTCGCAAGTCTCCACTCCCCACTGTTCATTTGTGAGTCAGAAAGTCAAAAGTTTAGGTACCACTGCTACAGGTTGCACATTTCTAACTGTAACATCATAATATTTCAGAATTATTCTGTTTTTAACAAAAGTAATTATTTTATGTCATACATTTTTGGTTTTACTCTTTTGCCTAAATACCAAGCTTATAACACCTTAAGAAACTCACACAGACCAATGCCTATAGGGCTGAGGGATAAGGGGGTTAGGAGGCCAAGGGGTAGTTGTCATGTAACTCCACACACTGAGCTTCTTGACATACTATGAATATGTCTTAAGAGCAAAATTTATCCTAGGCCACGTTGGTGCACAATCAGAAAAAAACCCCTCCATTAAATTTTTGTTATTTGCATCGGAAATGTTTACATTCTCCCCTTTGGAGTTATTTTAAAAAAAAACAACACAACTTAATGCACTATGACACATCTGCAAAAGGCAATGCCAGTACAACTTCTCTCCACACGCATGTCTCGGGGATACCCAATTATGTCACTCGCAGTCTCGCACAAATTAAGCAACTCACGGAACCGTGGAAGCCCCCCTTCAGGGGTCCCACCCTACCTTCGGTGTGGCAAGTGGAGGACAGGATGGTGCTCGGAGGGCGGAAGAGGTACGGGAGGTAACGGGAAAAACATTTCATCTTCTCCGGTGCTTGCCGTCGGGTGAAGAGCGCTGCGTTGCGGGCTCCACATCCGCACTGCTGCCGCGACGGCCAGCCAGAGACGAACCTGGGAGGTGCGGGAGGGGAAAGAGGCTGCTATGTCCGCGGCGGTGCAGGGGGGCTATGACAGCATCTCTCCGGATCTGGTAGAACTGCGCTCCGACCGGTGGGGAGCAAAGCCGAGTTGTTTAAGCAGGACACTAGGGGTTCGCTTCTATCCTGTCAGCTGAGGAGGTCAGTACTTGTGTGGTCTGTGGGTGAAAGCAGCCTCTGCTGTTTGTTTGTTTGTCAGCTGCTCCGAATGGGGAGAGCAACTGCAGCTGATTACAGAGATCGAACAGTGAGATATGACACACTGTGACGAACAGCAGCATGAACTGGATGAATCATAAACAAAACTTGTTTGCTGAGCAGATTATCGATTAATTAGGTTTGGCGCCACCTTGTGACGATTTTATTTATATTAAACAAACTTGTAACGTGGCATGAGTAAAAGCATATAAGAGAATATGCTTCATCTCGTGCAGAGTCTAAAGATAACTTTAATTCGCAATAATACAAAAATGTAAGTAAAAATTAAACAACTTGAATAGTTTTGAAATGACCTTTCAAGCCAAAATGTAATAACTATAAATATTAACGGAAGCAGTGCAGATGTCAATATTAGAAGTAGGTGGTCTTTAATTTTGTTTACGTGCGTTATTTTTTACATGAGCCTGCACATCTCGCGAGACTTTACTTTGAACTAATGTAGGCGGAAGTAGTTTGCAGGTCTCTTTTCCGCCGGCCATAGAGGAGCAAAGGCAGGGTAAGGATTCCTGTCAGCGAAATTTACCAACGTTATCAACATCCATCCTCCATGTAATGTTGCTGTGTCGCAATGAACACACAGTAACACAATATAAACATGAATACTAATAAATCACAGATATTATTGATTACATTTTACTGGTAGATTATGATATATGGACACACTGTATGTGGACTCCTTGCTAGCTACGGCTCTATCCGCATGCTGTAGTTGTACGACTTCATTTCGAGTGAAACGACTGTAATTCTGTGAATTTTATAGTTCCACGAGTTGCGTCAACTAATTAGAACAAGTTTCCGTCTTTATAAAATAACCGAGTTTCCTCTTTAGCTTGTAGTAAAACCTTCGGAGCGCCGTTAGCTACTTTAGCATGTAGCTTTACGCTGTGAGGACTATGCTGGCTTGTATGCGAACAGTTGCTCTACTTCTATGTGTAAGAAAATTCATATTGGCCATCATAAATGTTTGTAAGCTTTATAACAATGATGTTTGGGAGGCTAGGAGCTACAAGTGCAATTTTCCTATGGAAATGTGGGCTTTGCAGTTTCACAATATAGCCTGTTTGTTTCACTCCACAGCATCATGAAGCTTAACCCGTTTGTAACATCCTCCCGTCGCAAGAACCGCAAGAGGCACTTCAATGCCCCCTCACACATCAGGAGGAAGATCATGTCTTCCCCGCTGTCCAAGGAGCTCCGCCAGAAATACAACGTGAGGTCCATGCCTATCCGCAAAGACGACGAAGTGCAGGTAATGTGGTTCAGAGAGCTGAAGAGTTCTGGTCGAGATGATGAGTTTTGATCACAGTGTAGCTGAGCCAGTGATGCTTTTGCTCCCAGGTTGTCCGTGGACACTACAAAGGGCAGCAGATCGGCAAGGTGGTGCAGGTCTACAGGAAGAAGTATGTCATCTACATTGAGCGTGTGCAGAGAGAGAAGGCCAACGGAACCACAGTCCATGTCGGCATCCATCCCAGCAAGGTGAGACACATTTCCGAAGGTCCTCGGCTTGGAAGAGCATGTTGAAGTGTTAAAAGAGAACTGTGTAGGGTCATGTGGTGATGTCTCTACAGATTGTTTGAATGTGTCGGGCGATTGCTCTGAGAACTATTGTCTAGTATTTTATTGGTTTAATTATTTCAGCATTTCAGAAATGTGGTGGAAAGAGTGAACTTTGTTGTGTTGGACTCAAATAACAACATTGTCTAATGGTGAAAACCTGCTTGAATGAATCTGCCAAACTGATGTAGAGTTTATTGTAACTATTACAGGGTTCCTACACAATTTGTTGGCATTTGCTTTTGTCACTTTCCAAGTTTGGAAAACTTGTTCAATCACATCTGTGCCACTTGATCATTTCAGTTGAACATTTTAGTCTTTAGTATTTAAGTTTTCAAGTGTATAACAAACTTGCAGGGGAAAGTTGAAATGACAAAATGTGTAGAAACTGCTGTCAACGCTCGTTAATTGGGCTGTAAAAAGCGTTTGCTTCGCTTACATTGACATCAGTTTTCTTCAGGCATTCAAATTCAATTAGCCTGAGATACTGTAGGGATAATTAAAAGCTCAACAGCCTTCTGTGTTATAAAATTGTTTTTGTGGAAGTTACTGCCATGGTCAAGAATTTGGGTCCCGTGTGTTGCACATGTTGACAACAGCCACACGCTTTTAAGTGTATCATGTAATTCCAAGGCTTTTAGTGTTTGACTCTTAGTATTATGTGGCTGTGTGGGGGAAGAAATAAAGGAAAAAAATCAAGTGGACCTGACATTTGAGTGAAGGATAGAGTGCAATTTTTAATGCTTCCATTTAAAACCTTTAATATTATTATTTAATTTATCTAATGCATATATACCTTATCTTTTCGGATGATACAGTCCACTTAATAAAGCTTATTTTTTTATTTAGATTATTATTGTTATTACACAGTCTCAAAACCATAAATTAGTAACTGATTCTCATGACACCTAGCAAAATCCAACTGTTAGCGCGACACCTTGTCCTGCTGTGTGCATGTTTGTATCGACACTGAACTGACCCAGAGCTGTATTTAACAGTGGAGATCAGAGCTTTTTCCTTTGTCATTGAGACACAAAGATGAGTGAAATGTGCCACTGACTATTTTGCATTAAACCTTCCTTGGTCAAACATATCAGCAAGTTTTCTTTAAATGTTTAACTCAGGAGTGGAAATGCCAAATTTCCAGATAATCTTAACTGTCCTTTTAAAATGATTGTTTTAATTAATCTGTTTTTCAAATTCTTTGTAAATATAAGTGCATCCAAATTAAACACAGTTGTTGGACTGCATGCTGAGCCGCAATTTTAAAAACTCAAGACTAACTTGCACTACAAGTGTCCTTGGACAGCCGGGATACCTAGCCATCAGTAGTTCACAAACTTGTTTACACATCTTTGACCTTTTCCTGGTGTTGTGGAGAAGTGCTCACAGTATAGGTATAGATAATGATTGTTATTTTATATGTTTATTTATAAAGCTTAAAAATGGATTTGAAAGCATAACAAATCACAGGTTGCCTCTTTATTTTTCAGTAGTTGCACCTTAAGCATTTTGTAGTGCTCCTTGTAATCCTGCATCAAAACTGTCTTCAAAGAATATCTATTTATTTTCCATTTAGTTGCATCCAGTTAAAAGTTTATAGTTAATGACTAAACACATTAGGTTGATGCCACTGAAACATTACTTTAAAATTTCTGTGGTTAATTGGTTTCTGAGCACTTTATTCAAATCTTTATGTATATTTCTGTCTCTTTCTGGTTATTAAATGAAGTTCTGCGTTGTTTTTGATACTACTTTCAAAATTACATATTTGCTGCCGATACACAGCCAAGGGATATTTTGTTGTTCTGAGGGCTCTTAATAATTGCAGTGAGACATGATTTTTATGTTTTATGTTTTTATTTTTCCAGGTGGTCATCACTAGGCTAAAGCTCGATAAGGATCGCAAGAAGATCCTTGAGCGCAAGGCCAAGTCTCGCGCTGTTGGGAAGGACAAAGGCAAATACAAGGAGGAGACCATCGAGAAGATGCAGGAGTGAAAATGATCTTTTGCTATTAATAAACTGTATAATTGGATCTCATTTTGTTTGGAGTTTTATGTGTACACATATATATTCATATAAATATTCCAAAATTAAGACATCACAAAATGTAACTGTCCAGATTTGTGACTGCTTAAAATATGTTGTGAAACATTCATTTTAAATTCTGGCTGACAAAAGTCTGTGAGAAAGAACATCTGAACTTGAATTTTGACCTATCATGTCACATTTGCATATTTTAGTTAAAATATTTCTAGAGCTGCTCCAATGTCCTTTATGTCATCTAAAGATCAGTCTATTAGTTTTGTAAAATTAAGTCTTTCAAGTTAGGAGGCGGGCAATTATGGAGGGAGCCAAAAGCCATTTTGAGACATTGTTTTCACATCCTTAAGGCTGAATGAAATTAAAGTAGTTTCCTTTGCTGTCTGAACTATTTTTCAATTTTCCCAATGATAAACAATTTAGAGCATGTGTCCTGCTAACCAGCACAGTTGTAAGAAACAACCAATCCAGTGTGGTGCTTTTTTCATAATTAATATATTTTCATTTTAGTGTAAAAATGTTTTTAGACTATGCTTTAATCAATTTATATCCAAAATGTATTTTAAATATAGGAACGTTGCAAATAAATCAGAATAGCAACATTTTAAGTCTATTACCCAAATCTGATAACATTGATGCACTGCTATAGAAGTTAACTTTATGCTTCAGTACTTCACTAGCATTTAAGTCTTGGTTGTTTATTTGCTATTTCGTACCTTGAGTAACGTAAAATATTGAAGGTCATGCACTACTATCCATTTAAAATTTAATAAAATCCAGTTTTTGTGTAATTTCACAAAGTGACCAGTAGGTGTCAGAAAATGCTTAATAGAATTTCCAAAAACGGATTATTGTCCAAAACAGAATCACTTGTTTCAGATTACATTCATTTACCGTTGGTCGATGCAAATTACTCTTTAAGAAAACCATAATTATCTGCAATTGCATATGTTTTACTTCTGTCCTACTTTTTGTGCACCAAGAACTGTGCCTTTAGTTTTGGAGTGATGTCGGCATGGGTGCCTATTATTATTTAAAAAGTTTTTTCCCCCTATCTCGTCAAAATAAGCAGCAGATACTTCTAGTTTTCTTAAAGGACTAGACCCTGCTAAAAATTAAATATGCACAATATTAAATGGGTATATTTTTCCAGCACATAGACAAATCCTCCGCCAGCCTTTTTACTTCCTCCCTCTGTCACAGTCATGTGATACGTGCTGCCTGCTCCCCCGTCACAGGATACATCTTTCGGACACAGTACCGAAGTTGAATTAAGTTTAACGTTTTCAACTTTTTGACACTCCTGGTTTTTAAATAATGGCGGATCAGCGGTTTGCCATCACAATATCTGTAATGACTTTGTTTTGGGGAATCGTTGGAGGAGTTGTGCCCTGGTTTATCCCCAAAGGACCGAACAGAGGGTGAGTTTGTTAGCTCATATTAGCTTTTATCTGGTTAAGTCGAGCCAACATAAAGAAAGCTAAATTTTTCTGAAAGTTAATTCTTGACGTTTTTCCGTAAGAATGTTTTTTGTAAAGTTGGTTTATTTTAAACTCATTTATTGGCCTGACTTAAAGCGTTACATAAGTTTGCGAAGTTCTTGTAAAACTTTAGGCTAGCTACGTGAAGCTAATTCCACAGTCTGTTTATATAGCCAGCTTTATTTCAGTAACTGTTTATGATGAGGTTATTGTGTCATACGTAAGTACACTTTCGGTATAACCCGTTTAGACATAAATACTCCACATTTAATATATTTAAAAAGATGGAAGCTGTTCTTCCTCCCCCCCCCCTCGGCTCACGAGATTTAAAAAAAATACGTTTTCTCTTTTTTTCTTGCAGAGTTATTGTCACAATGTTGGTGCTAACTGCAGTCTGCTGTTACCTCTTGTGAGTATTTCCATCCAGGATTTCTGCTTCCTCCTATATGTTATTCGTTACATTTAACCCAACACTGTGAAACAGAAGGAGGATGCATTTGTCTGGATGTGTTGTCGTATTTTCAGGTGTTCCTATTCTTATAACCATGTATTTATTCTTCAACTTTTACTTAGACAGTAAAGCTCCTCGAGACAATACAGTTAAAGCAGTTGAACATATCAATAAAGTTATTGCACCTCATAAAAACATTTAGAGATTTCTCACATTTTGTCGCACAACAGCAGCCACACACTTGAATGTATTTTATTAGGATTTGATGTGATGGGACAATGTGAAGCATTGTGTAATTAAGGGAAATGACGCAAGACTTAAAAAGGTTTTACAAATTATAGCTCTGACTGTGTGTTTAGGAAACTTTTGCCCAAGTCTCGAGTCTTTCTGCAGTGGATATCTGCACCTGTTGCAGTTATTATGGCTCTGTTGGCCGCTTCTCAGATTAAATGAAAACATTTTTCAGATGACTGATTGAAAGTCATCCAAAAGTGTGCGTTCCTTGGTCTTCATGAGTTAAACTGGGAATAAATAATGCTCGCTTAGAATCTATTGTCTATTTAGGGTAACTTCAGGTTGAACAAAATTTTATTTACAAGTATGAAAATCAACAAGAAAATATAAATATTTGACCCAGTCTTCAGATTTTCATTTGTGAAATCTAAGTGCATTTTGTTTTCGTTTGTTTATTTCATTTACCAACAGTGCACTACTTCGTCTTGTCTGTCATATAAAATCCAGATAAAAAAAACATTGAAGCTTGTTGCACCATGACAAAATGTGAATAGATTTACACAGGGCACCTAACGTCTGTAGCCTATCTGGTTTATATTTCATTTACTTATTTATTATGAGTGCAACAAACTATGAATGGGATATTTAAAAGATTACCGGTAATTATTATTCTCGCATGTTGCACACAAATGACCAGAAGAGGGCAGTAGAAGCAAGGCTGTTTTTCTATCTTCTCATCCTAGAACACCTCTGTGTAGGGAAAATTTTTAATGTTCTTTTATGATATATTGGCGTTTTGAGAATATGTCTTTCATTACAGTTGGAAGCTGAAAAGTTACCTTTTTGTATGTGCTCTCCATCAGCTGGTTGATAGCAATTCTGGCTCAGCTGAACCCTCTCTTTGGGCCATCACTATCCACTGACATTATCTGGTACCTAAATTTGGCCTGGAATTAACTTGCCTTTCAGGAGCTCCTTACTTTGCAGGTAAATGTCTCCCCATCAGCTCACCTTTTGGGAGTCATGTTTGCTCAACAGTTTTCTTTTTTTTTCTTCTTTCTGAAACAGTTTCCTGTTGTTTTTCGACAGCATCAATGGCCTGGACACTGATTCTATCCCCTTCCGGAGACCATTCCTCAGCTCACCGAAAACCAAGAACTCTGTGCCTTTTAGTTTTGGAGTGATGTCGGCATGGGTGCCTTGCTTAAAATGTTCTTCAAAAATTTAAGAGATATTACTTGATTTTTCTGAACCTTAAATTAAAACAGCCTTCACTTGCTGTTGTGTTTATATGTTGTGTACATTGTGTGTAATAAGAGTGTGTGACATTTAATTAAATTGTTTTGAGGTTGACACAAGTTTGACTTGTTTCTGTTTCCTTGCTACTAAAGAATGCAACAAATTTTAAGTCCCAATTAATAAATTGCTAAGTTTCTAGTTTGTTGGGTTTTTTTTCTGCAGTTTATTTCCATGAAGAAGTTTTAGCTTAACAATTGAAATCTATGAGAATGACATTTAGGTTTTGTTTTTTTCTTTGATTTGAATATACATGCAACGGGATTCTAACAAACGTAAGCAAAACTGATTATAATGGCTAAAAAAAAACGTTTGAAACATGTACGAGGTACTTTTAAATATCAAGAAAAAATAACAATTTTAAGTACTGATTGTCCGTTTCATATTTGTATGAAACGGGCAGCTTCCTGCTTGCCGTAGTTGTAGCCGGCTACGTTGGCAACATGGCGACTTCGGATGTCCACGTCCGAGTGTGTGAGCAAGAAATTCTCAAATATGACTTGGAAATCAAGGCTCTCATCCAGGTGCGAATTTTCCTCTGGTAAGACCCTCCAGCGATGTGCTAGGGGACGCTGCTCTTTTCGGTTGTCATGGACAACAGCTAGCTTTTATGCTAAACGTAACGCCTCGAGCAAACAGCAGTTTGTGACTGCATATTTCGGCAACTTAACTATTAAACTGCATTTGAAGGAATTTAGGGTTGTTACTTTTCATATGGCAAATAAAAGGTGCAAAAAACGGATACCAAGACAGCCAACTACGTCATGATTTGTTCTAGAAAGGTAACGTCAGTCCTACGTAGTGACGTTTTGTTAGCGTTTCTTATATTTGCAACAACAAAAAAGGGAGGGGGTTGGGATTCGTTATCGCAATGAAAACAAATGTTCACACTGATTTAAGAAGCTTGCAATCTGGGGGAAAATAGAGATTATATGTGTGTGTAAATTTAGCATAATTGTATATCTCTCATTACCAAAGAGGTGTGCTTCAAAGTTTAGAAAGAAACAACTAAGAGGGTTCAACTTCAAATTAAGAAATACTTTATTAATCCCAAAGGAAAATTAAATACTCCCTGATTTGTGTATTATTGAATACATTAACAGGCAAACATATTTTAACTAGTGCAGTATTATGATTATTAATAGCATTATTTCAAGTACAAATATAAGATGAAGATATATTCTTTGCTATTCTTTTTAGATCCTGACAATAAACTATTGGCCAGATTATTCATTATCTACACATACAGCTTAATAAAATTTAAAACAGGCATTTTGTAAGGTGAAAGAAACAGGGATTAAAGTGGAGCTAAAATGTGATGAGTTTACTTGAAGGGACAGATTAAATTGTATCCCTGTATTATTATGTATATTTTTATAAAACTGGTGTATAAAAAGAGTGCAGTTCTGGGTTCTGTTTGAAAAAGTATAGAGTTTTATTTTCATGTTTTAAATGGCAAGCGCAACACATTTGTGTTTGAACATATGTTCAAACTATATGTTTTTTTTGTTGGTTTTTTTTTAAGAAAAAAGTGTTGACCATTAAATATTTTTATATAATTTGTAATAACAAGTCACCGGCACCCTAACAATTTGTGTTAAACAAATACACGAATGGATGAATAAAGAATTTTTTTAGTCACATTTCTTCAACTTTTTTTATTTAGAAATCTCTATTTAGAAATCTTAAACTTCTGGTTTCTCTGGGGTATAAATGTCCATCTAACAAGCAGTGTGTTTAGATCCGGGTCAGATTTAAAAATATCAGATTATTTTTGCCTTTTTTCTCGCGCTCATGAAAGTAAAAATAATTTTTGATATCGCAGTTTGAGCGTTTTTTTTTCAGTTGCTCTCTTTTGTCATTCTTTTTCTCTCAGTTGTTTGGTTAAAACTCCTATACCGTTTACGCTTTAGAGACGTGTTGGTCTTTGTTTCTTTTTAAATGCAATACATTTATTTTATTTTCAGAAATCTTAAAACTTTTTTTACTTGAGAATAAAATTCACCTCTCGTGAGGAAACCCGCTAAATTCTTCAGTCGTCTGGGTTCTTTTTAGACTTTATGCTTTTTACAGTAATATTCTGTCCTGTGCTCAGGAGTCCATTCTTCTCTGAATATTTACGAAACGTAACGAGATGTATTACTGGATGTGAGCAGCCTCATCTTGTCTCGTCTCGTCTCGACAGGACATTACGGAGTGCGACGGCCCTCAGAGCAAGCTGACAGAAATAAACACAGACGTGAAAAAGCACTTTCACAACCTCAGATTAAGGATTCAGGTGAGAGTCTTTATTTATCTTTGGTACAAGAGAAAAAAATAAAACATTGCTTCTGGTGAGAACGCGTTTCGCAAAATGTCCGTGTCGCTCTGCGGTTTAATCAGGACTTTGAGCGGATGGCGATGGAGCAAGACAGAGAGTCGGACAAGCAGGCGTTGCTCAGTCAAGTAGAGGGACACAGAAAGCAGATGCTGAGGTGATCGCTATCACATAACCAGCCATGTCTTTGCTATGTCATATCACTGAGTGCATTTCTGCTCAATTAACACATTCTTTTGTTTGCAGCAACCAGACGGCCTGGAGGAAAGCCAACCTCGCCAGCAAACTGTCCATGGACAAAATGGAAAAGCAGGCGCTGCTTAATGGAGCCGATGGCGCTGTGAGGAAGAGGTGAGCGGGCCTCCTGCTGCTCTGTGTTAAGATGTCCTCATAAAACCGCAGCTTTCTCTTCAGACGAAAGTAGCTTTTCGGTTTATTTAAAGAGCTGCTTTCGGATTTCAGGAAGATGACCAAAGAGGGCCTCGCCCAAAGTGCCGGCGACATTACAGAGAATCTCATGAGCATCAGCCGGATGATGGCCCAGCAGGTTCAGCAGAGCGAAGACTCCATAACAACGCTAGGTCAGTCATGGAAGGACCGCTTGTTAACGCTAACTTCGCCAACGGCAGATTTATGTTATTGCGAACACTTCACACGTTGCAGCGACCTTGGATTTGCTAAAAGTCAGAAGTAGTCCTGCTCTGCTTTTCAGAGAGAATACTGTAATAAACACCCCTTTTTAAATGTATGTTCTTTCTTTCTGGTTCAAGCAACCTCGTCGAGAACGATTCAAGAGACAAACGAGGAGTTCAAAGCCATGACTGGCACCATTCAGCTGGGCAGGAAGCTCATCACCAAGTACAACCGCAGGGAGCTCACTGACAAGCTGCTCATCTTCTTGGCGTTGGCTCTGTTCTTTGCAACGGTTCTCTACATCCTCAAAAAGAGGCTGTTCCCTTTCTTATAGACCAGAAGCTTCGGAGGATCCCTCCTGAATCCAGATGCATTTCCCTCCATAGCTGGCCTACATTCGCTGTGAATCCCACGCTGCTTTGCTCTTACATTTGTCACACTAAAGAAAACAATGCTTTAAATGTAAATCTGTGGTTTAATGACCAGTTAGATTGCAATGTGTTTATGCGTCATTATTTCCAAGTGTCTGTTTTGGTTCTTAAATTATCTTAGAGGTGTAAAGACCGTGCAAATCACAAGCAAAACGCATTTTTTATTTTTTTTTTCTCTCCATCAGACAATTAGTCTATAGTCTGATAAAAGTTCTGAAACTGCAATAGTTTGTAATATTGTCGATTAATTTTAAATGGTAACCTGACATTCACATGCATGTGCATTTTGGAAGCAAATCCAGAGCTGAATATTTATGTGCAGCTGAGTTTGTCAGTTTTTATTATGCATTAAGAGATAAGCAACTTGCCGAAACACTTGAACCTTTTTGTGTCAATGCTGTTCGTCACCAACTTCTGTATAATTTATCACTGCTAAAAAGTGTCCTGATTTTCTGAATTGCCATGTTGAATATTGTCACCTTCATAAAATAATGGCTTAATTCATTTATTCCCAAAAGTGATTTTTGACAAAAAAAACCCCAAAAACATAATACCTCTTTATTGGCAGAAGATGATTTAGGCAAGAAAAGAAAAAAAATAAATAACTTCTGGCGAAAAAAGACACGGACCATTATTTTATGAAGGTCACAAAATGTCTTACTTCAGGTCCTGTTCTCTGTTTATTTTTTAAATCTAAATTTTTTTTTTGAGGGACCGCACTTATTTCAGGCTTCATTCCTGCTTCAAACTTAGCAGGGTTTTTTTTTTTTTTATGTGCTGCTCTGAAGCTCCGTAAAGCAGCAGCAGCGCCGTTCACACCGGCAGAGATAGAGCCACATTCATCCGCTGCCTTTCTGCAGATAAGACCCGGAAAAGCAGATTATTCCGACAGACCCCCTCCTCTGCCCTCTTATTCCAGTGTGGGTGGTGGATGAGTGAGGGTTGGTATTTTTAGGTTTGTGCGCTGCCGTTATCTGACGTTGCCTTTTCAACACCACAGAGGAGAGGATGGTCAGAGAAGCTGCATGACCTTGCTGGCCTCTGTGCAACTGCTTTCCATTGCCTATTGATTTATCATACGAATTATTTAAATTTTTTATTATTATTGTTATTATTATTTTTGTTACTGGTTTTTAATAAACATTAATTCTACCTTATTCATATTTGAATTGCGTTGCAGAATTGTGTGTATTGTTTTAGAGAGGATGACAGAGTATGTGTGAAGAGACCTGAGAGATGCGTAAGCATCTCCTTCTTATCTGAAGTGGAGGCAGTTGGGCTGAGCCTGCTCCTCTCCTCTACCGGACACTTAGACCAGGCCTGGTGCTCTCTGTTGAGCAAATTAGACTATTCTTCCATTTAGCACAGAGATATTGTCAATCGAGTGGTATTGTTTGTATCTCAACAAGTGGGTCAGGGTCTCTGAAGAGCACAAAGGGGAGCACGTTTCCCCCGCGCGCTAAACAAGAGGCGGACCGAAACGAAACTTCAGCAACTCCTCGTTTGTTTGACACGCAGCTTTTTCCTGAGATGAAATCCATTTGCACTGCTTCGGGAGTCATTTCCCCTAAAAAAAATAAGTATTATTCGTTTCGTGATGATGCTCTTCAAAGCCCTGAAATTATTAGACTTTGGAAAGGACTGGTGGAGGATGCTTCTGCTCTGCTTCATGATCCACATGGTGCCAGTGGACTGCTGCGTTTATAAGGGTTGCATTATGGATTAAACATCAATTCACTGAAAGGAGTTAAACTGAAATTTGTGGTTAGAAGTGTTACTGTGCTAGAGTGAAAAATGTAAGTTTGTTTCCAGCTAATTTAGCTACAAATCTAATGCTAAAGTCAAACTATTCTACAAAGTAATCTCCCTAACCCTGAAAACTGCACACTGTAGCCGGTTGTCAGGGAAAACAATAGTGTGATTTAACATTTTATGTCTTAATCACAAGCTATCTTTTTATTTGTTTCTTTTTAGCATACGGGATAAACCAGGGGGGGCAACATTACCTCCATGATTATTTAAAATCCAACTAATTTAGTTGAAGAATTATGTTTTTAACACACTTGAAAAGTTTTTGACTTGCCTCAGACATACAGAATGCCAATAAGTAACCAGCCCATGTAAGACTTACTCAGACAGATGTTCGCAAACTGTTACAATAAATGTTGCTTGGTTTTAAAAAACCTGGATTTAACTTTGCTTTTTGACTAATTTTTCTACTGTAGATTCGTTGTTTACTTTTTAAAACATGACTGAATAAAAACCGTGTGTGGCCTACTTCTTAGGTGCACAGTTTCACTTTTGGGTGTAACTGCTGCAGTGATCTCGTATTTATCGGTTAAGTTGGAATTTTGAAGGAATGCTTTTGTCAAGCTTTGACTGTATGCAGACGCATTAAGAGCCAGAAACACTTGTGCTAAAGTCCATAAATCACACGTTCCTGCTGACGAGTCCAGCTAAATGATTTTAAATTAAGCTTTATTTAAACCTAATTCTCAGTGTGTGCAAGAAACACTTTAAGATTTGCAAGTACACCTGAAATGCCAACAATAGATTTTTTTTCTTTTTTTATCGTTTCGATGTGAGCATTTTTACATTTCAAGTTGTCTTCAAAGGTTTATTACGGGTCAAGGTCACGACCGGCAGGCGGCTCTGCCCCCAGCGGCCTCTAAGCGTTTGTGTACAGAGCGAAGTTGGCCGACAGCCGGCTGTAAAAATGAATAAACTTTTAACAACCTTTTCACCTTGTTTAAGTAAAAATGACTGAAGCTTTCTAACAGCCACTTGAACATTTTAACGTGACAGGAACCATGCCAGGGATTTTAACAGCCACTAATCTCCATTATGAGGGTTTAGAGTTCATTCTGTCAGGATGTCATTAGTTAGTTGCTTCTTAGTCACCACTGAGTCACCAATTTTATTTCAAATCCAAGGAACATTGGGGAAGCTAATTTTTTGGAGTCTTTTGATAAATAAATTGCATACATTTTCTTCAAGTGTTTAATATTTTCTGACCCGAAAGGATGGAAGCTGTGAAGACAAAAGACCCTCATCCATCCATCCATTTTCTTACACCCTGGTCCCTAGTGGGGTCGGGAGGGTTGCTGGTGTTTATCTCCAGCTAACGTTTCGGGTGAGAGGCGGTGTCACCCTGGACAGGTCGCCAGGACAACACAGAGACAGACAGGACAAACAACCATTCACACACACACACACACACACCTACGGACAATTTCGAGAGACCAATTAACCTGAGAGAACCTACGCATGAACAGGGAGAACATGCAAACTCTGTGCAGACAGACCTTCTTTCTTCAGAAAGAACCCAGGACCTTCTTGCTGCTTGGCAACAGTGCTGCCAACTGCGCCACTGTGCAGCCCCCAAAAGACCCTCAGTCGAGTCAAATAAATTTTAACTGATTGTAAAATAATTTTGCTAATCTGTCATGTCTTCCTGTGCAAAAAAAAAAAAAAAAAAAAACACAAAAAAATAATCAGAGAACCCTGCTTAAGGTTGAAAATGAGACTGAAACTGTGATGTATTTTTTAGACGCGTGTTCCAAACAAGTGGCCTGTAAACCTTTATATCCCGTTCCTTTGCAGTGGCTGCATTAGACGTTCTTAACTTTTACTTATTATCCACAATACAAGCCTCATATCCAAAACAATGTATATCTACACTGTAAAAGTCAGTCTTGAAGGGTGTTTATTAGGAACTATTAAGAATTCAAAGTTTTAACCAAAAATCTAACTTGTAAACGCACCATTGGATTAACTTTAAATTCTCTGAACATTAACTACTTTGTTTTGATTAGAATTTGACTGAAAATCTTGTGCTCAGTCACTATTCTAGGCTGACATGTTTCAAGAGCTGCATTGTGAATGAACATGTAGACTCAGTTTAAGGTGTAAAATTGCTGTGAGACTGGAGGTTAGAAAGATGTCTGTGTTGGAGCAGGAATTGAAATTGATTTGTTTAGCAACAGCGCTAACGCTACAACCTGCTGGCAAGCACAACTTCTCAACCCTTACTCAGTGGACAAAACTTCATAGCTGTTGTCAGGGAAACCCTAACCCTAACCCTAAACCTAACCCATCCCTCGATTTCAGATCACAAAAAAACAAAACAAACTGAAGTTCTGTGAGATTTATGATTCTGCTGTGGAACTGGGCTCATGATTCTGTTGAATAGCGATAGGGGTTATACTTTACTTTTTAATTTATAAAATACGAACGGACAAACAATATCTTTTGTGTTTAGTATACAAGTTAATACAAAACCATAACTATGCTTATCAACTATTTCTTTAAATTTGTTGGGGAACAAATTTGGAATTGTTGAATATCTGCTCCGGAATAGCTATTCCTTCAAAAAATAGATGTTTGCACCAATTTCCCTGATTAAACTCTACGTGTGTTAAAAGCCGAGGCTGCTAGAATTGAATGATTGTTAACATTACATTTATGTGAAATTTAAATAATTTAATTTTAATCATTTCATTGTTTAAAACTCAAGGTCCTTCAAAATTCTTTACTACAGGCAGAATTTTGAATTTTGTTCAACAACTATATGAAGCAACCCAAAGGCTTTCTTTCTCTAAATTTAACAAACTGTTTGAGTATGTTTATAATAATAATAATAATAATAATAATAATAATAATAATAATAATAATAATAATAATAATAATAATAATAATGTTCTGACAAATTTGAAATTCAAAATAAAAGTAGAATATGTGAGCTTCTGTTTCAACCTTTTTTATTATTACTACTATCATTTACGCAGAAATTACACAGTGCGCCATAAACTGACGTTTTAGTTACTTGGGGGGGGGGAACATAAGTTGGTGCTAAAAACAAGAACAACCCAAAAGGTATAGCTAGAGCTACATAAATATTCCTTGCTGTGTGTGGACGCCTTTAGAAATCCGCATGCAGTCTCAGCATCCAAAACTAACTTTGCTATTGGATGATTTTGTCACCACGTCCTGATGCCGTGCAGCGAGGACACTCCGTTGCTGGGAGAAAACGTGTTCTGGACATTATTCAAGTCTCCCACCCCAAAGTTCACGTAATTCCCGTTGCCGGATGAGCCCTGCACAGTCTGCATGGCGCCTGCAGGATAACTGCACGCGTAGTTTGTGTTGCATCCGGGCCCGGTGTAGTTGCTGAAGGCCGGGTAGTTGTTGTAGGCGAAGTGATTGATGGGGCCCACGCTGTAGGAAGGGTTGTAGGCGGCCGCTTCCCCGGCGAGGCAGGGCTTCCCGTCCCGCACCAGCACCGGGACCGACACCCTCCTGGGCGGCGGCAGGGACACCATCTCCAGGCTCTGGTCCTGCCTCTGTCGCTTGCACTTGTACCTCCTGTTCTGGAACCAGATCTTCACTTGGGTCGGGGTGAGTTTGAGCACCCCGGCCAGGTGGTCTCGCTCCGGGGCGGACAGATACCTCTGCTGCTTGAAGCGGCGCTCCAGCTCGTACACCTGCGCCTGGGAGAAGAGGACCCGCGGCTTCCTGCGTCTCCGAGGCTTGGGCCGCTCCAGCTCCTCGGTCTTTGCGTCCTGCAGAGGCCCGGCAGGGCCGCGGAAATCTTCTAGAAGCCCAGACAAGACAAGAGCAGAAAATAAATGCAAGTTTTTCTAAACTTTATTGCATTTAGATATGGTGTTGGTGTGGATTCAACATGATCAAATGGTGCTACACTAATAAATCTTAGTTCTAATTTAATCAATATCGTCAATTTGCATACATGTATAGGTTAATTTTAGTGAGCAGAATCACGAAAGCTTTACAGCTAAAACACACTTCAACAAATCAACTTTAAACCCTTAATTACATTTACTTAACGAATTGCTAAGAAACTGATTAATTAAATAAAATTCTTAAATAAATCACTTTTTTTTTACCAATTTAATCTGTAGAGAAGGCGATATTTACCGACTAAATATCAATCATAAAATTAAAGAACCAAACATAATACAATCAAAACAGGACGAAAGCAAATGTTTATAAATCCTCAATCCAGAATCATCTCCCTTAATATGCATTGAAAACCTGCAAGATGAGCTGGATCAAAGCCAGATCCAGCCATTAGCAACCGCTGCTCTGAGGTAAGAAGTTCATGTTTAACTTTGGGCATTAAGTGTTGTTGCTAAATAAGTTGAAAGTTAGGGGGGGAGAAAATCTGGCTCTTAAACCGATTTACTCTCATCTACAAGTCCTATGAAAGTTATTTGCTTTTACAAAATTGGTGTCTTCTTTCATAACACAACCTGAATGTATCCATATCCTTAACGTTACCTTCCACAAGCAACAAATCGCGACTGACAGACCCAACATCTTCAGTAAGAGTATTAATGACAGGAAGGATATATTTAATTTGGACGTCACCCATTCTTTTCTTTAACTTCATATTGGCCAGCAGATGTAGCTGATTAAAAGTTCATGTTATGAATAATTCCTAATAAAGTTCTTTTTTTTTTTTTTTTTTAGAGCGTAATGGCGCGTTTGCGGGTGAGGAACACACACATTTACAGATTATGCGCCGATTCCAGTCACTTATTTATTAGAAGTCTTGTTGCTCGTTTGTATAAAGCTATTCAGTTCCTTCTTGATGCTTATTCCACTGAGATTTCTTCAACGTAAAGTGCCCCAAATTTTGCGCGCAGGCCCGCAATGTTCTGCTCACCTTTTCTTCGTTTCTCCTCAAACGCATCTGATTTCGCACCCCTCTCCATTTCCGTCCCCGTGTACGATTTGCCGTAAAATGTGGGCGCAAAGTTGCCTCTGCCGGCCTTGTTGGAGTCTTGGATGTCCTGCTGAGTTAGGGAGGAGGAGGCGGCGGCGGTGGACATGTCGCGGAGAGGCTCCTGCTTCAAGCGGGCCAGCATGCAGGATGAGGTGCCAGAGCAGTCCATGCGCGGGGAAATGTCAAGAGAAGATACCATCACGTCGGGATTCTGCTCCAAGTTTAATATATCCTTGACAGAGAAGGGTGTGGACGTGCTGGGGCTGGGAAACATTGCCAAAAAAGACGCACGAGAAAGGAGGGGGGAAAAATAACTATGAATCTGTCATGTGGAAGCAAAAAAAAAAAAAAAAAAAAAAAAAAAGATGTCAACAAAGACTCTCCTGCTTGGGAATATTTAGTGGTTTTAAGTGTTAGTTTGGTCAACCAGACCGAACTTGAGTGAAGTGTGCATTTTGGATGTCAGCTTTGTATCCAGAGTTTTTTTTCTTTCTTTCTTTCTGGGCCTCTCTCTTTCTCTCTCCTGGCTGTGACGCAGGGAGGAGGAGCAGGGAGGAAAGGGGAGATTAACCTAATGCATTTGTTCTATGACGTGAGGTGATGCCATACGGTATGCTCAGTACGTCATATTTTTTATTAGGCCTACTATTATTTTCTTTTTCTTTTTTTTTTTTACGTTTTTTCATGTAAAAAAAAAAAAGTTAAACTAAGAACTTATGTGACAGAGCAGAAAAACACAACAAAACCTTCGCACAGATGCCAACATGTTCCATTTGAAGAATCGTGCAACCTGGATGAAGAGCATCCGCCATCTTTAAAACAGGTGCTTAATTAGATGTCGATCTCGACTTGAACTGTTGAATATCTCCGTGGTTCATTCAAACACCTGAATATGCAGTTGATTAAAACCACTGTACTCTGCACTGTAAAAAAAAACCCCAACAACAAACAAAACAAAACAAAAACACGTCTCTAATTTACGCTAAAATACCGGCAGCTGTGTTTGCCAGTATTTTACGGTAAAATTCTGTGGTTGCCAGAAATTAGTAAAACGTAAATTAGAGACGGTTTATTTCATTGTTGTTGTTGGGTTTGTTTGTTTTTTACAGTGGGCTGTTGATGTTCGTGCTTGAACGTGAACTTTGCCTGATTTACCTACGTCTATCTTCCATTTGGCTTCCTGTTTCTCAACAAGAAAATCATCTCTACAGCATTATGCCGCCACCACCATGTTTCGTTACAGGGCTGGTGTGTTCAGGTTGAGCTCGTTTAGTGACATTTTGGGCTCAACTATTGAACGAAATTTTCTTTCAGTAATGACATTTGTCTTGCCTTGTCTCTAAAGGCCATGGTTGTGAAGTGTGTGAAATCTCAACAGTTGTCAGTTGATGGAGTGTGCGTTAAGATGCCCAAACCTTGGCGTGCTGCTTACGTAACCCAACCCATCTCTGCAACCCCGGAAAATCCTAAACTGAATTGTTTGTTCCTTCTTTTGGAACAAACATTATGGACTAATTAATGTAACCACAGCTGACTGAAGCAAAGTTTGACTAAAAACACTTGATCAAAGCTAGCAACGTTTCATTTCCCAAGAGGGACGATTTATCCAATCGCCGTGCGTTAGACCTGATTATCAGGTTTTGATAACGTGATCTAATTAGGAAAGGTTGATGTTTCTTGTGGGTGCTGTGTGTTTCGAGGCGTCGGATTTGTCGTTTATTCTAAGAGAAACACGTCAGACAAGCGTTTGGGAGGGGAATAAATAAATAAATAAATAAATAAATAAATAAATAAATAAATAAATAAATAAATAAATAAATAAATAAATAAATAAATAAATCAGACAACAATGTGGGGTCCCTGAACACGGAACCTGAAACCGGGAGCGACACTCTGCTGTCTGCCTCCAAGAGATTCTGGAGCCGCTGTCTGTCTTATCGGGATGTGATAACAGATGACAACAAATCCACACAAACACTCGCACGCACACACACACATACACACTCCCACCCACGCTGCCGGCCAGGTAATCCTAAGAAAGCGTCACGATTGACACTTTCTTGGCTGGCGTAATATTTAATCACGTGCAATCTTTTTTTTTTTTTTTCTTTGCCGAATTTAAAATTATTCATTGTGTCTGAAATAAAAAAAACCCAAAACAAAACAAACAATCAAACAAACAAACAAACAAAAAAACCCAATCAGAAACAAAAATATTCTCCTCGTAAATGAAAATATATACTTACAAACCATCAGAATCCCTGCAGTGACCTGATTTGCCAATTTCTGTGTGCGTAAGGACGCACAGCCTCCGTGCGGTTTTCCTTCCTCTGGCATTAAAGCGAGCATTAATGCCTGTGGAGACTCTCCCAGGAGACAGACAGTATTATCGTTTGTTTTATCTTCAGCGTTTAGCGCAGCCACGGGGTAAATGGGTCCCCTGTCTCCACGCCGGCTGTGGTGTTTATAGTTTTTAATACTATTTGTGCGCCTCGCCAGCTGATGAATGGCCCAAAACTCTTTCCCGGCCGGCGCGAGCGTCAACACTGGCCCCGCTCCTGCTATAATAATCGCGAAACGAGAGTAAAACAAGACGTTGGGAAATGTTCCCGTCATGATTGATTTCCACGGAGTCAGAGTGCAGTTCCCGCGATTTAATTATTTTTTATTTATTTATTTTTTTTTGTGGGGTCCGGTTTTTTTTTTTTTTTCTGCAGTTTGTTGCAGAGATGTAGGCTCGAAGAAGCCGAAACATCAAAAAACTGTATTCACACATGGACTCCGCTCGACACTAATTTATTCTGTCAACTGTAAATTGAACATGACAAGGCCTGGCATGTGTTTCACATCCCTAATGCTCCTTCCTGCAGCAGCCCAGCGGTCCCCTTTGACCTGTCTTTCTGCAGCACATCTCCAGCTCAGATAAAGCTGCAGATAAGGTCGTTTAAAAACTTCCGCTCCGCGAATGAGTGGGTATTTTTAAGAGATGCGTGTTGGACTGAGGGTGTATCCCCCCCCCCTCCCCCTCCCGCCGCTCCCTCCACACATACACACACATACCCCCCCCCCCCCACACACACACACACTACTACCATGTTACTCTCCTAAATGAAATGTTTTTATTCGAGTTAATGGACCTATTACAACATGCCTTTATTGTGCCACAAAAATCTATATATGCTCAAAATGTCTGACGGACCAGATTTGTGTAAATACAGGTAAATAGATAGGTGTATCACCAACAAATTCACTTCAGTAATCAATTAATTAATTATATATATATATATATATATATATATATATATATATATATATATATATATATATATATATATATATATATATATATATATATATATATATATATATATGAGGACGTCCCGTTGCCAAAAAAGACTAGGAGCTCTCTTCTTTCACAAGTATTGGTCCTATAATTGACAAAATGTAGAACTTGCACTTTAAGCCCATGAGGTGCTCACTGGGTGGTTTATATATATATAAACCTACCAACATTCTTTTAGAAAGTTTAGAGACAATTAAAAAGGATTTCAATAAAGAAATGGCATGGATTATAAAATCAAACTGTTTGACAGTTGGTTTTTAGACAGACATTGACACCCTCTATGATGAAGAGTCATTGCTCAAATTGTTCCCAAAGGACTGTGTCTAAGCACCCTCGTGGACAGTTGAGGGAAAAGTAAAAGGTTTTTCAGAAAAATGAAAAAAAAAAAAGATGCACAACGTGCAGGCTATGGCATTTTGACTTTCCTCATTCAAGGTGCATCTCAATGTCATGAGATCAACATCATGAGCTAATTTGCTTCTCCTAAACAGCTCAGATGAAATTCAAATGCGATGTCTTTCAGTTCTTTACTTCTTGTCTATGGCTTTTACGCTAATGAAAACATAATATGACTGTGTGTGATGGCACTTGAAGATCTGCCGTCCGTGAAACTCTTGAACAGGTTTTCTTTTTCTCAAGGGTATAACTATCCCTACTGCTTGTGCAACTCCTTCTACCATGTTTTTTTTTCCCTTTCTCTCAACATTCCATGAATGTGCTTGCATACAGCCAGCTTCTTTAGGGCCTTTTGTGGCTTTTTTGAGGAGGTCAGTAACTGTCTGCCTATAGTAGCTATCAGGTCAGCAGTCTTCCCAATGATTGGATAAGCCACAATATGCTCATAGCTTAACATTTCTGTGTTAATAATTTAATATTCTAATTCCAAAGTACACTTATCACGGTAAATAATGAATATTGAAGTTTACCTGAGGATGCAAAACAAACTGTTAATAATTTATTGGAGGTAAAAGCAGTTATGGTGGACATGAATTAGACTTCAGCACTTGCACAACCAGGAGGAATTATTAAATTGCCTACATGCATAAAATCATGAGCCTTAATAATAACATAACCATCAGACAAGGAAGATTTTTTTTTACCTGTGCGAGTCAATTTGATCAGATTACTAGTTCTTTTTAAAAAGTGAATAAATAAACAAAAAGAATTCTTATTCCTTTAACATTTTTTTCTTTTTCCAGAATTTTTTGGAGCCAACCAAAGCGGGCTTCTTTGTGAATCTAATCACAAATTTGAAGCTTTGAAGTGAGAAAGAAGTTGGTCTCGCTCTTGGGGGCCCCCTGCCGGAGGAATTTATATCATGTTTGCTATAATTCAGATTTTCCTGGGGAAAAAAAAAGTGAACTCATCACTGGCTAAATCAATTAATTACAATTTAGCTGCGAATCTAAACGATTATACACAAGTGACACAAATAAAAACGTTAAAAAAAAGCCTGTAACATGTATGCCTGTGTAGATATTGATTGAATTACAAATTTAAAAATGTAAATAATTTTTTTTTTTGTTTGTCTTTGTTATTCATTTGTGTGGACATCAAAGTGCGAATATTGCTACAGTGAAAACTGTAGTTTGTTTCCACTTTTCCAGTATAAGCAGACAACTAATAACACCATGTGACCTATGTTTGTGGTATATTTATAGAGAGACATAATTATCTGATAAGAGTGGCTACAAAAAGACAAAAGGGACCAAATAAAATGAACTTATAAGCAATATATTGTTTTGCGAAAGGAGAAAATCCAAAAAGGTTTTATTTTTCTCAATTAAAGTCAAGATGGGCAAAAGTCTTAAATCTGCAAAAGCAGTTGGAAAAGCATCAGTAAAAGATTAGATTTTTCTTCAATTCTATCAAGAAGATCAATAAGTGACCAATATTTCTGCGATAATCATCTATGCATCATCCAGACACATGACGAACTTTTGCACCATTGGGATGAAAAATGCCTTTAATGTTGATGGACTCATTTAGCTGAACAGTCTTCTCTTTTTGTGGGAGTGCAGTGAAATAAAGAAAAGAAAACATGGAATAAAAATCCCAATGAAAAACAGCAGCAACACATTTTCTGGATACAAAAAGAAAAATGTAAATGTCCACTTGCAAAACAATGCAGACTTTCTGTTTTGTGAAAAATAAACAATTCGGTCTAAAATTGTTTCTAAAACTATTTATGTCAAACCTCAAGTGTAAAGAAGCAAATGTCCTTTTCCACAATTTAATATTTATTAAGCAAAAATTAGACCAAAATACAAGACAAAAAAAACACGAAAAACCAAATACTTCATCATATGCAAATTATGCTGAACCTTAGAGTTTAAATAGGACATATTTTCTTTTCACCTTTATTGTTCATGCGGCAGTTGAGAAGCGGACTCTCGTGTTATCCGGCGGCAGCAAGTCTTGTTTTTTTTTAAGTTAGTGTGAGATCACATCAATTATAAACTACTGCAGCGATCCATATAACTTTGCTTATACAGACATAAACTAATCATGCACTTTTATTACAGCTGAATGTTCAGCACAAAAATCAGGAAGATGGTATTGCGCAAAATCCATTTGAAATAAGCAACAAAGACCAAAAGGTTACACTTGGGATACCCATTTAGGGAAAAGAGGGTCTGAAGAGAGGAGACAGTGAAATCTTATGAGACACTTTATTCTCAAAATTTTATATCTGTATCCTGATAGCCTAAATACTGTGGTCCCAGCAGACCACAGTACTTTCAATGAAGTAGGATGGATTGAAGTTCAAAACGTCGTAATTCTCCTCGGAAATCAGCAACATTCTCTGTATTTTTACTCAAAGTCCCCTCCTAACACTTACCTTTCCTCAGTTGGTTTTAAGTCAGTGTGAAGTACTGGGTTTTACATCTGTTATCTGTGTACAGCACTAGGGCCAACTGTGTTGTTTTTAAAGCGCTTTATAAATAATTGTGGATATGGCTAATTTCTGTGATTTCTTTGATATTTAGCTGCTATATTAGTTAGAGTCCCCCTGTGTGGTGTTGCTTTCTTGAATTAGTAGGCTTTATCTTGGAGAATGCAAACATGTAGAAGTCCTTGTTGGGCAAAGATCATGCAGGGGTCAGGGCTGTCAGCGTGACTGTAACCGTAAGCAGCCGAGCTCGAGCTGCTGTAACCGGAAACTAACAGGACCTGGCCACCATGTTAAGTGCCATCTGTCTATGCATCATTTGTCTTGTCTATGACGGATTCGCCAACGTCTCCTTCATCTCCCTTCCATCCTCTGCCCCTTCCAGCCCACCTCCCAAAGCCCAGCCTCGCAGTCACACTCAGACCAGAGTTCATGTTCTTAGACTTGGCAACGCTTCACACAGCCTTCTGCTGAGTTCAAGGTGATGTGAGGGCCCTCGGGGGGACGAACGGAGGACAGATCTGATGCTACCCCGAATTTAGTTTTGTCTACGTCTCTTTGCAGCTGATGTTTGAAGTCAGAGAAGAGATTCTGTTGTCGCTTTTTGAGATGTTAAAGTGATTTTAAGCAAACAGTATGCAGCATCTTATCTCTTCCTGAATTAGGACAAAAATCTCTATAGCAAAGTCCAGTGAAGTGAAATTAAGGTCAAAGTATGAATGGTCTAGTCTTACATTTGAGACTGAATAGCAAGATTTAATACTTGTTATTATCCATCTAGTCTGATTGAACTTGAGCTATTTTACAAAAAAAAAATTACTGAAGTTTATATTTGATTGGCTAAGCTGGGTCAGATTCAGCAGAAGAATTATAATATATAATCTTTCTTCTTTGTCAAAATTATGTGTCTGTGTTGGTTTGTCAGATAAAATTCCAATAAAATACACTGAGGTTTGGGGTTGTAATGTGACAAAATGTGCAAATTTTGAGTGCAAAGTCAAATATAGCAAGTCAGTATCATGGCATTCTTTTAACCTGAAATCCTCCTTTCTTGTATCAACTAAACTTCACGATTTTCCATGGGACTTTTGAAAGTCAGTATAAATATCCACCACTGGAGGGCAGCAGCACACCTCTTTGCCTCAACCCAGAGATGGACATGCACCAATCTATTTTCTTCTACTTGTGTTAAAACTAAAGAAACACCAGAAATCACGTTTTTTATTATGATTATAGGATCCTGGATGGCCAAATTCATTGCGCATGCTGGACTGAGTACACAAAAAACATGTTTCCATCGGCACATCCTTTTTCAGTGGTGCTTTGGTAGGCTACAGATGAAACAGCGGGAATGTTTGCAGATTTGGAAGAGTTTTGTTTGCAAGTTTGTTTCTTATTTGTTTGTGAGATCATTGAGACAGAGTCCGTTCACCCACGCTGTCCAAGCTAGTCAGCACTTCACCGCGGAGCCTCCTGGAGCAGCATTAGGTGCCGTTGCCGCCTGGCCCTGTTTAACATGCTGACTGCCCCATTTTCCATGCAACTGGAGTTGACCAAGAAATGAGGTAAGGGCATTGCAAACAAGCTAAATGACCAGGACTGTAGCGCCGCTTGCCAGGGCAGCTTCGGTTCCACACTTGGCTCAATAGATAATTGATGTGGAGACAAAGGCGACATGGAAACAGCTCTGGTCCCTGCACATGTCTGTGGTCAAGGATAAGACACACAAACACATGTCCGCACAGAAACTGTTAGCTGTGACATACATTCGCTTCCAGAGACCAGCGTGTCCTTGGCATCGAATCGGCTGCTTCCTGTTAGAAAACGCGTAAACACATAATTTACTTACTCTGGATCCATTTTTAACACCTCCACTTGTGTGGCGGGCAGCGCAGCATCCAAAACTTCAATCATTGTGTCATCATCTTGGCACACAGCTGGGCTTCATCCCACTCTGTCCTATTGTGTTTTTTTTTTCATTATCGCGATGATGCGATTTGTCTTTTTTTTTGTCACAACAGAGCTAAAGCAACGTCTGATGATTGGCATGACTGAAAACCCTTTTTGTGCAGGTTGGGAGGAGTCGTTACCTTAAGAGTTTCAGAGCTCAGTAAGGTTACTACATAACCGCTATGTGTTATTCTGAGAGTTTGTTGTTATGTGTTCTCTTCTTGTCTATCCTCACTGCTTGTCTGTCCCTCACTAATGGGGACAGCATGAGAAGAGAGCTTGTGCTCCGTCTGGACCTTTCTAATTGCCCCTGCCACAGAGGCCTGATACAGCAAGAGCCTGTGTTCCCAGAGAGCAAGAGAGAGAGAGAGAAAGAGAGAGAGAGAGACAGATTCATCACTCAGGTGGTGCTCCCTTAGGTCCAGCGCACATATTCAGGCCCCACATAGAGAACACCATTCATTATAAGAATCAGAGCAACAGGATCAGGTCAGACTATGGTTGGAAGGGACATTTGGTGGGGAAGACGGGGAGGAGAAGGTGAAGAAGGACAGCGTCGGGCAGCAGGATGAGCTAAGGACCAGAGCAGAGGGATGCTACACATTAGAAGATGTCAATAATTCAGCTGTACCCCCCTCACGCTAACCCCAAACTCATCTACCCAGCCAAAGCGAAACATTTCAGCTGATAGGTTTCTCATGAGCAATTACTGCATGAGCGCAATAAAATAAAAACAATAGAGACATTCACTACATAACAACTGAATCCGCCAGAGAGCCAAAGAAAGTATGTTTATTGCAGCAAAATTCTTCCCAGTTATGAGTTCCAAGAGGCTTAATTGCATTTTGACACAGAACTAAAAAAAAACAAACCAAAAAAAACCCCCTAATAAATAGGGGTTTGAAAAGAACGCAATATTCTTTAAGGACTCCACAAAGTTACTAAATTATTTGCCAAATATTTAAAGCTACAGTAAGTTGCTTGTCATGTTATTTAGACGCATTGCAAAAGTTATCAAAGTAATGAATGGTATTAAGCTAAGATTTGTCACACGACAACAGGGATGATGAATATTGGAACTATTATGGTTCCAATATTGTAAAAGATGACATGAAAGTAAGTGCCCTAACATAGCTTGCCTGGCTCTGCTGAAGAAAAGCTTCCCCACAGCATGATGCTGTCACCACCATGTTTCAAATGGCGCGCTACGGGGAATGTGAATGTGTTATGGCTTGTGCTAAACTGCAACAGGACTTCTTCGTTGAAGAACATTGTTCTTCTTGTCACTCTTTCGCGACGGACAGATTTATGGAGTGCAGATTCTTTGCTGCTAGTTAACATCGACCTGTTTTTAATTTGTTGCACTTCATTTTATGTGGAGGTCTCAGCATGTAGGAGGCCGGATGACACCACACTTTTCAAAATTCAAGTTGTAAAGAATTTTTTTTACATGTACGTCTCCCTTCCGCTTAACAATTATCAGATTCTTTGCGTGACATAAAATCTAATGTTGAAGTTTCTGCTTGCAATATGACAAAGTTTGAAAAAGTGTAATACCATAATAGGTATGAATGCTTTTGCAAAGGCACTCTTTTGGTGTAATAAACTGTATATGAAATATAATCAGATTTATGACTGCAATGTTTGATAATAACTTAGGTGACCAGATACCTCATCAATTGCTTAAGATCACTGTAATCAAATTTCCAGTACTGTTATGACCCAACTTTCATAGTCAGATCTCTGTCCACGATTTCTTCTTTTTTTGTGCTTTTACCTTTCACTTCTAGGGGTCTTTATTCAGTTTAGGAGGGTTAACGGTTTCTGTGCGATGACACGGTTCTTAATCTTTTCAGGTCGCAGTGTCTCTGAACTCACTGCTGTTGTAGACATACAAATGCATGGAGCTCCTGAACATAATCTTCTCACAGTCCTCAGACCCTCTGGCCAGGTTATGAAATCCACCCAGGGCCAGGTTACAAAATTCCTCTGTGGTATCTGCCAGGGAAGGCAGCTTCTTGTTGACAGACCGGCACAGCATTCCTGGGCCTTGGGCCTTGCCAGCACACTGCCAGGAGCTGAACTGAGGGAACCTGACTGGCATTTCTTAACACCTATGTGCTTCATTTCTGTGGCAACTCCGAAGCACATACAGCATTGGTTACATTCCCTGAATGCTGCTCTTTCAATAAGAAATGTACTGCCAGGGATGAGAGCTTTTGGCAAAGCGAACGGGAAGTAAAAAGGTGCAGATTCGGACATGTGTCTTCAATTTCTTGTTAGAGGGCTGCGAGACGGCTCGTATGTCTCAGACCGCTTCTCTCCACGTTGATGCATTTCGCCATAAACCATCAGTTAAGTCACTGTATCTCCTGTCAGGCCCGCACGAGGATTAAACTCACCTGCTGAGTTTTAGAGGTGTTTTTTTTTTTCTTTCTGGAGGTTCACTTTCATCAGCTCAAGGCAGGCTAAGACCCACGCTGGCCCAGTTATGCAATCTATGTCATCCCAAGGAGGAGAAGCCTGACCCCTTCCCCCTTACTGCCTGTTGCTTCCACAGGGATAGTGTTTTATATGCTCAAGGCGAGTGAAATACCACCGCAGTCCATTTGCCCAGAGCTTTGCCTCTCTGCCGTTTGAACCATCTGCCACCTGCTTCAACATCCTTCTCAAAGCAGGTCACATGAATAAAACCAGAATGTAGCTGCTCGTCAGTCACCTTACTGCCCATAACAACCCGGCATTACTCACATGCTTTTGCCCCTTTGCATTGCCAGACCACTTGTACGCTACACCTAATCCAAAACTCTCCTTTGGCATCTAGAACAGCACTGACATGTTGGTCCAGGATCCATTTATATGATTACTCTTAAGCCCCCTCTTTTCAGATTGGACTGGGGGTATAAGCTGGGGTTCAGGGAGCGAGTTTGGATGGTGTGGTTTTGGGGGCAGGCGGGATGGGGGTTGGGTGGGCATTAGAACTTGGCAAGTTTCACTGCAGAGAACAAAAACGACCGTCAAACGTGAGCGAGTCGCTGACCGCAAAATCAACGTTAAAACACAATGTCCCGGTTTGATAATTGTCGTCCTCCAGAGATGAGGTCAGGCTGAAAATGAGCTAAAAACAAAGTGGCGATAATGACAGTGGTGCACGACGGAAGCCAGAATGAAAAGGAGATGGGAAGAGGACATGGCAGGATGAAAACGAGAGAAAGAGAGAGGGAAGAGAGAGAGAATGAAAAGGAGAGTGGTGAGACAGAGAGGTGGAACTCACTGCTTGGTGTGAGTTAGCATGGGAAATGCGTGGGACTTATGGCACTTCGCCAATCTGTTGGGTTTACTATTTACATTAATAAGAATGTATTTGACATGTAGCCAGTTCTTAACTTGAAGGGTGGTACACCTTTCAAGTCTCCTTCAGAATGTTTTTTCTCAATCCTGCAACGAGAATATGCCTATTATCCGAATGCTAAAACCAATGTCAAATCACTCTTCTGTGCAGAGAATCTCATCCAATAAAGCTGATTCTGTCATTCTTGTCTTTTGCATCACATCTTCTCAACTTTTGACTTGAGAACAACTTCCTTTTTGAGAATCAGTTTGTTGAAAAAGTTGGGTTTGATGTGTCTGGCTGATAGTACCAAAGTCTCTGAAGATCCATTGTTTGGTTCTTTGCTGTAGTCCTTTCATCTGTTGTTATTTTAGCATCTAAGCCTTAACAAGCAGGTATTTATAGATAATAACAGAGACTGGACTATTTGGCATTTTAATTATTTTTATTTTATTTAACCTTTATTCAAGAACACATTTTTATTTACAATAAAGACTTGGCAGGGAGGGAGGAGCAGATAGGCAGATCGAGCAGCACATTGCACTTAACCACGTTTTGTCTACTGATCGATCAGTGAGTGTTTGGGAGTGCAAGTGGGTGAATGTGGCTCTAGTGTAAAGTTCTTTGGGTGGCCAAAGTGACTGGAAAAGAACCATATAAGTTCAGTCCATTTGCCATTCTTCCCACTCTTTCATAAAGACCTCATTCTTGGTGTGCCTGACTAATGGCTGTCAACAGATTCTCCCATCTGCAATTAATCTTTTTTCTTCCTGGTCACAATTTGGCGCCGCTAAGTGTAAAGCTATCTGGTTGCAACAAGCGCAAGAGGGAACATTAGGAAACTTCTTATGTTCGACTAATCAATGGATGTGGGGTTAAATTGCTGTAGATGCAGTGCCACCGCCGCCCCCAAAAATATACGTTTCTAAACTATGACAGAAAACAGTGCTACTTAAATTGCACCAGCAGAGGGCAAAAGCTGGTCATAAACCATTGTGGACATGGAGTCTATGGAGCACACATGGAAATGCACATAGAGACACTGAGAAACAAAGGCGATCATGTGCATCAAGCGCAGATCCACACAACCACTTACTCACACATCATGTTAAGTTATGGAGCAAGCACAATACTGCCATACTGCTAAACAGCAGTAAAGATACGCTCAACTGCCCAGCCAGCATGCATGAGTGGGCCCCACTTGGGTTTGTTGTGGGGTACATGGGTAATGAGTGGGCATGGGTTTTATCTGGGCAAACTGCATGAGACACATGTGGTTAACCTAACATGGGACCCATATGGGCTGGCCCATTTGGGCTAAATGTATGGGCCCTATTTAGCAGTGATGTGGGCTAACTGGGAATGGGACAGATGTGGGCTACGCTGTGTGGGGCCCATATGGTTTCTGTATCATGGGCCCCACATAGGAAGCCCATGTGGGCTGACCACATTGAACCCACATGACATAAACATGGGCTGACCGTACATGGGTTGGACCTGGGCATGGATATGTAGGCCCTAGTCCTATTTTATGTGGGCTAACTGGGAATGGGACAGAAATGGGCTACACTCTGTGGGGCCCATATAGTTTCAGTATCATGGGCCCCACATAGGAAGCCCATGTGGGCTGACCACATTGAACCCACATGACATAAGCATGGGCTGACCATACATGGGTTGGATCTGGGCATGGATATGTAGGCCCTAGTCCTATTTTATGTGGGCTAACTGGGAATGGGACAGAAATGGGCTACACTCTGTGGGGCCCATATAGTTTCAGTATCATGGGCCCCACATAGGAAGCCCATGTGGGCTGACCACATTGAACCCACATGACATAACCATGGGCCGACCATACATGGGTTAGACCTGGGCATGGACATGTAGGCCCTAGTCCTTTTTTATTTGGGCTAACTGGGAATGGGACAGAAATGGGCTACACTGTGTGGGGCCCATATAGTTTCAGTATCATGGGCCCCACATAGGAAGCCCATGTGGGCTGACCACATTGAACCCACATCACATAAGCATGGGCTGACCGTACATGGGTTGGACCTGGGCATGGATATGTAGGCCCTAGTCCTTTTTTATGTGGGCTAACTGGGAATGGGACAGAAATGGGCTACTCTGTGGGGCCCATATAGTTTCAGTATCATGGGCCCCACATAGGAAGCCCATGTGGGCTGACCACATTGAACCCACATCACATAAACATGGGCTGACCGTACATGGGTTGGACCTGGGCATGGATATGTAGGCCCTAGTCCTTTTTTATGTGGGCTAACTGGGAATGGGACAGAAATGGGCTACACTCTGTGGGGCCCATATAGTTTCAGTATCATGGGCCCCACATAGGAAGCCCATGTGGGCTGACCACATTGAACCCACATCACATAAACATGGGCTGACCGTACATGGGTTGGACCTGGGCATGGATATGTAGGCCCTAGTCCTTTCTGTGGGCTAACTGGGAATGGGACAGAAATGGGCTACACTCTGTGGGGCCCATATAGTTTCAGTATCATGGGCCCCACATAGGAAGCCCATGTGGGCTGACCACATTGAACCCACATCACATAAACATGGGCTGACCGTACATGGGTTGGACCTGGGCATGGATATGTAGGCCCTAGTCCTTTTTTATGTGGGCTAACTGGGAATGGGACAGAAATGGGCTACACTCTGTGGGGCCCATATAGTTTCAGTATCATGGGCCCCACATAGGAAGCCCATGTGGGCTGACCACATTGAACCCACATCACATAAACATGGGCTGACCGTACATGGGTTGGACCTGGGCATGGATATGTAGGCCCTAGTCCTTTTTTATGTGGGCTAACTGGGAATGGGACAGAAATGGGCTACACTGTGTGGGGCCCGTATAGTTTCAGTATTATGGGCCCCACATAGGAAGCCCATGTGGGCTGACCACATTGAACCCACATCACATAAGCATGGGCTGACCGTACATGGGTTGGACCTGGGCATGGATATGTAGGCCCTAGTCCTTTTTTATGTGGGCTAACTGGGAATGGGACAGAAATGGGCTACACTGTGTGGGGCCCATATAGTTTCAGTATCATGGGCCCCACATAGGAAGCCCATGTGGGCTGACCACATTGAACCCACATCACATAAACATGGGCTGACCGTACATGGGTTGGACCTGGGCATGGATATGTAGGCCCTAGTCCTTTTTTATGTGGGCTAACTGGGAATGGGACAGAAATGGGCTACACTCTGTGGGGCCCATATAGTTTCAGTATCATGGGCCCCACATAGGAAGCCCATGTGGGCTGACCACATTGAACCCACATCACATAAACATGGGCTGACCGTACATGGGTTGGATCTGGGCATGGATATGTAGGCCCTAGTCCTTTTTTATGTGGGCTAACTGGGAATGGGACAGAAATGGGCTACACTGTGTGGGGCCCGTATAGTTTCAGTATTATGGGCCCCACATAGGAAGCCCATGTGGGCTGACCACATTGAACCCACATCACATAAGCATGGGCTGACCGTACAATGGGTTGGACCTGGGCATGGACATGTAGGCCCTAGTCCTTTTTTATGTGGGCTAACTGGGAATGGGACAGAAATGGGCTACACTGTGTGGGGCCCATATAGTTTCAGTATTATGGGCCCCACATAGGAAGCCCATGTGGGCTTTCCACATCGAACCCACATGACATAAACATGGCCGTACATGAGTTGGACCTCAACAAGGAAATGTAGAACCCATAGATTTTTATGTCAGTTAATGGTACAAAACTTTGGAACATCTTAATAGAGAATGTGGTTAACCTGTAACTTTCAAACTTTTCACTATATGTCAAAAGCAAAAGCTGCAAGAGCAAGAAACTAAAAATTTGGAAAAAAAATTACCCAAAGTATCAGATTGATGGTCTTGCCAAGGCAATTTGTACTCAGTTGGCCTCTAATGTAGTTGATATGAAGTGTAGAAGCAATTGCATAAGCTTTTCTGTCTACAGAAGGAAAAGCTTTCCTTGGATGGTTACCTCGTCTTGGAAGTCACCAAGGTGTATTGTATTTGTACCTAAAACATGCTCACTATGTGATCTCTGTGTCTGGCTCATTTACTAACACCGACATGACACTACGCTTCCAAAAAGACCAGGATATTGCCATTAAAAAATAATGCTTCAATGCTTTATTTTTTAAAACAGTTCAGTATTGTTCTTACTACACTTTGAACACCTAACGGTTTTTCTTTTTATTATTTACACTAGAACAGTCCAGTCCAGTCTGGATGTGATTTTTGAGACATAATCTGTTTTAAATATGCACCATGTATATGTAATCTTCTGCTCACTCAAAATTAGGTTCAGATCTGGACTTTTCACCTTGCTTTTTTTAATGCAAAGGGTTTATTGCAGCTTTTTCACAACAGGATTTAATTCTTATTTGGAGAAATTGTTCAGATCAGACCATTGTGAAAAATATTACAAAATGTTTAGAAAATAAATTTAAGCAAAACTCATTATCAAGTGAGAAAGACTAAAATTTTGAGCATCTGTTTCATATATCTGCAAACATTTTCCAAGTTGTCAGCATAAATAAAATGAAATAAAAACTTAACATTTCTATTAATGATTAATTTTATATATTTTAATCTGGTTGCAATGATCTTTTTAACCTTTTTATTGCTCTATTGCAGCGACGTCAAACTCCAGTCCTGAAGGGCAGGTGTACTGCAGCGTATAGATGTGCCTCTCCTGCGCCACACCTGAATAAAATAATTAGTTCATTAAGGCTCTGTAGAACTTATCTATACAAGGAGGAGGTCATTAAACCATTTCATTCCAGGGTTCTGTACATGTGGCACATCTATACGCTGCAGGACATGGAGGACAGGAGTTTGACACTTGTGCTCTTGGCACCTTTGCCAATAAAGATTGGTGAATTGAAGTAGGCATTTTACACATCCACTAAAGAAAATAGTTCCAAAGAACATTTGAATAAGGAGGACGACCGTATTTATTTATTTTTGTTTGAGCACGTTTTTGAGTGTTACATCGGTTTTACATTTGTTAAACCGATGTAACACTCAAAATTAATCTTGTGTTTCTTGGAAAACGTAAAATTAACTGCGGATGGATATGCGGTTTCACACTCCAACGTATTCTCCTCATCAGTCCGTTTGCGCGGAATCTGCAGGTTGACTGTCCTACGAAACAATCTGTAAGTACTTCTCTTCTGTCTTTTTTACGTGTATTATATCAAATTTTAGGGAGATTTTAAATCGCCAGTTAAAGAAATGTGCTGGTCGTAACAGATCGGATGACCGGCGCACCCCAAAAGATTATTTATGGGTTGTTTTTTTTATCCTTTCCTGTGACAGTTTTTTCTGATATTGTTAAAACACAATAAATAATCTACCATCAATAAGATAAGAATATTTTGGTGCAGAGCGATTTCAAACTCCGTATTGTTTTGAGCCATAACATTTTCAAATAATGCGGCGCCATTATTTGCTGAGCTACCATTGGTTCATTTGAGCGCTAACCCGGCAGAATAAATTCGGTTCACTAAAGAATCTAAGTTGCTAGCAGAATTTGTTTCAGTGTCTTGACACAATAAAAACACTTGCATGATTTAAAAAGAGTAACTATTGTGATTTCATTCTATGTACATGGGCTTTTAATAATCTTTCTCACAATCAGTTAAACCAGCATGCATGGGTGGGTCTCATGCATGCTGGCTTGGCTGGGACCCACCTATGCAAGGGTGCTTTTTTTATTTTAAATGAAACTGCATTGAACGTTTTGTTGTGGGCTAGATTGGTAGTGATTGGGCATGGATTTTGTGTGGGTGACTGCATGAGCCCCATATGTTTAACCTAAGATGGGAGCCATATTGTTGACCCATTTGGGCTAATTGTATGGGCCTTATTCAGCATTAATGTGGGCTAACTGGGAATGGGATAGATATGGGGCCCCTGCGATGGACTGGCGACCTGTCCAGGGTGAACAGCCCGGAAAGTAGCCGGGGATAGGCACCAGCAACCCTCCTGACCCCATTAGGGACAAAGGGTGTATAGAAAATGGATGGATGGATGGATATGGGGCCCACTTGGTTTCAGTATATTGGGCCTAAAAGCTTTTTTGTAAATAAAATAAAGGCATAGCAGTTAATATTTTTAAATCATGTTTGTTTTATCATGTAAGTGACACTTTAAAGTGTTTTGTTTTCTCATAATTTGTTTCAGTCTGCAGCTGTTGTGTGTTGGTCTATAGACTAGTCTTCAGTGGCCAAGCCTGATTCAATGATTGAAAGATGAAGAATTTCTCTGATATTTTTGCAATATTTTGCTAGCACTTATGTGAAATATACTTATATTTAAGTGTAGCTCTTGTTCTTTTATGTGTACAATATTTTAGGATTTATTAGTAATATTTATTAGTGATTTTTCTAAACTACTCTTAAGATTAATACTACTGTCAGTCCTGTCACAGTACCAAATAAATGAGGATAATTGCATTAGTGAAACTGTTCAGTGTTTACAATATAAGGCTTCAGTGATTAATCTATACAAAGGCTGATTTGCCTTAAATATATATAGGCTTTTTGAAAAGCCCAAATGTTATTTTAACTGGACTAATAAATATTTTTCGCAGACTTCAAGAGCATCAACCTGTGAAGATCGCCTTTGACGATTTGAAAAAGGTAAATTAATACAAAAATTAAGCATAAGTGGGAAATAATAACAAACTGATTAATAAAAATAAAATGTATCATGTATTCTGATTTCAAAATGTTGTCTTATTATTGTCATTATACCTAAGGTTGCCATGGTTACAGAAATTGGAGGAGTGTCCAGCTGTGCGAGTCCTCATGCCCCATGAATTGGCGGTCCAGTTCAGCCTTTTTGGACGACATTGGAAACACAAGCTCCGTGACCCGCGTCTCTTTGAAGTTGTGTATGGTAAATATCAATTTTAATGGTCAGAGTAAATTCTTTCTCCACTTTTCTTTCTTAAACATATGTTAATTTATTTTGGTTGTTATATGCTTTTTGTTTGGTATTTTTAGTAATCTTTTAGGTTAAAAACTGAGACTTCAATTTTTGGTTTTATTTTCATAGTTTTCTTTCATTGTGTTGAGAACTTAAAAAGTTTTGTTACATGACAAAATTTGAAGGTAATATTGTTTGTTTTTCAAACAGTATTAACAAAATCTACAAAACCATAATAAAACCTTTCTTATGCCAGTAGTTGATTTATATAGATGGATATATTTAAAATTTACCATAAGAATATAGTTTTTGTACATCATAATAATGACTCAAGAGTGCTTTTGATTATGGCAGATCTCTGCAAGCATTTTTGCCCCATGAAGGGGGAGATGCAAATCTCATAAATTTTACACTGTACTAAAGTAAAATACTAATACAATTTCTACCTTTGCTTGTTATTTTAGGGACACTTAAAAGAAATGGATCCATCTACAGAATCACACAAAGATATGGAAAAGGCACTCTCAAAGTGGTTTACTGGAGCCTGTGACTGGTGGAAATAGGAAAGTTAGAACAACTAGGGAGGCTGTCAGTTCAAACTCAGGTGGGCAGATCTTTCAAGATGGACAGTTTCAATAATGTATGAGAGCTTTCTAAGTTTAAGCATGCATGTGACATGAAGGTTATTCTTAAAAATGTTTGACAAAACGGTATTGTGAAAGATCTATATAGCTCTGGGTATGTATATACATATATATCTACAGTACAGACCAAAAGTTTGGACTCACAGTTGTGTCCAAACTTTTGGTCTGCACTGTATGTTATATAGATGGTATTTAGATTTATACATTAATATAGATCTTTACAGATATATGTAGGTGTCTTTATATGTGTGCAGCTATAGATATATGTTCATTAATCTATATTTATAGATCTGTTTATATGTTTGTTATAGTAAACTAGTTTCTGTTTTCAAAATGCCATGTGAATAATTGTTTTTTTTTTTGTTTTTTTTTAACAGCGCATTTTTTGTTGTGGCACCATTTGCTGAGTGTTAATGAAGTTCTAATAATTGCTGTAGTGAGGTAAAAAATAACTTCTGACAATATTTCAAATTACAAAATAAAACGCCTTGACCAAAATAAATTTTTCATCTCTTTTTTTTTCTATTGCAAGTTTTATGCTAACACATTTTAGGACCTTTGTTTTGTTGATCAAGATTGCATATCTAAGAATGTAATTCACTTCCAGGTTAGGTGAGAAAGACCCCATTGTTCCTACAAGGATAAGGCATCTGGGTCCCACTGAAAACCCAGTTAAAGCCCATTAAAATATACCTGGGCAAACCCATGTGGGGCCACCATGGAGACCTTGGACAAACCCACTTGTTACCCATATTCTAGCCCAGATCAGACCCAATTGGGACCTAGGTAAATATTCCTCAAGGCACCTTCGTGGGTCATACATGGGTCTCATGTAAGATAACCATCTGGGCCCCACTGAAAACCCAGTCAGAGCCCACTGAAATCTACCTGGGCAAACCCATGTGGGGCCACCGTGGAAACCTTGGACAAACCCACTTGTTACCCATATTCTAGCCCAGATCAGACCCAATTGGGACCTAGGTAAATATTCCTCAAGGCACCTTCGTGGGCCTCATGTAAGATAACCATCTGGGCCCCACTGAAAACCCAGTCAGAGCCCATTAAAATCTACCTGGGCAAACCCATGTGGGGCCACCATGGAAACCGTGGACAAACCCACTTGTTACCCATATTCTAGCCCAGTTCAGACCCAATTGGGACCCACATAAATATACCTGAAAGCACCCAAGTGGGCCACAGGTGGGCCTCATGTAAGATAACCATCTGGGCCCCACTAAAGACCCAATCAGAGCCCATTAAAATCTACCTGGGCAAACCCATGTGGGGCCACCATGGAAACCGTGGACAAACCCACTTGTTACCCATATTCTAGCCCAGTTCAGAACCAATTGGGACCCACATAAATATACCTGAAAGCACCCAAGTGGGCCACAGGTGGGCCTCATGTAAGATAACCATCTGGGCCCCACTAAAGACCCAGTCAGAGCCCATTAAATTCTACCTGGGCAAACCCATGTGGGGCCACAATGGAAACCGTGGACAAACCCACTTGTTACCCATATTCTAGCCCAGTTCAGACCCAATTGGGACCCACATAAATATACCTGAAAGCACCCAAGTGGGCCACAGGTGGGCCTCATGTAAGATAACCATCTGGGCCCCACTAAAGACCCAGTCGGAGCCCATTAAAATCTACCTGGGCAAACCCATGTGGGGCCACCATGGAACCCGTGGACAAACCCTTTTGGGACCCATATTGACAGCCCTCTTTTAACCCATATGGGGCCCACCTAGGTATGCTGGCTGGGTGGGAGTACTGAATAAATCCATAACTGAAACCTCCACATAGGTAACATTAGTCTCTGATTTACAATGTCTCAGCGTTGACGTCTTCATTCGGGGCCATGGTGGGACCCCCCCACCCCCCTCTGCCTATTGGCTGTAAAATTCCTCTTCACGGATTTGGACATGAAGTGGTTTTGACATGACGTGGTTTTATATCTGATGTTTCACGTCTGAGGAGATGGAGCCAACAGGAAAATTTTTAAATAATAATAATAAAAAAAAACCCAATAAAAAGCGATTCCAGTCGACGTACTCTGCAGCGGTAGATGATACATGGCAACTGCGCTGCGAAGACAGCTTTGCTGAAGCGGGACGGTGAAGGACGGCTGTTAGACGCAGCAGCATGTTATTACGCTGTATTTATTGTATGCGGTTTCATCGAGGTAAGCCCTGCTGCTCTGTGCTTGCGCAGCTAAGCTCGTGCCAAATGTTTTATGTCTGCCTATATATCTGTGCGGAGATGCAAGCCATGGATAGTTTAGGTCAGCTGTTGTCAAACCCATGCCGAGAGACACGGAGCCCCTGAGGGCCATGACGAGTGCTGTTATTGCATATGTGTGTGTGTGTGTGTGTGTGTGTGTGTGTGTGTGTATGTGTACTTTTATACGCCTTTAATAGCAGCCTGTGAACACAGACAGACTTGTTTATTCTGCTGCACACTATGCGCTGAGGCCTGGTTAGCACCGCAAGCACACGTGTCCCACACACCCAGACAGTCCTACGCGGATTAGTTGTAGTAAATATGGCAAGCCGTTTTAACATAAATTCGGTTTTGCCGCCCTTACATTCCAGATATCTCAAATTGTATTATGACTAGACGTTTTAGCGATTTAAGATATCTCTAATTATATTTTGACTAGTCAAAATACCTATTTGAGATATCTCTAATTACATTCTGACTAGTCGAAATGACGTCAGATTTACCATTGACTTCTATGGAGACTTCAATTCAAGATATCTACAATGAATTACTGACTATCTGAAATACACATTTCAGATATCTACAATTAAATTACGACTAGTCATAAAGTAAATTCAAGATATCTCAATTTCAGTTTTGACTAGTCATAATTCTAATTAAAGATATCTCAAATTACACCATAATTCAAGATATCTTAAATGTATTTTTGGATAGGAGAAATGTAGTTTTGACTAGTGAAAATTAAATTATAGATATCTTAAAAGCAAATAATGACTAGACAAAACTAAATTTAAGATATCTTGAATTGTAATTTTGACTAGTCAAAATTACTTTTAAGATATCTCTAAATGAATTCGAGATATCTTGAATTATTCGGCTTTTCCATTTAAGATATCTTAAATTGACATTTTGACTAGTCAAAATGACATTACTGATATCTTGAATTAGCATTCTGTCTAGTCAAAACGTCACAGATTTACGCAGCATTTTGGCGGACATTCTAAGGCATTCTAGCCTTCGGCTACTTGATTATGCTATTCAGTGGTCCACAATGTCAGATCAGTCCAACTCAAATGCTCGTGTTTTCAACACAATATTCAGCGCTGCAACTCGAGCTCGACATGAATTAAGAAATACAGATAATTTAGTCTCTGCAACAAGAAGACTTTTTCGACGTCAAGTGCAGAGAAGCCGAGGTAAGTGGATGTTCAGTTATCGGTTCATATAACTGTAGCTTTCCAAGCTACGTTAGCTTCGTGCTAGTGGAATAATTAAATATTTATTGAGAAAATTTAAGTAGCCTATTTAGTTAGCACTGGAGTTGCCATCCGCCCTATAAAATATGGAATTGTCTATAAAATACGGAATAGTCCAATATTTTGGCAAATAAATTTTACGTCCCGAAGCGATATGGAAAGCGATTTGTAGTGTATTTGATTTGTTCCCATCTCGCACCAGCAGCGGGCGAGAGGCGGGGTACACCTGGACAGGTAGCCAGTCCATCGCAGTCTTTGTTCATTAGGATAAATGAAATTATTGGCTTTCGCATTTTAATTTCACAATTTTCATAATCTACATGAGACGCCATGGTGGGCGTTTCTTATTGAAACTTAAAAGGTGGCATCCCCAGTTACACACTCCATGTTATAGAACATCAGTTAGCATCTATGAAGGATCAATGGTGTGATTCTGTTGTGTTCATTGCAGGCTCGGTTGGGAGGCTGCCAAGCCCTGTATGGAAGACAAATATTTTCTTGCTTTCTGGCCCTAATATTGATGTTCTCCCTTCTCCCTCGGATGTACAAAGACTGAAGAACCATGGATTAGGTGGGGATATATTTTCAAAAAATATATTATTTCATACACCCGCATAATGTGAAGGAGTTATTTTTGCTTTTAACATCTCCATTTGGGTTGTAATTCACCACTTCATGATAATTTTACTCTTTTACCAGAGTCATCTGGTGGGCTGATGAGTTTAAACTTAATTGTCGTGTTCTTTGTTATTGTGTTTACCATTGATTATTCAGGCAACCCTGTGCATGAGGGGACAGAAACCAGGAGCTCCAAAATTAACCTGAATTGGAGCTTGTCTGAACTGAACAACTTTGTATGTCAAAGCTACCCACACATCAGCCTAAATCTGGTTGGCTTTGAACTGGCAAGAGCTGGAAAAGGAAGAAAGGTAAAAAAATTACAGGTGAATTCTGTGAGGGAGCTGAAGGAAAAGGTTGGCAAAAGCAGACTCTACATTCTACCACGAGCAGATGTGTCACAGGTATGATTGTTTTGTACACAAAAATAATTTTATGTAGTGTGGTACATCCAAAGTAATATCTTCCACTATAATTTGAAATGTCTTGGCCATGTCTAGGAAACCTACTCAACCTCAGCAATGTCCAGGAGTTTGCTTCCAGAACCATCAACTGCACCAGAAGTACAGGATGTCTCTCCAGAGGCTGAGAGTACCAACAGACAACATTTGGGGGAAGAGCAGGTCATTAATTTCAAGAACAATATATACATTTTAATTTTATATCTTATTTCTGATGTTGACTATAACAATCTTGGTGCTGTATTCACAATAGGCACTTCTAGATTGGCGATCTCTGCGGTCCCAGCAAGACGAAGAGTATGAAGAGTCTTTGTTAGCAGACCAAGAAAAAGTGACTTACCATTTTAGTTATCATCATTTGTTGTTGCTGTTGTTGTTGCTACTCACAATTTTCTTTTCTACCAGGAAAGGAGAAGACAGTGTTACAAGGCCTTGGAGGAAAGACGCATAAAAGTAAGAACTATTACATTGTTAGGATGATTGTGGTTTATGGATTACCTAAAGGTTTTAGTGCTCATGTTTTAGGCAATTGAAGAACGCCAGCAACGGCTGGCGCTATATGAAGAACCGTCAAGTGGACTGGTGTTGAAGTTCAAATATCCGAATGGATTCATCAGAAAGAGAAATTTCAATGTGTCGGACCCAATTCAGGTAATGTGTTCATTCAGAGAATGTTTATTATTTATTTTCAAGTAACTGAAATGACATTACCCTTTTTTTAAAGGTCTTGTTTGACTTTGTCGGACAAGATGAAATGGCAAGTGAAATATTCAGTGTTCAACAAGCAACATCATCCACACCAACTGAGAGTACCTCATCAGGCTCACTTATGGATCATGGCATAACAACATCTGCAACTTTGTACGTGCTTTGGATTTCAACTCTAGATATTCAGGTAAAGTAATTAAGTCCAAATCCTATACAATGTCGTCTCAGTATTTTTTATTTTTTCCCCCAAAATGTTTCAAAATTCTGCAACTAGACTTTTTACTAGATCCCAGAAACGAGAGCATTTAACACCAGTATCGGCTTCTCAGCATTGGTTACCAGTTTGTTATCGGATTGATTTGAGGTCTTTCAGCAAAGCGCTGCAAAGGCCTATTGTTTTCATACTGTTTCTTATTGGTTTTTAAAACTTTACATGGCCTAGCTCCAGCTTATCTTCAAGACCTTCTTCACGACCATTCCAGTGCTAGAACACTTCCATCAAATAATAAATTGCTCTTACATATTCCTTGGACCAGATTGAGTGACAGCGATTAAGAGCAGCATTCGCCGTCACTACTCCTAATCTTTGGAACAACCTACCTATTAACATTAGATCTGCCCATAGTCTGGAACACTTCATAACGCTCCATAAAACTCGTTTTTATTCTTTGGCTTTTTGTAAGGCCTGACATTGTAGTTTACTTGTCTGTTTTAATTTGTGTTTTATCCTTATGTAGTTTTGTCTGTGCTTCATGAATACTGTACAGACCTTTGGAGCAATTAATATCTGTTTTGAAAGTGCTTCATAAGCAAGATTGACATTGACATGATTAGGTTTTTGTTTTATTTTGCTTAGGAAAAGTGTCCAGTTCAGGCGGATGGAGTGCTGGAGCAGTCACTGTCTTCTGTCCAAAGTCTACAGACATCGCTTTCTGACCAAGCACTGACATCTTTGTCAGGCCAGTCACCACTGGCCCTAACATCTCCTCAAGTGCTGTCAACCATGCCCAACTCCCAAGTAACATCAACTTCGTTCTCCTCCCAGGCAACTGTGTCCCAGCCCTCCACACAAGTACAACCAATTTTGCCGTCTTCTGAAGTTTCTTTGGTTGCAGCCTCAAGGCTGCCCCTCTCCTCCAACCCTAACCTGACTCCACAGGTGATGACCATTGAGGACCAGGCATCAGCTTCTCCATTTACTGAGCAACCTATAATTCTCCTGGAAGACCAGGAAGAGCCACCTGAGTCTCCACAACATCCACCAGAGTTGCCTTTGGATGAGTGAGTCAAAATTGCATATTCTGGCAGTGTCAGTACAGTACTCTCAGTTGGAGTAAACCATTGTTTACTCCAACTATACAGAATAAAATATATTTTCTTTTTACAGAACAGATCTTCAGACTATATTAGCAAAACTATACAGCAAGGTTGATATGACTTTCTGTCCTACAAGCAACCAGATAAATGTGTGCAGGGACAGGATTTTAGAATGTAGCCTGCATGCCTTCAGAAGACGCCGTTTTGATCCTGCAGCAAAACTGGATGTTATTTTTGTGGATGAAGAGGACAACGCTGAAGGGGCAGTTGATGAAGGTGGTCCCACACGGGAGTATCTAAGACTGTTAATGAGGGCCATTCATCAATCTAATGTCTTTGAGGGGCATGAGAATGACCGCCATCTAGCTTTGGACACTAGTGGTCTGTATTCTTTTTTGTCTATTTTTCCCCCCCAATTCTTAAGGATGGAAAATTGTCAAGTAACATTTTTTTTTCTTTAGCGCTGGAGTCAAAAATGTACTACTGTATTGGAAAAATGATATCAGTCTGTTTGGTGCATGGAGGCATTGGACCACATTTCTTCTCTCAAAGGCTGTATGACCAGATTTGTGGCACATTGTCTCAACATACCCTGGTTGAGGAAGTTGTTAACCATTCATTCAGACAGCAGTTGATCAAAGTTAGTAGCAATTTTAAGAATTTTAGATAATGATCATAAGCTTATATTCAGTTTCACATAATTTTTTTTCTTTTTAGATTCAGGATACAAACACAATCGTGGAGGCAAACGAAGCCATTATGCAAGCAGCAGATACCCTGAGCATTGTTGGAGCATTAAGGCGTGTAACTACTCTGGAAGAGAGGGACTCCCTTGTGCAATCTGCTGCAGACTTCTTTGTAAATGGCCGAGTATGCACTGCATTGCAACAGTAAGCAAGATCCTAATTTTTTTATTAGAAATCTTGTTGTATTCTAAAAGTAAGACCATATTCTCATTTCTTAAAGGTTTGTGGAAGGTTTGAAGACTCTCAATGTGCTAGACGAGATTCAGAAAAACCCTGCAGTATTTCATGAATTGTTTGTCTGTGAGGAGAAACCACTCTTGGCGCGGGACCTGTACACACTTTTCCAAGTGTGTTTTTCTGTGCAAGGCAGCAATAAAAGGAGGATAGAAAATCAAACCATATGCTACTGGAGAGACTGGTTGGTGGATATTGAAGGTACAATTATTGTGATACTGTAAGCACAACCGGTATCAATTACATTTTGTGACCAACTTATCACCACTGTCCAAAAATAAGTAATCATTGTTTGAGTATAGAGGCAGACTTTTTAAATGACTAGTGACACCAAAAACAGTTAAATTACTAGAAAAGTCTCTTTCCTGGGAAGTCTTTTGTTAAGCTGCCATAGAAATTGTCTGTCTTTTACCTGTGAATATATATTGGGTAATTTCTTGCATAAATGCATACTTTTACATACTATTTACAATGATCATGCTTAGTCATGGTTCGTCTTCAAAATGTTTATTGATTTATATTTATTAACAAGAAATGTAATGTCATCACCAATATAACAAGATTGAGGAGTAACAAGGAGAGACATTTAACACATTTTATTCCATGTCTTTAAGAGTACACACTGGATACTTTATTACAAAGGTCATAATTTCAACATTTTGTCTTTCAGAAGGAGAATGCAGTCCCATTACCCTTGAAATGATACTGGAGTTCGCTTCCGGAGCATCCACGGTACCTCCACTGGGCTTTCCCCATCGTCCAAAAATTGAATTCCTCCATGAGGTTAACAGAGTCTTCCCAGAAGCAAATACTTGCCTGATAGTACTCCGCCTTCCTTTACACCCAGACTATGAGTCTTTCACAAAGTACATGACAGACGGGGTGCTGCAGGCACCTACCTTTGGTGTTGCATAATCAGCTAATAAGTGTAATAAGCAGTTATTTTAAAAGAGTTGGAATGTTTTGAAAAGTTAAGTGTTTTAAAGCAAGTTATAGTAAAAGGTAATGTAATGGCCGAACTTGGAAAATATTGGAATGTAAATACAATATTTGCTTTTTTTTTGTGCAAAGCTTAGAAGTCTTTTTAACCACTTTTTTGTTTCACAATTTAAAGGTGGATGTTTGAGCAACACTGCAAAAACAAAAGATCTTATCCAGTATTTTTGGAACACTTTCTAGTGCAAATTTCTTAGTACACTAATGATAAAACTAACTTACATGTAACTTTTCATCAAGACATGACCTTAATAATAATTCTTTAGTATTGTTGAAAAGTAATAGTTACATTGGCATATTAATTTCACTTATAACTGAACATCTTTCCTTTGCTATAAGTGAAATAATCTGACAATGTAATAAGTCCTTCATTGTTATTAAGGAAAAAATGACTTAAAACAAGCTCAAATCTTGATGAAAAGTTACTTATATCTTACTTGTCTTATTTGAAGTGTAGAAAGATTTTTGCACTGGAAAACCTTTGGTAAGATTTTTTTGTTTTTGCTGTGTAAATGGGCATTGTAGTTTAATGTTTTGTAATGATTGTTCTAGTTCATGTAATGAACACTGCTCATTTGGATTAAAACCAAAATCAAATTCTAAAGAACCTCAAAGGGCCCAAAAGATGCATTTGAAAAGGGAGTTAGGAGATACTAGTCATTTCTACATGAACATTTTCAAAAGTAGTTTTTATTGTTCTTTCCCTCTCCAGAATGTGTAATTTGTCATGTCTTTAAACACCTTAACATTTTATAATTACATTTGTAAGGTTACCAATTCATGTCAGTTCTGAGTTTTATTTGTAGTAATTGTATCTTTAGAACAATGCATCTGATCAAATGTTCTTGATGTTTGTCACTCCTCAAACATAGTGACATGTACTTAAATCAATAAAACATTTGCAATTTCTGCACAACAGGCCTGGTATTTCTCCTTCAGATCTGAAATATGATTGACTGCAAGATTAACTGACTGAAGTTGCTGCTGACTGAGCCTGGTTTGGGTTGGTTCTACAACTACACTAGGAACCTCTTCAGCATCACTAGTTGGTAGTGGCCAAAGGCCATGCTGTTGCAGAAGTTCTTCAAGAGTCTCTGATGCGCTGGAATTTTCACCAAATACGTTGTTAGTTGCTGTGCTGTTGGCACCCATGTTTGCCAACATCCGTTCAGTCCAGATTTGTGTTGGTGTTTTATTGTTTTCTGTACGCAAGGAATGGTGGTTCCATCCCTTTCTGAATTGTTCCAGTTGGCTTTGAATCTCAGGAAGAAAAACTATGTGAAGAGAAAGTTTGTGCACATCGTTGCTGGGATCCAAGAGGGCTGAATCTTCAAGATTATAAAACGTGCTATAAAATGGTTCCAGAACATGTAAAAACACATCCCTCCAAAGACGCTCAATTCTCTGATTATGGATGGATTCCCCAGTTAGATGACTCCGACGTTCAATGCCCTGAAGGAGATTCATCACCAGTGCCACTTGCACATTCTCGCCACCATGGTCTGACCTCACTCTAGAAGGTAAGCCATAGAGGTCTGTTGCCTTGAGAAAATGGAATAGCACTGTTGAAGCGCGATTGTCTGTGCTGCAGTTCAAGTAAGTAATTAAGCGTGAACATCCATCGATGCCACCATGGACCACAAAGCCCCACCTAAATGGAAATACAAAAGATGTATAAGGAATAATGTATACAAATGTGTATAGTGAATTTAGTTCTAATACATCTACTCTGAAATACATTCTGTATATTTTCAGATACCTTATGAGACGCATGTTGCCATCAATATGCCATAAACTGTTGGGATACGGCACATGATAGACACGTCGAGACACTGCACTGCTCCACCTCCTTGCAGTTGCCATTGGGTTGATTCGAGCCATCATCTCACGGACCTTACGCCGTGGAACCACTAGTCCTCGTGCATGCAACAAGCCTCTCATCATCTGGTTCAATGAAGGACATGTGGTCTTACTATTTTGAACCACCACACAATTTTACATTTTGAAAGAAGTCTTTTACAAAATATAGGTTTCAGATTTCACATCTGGTCATAAAATAAATGATTTTTTTTTTAATCATCATCATTTGTGACACTTCAAATTAAATAATAAAATAATTAGTATTCTGCACCACCACTGTTGAATATATTACTTCAGAAGTAATATATTTAGATTCCATACCTCCGTCCCAGAATTTGGATACAGGGATTGAAGTTGTCTGATATTAGTTTCAAGGTCTTCATCAGTCACTGCAGTCAACCTTCCCCTGATTGGTACACCAAGTGCTTTGGACTTCTTATAAAGAAATGATGTTGAGCATCCAAAGATGTTTGCCATCCTCTTGACCGTGTGTCCTTGGGCCAAAAGAAAGTCGATCTGCTCTCTTGTAATATGAATTGCTGGTCTACCGCGAGCACCTAAAATAGAATCATATTCAAATGCCTTAGCATAATGTTTACTTTACACATCTGCTTTTCTCTGTCTATATCTGCCTGTCCTCTACAGGTAAGGCAAGGCAAGGCAACTTTATTTATATGGCACCTTTCAGCCAAAGACAATTCAAAGTGCTTGTACAAAAAAAAAGTTGAAAACAACATACAAGACGATAATAAAAAAGAAAGTAAATTAAAGATCAAGCAGGTGTCCCTGTGTTTCCTAAAGGTGACACTATGCATATACATATACATTTGATATACATAATTTTCTGTTGCAAATGCATGAACACAAAGCTTTAAACTTTTACAGTATAGACGCTGGAAAGCAACTTAAAGTATGAATCAGACATGACCCGGGGGTGCGCTATTATTTTCAGAGGAAATAAAGGAGGGTGCTGTGAGGCCGTCTAGCATGTCAAAATCAAGAGCTAGCTAGCTTTACTATAAATTCCGAAGAGAAAGATAGCTTTACAACAGTATAAAAAAATACGTCCAGTTATTACCTGAACTGGCCCGGGCTGCAGAATATTCCCCATTTCCAGTTTGGACATGGGTCGATAGTAGCACTTTCAGCTCCCGTAAGCCGTTTTTCAGGGCATTGTGTGTGTCGGTAGAAAGTAAATCAGAAATTCTTTGCAAATTTCTTAAGCATTCTTCAAGTACACGATTTTCGCGCTCTCCGCATATCCCATACTGAAGAGCTCTTTCTATATTGTGGCATTTTCTTACAATTTTGTCCAAAACTGCCAGCGCCATTGAATGTTCAGGCAATTGTTTGGACAGCTCAGTACAGCCAAAGAGGGGCTTACACGCAATCTCTTAATTCAGATATCTAAAATTGTAATTCTGACTAGTCATAATTACGTTCGAGATATCTTAAATTATAATTACGGATGTGTGACCCTTCCAATGACGAATCCGGTGACGTCATTTGAGATATCTTGAAAGGAATTTTGACTAGTCAAAATGTAATTGAAGATATCTTGAATTATTATTCTTCCTAGTCAGAATGTAAATAGAGATATCTTAAATTACCATTCCGGATAGTCAAAATGTAGTTTTGTCTAGTCAAAATGCAATTTGAGATATCTGGAATGTAATTACGGATAGTCAGACGAAACCGAATTTATGTTAAAACGGCTTGCCATATAGTAAAAGCCTCTTTCCTGGATGGCACAGGTTGTACCAGCCAGTAAAATATGTCTCGTCTGAAGTGCCTTGGAGAAGCAGTCGTGCTCCTGGGTTTTTTCAAATTTTTGTCACACTGCAAATAAAAAAACGTTTGTCTGATTTTTTTATTTATTTGGATTTTATGTGACCGACCAGCACAAAGTAGTCCATATTGTAAAGTGGAAGAAAATGCACGCAAAATTATCAGAAGTCTTTACAAACAGAACGCAAAGCGGAAGGGCATCGTGTGTATTTTACATAAATACACTTTGTCAATCCACTGTTTGCTCATACTATATTGCAACATATTCTTTTGGAATATATCTTGACTAGTTTTGCTTATTCTTGCTTGTTTTTTTCCTTGCAAAATTTATCATGTTCAATAACACCGATGAATAATGTCATGTCTCTCGATCTTTGATGGTGACGTTCTAAAAATGTTTCTGCTCTAATCTGAACTCTTCTGTTGTAGCTCCCGTGTTGGACACCCTGTTGGGAGGTTAAACTCTGTCACAGGCTCAGGTTTTCGACACCTCTCTCAGGTTTTCTTCCAGGAATAGCGTGTTTTCAGCTCTGTCCATTTTCCATTCAACTGTGACTAGAATGCATGCCCACAGTATGATGCCGCACTCCTTCCAGTGAGGATATTATATTCAGGGTAAAATGTTGAGTTATAATTTCTTCAGTTTAGTTTTTGTCCGTATAGACAAGAATAACTTATTCCTTGTGTTTCCCTCATCCCCTTTATGCCTTATGACAAATAATACATCTTATTTCTGTGTTTCTTGCTATTTTTGGTCTATCACATAAAATCCTAATGAACACTTTGAAGTTTGTGTTGATAACGTGACGAAATGACAAAATGTTCATGAACTATGGATCCTTTTGCAAAACAGTGTTTTAATTTTAATTCCTCCATGTCTATCCGAGTGCAAAGCATTGTGACACTGTTTGCAGCGCTGCCTCTCATCGTTTCACGAACTAAATAACATCTTTTTTCTTTTCTACTCTGCAGGCATTATAGGCACATTAAAATTTTCCAGAATTGCTTTGGGCAAGTTGTATTCTAATTCATCCAGCTTAAACAAACAGGCTATTTAAAGGACATCAGCCTAACATAAGCCGCTTTATTTTGAGTGAACGAAGACGGTATAAATAGACTTTGAATAGTGCAACAAGTAAATGCTTCATGTGAAATGGCTGGCGTTACATCATCGCCTGCAAGAGTGAAGTTCTGGAGAGGCACTGGGCTCTTTGGGCCAGCCATTATGGTTTGTACTAATGTTCTGGTTTCACAATCCAAACATTCTCAGAGCTGTTATTTGGTCTCTTTTTTTCCCCCTCTTGCTCAGTAATTTGATTTTTTTTTTTTTTAGCAGAGAAAAACTGTCAACATGAAGCAGAATCCGCTTAAACATAAAAGGGATAAAGAGGAGAAAGAAAATGAACTATAGACGACTAATGCCCCTCGTAGGTGGACAAGTTCAACAATAATGGGGTTTTGTATGATAGACAAATGCATCACTGCTGCTCTACAACTGTCTTTTAGCGTCTGGAAAGAAAAGGAGAAAAAAAAAGATGTTTGTTTCAACCAGAAAAATCAGCCTAATAGTAAGGTGTTTCTCCACAAAGACAGCCAGAGGTCTGTGTGGATCCTGCCGGTAATGTAGCGTCCACCGTGCGGTTGCACTGCAACTCATCATTACTGCTGGCTTGAGTTGCCGCTGCCGAAATGACTTGTATAAAATATCTGTCCTGCTCTAAGTGCTTCCAACTGGTAGCTTAATCATGGGTCAAACCATCATGCGTCTCTTCTGCATTTATCTTCTGTCAGGAAGAGTTCCTGCTCTCTCATTTTTTTTCAGATCCAGACCAGTATGAGCAGCATCAGCATCTTTCTAAAGCCAGGCTTGAGTATCTTAAGTTTTCCACGGCTGGGAAATTTGCTGCCTTTTTTTTATTTCTTTCTTTTTTAAACAAAGTAACATGGATCAATGAGCCGGTCTCCTGACCTGTAGCGCAGACGGCAGTCTGAGAAATTCTAAACTCAAGAGAATCAGAAGACAGTCGCTGTCGACTCAACATGTGACACAGACCTGGAGCAACTCTGAGCATCTGCAGTTGTTTACAGAGGAGAGGGAGTGTCGTGAAGCAAAGTTTTTGGTTTGTTGCAACCTGTTAGAAATTCGCAGCGTAGTGTTCCCCTCGCTGGCTATCGCAATTTTAGAGTTTAAGTTGGTCCGTGGTAATAAACCTCGTTATGTAAAACACAGGAAGCAAAACAGAAACGGTTTTGTGCATTTGTCCACAAGAGGGATCTGACAAACGAGTAAAATAACTTAAATCTTGATAGCAAGGTAGGCTAAACTTCTTCCATTTTGAGGCCGTTTTTATGTTTTACATGAGGAAATTATTTGAACAACAGTAACCTTAGGTCTTTTCGTAAATAAACACCTATTGCCAATGTGACGCGTTTTTGTTTTTGTTTTGTTTTTTTACACTAACTGCTATGATGTTTTTGAGATTGGAGTATTTTTGACATAAGCCTGGTTCTTTGGTTAGCCGTTAGCTCTGTAGCTAATCCAGGTTTCATTAAAGTTAAGACACTTAAGAGGACTGATTACTATTTGCTAGTCTGATGGCAAATAGACTAGCAAATTCCACTAAATGTCTGAAGTTTCTTTTAATGGCCTAACAGTAGAGTTCAACAAAAATATGCAATAGGTCCAAATGAGTTGACATCATTTTCCGTCCTATTAGTGGGGATGCAAGTCAACTTTAAACATCCATCCAATGTCTACGCCAGCTTGTAAGTGCAGAGTGTCTATTATCAGGACAAAGTGACGGTTTTAACATATATGCAAAAAACCAAAACAAACAAACAAAAGAAAAAACCCATCATGTTTATAAAAGTTACATACTGCAGCTTGAAGTGATACGTTTCCATCCATATAATTCAAAATAGTAGCTCTGAGGCTGCATGTGTAGTCTGCTGACGTGATGCTGCATTTAGATTCTGTTTAAAATATAGCGCTCAGTGAGCAAATAAAAGGTAAGATTGTGACTTGACTTGTTCCCGTTTAGGGATCGTCAAACCACCTCCAAGCATCATTTGTGTGAGCCTTGTACAAGTGGCGGGTTCCCAAAGAAGCGTGTTGGAAAGAGCAATCAGGGTAGCTGCGTTCGTTTATTGCTGTTATTTAATTAAAGCTGAGTGTTCTTAGTTGTTAATTAATCTGCAGTTGCACAGCACTTATAAAATTAGCTTGTTTGCGATGGCATGAGTGTGATTTTTCTTTTTTAATTATTTTTTATTACGTGTGGTTGTTAGAAGCAGAAACACCATGCTAGCTATCCCTGCATCTGTAGTTCAACTGTTTTACGTCTTGGACGGCGTTCAGAATATAGAGTGACATTTTTCTCATTAAGAAAACGAAGATAGCGCTGAATCTATTATCTCACTAATAAAGCTCTGGCTCCGAGTCTGGTTGTAGAGCCGTACCGGTTTTTGATCTGCATTCCAGTGAAAACAGCTCATTTGATAATTGTCCTGCAACTCTTGTCTTTTTTTCTAAAGCCTTCCCAATGCTCTGTTTTCCAACAAGATACAGCCCATCTGAAAAAAATAAATAAAATAGATCAAATAAAACAACAAAAAGGAACAAGTAATGACAAGAAGAAAGAGATGCAGATAAACAGATCTTCCAGTTTATCAAGCAAGGCACGAAAGTGTAGCAAATCCGGCACGCTGCACGAAGATCCAGGCAAGTGCCTGGCATGGCTGGCATGGTGCCGCGGGAGAGTGTGTGTTTGGGGGGGGGGGAAGGGGCTGCCCAGCCTGACGCATGCCACGCATTTCTGTGTGTAGCTGATTGCTGTCGCCACATGGGCAGCTGCACAATGCAAACTGCCAAATCCCTCTCCACGGTTAATAAGTTATAAATGCTAAAAGTCCACAGACCTGCATCAATTCATCCCTTTTAAATTAAGACCAAAGAACGTTTGTGTGAATACCAAGAAGCTGACCTCAGAGCCGGTGAGTGGAAAAAAAATCACACCCTCCAGCGCTCGGCGGCGGTGCAACAGGACTGTCCTGAGTTAAGATGAGCCTGCTTTCAATCACGGCACATCAGGCTTTATATCAGGTCTAATTAGCGCATGTGGGTCTGCAGCACAGAGCTTGGTTTGAGACATGAGTTTTCGTGCACTGCTAAAGTTCCCCCCACACGGCACCAGCAGACCTTATGCTTACATGGCGTGCATTGCGTGGGACGTCTTTATGGGTTCTCTATTTCTCATCTTAAAAGCACATGTGTCACACTGCGTATAAAATTCCACAAGATCAAAAGCACAACAGCACAGATATCCATTTCTGTGTGAGACCTTGCACAAACAAAGCGGCGCTTATCACAGCGTCGTCCAACTTTTTTTATTTTTTTGTCTTTTCTCGGCCTGAGATGGTCCGAAATCTACGAGGCAAGAATCAAGAATGTTGAAGGGAAAAAATTAAGGAGAGACAACTTAAACGTCCTCTATGGGGGAGAGATGTGTGGCAATCAAAAGACCAAATTACAGAAAAAAAATCTTAATTTTAAAATGATTTATATACATATATAATCCTTTGTCAGTCAGTCTGTTGCCAAGCTAAAAAAAAAAGGCAATCTTTTTTTAATGTTTTTTTCATTTTGGAAACCATGAATCCATGTCATTCCAACATCTCAGAGTCGTACCTGGCACCACTCTCACCTCATCATGAAATGCCAGGAGGGTCCAGTGTTTGGAAGGCTGTATTTTACACCAAGCAGTGATCCTGCTCTAACCAAAATGAAATATTTTTGGCCCCTAAACGCAATGATACTTTAGCAATGGAACCTCTCCCCCCCTATATGGTCTCTTGCAGGACCAGCAAGGGCATTGTATCCATTCCATGTATCTATAAAAAGTCAGAGTCAGAAACATTCGAAAAAGATGGAACAGAGGCAAACAAATGTATACTGCTGACTCAAGTGACAGCAGTAATGGAGGATATTACAGTCTGTATATTCGTAGATGATCAGTGAGGTTGTTATTATCGGGTATAAAAGCAAAACTTATACCAAAGATTTAGTCGTTGCTCTGAATTTTTTGTGAGACCCCTTCAAAGAATCAACGAACCCGATCCAAGCCCAGACACCACTGAGGGATTACTGTGACTTTTGACAAGAACCCATGAAGCTGAGGATAAGACATTTTCCATTTCTGAACACAGAATTGTAATCTGCGAGAAATGAGAAATGAGTCATGTCTCGGTTCTTCACGAAAACGCCTCCAGGTTTTACACGCTTTACAAAAAAAATAACGCGGGGTCCATCAGTTTGGGGCTTTCATCCTATGCAGCAGGACAAAGCTTTGTTTCGCATCTCCTCTGGTTATCTTCATGTGTCTTATCTCTCTGGTCTGCAACTTGCAAGTGTGACGAGAATGCCAAAAGCAAAGGACGCATTAAGGAGGCAAGTACTTTATCAAAAGCATGGGGCAGTTAGAGGCTTAAGCCTAAGGACAAAATAAAATTTTACAGCCACTGTCTGGGCCCCTACAGTTAACTGACCTCACGTGAAAAAATCTCTTGTTAAGCATGATTTGATTTATGCAAATTAAGCTAAAATGTAAAAGCAGCTTTCAAGCGTCCTTCCAAAATAAAATACAAAGCACACTAATCGCTAATCAAGCATTCCCAAATTATTGATTAATAAGACAAGGAACACCTTTTTGCATGAGCAGACTGGTCTGGAACATTCAGTTGCGTTGGCATCATGCCTGACGCATCAGACTTCCTTTCTGTCCAAGCATTCAGGAACATTAAATCCTCCTAGACGTCCCCATGGAGGTCCTGACATCTCAGAGGATTCCTTGACGCTCCCATACTTCCCCATGTTAAGTCCACCCATATTTCCCATATTAAAAGGTCGTTTGCAAATAACATAACATCAGTCATTTTACACTTACATAAATTATTCACAAATGGACAGTTTTCAGGACAGCTGCAAGTTCTCCAAGGAGCAGTCACCACTTCAAGTTCACTCTGAGGTCACATGCTGCAGTCTGGCAAAAAAAAAGAAAAAAAAAAGTCAAGAGCAATATCGCAGGCGCTTCAGGCCTCACTCAGCATGTCAAATGTTTTATTTCATGACTCTACACACAGTTGGGGGGATGGGGAAGCACGATTTCCAGAAGAAGTTCTGAAAGAAAAGTTGTTGCACAATTTGTCTGCAAAAAGGCGTTCAAAATGAAAAAAAATAAAAAAAACATGAGGCTTTTGAGGAAAAAAAAATCAGAAAAACTTAAATGGACATATTTAGTACCAAAAGCTAAGGTCAATAAATTAGCACAAACACTAAACACCTGTCACAGTGTTGGAGGGCTGATGATTTGGGCTGCTTCCAGAATGTGAACATTTACAATAGTTCCTGCATGTCATAGTATTCCAGGGAAGCGGTTCTCCGCATGACTTAGAACGAGCCCTGCCCAAACACATCTGATGCTAATGATTGCATTACCTTCTCGGCACGCATTAAAACATTGGATCTTGCATTGACCACCCCCTCTTTTTAAAAAAAAAAAAAAATCAACACGGAAACAACTACTCCATGCAGTAAAGTCTGGCCCTTAGAATCAGAGGGTTGGGGGCCACTGTTCACGGGTCATATGGCAGGGCCGTGATCCCAACCACACTTGAAACTATTAGACAAATATGCCTGGGAAATCGAAGCATCAGTATGTTGAAATCTCCCACTCAGACTTCAGACCTAAACCAGATAAAAATTCTGTGGTATTTCAAAAGACCTGTGAAAAGAAGGCAAACAGGCAAACAGACAATTGGGTAAAATCAAGTCAAATCATTTAAAACTTCAACAGAGTCCAACCCTCCAGAAAGAAATCATTTCTCAATAGCTGAGAGTCTAGAACGTCTGAACGATTCTCGAGCTGTAGGGGTTGGTGTTTTGCTGGAAGGTAAATTTCCACATCTCCGGTCTTTTTCAGTGTCTAAGCGACTTTCTTTTCCCAGTATTGCCCCCTATTTACAGCTCCTGCCATCTTCCTATTAACTTTGACGAGGTTCTCTGCCACTTCTGAAGAAAAGAATCCCCCACATCCTAATGCTGCCGCCGCCATGTTTCAAAGTGGGTTTGAAACACGGTTCTGAGCAGCGTTACTGTTTAGCCAGACAATTTTCTGGCATACATTATACCAGAAAGCAACATTTTTGTCCTATCTGATCAGAGATCTTCTTCCTCGTGTTTGCTCTCTCTCCCCAAGCAGGAATCCTGATTGCCTTTTTCTTTTTTTTTATGCAATAAATTACAGCCAGATTCATGGAGCGCACAACTAATGCCGTTCTGTTCACACTGTCTCCCGCTGTCAGTTTTTCTGAACGCTAATTCCTCTGGCATACCTGAAGCTGATCTACCTTCTTTCCATTTTCATACGACACATTGACCAGCGCTCTATGAGATGTCCAGAACATGGCATATTGTTTTACAGATCAACCCTGCTGCTTCAAACTTTGCCACAAGTGAATCGCAGATTTATCATGTGTGTGTTTCTTATTGAAGAAACACACTCGTGGTGCTGTTTGTTCGCTTTCTGTTCTCCATCGAAACTTCTGCAGCTTTAACAACTAACTGCATTCATACTGAGATTAAAGTAGAAACAGGCAAAGTTATCAGAACGCTAAGTGGTTGTGCTGAATTTTTAGGGCGTTATTTGTATTTGTAAAACAAACAAAAAAGAAGAAGAAAATCATGCATCATTTTGCTTTACAATTCCAATTACCGTAAGTGTTTTGAAGTCTGTGGTCGTAATGTGTCAAAATGTGTAAAATGTAAGAAAGCTTACATGGTATGAATACTTTTGCAAGGCACCGTAAATAAGACTGGCTTGTCAAGCGTATTTTATATGATGGCAGACCAACCACATGGTGCATACAAGTGAGAGCGCATTACAATGGAAATGTTTGTGTGGGTCTGGTCTTTGAACTAAACTGCTCACCATCATATTGTCTATAAAACTTTATTTTTATTTATTTATTTTTTTTTTGAGTAGATACTGGCTGGAGGGCAGAGACTGGCTGAACTGTGTGACTTTATTGGGAAAATTAGAGTAAGTGGTGCGGTGTACAACATGTGTTACTGACAGCGGAATTTATTTACTGGCCTTGGGGAGACGTTCCTCAGTTACGTTGTGGCTGCTGAAAAGCTAATCCTCGTAGTAAATCATGACATTATGCATTCACGCAGCTAAAATTATCCTCTGAAGGTCGGACACTAATTGTCGCCGGGGTTTGGCTGAATCCTGACAAAAGTCCTGGCAATCCACAGGCGGATAAACATCCAGATAAACATAGTTCCATTACTCTGACCACTTCACACGGCCCCTAGACAATGTCCAAACGTTGCAATTTCAATTTGCATGCTCTGAATCATTACACAAAATGCAGGTATTTTAGGTAGGTTGAGAATGTTTTATTATTTTTAACACAGTAATTGCAAGGCAAATGATCTTAATTGTAACCCCAGCCTCTGAAATAAACAAGGCTAAAAAAACGAAAGTGGTGATTATGGTTTTCTTCGGGCCTGATGTGGGATTTGTGAAGCCGCTGCCTTTTCATGTCACTGTTTTCGAGCTCCTGCCCAATATAGACACACTGAATCACTCATCAGAATACATGCCTTAATGGAGGATAGTTCTGTGCAGCTCAGGAGAGATGCTGGATCCGCCTACCCCCGCCTCTCCTCCCCCTTGTGGAATGTTCCCTATGCTGCGCGCGCCGCAATTACCCAAAGTGCGGTGACGAATAGTGGAAAAACTGGTTTTAACAAATTATATTTATCAGTACTTCTTCTTTTCTTCCACCCCACTAAACAGTTAAATCACTGCAGCGAACCGGGAGACATGCATAAATTCCATTATACGACATGAAGTGCTTTAGTGCCTGGGCTGGTTTGTACTCAGTAGAAAGCAAAGCCAGCGGTCTCAGATCGCTGCTTCTCTTGATAGGAATCATAACTGCCTCGAGGTCCTTTAAAGTGTTTACTTTTCTTGAAAAATTAGACCTAATTGGATGATATGAGCATAAAAGTAGTGCAATTGGACATTGACTAAGTTTGTGGACAGGACTTGGATACCAGGCCAGTATTTTAATGCCTTCTACATTAAGATGTTTATCTGTCAGTCAAATCAAAGGCAGAGTTTGATGGATTGTAGAGGGAACGTGAAGTTAAAGCTCTCTAATTAGGGGAATGCAGTTGCTTGGACCAATGGCTCCTGAACCAATTTAATACTGCAGCAAGGCTGAAGAAGAACTTATTATGCAGCAAGAATATATGGTGGCATATATGTTTGAATTAAACTTGAAAGAAAGACATATTTCAATTTACAGTCCATTTCTAGTAGTCCATTTTTATTCAGTCTTATTTGTCGTTCTTATGTATCTGTAATATAATAACAAATGGTAAACGGCCTGTACTTTTATATACATTACATACAGTCATTCACTTACACACTCTGCAAAAATGCAAAATCTTACCAAGTATTTTCTGGTGCAAAAAATATCATGTTGTGAGCCTCCACTACCTTAACTATCTGATACTACACTTGAAATAAGACAAGTGAAATAACTTACAATGAACTTTTCAGCAAGCCATAGGACGCTACAATTCCTTAATATTGATTTTTGTTCAGCAGGTTTTTTTTTTTTTTTTACATGTAAATGAAAAAAAAAAAAATGAAAAACAAAAACAACTGAGACAGACAGATCCAGGGCTTCATATTGAATCTTTCAAGATTACAGTGTTAATTTTGAGGGTGCCGACATTTTTAGTCTGGAGTGTGCGTTTGCCGCAGGGTGCACAAAAAGACTGATTCTTTGTTTTTGTTCAAGCTACTATCAGTTTGGTTGGAAATAGAGATGGTAGTGAGAAGACTCAGCAGGTCAGTTCAGGAAACTCCTCTTCCTGTAGAAAACAGGTGTTTCTCACTCAGTCAAAACCAGAATACCATAATTTGTGAAATATCTCCTTTTTATTTTAACCTGGAGTGGATTTGTAGTAAACATTGCAATGCTGGAGATGGTTCTTCCCACCTAACTTCAAGATAAATAAAAGATGTCCTGCAAAAGCTTCAGCAGTATGAATAATTTTGGTGCCACAGTTTCTAAAATCTGATAAGCAAAGAACCAATCACTGCTAAGCATTCCCATTTAGCTGACAGTCAATGCCGCTAATATTTTAACCCAATGTAACCTGGACAGCGTGCGTCTTTCCATGTGGCTGTCTTTAACGCCATTGGGGCATTTGGAAATTGCGAATAATGAATAAAATTTCACAATTATCCGCTTGAACAACATCGAACATATATTTTTTTTGTGCAAAGGGTTTGGATACATTTTCTTCATTTATTATTTCAGCATAGCAGTCCGTATTCATTGAGCGCCAAAATAAGAAGCCAAATTATCGCAAGCCGATGCCATGTCCTGAGGTCCAATTAATCGTCTGTGACATCCTTCGGTTTTAAAACACACTCGATGGAATGTAAAATGCCTGGCCTGACAGCTCATATTTGCACGCACTGGAAGCTGACTAACTGGCATGTTAAAGCTCATATTCCTTAATTACCCTAGGACTTCTGGTTCTGACAGTACGTACCGATCTCTCTGTCAGGCGCAATCTCATCAAAATGAATCTGTTAAAACACGCTGAAGTTCATAAAATGCTATGCCAACAAAACAGGGAAACCTTGGCAAACCGGTGCAGATTTTCTAAAAATACCAACTGCATTGGTTTGAGTACCAACACTGAAATTATTCAAGCATCATATTTGTGGGTAATGAGAGTCCGTTCAAGTAAACATGCGCTACTGTTTTTGGTAACCGCCTCAATTTTTCATAAATACTCTTAGTGACTGTCAGAGTGGAGATTAATAGACTAGGAAGCTAACCGGCTTTAAAAGCCAAAGATAAAATTAGCATTTCATTATTGTTTACAGAAGAAAACTGGTACAGTGAGCACATGTTGCTTTATCAAAGAGTAAGCAGAAGCAAAGCCGACAGGCTGTGGTGATTCATGTATTGGGATTCCCTCCTGTAAAGATTACCTTTCCTGAAATAAAAACTAAGATTTTAAACCCTTAACCCGCCAAAGGTTTTTCTGAACTAACAAAACTAGCAATTATAAGCACACATTACCAATGGGCTCAAATGTATAATTTGATGAGAGGTAGATATATATACACAAAAAGTGTGTGTTTCGTACAAGTTTACAGTTTATTTTAGTGTACTTAAATTGTGTGCCATTATTGCATTCAGCATGAACTTGAACTTCAAGTAGTCATCGCCTTACCACAACATTTAAGATTGAGATCTAGACTCTACCTGGACAATTTCAACAAACCAGTTGTATTCTCCAGCTATGATTTGCTGTTGCGTTTGGTTCTGCACAGAACCCACTTTAGACTGAGCTATGACCCAAATTTAACTCTAGAATACTTTTCATATGTAGTTCATTGTGCCAGGTGAAGAACAGAGAACAGAAATCTTTCTCCTGGAAACTCTTAACAGCAAACCAGGTGTAATTGTCCAGTAATAAACATTAAGTTAAGTGCATAGAGAACAAGATAAAGCTCTTTGGCATTAACAATGTCTCTGAGCATTGCACCAGTCTAACACTTCAGTCTTGGGCGGTCCACTTCAGAGGAGACAATCCCTGTCTTAAGCAATTTCCATTTGTTAATATGTTTTCTTACCATTTGATAATGGACTTCCAATTGGTTGGAAAAACCCTGATTATTATTTAGATTTCTGACTTCTGGCGAACGTAAGATTTACAATCGGGAGGACATAAATATACAGAGACTGGAGTTCATCTTCTTGAGCATTAAGTGTGACGTAAGATTAAAAACCAAATCTGAACCTTATATTCTTATTTATGTTGAAGGTCCCCAACAAAAGTGGCAAAATTTTTGCTTTGGGTTTTTTTTTCCATTAGCTTTTACCTTCCATGTGCAAATACATAAATTTAACGACAGCTAGTGATACAAAAATGCCTCCATTGTTGAATTGGTCATTTCAGGATCGCTTAGCAGCACAGCAGACTCTGCTTCCAGGAACCGAAGTCTAATCTGGATTATGTTTAGCAATGTTTCCAGTAACTTGAAGCAAAAATAATAATGAAAGAAAAAAAAAATTACCTCCCAAGGTAAGTTAAATTTGCTTTTCATTCACTCCTTTAAACAAAGAGTGCATACAGCAGTTTAAGTCTCTCTGGTCTCATTGAGACGGGGGAAATGTAAGATTAATGGCTTCGGGATTCTGTTGTGGAGACTGCTTTTCGTCATTCAGACGGGTCCGTTTTAATCTCAAAGCTTTATTAAAACACTTTATGAGTGACATAGATTCAGAAATCAATGTGGGAGCCTTTAAATTTAATACAGGAGCTGTCTGAGCTAAATAAAATAAAAAAAAAACTTAATTTAAATCCTTTCGCTTTATGTTCAAGCTTGTACTTATTGCCACATAGAACGTAAACCAATTCGTAGGATTTCATTATAGTAGTGGAAACCTGATTTTGGTTCCGATGTCTTTTTGAGCAAACAAAACAAAATGATGGCTGTCATTCTTTGTTGAAAATAATTTCATTCTACTTTACAGCAGCCATCCTTGCTCCTCTAGTACAGTTATTTCTGGCTACAAGCTATTGGCTATTTTTCAGTTGGTCTTTGATTAACGATAAGCTTTGATAATGTATGGACAATAAATGACATCCTTCAAAGGAGTTCAGTGAATCCTTGGTATTTGCAGGAGGGTGAGGTTCACAGTCTCTCGTGAAAAGCAAAACTCCACAGCAACTGCTCATTTTAATAGTTCAAACACTAAATTTATCTTAACATACAATAACGCTCACCCAGTGAAAATCATATCTACTGTTTATCTTTACTTTTTGGGGGTACAGCCAATCAGCACCTATGGAAATAAATGGCACCCTTGGATTGGCTGCTTTGCACATCTCATCCAGCAGCATGTTAACTAGCATTAATTAGCATTGTGTGTAGATATTACAGCTTCCCAAGCTGCATACTTTTTTTTTTCATATTTTTGACATGCTCTCCAAAATTATCTGCAAATAGGAGCATTTTCAGCAACTAAATTGGAATTTTGTTCCACAGAAAAATCTGTGAATATGTGAATCTGCAGATATTGAACCATGAAATAGGAAGTGTCCGCTAAAGCACAGCCATTTGCTCAAAAGACAGACTCCTAATCAAGCGGGAAGGCATAAAATGTGGAGAGCAGAATAGTTAGTCGAGCTTGACTTGAAACGCTAGCACCACCACTTTTTTTCTGCCAGTTATCTTCATTTTAATAGAAAGGAAGAATAGAAGAGAACGATAATTATTTACTGCTTCAGATGAGGTTTGTTCCACAGAAAAGCATTTGAATTAGAGCGTAGCTGTGTTTGTTTGTTTTTTGGGTTTTTCACTGGCTTCACAGCAGCGTCTTTGAAATCAATGAGACCATTTAGCAGCCCTGGTAGCTAGGATCCATCTGCGCTGATGAAAATGCACCAAGTCTTCATCTTACATTTTACTGTCCTGGATCCGTGACGAATCTTTGAGAAAAAATCCAAAGAGGTTATAAAATTGATGGGGGTTACCATTACACATTTGCCAGTTCAATAGAGGCTGGTGGAGTGGCAGTGTTGACTGAGGAATCGCCAATTTTTTTTAGGTAAGTTATGTTAATAAAAGAGATGTCATTATTACATACAGACTCTCCAAAAAAAACCTAAATGAAATGTATGTTTTATGACATACTCCTTTTATGTGTTTAGTAGCAATAAATTGATCATAAAATAAAAACAATGTCTTTATTCTATCTCTATTTCTGTCAGCTGACCTCCATTCACCTGGTGAAAAATTCTGAAACAAATGAATGACAGAAAAGAAACAATCGGTGCTGTGAAACGTTCTGATGTGAACCGGAAGCTCAGATTCAGGTAAGATTAGATGAATGGAGTGAGGTCATCTTGGACCAACAATTAGAAAAAGACTGAGAGCATTTGAGGGCTGTCCCCTAAATGAACTTTATTCAATCAATTAACTCTATTATGTTCATCTGGGATTCACTCCATGTTCCCGGTGGCTGCTTAGTTCATGCAGGAATGAAGCAATCAGCCAAAACACCAGGACAACTGAGAGACACATTCATTTCCTGCTGACCAGAGAGAGTCGTCCTCAGCTGGGAAGCCTAGAGGCCAGAGATTAACTAATTATTTTGGACGTCCTTGACCACAGAAATAAATGGCCACATATATGATAGATGATCTTAATACAGACAAACAAAGATATGTCAGAAATCATGTTGTCCATGTTGGTATTCCTATTTGGCAATGGCCCAGGCTTTGCAAGTGGATTTTTATTAAAGCTGTTTTTTTTTAACAGCAAGCAAAAACTGTCTAAAATTGTACATTCAAGCAGGCCCTTACGCAGTTTTATTTGGGACAAATTAGCATTTAATGACTGTGTTCTTGCTTATCGTCACCTATAAAAAAAAAATAGAAGTATACTTAGAGACACCTTTTACTCATCTGACCACAAAAAAAATAAATAAATAAAAATGAACAAAAAAAACTCAAAGACAAATTTTGAAATTGAAATCAGATGACAGGTCTAAAGAGACCTTTATTTTTTAAGATATTTTGGTACTAATGTAAAAAAAAGTGACAACAGTTTATGATCTTTAAATAAACCTCTGTGAAGCCACAAAACAATTAATGTTCAGATAACAAGGAGTACTAATCTAACCAGGAATTTTTTGTTTTTATAACATCAAAATTATACCACTTGCATTGAGTGGCATCACAATCTCCACAATGTTTTCATTTTAAAATTCCAAATAAAAAATTAATGGAAAGTTTCCTTTTTAAAAAAAAATATTCTAACAATATTGACAACTATGGATGATCTCACTTTCTTTATTTATAGCATTTTATTTTCTAAGTGCCACATCAAAAACGATTGAAACTTGAGTGATTTTTACTTAGAGGTGTCCCACATTAAACTGCTTCTGGACGCAGCTTCATTCTTCTGCTTTTCTGCAAGCCTGCAGTAACCACAGAGCTGCGGTGCAGAAAACAGGAAACCGTCTTCTATAAGCTGTGATGATTACACTTTTTTTCTTTTAAAACAGGCACCATTGGGGACTGCGCAAGATTTGGGAGGAAAACTGCTTTTTTGGGCTGAGGCTTTTGTCAGATAGATACATTTAGAGCAGGGGTGTCAAACTCCAGTCCTCAAGGGCCGGTGTCCTGTAAATCAGTGGTCCCCAACCACCGGCCCAATTGGTACCGGGCCGCGCAAGAAATAATTAAATATGTCCGTTCTATGTATTGAGTATGGAGGAGCTTTTATTCTGAAAATCGTACACCGGATGCCGTGGCACCCCCCCCCCCCGCGTTCGATCTTCACAACGCACGCACGAACACCCTCCCCCCCCCCCCCCCTCCCTCCCCCGGTCCGCAGAATTTACGAAGGCTTGGCCCGGTCCGCTGTACAAAAAAGGTTGGAGACCACTGCTGTAAATTTTAGATGAGCCTCTGCTGCACCGCACCTGAAAATAATAATTAGGTCATTAAGGCTCTGGAGAACTGATCTACACAAGGAGGAGGTAATTAAACCATTTCATTCCAGAGTTTTGTACCTGTGGCACATCTAAACACTGCAGGACAGCAGCTCTTGAGGACTGGACTTCGACTCCTGTGATTTAGAGGATTTTCTCGACTCATGGTCCATGTCTTCCATGTAGGAGGCAGAGTGTAAAGAGATTCAGTGAAGGTGAGTCCATTGATATGCCAGATATTAGTGAGATAGTTAAAAAAAATAATTAAAAATTAAAAAAACTCTTTTGTGACAGAGTGGTATAGGCAGACTTTGAAAGCAAGCTTTGACCAACTACCAAGCATTAACTTATGGAGTTGTGTTTTTATCTGGTCCACATGCTAATCCAGCTTTCACATCTTTATAAGAGAACTGAACCTGTTTCAAAGTTATCCCTTTTACCTTGTTGAGATCATGACAGGATCTCAATGCAGAGTCATGGGCAGCCGGGCGCCTGGTTTCAGAGCGTCACTTTCAGATATGCATTAAACTGTGACATGTGGTCATATGCATTCAATTGTGAAGTAACCGACATGAGAGTCAACTCTTTTAAATCCAAGATGAAGCTTCTCAACAAAGAAAAGATGGATTTCTCTCCTCCAAATCAGGAGGTTTATGTGTCTTTATGTCTTATGACAGCAGGGGTACAGCTAATAAACCAAAGCTCTCAATGTACCAGTCTGTCTATGTTCTGAGTGTAAGCTCTTGTCATAAAGTAAAGATCATGACCAGTGTCCTCAAAGAATTAGGTAAGATTAGCTTCATCTGTAGGCTGATTAGACTTAGACAAAGAAATATGGTAAGGACCTCCATGGAAGACCAAGAAAGACCTGGAACTTGTTATTCCTGTGAACTACAGATCTGGTTATCTACCCAATTCAAAAACAATATTGTTACTCCAAAAAGTTTACATCTTTCCTTTGAATATTCTTGTGTAAAACGTCTTGTGTGCATGATACATTACAACTTGATTCAGTATAAGGCTGATATTAGTGAACCTTCACAGAAACTATCCCCCACCCCACCCCTTCACATTCAGGTGAGCATTTCCATCTGCTGCTTTTAAGAGCAACTTGAGCCAGTTTTTGTTTTGCCCAGAGAAGATTGTAACTGCAGTAAAGCACGCATGCCAGAGGTGATTCATGACGGCTAAGAACTCCGGGTCCACCGCTTCAAGCTACCATGCCACATGAAGGCCATTTAAATGACTCAGAGAAGTGGCCCTATCTAAAAATAAAGAGACAGTAAGGCCAAGAATAGCCTTGGCATGAGAGGAGAGAATGAATTACGGCTGCAATAAGCCATGATGCCTACACATGCAGTTGGATCGCAATGTGGCAAAAGAGCGCAAATTGGTACCAGCTGTGTGGCCTTGGAGTATGCCGCTGCACAGACAGTAGACAAGCATCCAGCTATGCGGATTAATCATTTACTCGTATAACATGGCCACGTTGGTAACCTCAGGCACTCAGTGCATTTATCTCCATGCTTGTGTGGTGGCACTCAAGCTTGAGGCGGTGTGTGCCTGTGTTATGAGAGTGTGCGCAACATAAAGAAAGCACCTCGCACCATCCAGCCTGTTCATGTTGAAGTAGGGAAAACTGCTCACTCATCTGAGAACTCCAGACCACGCGGCAACATAATCATTTCGTGACACCTCCTTCTTCCTTTACACATTTCCTACCATGATATCCTCGGCGGAGGTAATCGAAAACGCCTCGGCATTAGTCTGTTTCCGCATTTGACTTTTGCACAAACCATCTGGCCCACATTTGGTTTCGGCAGCATTTCTGAGATTTAGCAATAGGTTTTCTAGGAACAGCATATTCTGAGAAAGTTCTACCATAAGATATTTCAGAGAACTATATTTCACTGGAGGCCTTTTGGTTTTAGGAAAGTGTGATTTCGACTCGTGAGCCAGCTGGAGATGAGGCCAAACAACTAACGTTTGCTACCCTCAAAAAAACACAGCCCTTGAACAAAAACGTTGAGACGTCAGTAAAGTTACCACAGACGCGGTGTTTAAAACACCCCCGTCCGCAGGCTGTGGGTGTGCAGCGCGTACAGCAATTCCTTATAACTGTTGACTTCACATTCATTAAATCACACAACTAATTTTACACAGACAGGGTTATGCACTCTGCATCATGTGACAGAATGCTAAAGGCTGAAGACACGAATCCACTAAAGTCAATGTCTTGATGAGTTGTTTGTTTACAGGACAAGACCCCCAAGAATTAGTGAAGCCTCTGTTTATGGTGCTGTTTTTATAGGTCTGTAAAATATTAGTCTGAACTGCTAGGCACTTGTGTGCGCGTGTGTGTGTGTGTGTATAAAATAAGCCACATGTGTAACCTGCTGGTCTGTCATGAGTGGCTGTGGGGAATGAGAGCTAATGGTGTGGCTTGGGAGCCTTCCTATAACAACTCTCGCCTGGCATCACAACACATCTCATCAACCACGGAGCTGTGCAATAAAAGCGAAGAAAAACACCAAAGAAAATGCATATGCGCGTGTGTCTTTAGGCCCTGTCTACACTACCTGTGGTATTTTTGCAAAACCCTTTCTACAGCCTTTGCACCTGTCAGTCATTTTGAACTCATGTTTTTGGAGAGAAAAACTGAACAAAATACTGTTTTGATGAAGTTTTTTTTTTTTACAATGAAGAAACTGGCCAAATAAAATAAAATCAATATCACATCACGTGGAGTTCATCTATAAAACAAAACATATCTCAATTTATTTTACTGTTTCTTTGTAAATTGTCATTCAACTGGATATTTATGCTTGCAACATCCAGTCTTGCACATAGAAACAAAGTTAGGTTAGATACAAATAGATTACCAAATAATTCAGGGGGGGGGAAAAAAACTATATGAAAGTGATTTAGGAAAAGGGCCAGAATTGCCAGATTTGATTTTCAAATTACTACCTAATATCCCACCCTAATCTGCAAAACAATCGCATTATCTGACACAACTTCCAGAAATTATTGGCAAGCTTTGCCTGATCCCACATGAAACATTATCCGATTTATATTCTTGATTTCAGCATAAAGATTTTAAGTACGTTGCAGCAACTGAACGATCAAGCATTAAAATGTTCAATTTGCACACAGAATAACGTTTTCTCTGCTCGCTCTGAACAATGCCCTCTGTGGTGTACAGGTGTCCAACTCCGGTCCTCAAAGGCTGGTGTCCTGCTACTTCCAGATGTGTCTCAGTTTCAACACACCTGGGTCAAATAATTAGGTCATTAGCAGGACTCTGTGGAATATGACTGCATGCTGAGGAGGTGATTCAGTCATATGGTTCAGGTGTGTTGGACCAGAGACCCATCTAAACGTGTCAAAACAATTACTCTAGAGAGGACTGGAGTTCTGCAGTCCCAGATTGTTTTGTATTCTTTACAAAACCGAGGCTATAGAAGCCAACTTCATGGTTTATGTAGTAGTAGTAGTAGTAGTATTGAATATGTGGAAATAAATCAAAGTCTTCAGGAAGGGACACGAACGAGTTTTATCCTCTCCAGCCCATGTTTTAGCCTCGGCGTCAGAGTCTTATTCTGGCTCAAACATATAGATAAAGTTGAACTCCTTGAAGCTGGGATGCTCTTTGTATTGTCATTGCATTTGTCAGGGAACATGTCTGGATGAAAATGCTTCACAGTCGCTTCAGGAATAGTTAGAAGATATTACTAAATGTAACAAAATTGTATCTAAAGCCAACAAATCACCTGAAACTCTTGTTTGAAAGTCTTGTTGTTTGCAATTGTTCTCTCCCTCTAAAAAAAACTCTTGATCTCATTGGTGACCTGGATGTTCACTAAACTGAAACACTTTCTGTTATTTTTGCACTTTTCAAATGCAAAATAATTAAATCTAGTGTCTGATGTTGTTTAACCTGCTGGTTTGGTTTCTTTTTATTATAATCGTGAGGTAGTAGAGAAGAAAACAAACTCCTGATTTTCTCCGTGAATATGACGACTGCCGTATACATGCACACTCCAGTTTTATTTTTTATTTTTGTTTTTTTTCTTTTCAGTTCCCCAGGCTCTTGGTATTGGTACATTGAAACCGCATCTTTATTGATGTCATGAACTGGAAAGGTTAAAGATGAGCAAGTAGGAAAAATAAGTGGGGTTTATTTACTTCAAAATTGCAAAAGATAAAAACAGTTAAACTAGAGCCGGGGTTTGAAAAGGTCAAGTGAATGGAATTAAAGCCAAGCACGAGCAGCAACTTTGCATGAATCCAAACCGAGCAAAGCTGACCTGAACACTGACTGTGAAACAGAGTTGCCACCTATTATCAAGCAGCAGATAATGATGTAAAAGTTACATTTGATTAAACTTAAGACACAAAAAATAAGCCACCTATTAATCATTTATGTACTAATATTTAAATGACACTCCAGTTGTCCTAGTTAGATAATGAATTAATTAGAATGACCAGAACTAGCTCGATTTGCCAAATTATTTAGAGAATCATTTAACATTTTCTTCAAATTTGGCAATTTACGTCCACATTGACTGCTCTGCCTGAAAACATTGTTGGAAATCCTACATATGACAATGTCATGGCTATTTTCAAACTTTTGATTCGTGAGGTTCCTCAGGGAATACGTTTTAAGGAAACGCACACAAAAAAAATTACAAAGAAATCAGGCAAGACATCAGAAAGGGAATAATGTTCCTCCACAGGTCTGGTGCATTTAAGTACAGTATCCAGATGCTTCAAAGTGCCGTTCTTGACCGTTCAACCAACTATAAATCCAAAACTCATGTGAATCCTCAGACATTATGTTGTTCAGGAGGGATATGTTTTGGTGGGAGTTCCGTATAAACACAATGTTCAATGTTGGGGTGAGCTGGCAAAGGACTGAAATGTGTCCTGCGCCAACAAGGGTTCAATGGTCACTTGAAAAGGAAGAAGCTAGAACATAAAAAAAAAGGCCAGTTATAATTTACAAATGCACCCAGGGATAAAAACTTATATTTTGAAGATATGTTGTGTTGGTCTGATGGAAATAAAATGGAACAAATCAAAACCTGTTGTGTAAAAAGTTTAAGTTTCAGCAAAAGTTTAGCTTTTACAGAGCTTGTTTCTCCTTTTGCAGGTTAGACGTTTCCTATAACATCTGCCTCCTTTGGTGCACAGCTGGCAGCAACCTAAATGTCATTTTTGTATGGCAACAAAACTTCTACATTTTCTCCAAAGACAGACACAGCAAATATTATTTGTTTTATTTCCTAAACATTTGAGGGGGTAGACTGCAAATCTTCCATACACTCAAGATATAAACATAGTGAGTTGTATTTATATGTCCAATAGATAAATGTATCTCTGAAAAATGTAAGCAACTCAGAAAGACAAATTGAATCTGCAGATGGAATATATAAACACGGACAAAATAAGAAACCAAGGGGAACGAGATACAATTGGACAATAAGTTACAACAATGGAAGATTGCCCAAGGCCTTGAATCTGGTGTGCACACCATATGCATGCCTTTGTGCTCTGGATGCATGCATTTACAACGAGCACACACAGATCCACACACTCATTACGAAGTGCATCTCATCCACTAATCCAACAGGGGGGAATGCAGGTCCAGGAAATATCTAGAAGGATACAGAGTTGACAGATGGCAGTGCTGAACGCAATAATTACCACATACTTCCCACCGCTGTGCTTGTCTGCTGTATCCTCGGCAACGTGGGCCGACTCCCTGCAACCCTCAAAGCGCATAAAACCGGCAAACAACTCGCAACGCAACGTCGTCCAATTCATCTCACAAAAACCGGTGGTTGTTGGGGTTAGCGTCTCGACACAAGCCGCAGCACACATTGTCAGCCAAGCTATTAACCAAAGGCATTAGCCCAAAGACGTATAGGTTTAAGCTAATTTGAATCATGTGGTATGGCTCCTGAAAGTATCTCTAACCACCGGAGCCTTTAACCACAGCAGCACCAGAGGAGCCATTGTCTGCCTGGCTCACCAAAGCTACCGTGACAGACTCCACTAAGACCACTTTCAGACCCGGGCTTGCTTCTCACACCATAAACGCTCATTTCACTGGCTGCCTGAATCTTTCGCCCAACCCACAGGTATGACTGGACACACTGGAATGGCCAAGACAGTATAATCACCAGACTGGGGTTTTGAGTCCACAACCATGAAGATGAGTGGCGCCCACCAGCGCAACATCCTGAAAGTTTAGCTGTACAACAAGAAGGCTCCCTGATCTTTGGTCTTCTGTGTTGTCTCCCTTAACAGACCGTTCAAAGCCACAAAAAAACATCATCAAGTGCCTTTGTTCCCAATTTACTTCAACTTTATGCCCAAGAGCGTGTCGCTGAAATAGCGTCTCATATTTGTAAGGGATTGAGTTTGATTAAAGAAAAGAGCATGAAAATTTGTCAAAGCGTCAACTTTACTAGACGTTAAAAACTATGTAGAATGAAATGAATGGTTCTGATGAAATTACGTTTTCCCGTAATTTCATTAAGGGACACCAGAATAAAAGGAAATAAATCCAAATGCACAAAACACCTCAGATTTATTTTTGTCAGAAAATAAAATGGGACAATGCATCACTTTCATAACTACACTATACTTTGTGATATTCTATCTATTGTCTATCTTGATAATCTTATGGAAATACAACACACCGTGTCACTGCAAGGCAACATGTGAAAATGTCAACGGTAATAAATACGTTTGTGAGGCACTTTAAGTAGCAATGGAAAATAAAGGTTTTCAAAGAAGGAAAAAAGCACCACAACATCCGAAGGCAACTTGTTGCGTGTCTCAGTGTAATCTTCCAACAGATATTGATGACGAAGAAGGAGCGAGGCCTCGCTGTGCTCACTGACCTCCTTTCTCGGCCTTCAGATCTAACATGAGCTCATGGCAGGAATGCTAACATGCAAAGTTGCACACGCTCAAACGTGGCCCGCAGACTAGATGCAGGTTATGACACATTTCTGTCCAGAACATGTATAATATAGGGAGGGATATGTAATGTGTAAATAAATAAATAAATAAATAAAATAAAAATCACTAAAATTGTCTGTAGTTTCTATATTTAGATTTTCTGATGTATAATATTTTGGTTTTGCTGCTGATTATTCTTTGCAGGCATGAGAATCACAAAACCATCATTCTTAATTTGATAGGTTTTTGTTGACACAATTACTGTATGTGTATACAGATGTTACCTGTATATTTCGGCATCTTCAACTCAGTCAAGATGTATGAATGCTTTTGCAAGGGAATGTCTGAACCTCCATTGCTGATTAAGAGGTTAATCTTATATGCAATCTGATCACGTGCCTATATAGGATTATTGGCATTTCTGTAGATGTGATGAACCAACTGGCCATTAAAGGAAATTATAGATGATGTCTGAAGACGTGTGTTATAAAAGGAAAAATGTGCCTTCAGTCATGAGTTTACCCTGTTTATGATTAATGTGAAAACTGAATTTTTGTTCACTTCCTCAATATTTGGAGATTAGGAAATTGTTGCGAAAATCCATTTTGCAAAATGATGTGCATCATGCAATCTTACTTTTGGGGCTGAAGAAGCAGAAAATATGTGTGAAAACAATTTTGGAGTTGCTTAGTGCAGCAAGTAGTAAAACCAGCCTTTACTGCATGTTGGCTAAGAATAGAAGTTTCTTCATTTCTTTATTTTTTTTTGTCCAAACACCCCTCTGTGAACTTTTATATGAATTTCATGGTCTGTGTCCAACTGCTTCTGTGCGATTTTGGTCCAGGACAACATATTATTTTTTTCCCCCTTCATTCTCAGTCTTCTAGTTCTGTGTTTCTTGTTCCATTATTTTGAAGGGAAATGTAGAGTAGTGTGCGGGGGAGCAGGGTTAACCCTGCTAACCCCGTAAGATTGGACTCTGTCACCTATGAAATGTCAGTAATGGAACCATAAGCGCCGGTAACCTCAATGACAAATACTTATGTCAGATGTTAAAAAGTTGTCTATGTGGGCCTCATGAAGGATCCCTGTGTGCCATCTCTAATGAAGGGCCTTTTTATTCCCATGGCTGCTCACAAACCGGTCTGGGCAAGGCGTCCTAAAAATAAAGCCATGCATATGCAATTTGGGATAGGTATATTTTTATCATGGAGAGGTTATGCACACACATTTTATGTTGAAACAAATATTTGGAAGAGAATAATTTCTTTTTGTTTTGTTTTTTTAAATAAGGAGCCATTTCCATGACTTTTAGTCTGATGTATTCCTTACATTCTTTATAGTTTGACAAAAGCAAAATGTATATTCTTCATGTCCTCTGACCCCATTTCACAGACAACACTTTGGAAGAAGTGGGGGATAAGTTGGTTAGCAAAGCTGTTTACAGAACAGCCAAGGACATAAATTCATCTTCTCTCCCAGTGAGTTGACATATTGTCAAAATAGTAGCACTTAATCAGTGAGATTTCCCCAAGGAACAAAATGTACAGAGCAAACAGAAACTCCAAGGCTCAGTTCATACCTCCCACGATTCACACCAAAGACTCTGTGTCCAAAAGCATTTTTGGCACTATAAATGAGGGGGCTGTGTATGGAGCCAGGTTTATAACACAGAAAAATGGTCCTATCTTGAGCATTGATTTTGTGTCCCATTTTAATTTCTCTCCTCTCAGACGGAGGGGTTTCGAGAAATAGCATGTTCTCACATGAAGAAAATGAATCCAGATCCAAGTAGAAAACAAACTGCAAGCATTGCTTTGATAAAATAAAATGGAAATAGTTAAACACATGGATATTTTCAGGGCTTCATACTTTAGATACCATTGTCTGGGAGCTATGCTAACAAACCTTTTGCTTAGTTTTTGTTTGTTTTTTTTCCTGTGTATTCCAGCTAAGACTGAAGCTGGTTCTGCTGGAAATTTCTTACAGCTACATCAGAGTTGTTTCTTTCCACTGACGCCACATGCTTGCTCATGAAGAGCGATTGATGTGGCTTGTCTGTCTGCCAAGAGGTCGTATATGAATAACTTCCCCTTGATTGTAATGTGTTATAGGGACGAATTGTATTGAACTGGATCAGAGCGTAACGCCATGAATCGAACTGACCTGAAGTTAAATTTGACCAAATTTGATTCTTAACACAATGTAAACATGCTTGTTAAACTGATTTAAAAATATTATCAATGTGAGATTATACATGGAGGAAAAAATAAATTGATACAGAAAGGTACGCAAAGCAGGAGTTGGGTTTTAGTGAGAGAGGTTTTTGCTTACATAAACTCAAATTTTTATGCTGTAGGGGTCAACAGGCAAGAATGTTAAGAAACACAAGAAAAATTATCTAATGCACAAAAAAGAGAAGAAATTCTTTTTAGATGTATAAATTGACATCACTGTTTAATGCAGAAGCTCTGCTCTGTTTAATTTTGATTCAGTTGGACAAGTACCCAATAAATGTATTTAATGCAAAGCAACAATAACTTTCTGAATAAGTGCAGTAAATGATGCCGCAATACAGGATGTCATGTGGGACCTAACATGCAACTTCAAATGAAAGTTAACATTGTTCCTGATTCTCACCCTCATCATAGCATATGCATCATTATCAGTTTTATAATGTCATCATAAATGCCTGAACAAACTAAGTTTTTGCCTCCACCAACAATGAGAACAAATCTTCCTCAAATCATGCTAAGTGAAAAATCTGGAAGCCTTTTAAAGTGTTATGGAGGACATGTTTCCTTTGGTAAGATCACCTGCTTTTCAGCTCGGTGTTGTGTCATAAACCAACCATATAAAACAGGTTCTTAGGGCTCTTTGTCACTAATTTAGCATGTGCAGACATGGGGACATAAAAAGAAAATCAGAAATCTTTACAAGGACTTTTGCTTTTCTTCTGCAGATAATTTGTACGTTTCACGCTAGCACACATCACTCCTTTATGAACAATAAAACGACTGGACACACTGATGTAGTTTATACTTGCCTATTATTGTTTGAGCCAATAATTGTGGCACCTTAAGGGATGTGAAACTGATACTCGATGAATAAATCAGACTAAACGAGGTCCACAGTTCTCTCCCTGACACGAGCTGATTTATTTATATTTTTCCATTTCACTAAAGGCATCAGTATATTTGAAGTGTGGATCTGTTTAATTCAAATGAAGTGAATAAACCAGACCCAACAGGGCCATAAAATCCTCATTTGGACTTCCCCAAAGTAGTTACATAGTGATCTTGCAAACTCCTAAATTTGAAGAAAATTAAAGAGTTAATAAAAAAAAATAAAAAATCTACTCTGGCATTTAGTAAATAATAATATTTTTGATGATCATAACTGACCTAAAATGGTAAAGTCTGAAAATTAGGAAAAAAAAAAAAAAGTTCTAATTACTTTTACCTCAGTGTGCATAAATATCTGCTTCAAACTGTAAAAACATCTAGAGTACAGTTATGGATACACACATGAAAAAATATACTCTAAACGATAAATAGCGGCAATTATTAAAAAAGTAACAACCCATAAATTGTTAGGCTAACTTAATGGTTTCCTCAAAATCTACAGCTTAAACCAGCAGACCTTCAGGAGTGAGAGCTTTGGCTTTGTTGTTTCACATTTCACGTTTTTGGTTTCCATTTCTGCATGTCTTCTCGTTTGACATCTGTGACGGTGGCATCGCAGCAGTCCAAGGAATGTACATGTTTGTATGTGCATACACGTGTGCTGTGGTGCTGCGGCTGTTCAGTCTCTGCTGCACGGATGTCATAATTAGGGAGCTGGAATTCAGAAAAATTCCTGGGAAGTTTAGACAGTACAGAGGCTTTTCATCTGTTGCATCGGCCCTGCCCCCGCTAAGCCGCTGGCCTTACGGAAAAATACAATGTGTTCCAACACACACCATCACAACAGTCAATTACCTCTAACTGCACAACACACATCGTAAACAACAAATATCCCCAAACATCCTACAATTGTAACCTCATGGCACTGAGGTCCACAAGCATCTGTGACATGTTGGATTAATCTCGACCCAACCACTAATTCAAGAGCTGGCTAATTAACCTCAACTATTCTAAATATATCGTGTGCTTATTTATACCGCCATCAGAAAACAGTTCCTTTCTTGGGTGTTTTTGTTTTCCAAACAAGGGGGCGGAAAAAAAAAGAAAAAAAAAAAAAAAGTAGTGAGTGCATATGGTACTTCTCAGCTGCACAATGAAAGGTTTTCTCTACAGACAGGTAGTCGCACAACACTTGTTTTTAACGAGCAACCGAGGATAATTATAACTCGCCATTCTTTTTTGTGCACGGTTCGATATTTCTATTTTGATTAATCAAATAAAAGCTTGGACATTTCTGCTCTCGAAATCGGACTGCTCGCATACCAGTAAATCTAAATTAAGGAGCTTGTGGAATGTACATGTAATGGTGTTATTGTGAGAGCTGAAACTCAGCAGGGAGCTGGCTGTGCTCGATACTTTAAACATCTGCTTTGCAAACTATGATTAAAATTCTTGAAATAGGTTGGCAGTGGTGTAAGTTTGTCTAATTTATTTTTGGAATATTTTGTTGTCCATCTGAATGTTTAAAATTTTAAATGGCGCCTGGAAGCTGGAAGATCTTTCGGTTATCATGACTATTCAAAAGGTGCCTCAACGATCCATTGTAAAAGTGAAAAACCACCATAAACTTTGATGTACTTCATAGGGACTTTGTATTCTGTCTTGCACACGTTATAATATTAACCAACACAAAGTTGTGGATTATAGTGAAGTGGAAGGAGAAGTATTTTAGACAAATACATTTTAATAAATCTTGTATACATTTGTTTCCAGGCTGCTCAGTCAATCAACACTTTGTAACCCATGTTTTGCTGCAGCTGGTTGTTTTGAGTATGCTTGAGTATTTGACCTTTTCCGACATGTGAATAATTTAAGCATAGTTGTGCTGGATGGAGAGAAGCTGCTCTTGGTAATTTTCAATCAACTCGCTGACTTTGACAGGTTTTCCTGCCCCTTTGCATGACTTTCACAGGCAGATTTTTTAGTCATGCTTCTTGCAATTCTTTGATATATCTCAGATCAGTGGAGTTCTTTCTTCAGTCAGATTGTCTGCACTACTCTGGAGTTACTACGGGAATCTTGGTTGCTTCTCTCAATGGGGCTCTCTTTGCCAGGTCAGTTTAGGTCAGCGGTCTCAAACTGCAGGAGTCAGGGGCCGGTGTCCTGCAACCTTTAGATGTCTCTCTGCTTCAGCACACCTGGCTCCAGTATTAACTCATTAGCAGAGCTTTGTAGAGCTGGACTGCATAATGGTCAGGCAGCCTAGCCATTTAATTCAAGTATGGAGGACAAAAGTTGCAGGACTCTGGCCCATGAGGGCTGCAACTTGAGACCACTGGTTTAGGTGGGTAACCGTGTCTTCAGACAAACTTCTGTGTCCTTCACAGAACAACTGTATTTATACCTAGATTAAATTCCAAGTAGACAGGTTGTACCTTTGCAACAGCAGACCAAAGGTCAAAGTGCATGATATAACGTACAATCAAGAGCATATGTTTTCTCTCCATTTGTGTGCTATGGAGACAAATGGATATTGTTTATTGCTGGTGTCCATAAGCAACATTACCACCAGCTGAACAGTTAAAGATATACATAAACTTTAAAACAAAGTATGAGACTGCAATATACCATCATAAATACACCTTAGTACCAGAGCCAAGGTTTTGGTCGTACAATGGGATGATGTATTGTTCCACTACAAGAATACTGTGAGCCAGCTTGTCTTCTAACACAGTCTAATGAGGCAGGAACAAAAGAGTATCCACTCTAACACTCTTTCTGTACGTGCACTTCTCTGAATTTTGTCAATTATCCCCCATGTCTTGGCTGACCTGACTCTGAATATGGGTCATGAGCTATACAATCACCTGGTAATTACCAGAGAGTAAACAAGCCAAGCCAGAGGAGAAGTTTTAATGATTGTCAAGCTGCCACAAAGAACCCTTCAACTCTAATGAGGGGTAAGTGTGTCATATCATCTTGCACAATTGTTGGACCTGATGAGCTTGATAAATATAACATCCCTGGTTGCGGTATTCAGGGGATCCAAGAAAAAAAACGAAACAAAACAAAAACTTGTGTGTGATCAAATAAAGGCATTACCTAGAAACAAAACTTTTGCTTGAATGATGATGTCAAAGATGACCTTACATAATAGGCACTTTGGCCAGTACTTGAATCTGATGATTAATTGTCCGGTGGTCTTTTCAGTGGCTATGACACTATGTGCCACCCACGGAGTCCACGCTGGCCTCATGTCTCACCCTCATTAAAAGGGGCCTTTGTGTCCTGGTTGTTCTCGTTTATCCCAGCATCTCGATCTACCACAGGGGTCAACCCCTGTGTCTCCGGCCACGATGACATCACCTCAGACCTCATGGAAGCGGCCAAGGTGAGGGCTCTTGGGGACAGCTACGTTCCATCTCTTTCCTCTTGTCACTCAATGACTCCTTTGTCTTGACGAGGCCCGCAAGCGTATATGGACAGTAATGAGACGGGGCACTTTGTAATCTGCCAGCGCTGTAGCAATATAAGCCAGATGAAGTAAAGTCTATAATAGCACATTGTTCAAGCTGAGTTAAGTCTGACATGTAGCGCTTTCACACCAGTTGGAATCAGAGCCCAGAGTTGGCCTGTTGAGCTGGGCCAGTAAAACCTCTCTTTTCACGAGTCAGGTGAGTTAACACACCAAAGAGTGCATTAATGTTCAAGGCAGAGAGGAGCCATGCACCCCCTTCCTCACTTCACCCCCTGCACCTAGCAATGAGACTACACTTTTTCTTTCTGCCACATTATGCAGATAGGTTTATAAAAACATCTTTAACAGTTCTACATCTTCAAATCAAAATTTTGTTTTAAGACCTATAAATGCCCTGTTGTCTTGCATCTAAACTGAGCACACTGTGCATGCAGATCTTGGCTGAGTCAAATTTAGAAGCTAAGATATCGTCTTCAGGTTCCTCGAAGACTGTGGTATTTGATATTTCGCAGCTTCTACTTCTCAGAAGCCAACACTGCTGCCGTCTCATGCTCATTCTCTCCTCTCCTCTGTGGGACTTTTTAAGTTACAGTGTGTTTACACAGCGAGACCCAGAACTTGGCTGGGATTTACTGCACTGATATTTTCTCTTCACATTATGTTTTTATGGCTTTTTCCAACACCGCTTGAAACTGGTCGTGATTTTGTGATGACCCTCTAAAAACACTGCGGAGACTAAACATCTGTCATACTTAGAAAGGTCCAAATGCAAGGGAGGCTATATGCATTACACAACTCCAGTAGGTTATATGCTTCAGTCTATATCCCAGTTTAAAAAGACATATTTGACATTTGTTTTTGCCTGCATATAATCTCAAGAGATAAAGACCATCATAAATACACCTTAGTGAAGTGACCTTCTTCTTTTGGTGGTAAACCAATGGTTCAAGTATGTTTTACTATGAAATATGAATTAAATTGAGAAAAAAGTACATACAATGCATTGCATCTATGGAAGAGTGACAAAAAGAATACTGTATTTAAAGAACTCCTTAAGATTCTACAAGTCAAGTAGCACTTGTTTGCCCCAGGTGAAGTAAAGTACGCCCAAACCCAAAAGAAGTGGCTTAGGTCACATCGGAACCAAACTGAATTTTTGGTCTTCTTGCAAAAAGTGAGACTGACAACTAACACAGCAAACATGGTGGTGGCAACATTGTTGCGGAAAGAAATTCTTAAGCAGAAACAGGGAAGCTGGTGAGAGTCTATGGAAAAATGAGCAGAGCTCAATAAAGGGAAACCCTTCAAGAAAAGTTATTAGAAGTTACAAATCAATTTACGATGAAGACAAGGCTGATTGTCTTCATTGTAAATTGATTTACAAGAAAGACTGATTGCATAGGCCCCTTTTAAGACAAGGGGCCTATGCAATCAGAGCGACAACTTACTAGTAAATCAAAGAACATTCATATGACAATTGTAGTAGAAGATAGGCGTGGTAGGAAAGTAACATCCTTTATTCCTGATTTTAATGGCTGCTTATTCGTTTCAATGTAAAGCCACTATATTGTTCAGTGAGTTTGAGTTTCCTTTTGTTAATGTTCCTTAGCTTGGGTTTTAGCGGTCTTTCTGTTCCTCAATATGCTCTTGTGCATCTCTTGGATGTACTTACAATCATTCACACAAAATCTGATGAACAGCAAACTTTACATCTCTTTGAGCAGATATCAAAAATAATTCTTCAATCTTACACAGCTTCCAACATATAACAGTCAAAAAAGGCGTCGAGCCAAGCTAAACACGTCACCTCCAATTTTATTTTTTGATCTACCGCGACACAGCACTTTCCATATATTTTGAAGTACTCCCACTAGGTGGCGCTTTTCCACAAAAACATACTAAATGAGAATCTCACTGTTAAGAAAATATCTAAATATACAAAAGGCATACACAACAATAACCAATGTTACAAATTGACATTTTTGGCTCTTGCACTGACAGCAGCACTAAAATACATGCATCCATTTTATTACTCAACTGGCGAGTCTTTAATTCCCTTAGTGTCCACTAGAGAGCGTAGTTTTTCAAACAACCCAAAGCATAAATAAATAAATAGGAATATGTCTACTATGTCCCTGTGAAAGTCAAGAGAAACAATTGATCTTCATGACTGAACTTGAGCTATTTTTAATTAAAAAAAAAAAATTTTTAAATAAATAAAAAAACAAACAATTACCAGCAATTTCAGTCGCAGGATGTGCAGCTGGACTGTAGTGAAAGGTGGTTTTGCAAAGCCTTAGGGGCGGAAAAATGTTTACAAATTACATAACAGGGCTCTGTTCTTGAAATGGCTTTAAATATGTTTTATGGACTTCTTTGTTTTCTTGCTGGTAGTTATATAAGAAAAATTCTGATTCTATTTATGCTCATGTTTGCTCTTGGCAGGAAGGAATAAATGAATTAATGTAGTCAAGACACACTTACTGTATATAGATTCTGAACATTGTAGCCACACAATAGACGACTCTGAATAATGTCTGAAAGTTTGCAAAAACCTCCCCTCAAAAACAAACATTGTTTGCAATTATACTTTCCCTTTTGGCTTTTTACACATAGAAGTGGCTGCGATATAAGTGTGGTATTTTTAGAGAAGCTTCATGTGGGGTCACTCACTAGTTGTTATACTGCTCCTTTGTACTATAAAAGTCTTCACTTGTAACTAATTACACCCACATACTTCCCGTAAAGCGAAATAAGGAGTCTGTAAATTGGTAACATTAATAGCTGTTACAGAAGCCTCCCTCCAGGAAAAGCATCTCCTCTCCCCTCCCACCCACAATTTACACACAAACATGCCAGCACACACCCCAGGCTGGCCTCTCTATTGTGGTTTCATTGGTCCATCACTTGCCAGATCCCCAGGGGTCCCAACTCAGAACACATGTCTGTTTTCTGTATGTTTACAGTGCAGCAGTCAATGGGAATTAACTTTATGCCAGTCAAAGCTTTGTTCCTGCGACAATGTCCTTGAGAATTAGATAACACCATCTTGCTTTGTATGCATAATATATATTTTTAACAGGAACAACATTTAAGTCATTGAAGGAACTGTTCCGATATTTTCTAGGGTTATCCTTACTTAATTGACAGCCCATGCCTGTCTAGACTCACTTTGGAGAAACATGAAGTTCTCAACATAGGGCTGGAAAACACAAACCTGCAAAGCTTTACAAGACCATCAGGCTTACATGAAGGGGTTATAGACATAAATGTCCACAGACCAGGTTGGTTTGCAATCAGTTGAATATCCACCGGTCCTTCATATTTACCAGATTATCCTACCAGGCGTCACCAGGGGCTGGTGCCTATTACCAGCTGTCATTGGGCGGGAGACGGGCATACCTGGTATGTATGAGTGAATCAAAGAGCAACACAGAGATTCACAATAATGCATGCTTATTAAACTGACATCTAAGAGCAATTTACAGAACTATGTAGACAGTGGAAGAAGCTGGAGAGAGAGAGCCCACTTGTGCCCGGTGAGAAGATGCAAACTCCATGCAGGAAGAACAAATGCCAGGATTGAACACAAAGCACCACTATAGTGGTTAGTATACTAACCTATGTCCCTCTGTGCCAGTAAAATTAACTCAATTATGAGCTACAGTTGAGTTAAGATGGTCACTGAAACAGAAAAGGGTAGAGGATGCTGTGGATTTGTGGGTGGCCTAGGCAGACCATAGAAACACTTGCTGATCCCCAGTGACTCTGGCTGTGGTTGAAAGGCTGGTGAGGTACAATAGATTGGAAGAGGGAGAAACGCTGATGAAGGTTCTCTGGATGAGCATTGCAGCTGAGGATTAAATCAGGAAGTACCTTGAGGACGACTCTAGTGGAAGCTTGAGGTAAGAGCCACATAGTATTACCTAGATTACTGTTGTTGCCTATTACATAACAAGCCTCTGAGAACATAACAGACAAGAAGTTCCTGACTAGTTAGTATGACTAACTGGTGACGTATCCCACAAGTGAAAATAAGATTACCCATCGAAACTGCACAGATGATACACAGATCTACATTATGTTACCAGGTGTCTCCGAACCCATCCGTGCAGTAAACAGATGCTTAGACAACAGAGTGTGGATGTGCCATAACTTTATTGATATCTTTGCTTTTTTCAAACAGAGATTGCTCAGAAAACTGCATCCTAGAGGTAAGATATTGACTGATGATAACCTCGCTGCTTGGTTTTAATTAAAGTGTCAGGAGGTGGTGTGGTGGACCCAAAAGCAGCAGGTAAAGACGTGGTGCGGTTTAGAAAATTTAATTAACAAAATCAGAGTCCAACTTACAAAAAAATGAACATCCAAGGGAAACACAAGGACAAAGCAAATCCAAAACTGAGACACGAAGAGATTCTAAGGAACACAGGGGGGAGAATGACAAGCATAGAGACAAGCAGGATAACAAGACAGACTGGAGAGTTGTGACTGAAAAAGAGGAGCTTAAGTACTGGGAGGTAGTAATTGGAACAATAGCCTTGCTAGATGAGAAGACTGACTGTAGGTGTGAGTAGTTGGCAGAGGAGCTAGCTGAGGGGTGGGGAGAAGGTGGCACAGGGAAACTAAGGAGATCTGCTGGGGAACACAAAAGGGAGGAAACGGGGAGCTGAAAAATACTTCTAATACAAAAGACAAAAGAAAACCTGATGAACTAGGAGAGAAAGATATGAGGGAAACCATAATCAAACCTAAATAGAAACAAGGTGGAACTAACAACAATAAGAACTAAGGAACATAGAGCTAGAGAAAATAGAAAATCTAAACCACAGGTGTCAAAGTCCAGTCCTCAAGGGCTGCTGTCCGGCAGTTTTTAGATGTGCCATAGGCACAAAACACTGGAATGAAATGGCTTAATTACCTCCTCCTTGTGTAGATCAGTTCTCCAGAGACTTGCTAATGACCTAATTCTTCTATTCAGATGCGGTGCAGCAGAGACACATCTAAAAGTTGCAGGACTGCAACCCTTAAAGAAATAATCTAACTAGAATTACTAAAGAAAGACTAATTGAACCTACTGACAAAATAAGAACTAGTAACACTTCTGGGGGAGCTGGAAGGACTTAAGAAATAACCTAACTAGAAATACCATAAAGGACTGAAAATAAGGACAGCAATAATACAATTCTAATTACACTAAATACCTCAAATAATAATATCAAAAGGACCATGAAGGGCTAAAATAAAGTGAACTAAAACCTAAAGCTAAATAAAATGAAAAGCAAAACCAACCCATAAACCCAGAGTCCTGACAAAAAGAAACTAAGTAACTACATTGAATCCTAGAGAACAGTCAAGTGAATTGTCTCCAAAGGTAAGAATTGCTGTGAAAAAAAAAAAATGGATTGAAAAAAGTTGTTTGAATTGCTCGAAACATGGGGAATAGCATTTACTCATCGTTGGTAGGAAACAAAACTTGATTCAACAGTAACAACTGCGTGAACCGATTCCAAGATTTATCTGAAGTGATATATTTACTGGTTTAGATTTATTTCCTGCATTCTGCACATACGTACCATATCTCAAGTGTAATATTAAACCCCTGTAATCAACATTTTTAACATTTCAATAGTTGATGATTTTTCACAGCACAGCAGCTTTTTGTATTACCCAAAGACGTGTTGCATAGTTTCTAGGTATTTAATGATGTGCACGTCCCAACGATTATTGCAGGGATAGGAGAGCCTGGGTGTAAGCAAGCGTTATAATCAGGTGTCTTCTGGATGTTAAGCTTGGGTTGAAGGTCTGCAGCAGTTGTTTCCCACACAACCTGAATGCAACATCAGAGGGCAGTGCTGACACACACACACACACACTCTTTCTCTATTACAAGCCTGTGGTTCTCTGCAGCATGGCGATTGGGCCAAATCAAGGGTGTGTGGAGAGCGTGGGCTGTGCCTAACAGACGTCAATTGAACTGGAGATTCCAGCTTGTGGTCAAGGCTCCACTGAATACTAAGCTCATCTCCAGACGTGTGTCACGGTGTGCTACACCCCCCTGTGTGAGCGTGATGGAAATCCAAATGGCTGAATACCCAGATTAAGATAATGCCAACTTTTAACCAAAGATTGGAACAACTTTATTTCTTTCTTCTGGGAGTTCTAGAAAGCCTCTAATAAGGGCATTTTAAATGCAACGCAATATCACATGCTTAAAAACAAAGACGGGTAAGATAACCAAACGGCAGAGAGGGATTGAAGTCTAACATTTCTATAATAAGAGCGTAATAAGAATATCAAAATGCCAAGGGGATTTTTTTCCTGCTCTCCTTACCAAAATTCTTTGAATTTCTGAGCTGTGGCTCGTTTTGCTGACTACCGAGCTCAATTAAAACGATTGATACTGCAGCCCCAAGATAATAATTATCTATATTTAGAGCTTGGAGTGATCACCATTTTGGTTAGGATGGAGCTGTAGTCCAGTTCCCGCTGTAGGCTAATTTCAATAACACTCTAAATATAGCTTTGGTTTAAAAGCTTTTTCCGTCAAACAATGCCAGATTTTCTCATGAAAAAGATTTTATGAAAGTAAATGAAATGTTATCATAAACAGATTTCAAAGTCACTGATCTATGAAATCAGAGGCCACAGTCAATCACAGGCCTTTTTGTTTGTCACACACTAAACCACCAATCGTTTCCCCATGCTCATTTATGGGGCGCCTGAGCAGTGGCGCATTGCACACAGACTCCAAACCACGTTCCTGCTACTCGTTACTACGCTGCCGAGTGATGGAGGTTAAACTGCGGTTCACACCTGAGAGTTTTAGCAGTAAACCACCAGCTGAGGTTTTGGGAGTTTGCATGTCATGTCAATGCTGCTTTCCCTGAGGTGTGCCCACAGTCAAAAAGACATTTAGTGTTGGATGTAAAGAAAAAAACTAGGCTGCCTGGAGTACTGCAGTGCTCTGCAAAAGTCTTCACACTGGTTTGATTTTTTTCTTTTCTTTTTTTTTTACATTTTGTCACCTTACAATGACAAACTTTGATAATATTTTGCTGGGTTTTTGTGATAGACCGACACAAATGAACTATTATATTTGATAAATGGAAGAAAAAAATTATGTATGGTTCCTTTTTTTTTTTTACAAATAGAAATCAGAAATAGATGTGATTTCCGTCTGCATACTTTGTAGAAACACGTTTGAGTGCATTTAAGGCTGCAAGTCTTTAAGTTTAGGGGCATGTCTGTGTCTACATGACTGCGAATGTGACTTCTTAAGGCTTTCTGTCCACATCGGCTTTACTTTTGCCAATCCCCTATAAACGGCAGATTCGTTGTGTGCACTAGTAGTTGTCTTTAGAAGTTATTCTTCCACCTGAGCTATAGATCTCCAGACTTCCTCCAGAGTGCTCTAATTGCTCGGGCCTCTCAGCTTCGGTGGAAACTGAATCTCAGACAATAGATGGGACAGTGAGACGTTCGCAGCTTGGAATATTGCTTCAGGACCCGCCTTAGGTTTCTTCACAACATTATCTCTGACCTTTCTGCTGTGCTCCCCGGCCTTGGTGCTGTTTGTTCATTAATCTTCCTGAACAAACCTTCAGACCACATCTGTGTTTACACTGAGATTAAATCACGCACAGATGGACTCTGTTTACTAATTAGGTGGATATTCTAAAGGACGTTTGGTGCGTCGGGTTGATTTGGTGGTTTCCAAGTAAGGGGCTTACTACAAATGCAAAAGAAAGGGAGAGGAAAAAAGACAAAAACTGAGAGCTTACATTTGTGCTTGTGACGTGACAAAATGTGCAAAAGATTAAGGCGTATAAATGATTTTACAAGGCACAGTCGCTGTGTGTGTTCTTTTTCCTGTCGTTGCTGGGTCTCTGGTTGCTCAGGACAGTAGTTTGACTTCTCCATTGTGACGTTGTGCTTGTGCAAAAGAAAAAAAAAAAAGATTTTAAACAATTAGTATCAGTGGGCCCCCTTGAGGCTGGAGAACTTAGTGCAGGCTCCCATCTTTCACCCTCATGGCAGTCAGAACTTTGGCATGATGAATGGTGTAACAACACACGGCATTCCAGGGGAGCTTACATTGCACCTCTGGCTCCTATAGACATAGAGAGGCTTTCACCCAAAAGGCACAAGTACCTTCAAGTCACTGGAAACATAATGTTCCTCCTGAAGAGTCATTAAGTTTACCATTTTCGCCCAGGGCACCTTTGAAGGTTGCTCATGAAAAAAAAAAGAAGAAAAACTCTTTGACTTCTGCCAATGTTTCCCCTCTGTTCTTCTGTCACTCCTTGTAGTGGTTTGCAGACCCCCGTTGTCACAGAATAAACAGGGCTTTGTGCAACAAAAAATCTTGAAATTCCTCATAAAATGCGAAGAAGAAGAAAAGGCCTTCTAATTATAAGCATTCTGTTTTCAGTTAACTGTTATTGCAAAGTCTTAAAATAATTATATTTGTTTGACCAGATTGCGTCGTAAAAGTATAATTTTCCCCCTGCGTTTTTGTCTTCGCAAAACTTTCACTGGCTTCTCTGGAGTCACTGTAAGGCTTTGTGGTGGCTTCACTCGCTGTTTTACGAGTGATTTCACAGGCTGCAGAGTGTACAGCTGGAAAGTCACAGGTACATTTTGCCCCCTTCATCTTAAACAAACCAACTTTTGTCAATGCAAGACTCTTAAAGTTTCCCAATTTTCCTCGCAAACCGTCTCGAACGCAAACTATCTTCAGACCAGATATTCCATCACTTTAGTTTTTGAATCACTGCAGATCATCAACGTTGCCATATGACGCTAGTTTTACGGCAAAAAGGATACTTTTAAAGTGGACACTCCCCTAAAACCTTGGACGCGGATTTCTTCGACTCCGATTGGCTGCGATGCCCCGACCGACAACACCTGCTTAACTCCTTCATCCAAATTGACACCCGGGGCTCTAGAGAAATATAGGCAGCATCCCTTCCAGCTCATGCATTCAGTCCCACACAGCTGCTCCATGACACACCGAGTCGCAGCTGCGCCGATCGCTGATCCAAGGTGAACCCTCGCAGACACACACACACCCACAAACACACACGCACGCACGCACGCACACACAGAGACACGCACTCTCTCTGCCGGATCTTTGCCGGGAACGGAGACACACTGCCGGAGACGCAATGCTGGTCAAGCTGGCCGTGGCGCTGCTGGTTTTGTCAGTGCTGAAGCAAGCGGTGGGATCGGATAATATTGATTTTCACGAGCTGCCCCCGGAGAAGCCCACCAGCCAGAAAGGACGCCTCTCCCTGCAGAACACAGGTAAGACAGGGAGGTATCTGCAGAGAAACGGGAAGGGGAATTTGGAGGGAGGAGGAGGAGGGGGGGCGGAAAAGGAGGTGGAGAGGGGTTTGCCCGGGACACGTGTTTCTGTAGCTGCAAATTAAAGCATGCCGGGAGGCACGGTTGGGCAAACTCCGAGATCCGCAATTTTGGCTTAAATTCCGTCGTTTCACGTTGAGTGACGCTCCTCGACTCCCATGAAAGGCGATATTTTGTAAATACTCCCAGACAGAAATTCAATACGTTGGTAAACTATTAATAGAATGGCACAAGGTGATAGGTAATCCACACGGCTGCACATCTAGGTGAGGGCGCGCTCCGGTGGACGCGTGTGCGCGCGTGTGTAGCCTAGGTGTCCTAACAGCTGTCTGACGAAAACCTTTTTTTTTCCTTCTGAATGTGCGGGAGGGGGAAAAAAAAAGAACTGATGGGCGATGTAATCCATCAGATTTTAGCGCTCTTGTCGCGGATCGCTGCTAAAGACCAACTAATATATCTATAATCTCCATAAAATACAGGTGGGAGAGCTCAGTCTTAATTCTCCCGAAAAAAAACCCAAAACAACAACTGTACTTTCGCCTCGTTCGTCCTTCAGCAAGCCTGACAGGCGAGCGATCATGTGTATCAGAACATCAATGTTATGTTTCCTCTTCCTCACCAGGGAAATGGGGGGGTAGGGGGGGACAAACTCCCAGCGCAGGTCTCGCAGCAGCAGCAGAGACCCCCCGGTAACGCCGCGGTGTAATTCAATGCACGTTTGCTACCGAGCTCGTACAATCCGAGCGCATTCCCGCGACGCCAAAACAAGCACTGCTGACAGCAGCTCACTTTTCCTGCGCACTAAAGTTCAACTCTCTGCACACAACTCATCCCCCTTTCTCTCCCCCTTTCTCTCGCCACTTCTCCCCGGCCACATCCCCACATACTTCTGGTCACCAGATAATCTTTGCTAACGAGCTTGATTTCTATTAAGTCACCTTTAATCCATTACGACGCGAACGGTGTCTCCTCTGACACATCGGCATCATCACCAGTCATCAGAAGCAGTAGCAGTTATGTGCGTGCCGCTCTGCAAGCGATAGACCCCCTGTTTATTTGTCTGCATTTAAAAAAAAATCTAACTTGTGATTTGATAAAGTCTTGAGTGTAATTTACTTAATTTTTGACCACTTTATGCATTGCGATATATATATATATATATATATATATATATATATATATATATATATATATATATATATATATATATATATATATATATATATATATATATAAGGACTTCCCGTTGCCAAAAAAGACTAGGAGCTCTCTTCTTTCACAAGTATTGGTCCTATAATTGACAAAATGTAGAACTTGCACTTTAAGCCCATGAGGTGCTCACTGGGTGGAGCTGACTTGCACACAGCTGCTTCAATAATTTTTTTTGTGTGTGTGTCAATGAAGTCCAGTAACTCCAGAGGCCCCTATGTAATTAGTTTAGGAGTTTATTGCTCACCAATATTTGCAATTGTTGCTCTGCAGCCCGATTCATAATGATATCTTCAAGCAGTCAACAATACAATCGATATTTACTTGGCATCGCAGAAAAAGCTACTGAAGACCTGTTTGGGCTTTACTGATGACCTTTTTGTTTTTTGTTTTTTAACCCCAAGTGATTGTGCCATACCCTGACAGAATGATGCTCTGAGGAGTGAATCCTTTCAAAAACTACCCCTGAGCTGTACTTTAATTGTACAATATCCAACTTGACTGTCCACAGTGACAATAGGGCAAGTGTCATAAACTTGTTTGGGTATATGCGAATTGCAGCTCATTTTCAGAGCACAGCAGGTCTTGGTTACAGCTATCGGCACAACTAGGATAATACATGAAACACGACAGTTTTAAGGTCTTGATCAAATGTATATTTCTGGTAACATTTGCATTTGAATGCCGGTGAGTTCAAACTGAGCTGATGCTTCCATGCATCAATTTCTTTTGCCGCTTGTGCATCCCCGACTGCATTATTGTGACTTTTTTGACGTGCAACTTTCGTCTCTGCAAAAGCAGTACTAAAGTACTTGTTGATACACATTTCTCAGAGAGGAAAACATAAACTGATATGGCTGCGTTTGTTGTAAAAGGAATATCTGCAATGCACCATCCCATTTCAACGCCAGGCAGTGCAGATGACTGTGGTGCAGAATGACACAGTCTCTCTCTCTATATATATATTTATATATATCTCCCACCAAGTGTTCCCCACCTCCTGATGCCCATCTTCCCTCAGCATCCTTTCTCCCCCCTCTTAGGCTCGATGTTATGAAGACACGAATGACCGCCCACATCTGTGCAAATAGTTACACGCCTCGTACACTTTGTGATTAAACCCAAAGTGAAGTTGTGCCTTCAAGCTGTACTGTCTTTATAGCCGTCACCCCTTTCAGCATGTGTCATCTCTGCTGTGAGCACATAAGGTCCCTTGCCTAACCTGTTCTTCTTTTCCAGCTGAGATCCAGCACTGCCTGGTGAGCGCTGGGGATGTTGGCTGCGGTGTGTTTGAGTGCTTTGAGAATAACTCCTGTGAGATACGAGGGCTGCAGGAAATCTGCATGACGTTTCTGCACAACGCTGGCAAATTCGACTCTCAGGTATTAAGCTAGTCTGTCTGTTTGCAGACATTTTGCTGCACGGTTTTCCTCTAAAACCGCAAAGTAAATGTTTGGGGGGTTTTTGTTGTCCGTTTGTTTTCAAGTGTGCTATCTGAAATGCACTTCACATTTAATCTCTTCGGTTTTGATCGGAAGATGAGTTGCTTATGGACCCCGGGGTCGTGTGCCAGCTGGCCTGGGGCCCAGTTAGTTTACTTTTCATACTTGGCGGAGGTTGACACCCGGCCAAATCGAGCTCGACTACAGTGTTAATGTGTCCATAAGGTCACACACTAGGAATGCACATCTATGAGTGCCGGTTGCATAAAATTAATCAAAACCGGACCATTTAACCACTGACTCCAGAGTTCATTCTTCAACACATTCTCTGAAACAACAAAACGGGTTCAGTCACTGATAAAACAATCTGTTAGCGTGTAGCCAAAATGTGGTGCAACATTTTCCTGTATTTCATCTGGGTAGATTATAATAAATTGCTTATATAGATAACTGTTTAAAACGTAGTAATACTATTTAAAATCTCTTCGACCAATGGTCAGCGTCTGCCTGAGAACTACAGCTAAGATGTGCTCTTCACAGGCAGAAACTCCTTCAGGGTTAAGAAGCTAAACTTGCTGTTCAGTTTGGTTTAGCACAGCTAAGCTAGCTAGCAAACTTTACTGTTCTTTGCTGGACACCATGACAAATAAGAGCAATGGTTAACTGTTAACATTTTTGCCTTAGCGTTGCCAGTGCCTATTGGGAAATGAATAAAACAGCCCCGCCATTCCTGCACACCTGTATGCTGCACACTTCCAGTCAGCTGGCTAAAAGAAGACTGCCACACATTTTTGTTCTTACAACAAATAGCAATTTGGCTGCATGAGGAAATTTCTAGTTTAAAAAGAAGGATTTTGAAGATGATATTACTATAACTACAGAAATTGTATTATTTTAGTATCAGTATGGGCAACAATTTGTTGTGTATTCCAATGGAAACAAGTTAAATCAAATTGTTTGTTTTGTTAAACAGCATTTATATGCAAGGGCTAAATAAGTTACTTCCCTTTATAGGTTTCATTCAAGGGAAATTATGGGACCCATATGGGTAATTCGTTGTTGCAGTATTTGAACTGATTTTCTTAATACCCATTTAAGACCCAGCAAAGACCTACATATGGTATCCAAAATATTTTTCTGACAAAAGTTATCTTTCATAAAATCAAGTGGTCCATCAGAGAAACTCATTGTGAACACTGGCCACCTTCAGTCCGAGCAAAATCCACAAGTCCCACATGCCCATGTTGGCTGAGTTATACCAGCCCACAGATTTTTTTCCTTCTTTTCCAACTAGCTGATGATGCGTTTATCCAAGGGTACTTCAGTGTCTTTGTCTTTGTGTTATGCACGCAGGGAAAATCCTTCATCAAGGATGCTCTAAAGTGCATGGCCCATGGTTTACGCCACAAGTTCAGCTGCATCAGCAGAAAGTGTGTGACCATTAAGGAGATGGTGTTCCAGCTCCAGAGAGAGTGCTACATCAAACACAACCTGTGCTCTGCTGCAAAGGAGAATGTGGCAGTCATGGTGGAGATGATCCACTTCCAAGACCTTTTCCCTAAAGGGTAAGCAGCTGCACTGGGTTGCCTCTTCTCTCTTGTCTCATTCTTTACAATTCTAGACTTCCATTGAAAGTTGTTTCTAGTCATTTCAGTAGCCTTATCACAGTTTTTCATCCTAATGTGCAAGATCATTTTGGAAGTAAAATTTAACATTTTACTTCCAAATGTTAAATCACAGGATTCATGTGAGTTAATCCGCCTCTCTCTGCCCAGCCCATATGTGGAGCTGGTGAATATTCTCCTGAGCTGCGGCGAGGAAGTCAAGGAAGCACTAACTCGCAGCGTCCGACTACAGTGCGAGCAGAACTGGGGGGCGCTGTGTGACAGCCTGAGCCTCTGCTCCTCCCTCGTCCCTTCTCCTCCCAGCGCCGTTGTTGAACACCACCACCACCACCCCTTCCCTTCTCCCCATCTAGAGCCAGAGCACCCACGCCTTCCACGGCAAGGCGACAAGGAACGAGCTGGTAAGGCAGCCCTCAACGCTCACCCGCGCAATCGCAGTCAAGGGTCCCGCCGCCACAGTCCAGAAGCAGCCGTGGTGACTGAGCAGGAAGACCCCAAGGCCGACATTCGAAGGTGAAACCTCAAGAGATCTTTGTATCTCTTGCAACATTTAAAAAGCCACATTTGCAGACTTGTGCACACATCCATGCCATCACAGGAAGACACATATGCACACACATGCCTCTACACAAGCATAATCTCCCAGACAGACTGAGCAAAAGGAAATAAGTCCCCAATCTTTCCTTTTCTCTTCCACCTCTCCAGTCATTCCAGCAGTCCCATATGGTAAACTTGCAGGGTAATTGTGGTGTAGACTTTAGGCCACAGTTTTGTTTTTTTTTTTGTTGTTGTTTTTTTTTCTTTTCTTTTTTTTTTAAACGATTAACAGTTGTTACCATAACTATTTCAACTGTTAGGTCTTTTTTGGCTCTAATATAGCATTTTCTCAAATCATTACTGACTGTAAGATTTGATTATATTTGTATTATTTATTTTATTCTTTATGCAATGTTGAAATATCAAAATGTACATAGAAATAAACTTATCTATATTTATATGACCATGTATAAATATAGCTACAATATGCAATACTGAGACACTATTGATGACAAAGTATACAGTGTGCTGTTGTTCTCTTTACAGTATTGCACCAATCATACATTGAAGTGTAGATATGTACTATACACCATTTTGCTGTTTCAGAGTCAGAATGTTTATAATGCCCTCATAGATACTTGATGATTAAACAGAAGTTGTACAGGTTTTGTCCAGTTCTGGCACATATGAATCTTAGTGCATGATGGCCATAAAGCCGACAAAATTGGGCATCGTTTAAAAGAAAAAGTGCGCTCTTAAGAGGTTATGGATAGTTAAGAAAATAATAATGGCTCATCTGCATAGAGAGACATAAAAGCTAAGACTGATCGAGTTTAAGCTCATCGAGTAGGAACAAAGCAAGACAGTTTTTTTTATTTTATTTTTTTTATTTTGGACCCTGCAGCCTCACAATTATTGGGTAAAGTCTTGGCATGTGTCTTATTTTCATGCAAAAATCCATCTCTCTTTGATTGCTAACGGAGCTTCAGAAACTCAGTCTCGGAAACATTTCAGGCTCACTTGTGTAGTCTCTTCCAAAAGTATTCACACTCATTAAACTTTTTCACATTCTAGTTATGTTACCATCACAAACTTTGACATATCTTATTCAAATTGTATGTGATAGAGCTACACAAGGTAGTGTATAAATGTGAAGTAGGAGGGAAATGCATTGTTTCTCTTCCAAACTGGAATCTGAAAAATGTTTCATTCACTGTCATTCAACCTGGTTGTATGATGGCTGTTGCAACGTTTTGACGTGTGTTTCTACCATCGTTACACAGCTATAGCATAAATATTCTTCATATTGTTCGCTAAACAGCTTGAGCTCAATCAGATTGCCTGAATAGTCTTCAGGAATTTTTCAAGCCCTGCTATAGATTCTTACTTTAGATCTGGGTGGCTTGGTGAGGGTGATTATTTTGCAAGAAGGTGAACTTACACCTCAGTCTTTAACTGGTTTTCTCCAAGATTGCTCTGTATGTAGCTACATCAATCGACTCATCAACTATGATCATGATTCGCCTCCCTGAGCTTGCTGAAGAAAAGCTCCTTCTACCAAGCTTCATATGTTGATAGTGTTTTCAGAGTAAGGTTGAGTGTTTGTGTTCTGCCACACATTGTATTTTGCAGTTAGGGCAAAAAGCTATATATTGGTTTTATCTAGTATAAGTACCTCCTTTAACATGTTTGTTGTGTGCTAAACATGGCTTAGGACAAATTTCCAAAGTGATTTCCTATGACTTTGCTTCAACACTGTCTTTCTGGCATTAGTCACCATTCAGTATAGGCTACACTTGTGGAGTGCACAACTAATAGTTACTCTTTATATTAGATTTTTCCACCTGAGCTTTGGATCTTAAGTTTTACTTCACAATTATGCACTTCCTTGTGCTAGTGTATTGCATAAAATCCTATTTTAATACAATAAAGTTTGTGGCTACTATGTGAGGTGAAAAAGTTCAAGGCGTAGGAACACTCCTGCAAAGCACTGTTTAACTTCAGCTTGTTAATAAATTGTCAATGAAGAGTAATTCATTCTCAGTCAGCTATCGGTAAAGTGCAGCCAGGGGAGGGTGTTTAAGTTTGAAATGTAAAAATCATAAAACATCACCGTGCCTAAACTGGTTAATGTCCACAGTGACCGCTTCTCTGTGATTTACGTGAATGGATAATTACTTTGTCGTGAAAAGATTTAATGTTGAGTTATTTTTATATTGGTGTTGAGCCACAGAAGGCTTAGATTTTGCACTTTGGATGATTGTCGGTTTGTGCTGGACAGCTTAGCCAAGAGATCCACATTAGCACAGCAGTCGCCCTCTAATCAAAAGCTATATTTCATCTGACCAGCCTGGTTTCCTTATCAAGCACACCACAGAGTCCCGCATCGCCGCACAGCTCCTTAAGACCCAATTTAGCCCCATTCTGTGCTTGGGCCATACCACTCTCTCTGGCATCTCTGAGGGCAGGAAACAGGCTTGACAGAAACCTTCCAGATCTCTGGCTGTCTCTAAATTAGCCCCTATCCCTCTCCGGACTCTGGGTCAGACGTGAAGGCCTGTTATTTTACCCGTCAGAGCTGCAGGCAGCGCAGCAAGGACCCAGGAAGTGGGCTAAGTCCACACACAAGGACTCTGGCGTTGTTATTGTAAATGTTATATTTACCGAAGCCACCAGAGAATTCCTCTGGGCCGTGGCCAAGAGCCAGCAGCACAGGGAAGGCAGGGAGGAGTGAAAGCGCGAGGGAGACGGTTGCAGTCAACGTCTTATTTCAAAACAAATTGTTGATTCACTCTGTCATAACTTTCTCTTTTGCCCTTTTTCTCTTACTCCTTAAGATCAAAAACACAGAGTCATGCTTCTGCTCTGGAAGCACAGCACATGAGCACAATGCACCTGATGGTGTAGAGGGGGTTGTGCAAAAATTCAGGCTCAATCAACACATTTTTTCTTTAAATTTATTTCCCTATGGACATTTAAAGACTGTAATACTTAAGGCTTTCAGGCTGTTGTTGATTATTTTAATGTTTTTTCTTTTCTTTTTTTTAAAGTTGATTGTGGAAAGTTGGGATTGCTGTGATAATCCCAACACAGGACATAAGCTAATCCTCTTGAGAATGTACTGTATGTGTTTTAAAGTGACAATCTGCTCAGCTCTCTGTCATTAGGTTTAAAATATGGCTTTTTGTAATGATGTATTGTGGCTTGAATGGCTTTTCTTGTATGTCCTCTGAGGAAAATGAAACTAACCGTGCCCCTGTATTCCTGGTGCTCTGCTGCCACGTCACGTTGCTCTCCTCTGTTAAGCACAAGGTAAAAGAAAACAAGAATATTTTTGAGTTGATATCGCATCAGGCCCTGTCAGTATCCTTGGCTCCTTCTAAGCTGTATTGTTTTTTTTTTTTCTCATTAAAATATTTTGTGTCATAAAACAATTTGTGTCTGATATCATTTCCCATTTTATTTTCTGGAGGCAAATCTTCCATCCGGCTCCGAGCAGGGCATCAATGAAGGCCCCGGTGTCTCAGGTGTACCCTCGGGTTAGAGGACACCGTAATCTCACAGGACGTGCTGCCTCCTTTTTCTAACAGCGAAACAGAGGCCATGTTTCAGGTTTCACCGACTGGAAATATCCTCCCTTTTGGGAGGCCTAATCATTTACGTCACCGGATCTGGACTGCGCGCAATGCGCGAGATGGGTTTTGAATGTCACTTTTTATGAGTTGCCTCAACAGTGTACATTGCCTCACCAAACATTTAGACAGGGTTGTAATGTGAAAGGGCGCCTTCCAACTGCTTTTTCTGCAGCCTCGCTGGTAGTCTTGGGTTCAAGTATACAGTTTTCCTTGTGAGGCACATTTAGATCTTTGTAACACAAATCCTGCCCTCTTTTTTCACTTTGTCTGCACTCTGACAGAGAGGGTACATACCATGTCATACCACACCAAATAGTTTCTGTAACAGCAGCACCTCTGCAGTTCAGTACGTCCCTCCCTCGCGTGGGGCTTCATTCGCACACTATTGCAAGTCAGCGCTCAGCGTGCAGCCTTTCTAAATAACCACTAGGTGGCGGGATTTCCTCTGAAAGCCATATGGGTGCTGGAAGCAGGTGTTAGATTTCAACGAGAGGGTGACAAAATAAAGCCACAAATTCTTTAAGAGATCCAAATAAAGGTCAAATGGCTCTTGGTGTAGATTTTATTTGAAATTTGATCTTAATGTGCATTGTTGCCACATTTTTTTATGGGCTTACAGATGACCAACAGGACAAATTTGGAAGAAATACAAGTTTCAAAGCACTGGGATTTTATGGTAGAAAATAACATATGCTTTCCTTGAACTTTGTCACCATTCAACCACGAACTTTAATAGTTTTTCATGCGCAAACAAAGTTGTGTATAATTAAGTAAAAGAAAAATCATGGTTTTCAGATCAAAACTAGATTAATTTAACTCAGCTTTTTACTCCGACACCCCTAAATGAACTTCAGTGAAACCAGAAGTCCTCTAATTGGTAAATCAGTGCATAATCAGTCGGTATAAACAAAAGTGTTCAGTAAAGCCCTCAGAGGTTTTGCTTGAGAAAATCAGAGGAAACAATTGTAACATGCCAGATGGGTCAGGGATAAAATGGTTAAGTTGTTTAAAGCAGAGTTAGGCTTCAGCTTAAAATAATTAATGGAGAACTGTTTAATCAACCATTTAAAATACGAAAGAGAGTGGCACAACTACAAACCTACCTAAACATGGCTATTATGAGGCCCATGGTAACTCTGGAGGTGCTGTCGAGATTCACACCTCAGGTGGAAAAATGTGTTGATGCCGTTAGTTGTGCACTACACAAAATGTGTTATTTTCTTCAGCGAGTAGTCATAATAAAAGTCCTGCTGGCGGTTTACTACAAGCCATGTAAGGGACACAGCAAACACATGAAAGACGAGTCAGATGAGACGTTTGACCTTGGACCTTCATTTCAAAAAAAGGGAAGGACAACTACCACTGCACATCACCCTGAACACCGCTGATCAGAGCTGATGGAAAGATGGATGAAGCTAAATGCAGTTCTGTTATGGAAGTGAACCGTCAGCGGCTGCAAAAGACTGAGTCAAAGTAAAGTCCAAAATCCAATCAAAAATCTATGGCAGGTCTTAAATAGCATTGTTTACAGATGCTGTCCAATTTTGACTGACTTTTCAGTCTATCACATAAAATCCCAGTGAAATACCCTGACTGTTGAGCTAGTAACATGGCAAAAAAGGGGAAAAGCGGTTATAAAAAAATTTGAAAGCTGGAGTGCTTTCTGTGTGTGTATTTTAGTGAGAAAGCAAACAAAAAAAACCCATCAAGGCCACAGCGTGGTGCAGCACACACTGTCTAGACCACAGAGTGTGTATGAGGGAAAATTATGCTGCGTCACTCGCTGCTACTTACAACAACACTTGAGTCTGAGATGGATGACCTCGTGGCCAAAACAAAAGGCGGCTGACTCTAAGCGAAGTCAGCTAGACTTCAGTTAGAAGTCACTGTCTCCCAGCTCACACTTGGAATGACACAGCTTTTTTTTTCACCGATATGGTGAAATTAGCAGAGAGGGGGCTGGACCACAGAGAGGAGGCTGTGTGTCAGAGCAGAGAAACCTGAGACAGCTGGCCCCAGGCACTCTGTGGACGTCTGTCCTGTCCTCCGCAGCTATCTAATGAATTAATGACTGGGTGCCTAAGTTACACAGATGAATCATTTAGGATCCATTTGGGAGTGAATGCATGCTCTGCACTTTTGTCTGCTGTTGGGCCTTCAAAACATATTTATGTAATACTGGATGTCCTTTAAATATTTTGCTGCATAAAGACTCGCCCTACCTTCTCAGGGGAATAACGTTTGCTGCTTTTACAGACAAATTATGCTGACACAGCTCAAAAGGCTTATGGCATGCAGATGCACACACCTTCAAACCCCCATGCCAATGCTTTCTCTTTCTCACTTGGAAGGTCAGACTATTAAACCAGCAACACCTGTACTGGCTGTTTGGTAATGCTAAGGGAAACCAGACGCTGAAGACACATCGTTGTGTTGTTAAACCAACCCAACAGGCCCTGCAGAGAGCGGGATGGGCTGGTGCCTGCCACTGCTATTCCAGGATACAAATGAAGGGTGGGTCTGCCCAGGGGGACTCACAATGCCACAAAGTCTACAGAGGTGAAACCAAGCAACTTCTCACTCTCTGTGTTTCTTAAGTGCTTTAAAAAAAAAAAAAAAAGCAGATATCATTTTAATGTATGTGTACAGATTTTTCTAGAATAAATATCTATCAATCTTAGGTCATGACATGGAGATACAATCCAGATTGAAGTGGAGGACAAACCCATTTGCTTACCCAAATCATCTTATTTGCATTTGCAAATACTACACCATGGTTTTGAAATCTATTGACTGCGAGGATATTGAAATTCATAACTCATTTCCTTCTTTTCTTTAAGCTTTAAGTAAATGTTACCCAAGCATTGCTTGGGTAACTTTGGCCAAAATTGGTAGAAATTTAACAGTTTGGTCTACATCCAAAATCTTTTGTGGCAAAAAACAAACATGGCACATCATTTTCATGTTGAAACATTACACTGAGTATATGCTTGCCTTCACCAGGCACAGGAAAACTGGTGATGGTGCTAAAAACAAGCCAATCCTGGAAGAAAACCTGTTAAACAGTGTAAAAGACTTCAGACGGGCTCAGGTGATTCACCTTCTGGCAGGTCTTAACAACTAGCTAGCGCTACAATAAAATTGTTTAGATTAAGACAAATTCATGTTAGAATGGACTCCTAAAATTTGCTGTTCACTGATGTTCTTACTGATGTTTAGTCTGATAATATTGTAAATAAAAGGTTAAATACTTTTGCATACTTTTTCAAAGCACTGAAGGCACAGACCTGTTTCTTTAAGAAATTACTATTTTAGGTTCTTGAATGACCACAAAGTTATGAATGTTACAAAAAGTTTAAAAAGCTATTTTGAAAGCCCACTCCACACCCCACGAAAAACAGAAACACACATACACATATATGGTACTTTTAATCTTCATTAATCTACCTTTCCTACAACTGCTATTGATTTCAAGCCCTCCTTATTTGGGAAAAGATGGAACTGCCATTCATTGACAATATGTGAAGTGGGCGTGTGCTTACAGCAATTATCCTATCAGACGGCAGATTACAGATGATGTGGGCGGGGCGATGTGGAGGAAATCCTGTCACAGAGTGGCTGGCGAAGGCAGCTGGAGGCGGGGAATGGAGACGGAAGTGTCTCCCCACTGGCCCAGCTGTCATCTAGAAGAGAGAGAGAGAGAAGACCCATTTACACCGGCTGCTTAGGAAACCCAGAAAAAGGGAAAACGCTAAAATATGGCAACATCTTAACGATAAGGTCATGACGGCGAACTGAAGGTAGCTATGTCTGAAATAATGCAATTTCTTTCCAGGTCGCTGATTCGATGGAGCTGCGGTTAAAGGCCTCGCTGCGTTACTTTGATATGTAAAAAATGATGACAAGGATTGGTAAGTGTGTGTGACATTGAACGTACAGGACACGAAACAGACGAGGTCGTTTAAAGAGCCACGCACCGTTTCTAAACTTGCCACTGATAAGGCTGTCGTGTACGCTGGCGAAATTTCGAAAGACGTTAAAGCGGCTGTGGTCGTTTATTGCCTTCTGGGTGGTTTGCAAATACGCTACAACGTCTGCTGGGTTATCGACCATTATCCTAGCTTAGCGGCTTGGTGAAGGGAACTACCCTGGAGACGTCAGCAACACTTTTCCCTGTCTTTAAACGGTTGTTTTTGAAGAGGTCATTGCGGTAAAAGGGATATTAGACGGTGGGTGTACGTGCTGCTCGCCTGAGTGGGGTTTAAAATGGACTCTGCGTGATTAAGAGGGCGCAAGAGCAGCTGTTAGCTTTGCTGCTAGCTGCCTGACGACCTTTGGAGACGTCAGCCTGAGCAGAGCAGGCGTCCAGCAGCCTGAGTTGGTGAGGCTGGGTGTTTTCCGAGCCTGCCTGCCATAGTGTTATATTTCATCCAGGCCTCCCATGGCCTGGCCAGTCAATGATTTAATCTCATTGATTGCATCACAAGACCAGGCAGGCTGCAGCAAAGACACATTCTCTGCGTCTGGTGTGGCTATTTATTTTTTTTTTTATCATTATCTTCAACAATGATCAAATGAACATGATCATGTAATCCGGCCTGTGTCTGTCTGTTCTCTACCCACGTTTTAGGATAAAGAAGACTGTGAAAGCTGAAAACCTACAGGGCGTCCTAAATGGGGGACTACGGCTTTGGAGTTCTGGTGAAGAACGGCAGTGGTAACAAATCTGCTTTCCCTGTTAGGATCCCTCCTCACCTCCAGCCACAGCACCTTCAACACTCCTCCAACCCCCCCAGCCCTCCTTCCTTTGTAAACAACGCCTGCTCCACCAATGGAGGCAGTGCTTGGCTCTTCCCTACCGTAGCCCAGCACGGTAACATGCAAGATGAGATCCTGGAGTCGGACAAGTCCAAAGCCCTGGACCTCCAAGATATGCAGGAGAAGTCCCAAGTTCAGACCCAGCCTCAGACTCTGTCTCCAGGCCAGCAGGAGGTCGGAGGAGGCCTAATGGAGCTTGAGGGTGCCCATCCTGAAGATGGCTCCTTGGAGAAGGGCTCTCTGGAAAGTGGCGTCGGAAAAGAGAAGTTAAGAATCGAGTCTCCGGTGTTGAGCAGCTTTGACTACCAGGACAACCTGGGAATGGCTACAAGTTGTGCACAGTCCACCTCTTCCCCATCTTCGCTGACCAGCTTTAACAACTGGTCCCCTGCTGTTCCATCTAACCAATCTCCTGTTGTCGGGGAAGATGTTGGCGCGTTCTTCGGTCCTGCTGGCTCCAACACAAACGGCCCACCTCTACTTTTCCAGAACTTCTCTCACCACGCCGGGCCTGGCTTCGGTGTAGGAGGTAGTTTCTCACCACAGATTGGACCAGTCACCCAGCACCACCCTCCAACACCCCATCCACATGGTCAAGGGGTTCCGCAGCATCGCCGCTCCCCAGCCAGTCCTCATCAACCCCAGCCTTCCTTCCCGCCACACCCCCATCGTGCTGGACCATTCCCCCAGTTGCCCCATCTTGCTCCTGCTCAAAACAAACCCCCGTCTCCTTGGGGAAGTTACCAGAGTCTGTCCACTCCAACATCCACCTCCTGGAGTCCAGGTGGCTACAGTGGCTGGGGAGGCACACAAGGGGTTCGAGAGTACCGACGGGGCGTCGGGGGAGGGGTGACTAGCCTAAACTCCTACTCCCCTTTGAAGAAATCCTTCCCCAACAACCAGGTAGATGATTACTGAGATCAAATTTGTGAACCTTCTCAGATATTTACCACCATTAAGAAAAATAACAGATCTGGTAATCTATTTTGCAGATTCTCTCGCAGAAGTTCCCCAGAAATACCTCTGGCATCAACCACAAGGGCTGGGTTGAGGACAGCATGAACCGCAATGATAGCGTCTATTCTTTCCAGGTTGGAAGAGAGATAAGTTACTGTATATTAAGCGTGTTTAGAAAGGCTTTTAAAGGAATTTGGAGTCGGTAATTCTTATGTAAACTGTGTATACGTCTCGTGTCGTTTTCAGGGACAAATGTTAATCCTGTTTAGCATGCTAGTCTGTGTCGAATGCAACAAACGGGCCTTTTTAGCAAAACAGGATACGTGACAGCTAAGCCATCCAATTGAATGAATAGAAACTTGTTGAGTGTGTGCTTATGTTCTTAGGCCTTATCTAGATCATTTGGTTAAATGAGAGCAGTCTTATCATCTGGTCTGATCACATGTGCTTCCTCTTGTCCTGATTTAAGAAGTCTTGTGCTCCTCTGCTGCTTTGTGTGCCCTCAGCTCTCTCATGTACTCAGTGGTGCGAGTCTTACATGGTTTGTGTTACATACTGGATGAGTTATAGGGTTTTTATACACATTCTCAAGTGGGATGTCTTTTTTCCTCTCCTTATCACTGTACTGTCACAGGAATTGTCACTGATGGGGTTTTTTTTGTAGTTTGCCATGCCAGATTTTGTAAGCTGCAGTACCTAAAGTGGGAAGCGGCAAGTCTAAATGTTGTGGTTTTTCTCTTCCAGCAGGATAGGACACGGTCTTTTGATGGGTTCAACATGCACTCTCTGGAGAACTCCCTGATTGACATTATGAGGGCTGAACAGGATTCCTTAAAAGGTTGGTTCTCACACCAGCAATTGTTTTCCTTGCAGCTGGCTTTAGACTGAGGCTGAGGATCGGACATGAAACTAAAATAAGTGGCAGTTGATTGGGTTTCATATTTTCATTTGCTTTTGCTAAATGCAGTTGGATACAAGTTCTTTTTGAGTTTTAGTTTGATTCCTAACTTAAACTAAATCTAGATTATAACAATACGAGTCATGCGGTATTTGAATAGTCAAAGAGAACATTTCTTTAACGTTGTGCTACACCAAATACTTTGAAAATATTGAATATTATTGCCATGCAATTAATTTGTCATTAATCGTGATTATAAATTTATAACAACACCCTAAACAGACTTTAAAACTCTTTATTCCAAGTCATGTCATTATTGTAAAAACCACAAACATCCACATGTCTAGCTTGTTTTTTTTTATGTCAAGCAGCAATAATGGCTACAAGGATTATTACACAGTACTAGAACTGGGCTTGGGCTTTTTTATGTATTTTTATTTTTATAAAAACTAAAAGTGTTGCATGATGCCATCATTCCACGTGGGAAGGGGATGAATCCCTCACATAAAACTTAGTGATGGCTGCAATAAAAAAACATTTATTGCTCTTCCAGCACTTTATCTCAATGAATCTTTTACACACAGCACAGTGCAACCTTGAAAACACTGCTACAGCATTTTAATGTCCAAAATGCTAAAAAAAATTACAGCATTAGTCTCTCGCTATCAGTGACTATCCAAGTGATTTAGCACATTTTGTGAATACAGCATAACTCGACTGTAACTTGTTCCTTGTTCATGATAATCAAATTTTTCTCCTGTTTTTATGAACTCTTAAGAATATTGATATTTACAACTAATCCTGGTGTTAAAATCACATTTAAATTAGTAGCACAACATTAAAAGGGGTTTCAGTTCAGTCTGCCTTACAGCACAGTATTGGTTGGGTGAAATATTTTTCAATTATTTCTGAGTGTTGCAGGGACAACATTGATTGTATAGAAGATATAACATTTTTATCAGTGTTTTCAACATTTTATTTCAGGTGTGTATATCAAGGAGCATGAGAGAACAGACTGAAGATATTATTTAGTGGTACTTAATATTTAATATCTTACCAAATATTGCATCTAAGCAGTTTTTATATTGCAGTGGATATACATTCTGATTCGGTGTATTTTGCAGATTTGGCTCAGTTTTACAGGAAAAGCCTGAGAGGATTTTACCTTTGCAGCACGTTACCGATTCAAAAATACTGTTTCGGGTCGCGTTTTTTTTCAAAACATTCAAATCCTTGAGGCAATATTTTCTGAGGTCTCCGATATATATTTACTTTTATTTCTTTTTGTCTTTCAGGACGCTACACTTTCCCACATCAGGGTGGAGATGTGTCTCTACCTTTGAATGGTATGCAACATGATATGTAGTACTAAAGCCAAGCTGGGGCTTGAAATTGGCTTGATTTTTGTTTGCCACATGCAAAGAAAAATCTGAACCTAATTTTTTTTTAATTCTCATGTTGATTTCTGCATTTTTAATTTTACATTTAATTTTAATTTGTAAATTGGGAAAAAACCCCCCAAAAAAACAGGAAGGGAAAACTCATTCTGGATGTGGCACAGCCATTTTGAACCTAAACCCATGATGGATAAAAGAAGAGAACTACAACAAAAAAAATACAGTGTGTTGTAATTTAATCGATAACTTTATGACGTTTTCTGGCAGAGTTGAACAAACAGTCCAGTCTTACTGCAAGATTTGAAAAAAATGCTGATTGCCCCTTCAAGGTTAAAAGAAAACTAAAACTACTGTAAATTACACTTATTTAGGGAAAACATGCAAAATCTTCTGTAAATTCCGATTGGATGTGGCTTTAAAAGAAATTTTAGCTGGTGATCAATACATTTCAAGCCCTGGTAGCGTCTTTGTTTTTTTAAACTTCTTTTTTTTTTTTTTGTGTCTTAAAACTTATTTCAAGAGTGTTTTGTGTTTTACATGCAGCAAGAAGTTATGGCAGAAGACGAGGTAAAGCTAATGAATGTGTCTTGTTCTCCCTGATAAATTGTTGTCCCCTGTTTGTTTTTGTTGTTTTTTTGGGGGGGTTAGATCTTAATTTTTATCGTCCTCTCCTCAAAATAATGTCAGGGAGCCTTTCTGTTTGGCTTTACAGATTTCTTACCTTACCAAGAATTCAACCAGCTTCTTGAGAACTAAATGATCAGTTCTAATACTCACTTTTACCCAATCAAAAAGATAAATAATCTGAAATAAAAGCAACGGGTTAAAACCCGTTTTCCTCTTTCTTCTGCTGGTTCCTTGATATTTCATTATTTTTCATTCAAACCAAACTTTGCCCTTTATTTCCCTTTCTTGTTGCCGTTTTGATTTCTGTTTAACATCACTTGTGTCAAGTCAGCAATTTCATCCAAGTGATTTTTCTCTGTCAGGCCACTCATCTCTGTTCCCCATGGAGGACGAGCGCTCCTTTGGAGAGGATGAGTCCGGTGACCAGGGGCTCGCTGGCCTGGGCTCTGCCCACTGCTTCCCACACCTCAACGGTGAACGTGTGGAGCGTTACTCCCGCAAAGTGTTTGTTGGAGGCCTCCCTCCGGACATAGACGAAGGTAAAAACGTTTGTAAATACGCAAGTACATTTATTATTTAGTTAGAAAGCGGTAGTTGTGCTGGAGATTACGTCTGACTTTGAGTTCTGTTTGCCCAGATGAAATCACTGCCAGTTTCCGCCGATTTGGTCATCTCTTTGTTGATTGGCCCCACAAGGCAGAGAGCAAGTCTTATTTTCCACCAAAAGGTGAGTTAAGTGTGCCTCACTTTCTTGTTTATTTATTTATTTATTTATTTATTTATTTTTGACCAAAAGTATCTGTTCATTTAAATCACGCTCCTGATTCTGGCTGTACAACTCCTTCCAGGATATGCATTCCTGCTGTTTCAAGATGAAAGCTCTGTGCAGGCACTGATTGACGCCTGTATTCAGGAGGATGGGAAACTGTACCTGTGCGTCTCCAGTCCCACCATCAAAGACAAGCCTGTGAGTGTTTTTTTTTTTTTTTTTTAACTCCTGATGCATAAATATACACTCCTAGACTGGAATCAAAACTCATTTTTGGGATGCATCTGTACTTTCTGGTTTTCTGCTAGAATTTAACCTCATACAGCTAAATAATATTCATGTACAGTATTGTATATGTCTGTCCCCTTTTTAATTTTATTTATTTTTTATATATATTTTGCATATTTTTCCATCACCACTTTTGTTTTTCTCCCAGTTACTGAATTTTCCGTTATTATGCTTGCGTACAGCTTCCAGAGCAATAACGGTTTGTGGCTCACCGTAACACTGAAGGCTCTGTGACTCTCTCCTTGACTTGTCAGCTGTCTTTCCAGTGATTATGTAAAGCTAAAAATAAGTCTTCTGTATTAAAAGTCCTCTTTTATACTTAGTTTTGTACAATCTGTAAACTTTCAGTAACTTTTTATTTTTTTTATTTTGGCTCATAAACATCTGTTTAATCATCAAAATTAGCAGAAATGTCCACTTGAAGTTTGTCACTGTGTAGTGAAATTTGAATTGCCTTTCTGATATTTTATATGTATTTACATGGAGCTTTATTTGCTTTTTGTAGGTCCAGATTCGACCCTGGAACCTTAACGACAGTGACTTTGTAATGGACGGCTCTCAGCCGTTGGACCCAAGGAAGACTATCTTCGTAGGAGGTGTACCTCGCCCCCTACGTGCAGGTGAATGAGCAGAGTTTAGTAGGCCTAAGCGAAAGGCATTTTAATAACGTGTGTTTTATTGTTCTGTCTAGTTGAGCTCGCTATGATCATGGATCGTCTGTATGGGGGGGTGTGCTACGCTGGGATTGACACGGATCCTGAACTGAAGTATCCAAAAGGCGCGGGGAGAGTGGCCTTCTCCAATCAGCAGAGCTACATTGCAGCCATCAGTGCCCGATTTGTTCAACTGCAACACGGGGAGATTGATAAACGGGTCAGTTGATCCATCTCGTGCTTAGTCTGCCTTTTCTTCATGCTGCAGTTTGGGTCGCCATCTTGACGGTTTCTCCTCTCCCCTCAGGTGGAAGTGAAGCCATATGTCCTGGATGACCAGCTGTGCGACGAGTGCCAGGGCACGCGCTGCGGGGGGAAGTTCGCTCCTTTCTTCTGCGCCAACGTGACCTGCCTGCAGTACTACTGCGAGTACTGCTGGGCGGCCATCCACTCCCGGGCCGGACGCGAGTTCCACAAGCCGCTGGTGAAGGAAGGAGGGGACCGACCGCGACACATCTCCTTCCGCTGGAACTAAGGCTAGAGGGAGGGACCAACGCATGATCAGGGGAGGGAGAGACAAAAACTAGGGGAGGGGTATATAGGCTGTAGTATGAAAAATAAATGCACTTTTCTTTTAAGTTAAAAAAACAAAAAAAAAACTAATTTATTTTTTTTATTTTTTTAAATTTGGCCGTCTAAAAGAAGTTAACAGAAAAGAGTCGAATCCCATTTATGTTTTGACATTAAGTGTGCATGAGCATATGGATGCATTAGATTTGAATTTAGATGGTTTTTGTTTTTTTTTTGTTTTGTTTTTTTCTACCTGAGTGTACTTTTTGTTTTCTTGTTAGTTGGCAAAGCTGCTTACATTTGTTGTTGAAAATAACATAAGATTTAACTGAGGTTTGATCACGCCTGATTCAGTACACAAACTGTGGAAGTTGAGTTTATGAAAAGGCGCATTTTTCCTTACTTTGTGCTTGCAGGATTTAAGAACAACTGTACCATTTACCAAAGGTTGAGTGCAAATGGTTGGAACTCTTGTTTCGGATGGATGGATTTACTTTTTCCAAGTAGATTAGTGAATAGCCTCTGGTCACGGTAAAAAAAAAAACACAAAAAAAAACGTTGCAAAACAAAAATCCTCCCTCAAGTTTGGCACACGTTTAAGATTGTTGGCATAAACTTTTAGGTCTTGGTTTAAAAGTTAACACTTGGAACCAGAAAGAGCAAACCAAAGAATGGCCTAAATCTGTAGTCCAAACAGTCATTGATCTGGGGGTTGACGTTGAAGTGGTCCTCTTGTTGGTTAACGGAGGCAAGGCTGGGGTTTCAGTTTGTAGTTTTCAGCTGATAAAAGACACGGCCCTCAGGGCTCAGGTATTGGCAGTAGTATTTATTCACTTTATATCGTCAGGGATCTTAGCACTGGAAGCTAATGTAGTACTAACTAATGGGAATGCACAGTCCAGTCTCCCTGAGCTGTCCTCATGGTGTACCACTGCACGCTCTACCGTGACTGGAGCTCTCTATCACAAGTGTTGCGGTTGGATTATGGTAGTAGCTTGAATTTGCTGTCACAGAGATAAAGATATTATTTTATACATGGCCTGCTGATTTTTGTACAGTGTTTTATAGCTGATTATTTTGTCATGAACATATATACATTTATTATGCACTACTTTTTCTAAATATTTTTTTCAATTGTCATTTTAGGCACATTTTTCACAAATGGGAGAACTCCTTTTGCAATACCTCATTTTTTTCACTTTGTGGAGAAATAATTTTGTACCTTTGTTACTAAGAGATCTGCATTTATGGTAAATTTCATTTAAAGAAAGTGATTAATATAATTTTTCAATTAGCTTTTATATATTTAAGTGCTGGTAAATCTGAAAAATTGTCTGTTGCATTGGTGTAATTCTGTAGATAAAAGGAAAAAAAAAAAAAGTAAACAGAAAAAATGAGGCTTTTCAGAAGCCTGTCGTATACAGTTCTCTCTCCTAATAAATATTATTACAGGATCCTAAGGCATGGCAAGACCTTTCTAAACTGATTTTGATAGTATTGAGTATAATCTGATATTTTTCTCCTTGGTGTAGTCGATAAGAGTCTCATAAAACTAAATGTTTGGCTTTCAACAATGTAAAATCTTCCCTTTTGCCACCAGAGTGGATATCACCTGTTTTCAATCTTTAGATCTTCTTTCTGAAACTGCCTGTTAGTTCTACTTATTCTCGGCATGCATAAGAGATAACACGGCTAGTCATAATGCAGGACCTAATGTAATGCACTAGATCTCCTCCTTTTTTTTTTTTTTTTTCTTCTTTTTTTTTTTAAAAGGAAAAAAAAAAAATCTTTTCCTTATCTCGTTGAGATTGCCTCTCTTGTAGCGTCTCTCTACACGATGGAGTCTGCCTTCCTTTACACAGACATGTTTATGCAATATAAACTGTAACAACACGTTGGATGTGTTTTTTGTAATGTATTGGACACTCAGTAGGACATAGGTGAGGAGACATGATCACTTGACTCCCCCCTCAGCCCCTCCTCCTCCTCCTCCTTTGTGATGTGGCATGCTTTGGGACATAACCTGAATGTTATTTAATGTTGCAAGTTAACTTTGAGCCATTACGTGCAATACTTCTTTCCAGAAACAGTTCTCCGCAGTGTACGTCATTCAATCATATAAATCATATAAATCATGCAGTCTTTTACTTTTTTTTTTTTTTTTTAATTTCCTATTGTTCATGCTGATGTTTGTGAAAATAAAAAAAAAATAATAATAATTTATACCTAAATTTATTTTGTAAACATTAGTTTTGTGCTTCTTGTTTTGCTACTACCATGCTACTGTGATTGAAAACATTGTATATACAAGGTTGATGATGTATTTGGCATTTGCTATATTTTCAACTGAAATGTATAACATAATTTTGATCCGAACTTTTGTTATCTTTTTATTTTGGGGTGAAGTGTTATACTCTATCCAGTTTGAATTGCTGTAACAAACTTCACATTTTCACATGGAAAAAAAAAAAGAACATTGATTATGTCTTAGTATATAGCTTGATTGCTAAATTTCAATAGTTTTTAATTGAATGCTGGGAAGGTTATATTTATTAACTCTTTTTTTTTTTCTTTTTACCTGATACTTTGATTTTTACGAACTCATTTCACCTTTATATGTAAGTTCCAATTTTTATATTTTCTTCCTGATTAATTTTCGCTACAATGCAGACGTCAGTTTTTATAGTTGGTTTGTAGTATTGAAGTAAAAGACCTAAAGTCATAAATTAATTTGCTGCCAACTGTTTGTAACTGTATGCATACATTTGAAGTATTTGTAATGTGAGATGTTGAATGAATAAAACAGCTGTGAGGAAGAAAATTATTCATTTCTTTAGAGTTTTTTTTGTTGTTGTTCCTTCTTGTCTCCCTCCATTTTGTTGAGCTAACAGTGCCACCTGCTGGTTTCCTGTGGTAACGCGCCTTTTAAAATCCCATTTGTTCTGTTTGCAGGATGCCGCCTGTTAAGTACGTACCCCGGTTCGGGTCTCAGTTGAGCTCCAGTCAAAGAACCGAACTTGGATCGGACCAGTTGGTTACATCAACTCCCCCCGAGACTGATGAGCTGGGAAAGAAGCGGAATAAAAAGATACGTGAAAAAGCAGAGAAGCCACGTTTAAAAGTCAAATTTCCAAATCTTAAAAGCCGCGCTGTGAGTCCAAAGGCCACCACGGATGCAAAAACATCGACAAAATGGATGCTAAAGTCGTCCTCAAGTAAAAACAATCCTTCCCTAAACCAAGTGAAACAAACTGAGTGTAATATTAATATTCTCTGAAAATCGCAAGCTAGTTTGTATTAGCTAGGTGACAAACATCAGCGCTAGAGAGGAGTTGAGGGCACCAAACCAGGGGAACTAGCATTAGCTTAGCCAGTCATTACTAAAATGAAACATTGTAATGAATGGAAAAACATACTTTCAAAGCTAAGATATCTGCTATCTGTGTGTGACATGATAAAATGAAGTCTTAATTTCTCGGGAATTCAAACGGGGTTTGAAAACGTGGCTTTTTGAAAATAGTCATAGCAACATGTGCTCTTAAAGTAATGGTCAAGGGGATTTTTATTTATTTTTTTTTAATTTGGGTAAAATATAGATATTAAAAAATATATATTTTTTAAGTTGTGGGAAGTCTTGCCTTAAAGCTCTTAAGTAAGTAGCAATTAGTTGTACAACGCAAAAATTAAAAATTTTTCAAAAATTGAAAAACCTGTATTGAAGTATTGAATATATTGTATGTTTAGTGTTTAAATTTCACAAGAAATCTGGGGTTTTGTCATCAGGTGCCAGCACTTCCTCTGCTCTAGTCGATGGAGATGTCTTCTCTTTCACCCAAAGATCCAGCACCCAGCCTACAAATGAAAAGGAGAAGGTAGGCTTTATAAAGTGTATCAGTTGATAACTATCCGCCAATTAATGCAACATCAGCCAGTAAATCACCACAAACGTAAACGGGAATTAGATTAAGAAAGAAAACAAGCTAATATAAAAGTTACACTAATGTACTTTGTCATTTACGTAAAGCTAAGTAAATTGAGTTAAATTTCATATTTGATGAAGTGTAGAATAGTTGTAAAACAAAAAACTACTTTGAGAAGATGAATAAAATTAATAACTTTGAGATGAAATTAAATTGACTGCATTGTTTGACTACAATAAAATGGACTGTATGTACAACCTTTTCGGTTTATTTAAAAGTGTTGAAACATTTCACCCTTCCTGTGTGTCCACTGTGATTGGTAGGCCAAGCTCTCAGTTCTCCGAACCATCTCCAAGATGCTGGAGGAGAACCGACGTATCAGACAAAGGCTTTCTTCCCTCAGCCAGGCCATCTGAGGATGATGACTGGTTCTCAACCTCAGAACCTCTTCGTTAACGTCCTAATGTTAATATAGAGGAAGTGTACGGATGGATGTGTTCTTTAAGAAAAGATTGTTTAAACGCTGTTAGATCTTAGAGTAGTTCGGTGCTTCTTATAGCAGATTCCAGGGGATGTTTTTCAAGCTAAAATCATTTTTAGGAAATGTTCCAAAGGCTTTGTGGGGTTTTTGTGTTTGTTTCTTTAAATGGGCTCCTGTTAACATCTGTTTTTATTTAGCTCTTTTTTTAATGGACTAGAAGCGAACCCATAATTGCAGTCCAGTGTTAAGATTTAACACCGTGGTGTTTTTATTGTCAGGTTGAGACTGTTACACTAAAATATTAAAGTATGTTAGCATTGTTTTGTCCTCCTCAATTAAATTGAGCAGTGAACAAGTTTTGCTTGTTTATAGTTCTTATGTTTCATTTAAATAACAACTTTGCAATTTCTTTCTTAAATGTCATTGCGTTTGTATCCATTCGACATGAAGAACTTGTAACAGCAGTTGCACAATATATCCACGAGAGGGCAGGCTTGCCTGAATTAAAACAGCAGTTTGTCAAGAGAACAAATTTGTAATGCACCTTTTCAAAAAGGCTATTTGCACGATGGAGCACCAATACCGCAACAAAAGTTACTTAAATAAAAAAAAAAAATCTTTTTTTTTTTTTTTTTGCGTAATTATGGTTTAATTGAAATCTAAACTTGAACTACATGTTTAGGTATTTTATTCTTTTTAGACGTTAATGCAAGTAAAACTGAAACAACTGTGAGTATTCAAAGTTTTGATGCAATATCTGGAGTCAGTGTATTTAATTAAAAATTGTCAGCATTTTTTTTTTTTTTTTTGTTGCGTTCAGATGGCAGTTTTCACCCCAAACAATGCATGTTGGCTTTTGCGACTAACTATCCTCCTATCGTTTACCAACTTTACATAAAGTCAGAATGGAAATGCATGATTTAGGCAAAGACCTCACAAATATTTGTTATGCTTCTTTTATTCTTTTTTTAATTTTATTTAATTTTTTACAGATTATTAGGTATATCTGAATTCTACATAAATTACTCAATAACTACAGCTCCTTCTAGTCGATATGTGCTGGCCATGGCACACTAGATCCAGGATTTCTAAATAGAAACTCAGAATAAATCAATTGCATTTACATTTTAGTGTAACCTTGGTTTTGCGTCCAGATACATGTAGACAGCATTAAAGCTTTACTTTAGCTTTTCTTGGTCTCGCTTGACTTATGCTTTTAACACCCTTCCCACCACATCATGAGCAAAATAGCTCATTGTGAGAAAAATATACTGATAGTATATATATACACTATCAGCATATACAGTACAAACACTGCTGACTCTGACAGGATGAAGAAAAACTGAGATCAAAGTGCAAAGCACCAAGAGCAGAGTTTCAGAGTCAAGAAAAGCGACTGACTGAGCGGCTAGTGTGAAACATCTTGCTCATTTGTAAACCCAGTCATAACAAAAGCTGCCATTGTGATGCCATGGAGGTATGACAACTTTGATGCTGCATCAAAACGTGCCTGTGGTTTATTTTCTAGTAAATTTCAAACAGACCTTTGAAATGTCTACAAATAATACTTTTTTTTTATTTTTTTTTTTTGCATGAAATTTGTTCAGAGCTCTTTAAAGGACAATCGTCAAAAATTAAAAGTGAGGGAGAGAGTAAATCCTATGAAACAAATCCGGTCTAACTGGACCGATTTGGACTTTTTTTGTTTGTTGGGGAAAATTTTACAATTCAAAAGATCTCAATAACTAATAAGGAGCAACGTTAATAAATGTGTTGCAAAATGAAATTAGCAAAAAAAAAAAAGAAAAAGAAGAAGTTGACGCAGATCTCCTTAAAAAGTTTCAGTACTTATCTGAAACAATTATTAGACAGTAACAGAGTTGTTTTAGGCCCAGAACTATATCCACTGTTATGTTTAAAAATGATACATATTTGCTGTTGTTTCATCCCTTAAAGTTCCTGCAGTCGTTTTAGTGTGTGCAGCGTGTCTCTCTCATCCATATAGCTGGAGAAAACTGGGTTCCACAGCTCGCCCTGGTGTTGTTGTTCCTGAGACAAAAGCAGATACACATACACACATTTTGTAGTGTGTTTTCAAGCCCCATGCTAAGGACAAGAGATAACCGTGCAGGCACGTTCAGTCTGAGCTTCAGCTCTGCTGCTCTCCTTTTTTTTTTTACATTTACATGTTGAAAATCTGAAGATAAAAAACACCAAACTAGTCAGAGAGTGCAACAAACTGATATTTCAATTTGCATGATTTCTCCTGTTTTATTATTATTATTATTATTATTATTATTATTATTATTATTATTATTATTATTATTATTATTATTATTATTATTATTATTATTATTATTGTACAGGAATAATTAACAGAAATAACAATTGAGATGTTCCCGATTAAAACTTAATATATAAAATATCATAAATAAGTAGATAACTAGATCAATGTTACACCTGTTTTCAAAGGTTTACCCTCACTCTCTTGAGTTCTGTTTCTGTCACAATGATCCAGTTATAAACTATAAAGAAGAATGACAACATAAAATAATAATAAAAAACTAAACAATGACACTGATTGCAAATGTTTTTATTGGCCAACTCTAAGGATAAAGAGCCAAAAGTTTCTTCTTGGCTGGTGCTCCACCGGGCTTTGTTCTTGGTTTAAACGTTTTCAGTTCACCTGTTTTTTCCATACATTTCATTCTTGAACTTCTTCCAGAAACATGTATGTTATGTTAGCAGAAACATGTTAGGTTAGCAGAAACATGTATGTTAGGTTAGCAGAAACATGTATGTTATGTTAGCTGATCTCTCCAGGTTCTCTTCTGGTCCCCATTCTGGGTCACAAAATTCCTAATGAGCATTCTTTAATTTTTCTCCATAGATCTTCACAATTGTGCCAAGACTGCATCAAAAGGTAAAGGCAGATGTCAGAAACATGTAAATATGAAGTATTTGGTTTTCGAGACTAGTTTTGCAGACATTTTATCTAGGCTTGTTTGGCTGACACGTTGCTTCAAACAGAAGTAATTGCTGTTTCTAGGTTTAGGGTAACCACAAAGCGGCATTACTTTGTGGGCTGGAGGCTGAGCACTCACTCTCTAAACACAGAGGAGTCGTTATTTCTAAAATGTTCTAACATTTTTCGATCAAAATGAATAAATCTCAGTGCAGTCTAATCTAAAGGGTGGTTCTCATTTCTTTACTTTTTTTTTTTTTAAGCCGTGTAGCAGTCGAGAGATGGCGCAGCTTTGGTAGTTTTCTCAGCAGTTTTTATGTCCTGATCTGGAAGAGCAGGCTGAGATCCACCAGGCCTCCGGACGCAGACACGATGAGATCCGCGTGACAGTCGTCGTGTGTGAGCCAGACGGTAAAAATAGAAAAGGAATAATCCTTTATTCTTGCACTCTAGAATATAGGTTGTGTGTCCTGCGTGACTGCTGTGCCATTTGCCTCCCTGTTTTGGAGAATGAGCTCGTGCTGTGAGAGCTTTCAGGATCATGCAGCGCCTGCTGAGCTGGTAAAAAGTAGATAACGCCGTAATCCTAACGAGAGAGATATATATATATAGAGAGAAACTTTTTGCTTTGAACTAATCAGACAAATCTGGACAGCGTACCAGGGGTGACCTTATTACTGTACTTGTGGACACCTGCCTGTGTGACGACAGGTGCAGAGAAAAGTACATATCCCCCAATAAAAGAAGATTAAACTGAATGGTGAGTTGAACTGAAACATTCCACCTCTCTCTGTTTTAAAACATCTGTGGACTTTTAAATATATTCTCAGCATTTGCAACATCAGCCGAGAGACATCTCTGTCTTCACTCTGACCTCACCCAGACTCGACATGGCCACTTAAAAGGTGTTAATGGTAACAATGTAACATCATATCCTTTAAATCCTTTCAAAACCATAGTGGTCCACTGTCACCAATTTACAGTATGTCTGAATTTCAACAGCAGGATTTGATTCGAAACCTGGTGAGTCAAGCTTTCTATGTTGTGGTATGAGTTTTAACAAAAAGGCTACAGTGTTTTTTTTTTATTATTATTATTTATTTATGCATTTTAACCCAAATTAGCCCCTGCAGGTCAGCCAGGCTCATCACACAGCAATGTGCTAAATTTGAACAGACATTCTGCTTATGTACTTATTTTTGTATGACTTTGCATGCGTTAATTTAACAAGAAACTTGCTAGATAAGGCAGATATGGTGCTGATCCAGAGGGTGAGTCCGGGGTGAGGCAGAATGTCCAATAAGTCTTCATCCACTCAGGATCACAACGCATCTGGCTGAAACTCCCGAGAAAGTTGTCATTTTCTTCCAGGAATAACTTGTTAAAAAAAACCCTGTACATTTCTTATTATATTACTCTCGTTTATTATTACGTTTTCTTATCATCACGCAGATCAGGAAGTCTAAGGATCTAATCTGTGACAACAAATAAGGAATCCCACCCTCCAATAATAACACCAATTGGAAACGAGTCAACGTTGCCACAACTTAACCTGCACCTAAATCTGCTTTTAGCAGTTATTTAGTGACAAATCTTTATTTCTACAGATTAAATACTAATACGTATTAATTGATATAAAACTTCTAGCAAAAAAATTGCAAAATGTCCAACTGTATGGATACAGACCCTTTCATCTTTATGCAAGGCCTACATTGGATAAATTAAGTTGAAAACATTCCTTTTCCTCATTCAGTAGCACCAAACTTTTTTTTTTCTTTTCTTTTTTCAGAAGACGAGACAAAGGACAACCCCAGCACTACGTGCATGCAACATGTTTACTGAAAATCAACTTGCATAAAATAAAATAAAAATCTGATTTTTACCCAGTTCTGAAATGATTCAAATATAGATATGCAAAAGCTCTTTTTTAAGGTTTATTCCTGACTCAGATGTGCAGTTGTGTTGGAAAGCCACCAGATGTAGACGTTTCCTGTCGCTGCAGAGACGTCAACAGAGATGGCTCAGTTTCCCTTAGTATCACATTTAAACTATTTGTAGGCACTAACTAACCCATACTCACAGTAACAACCAATCACCCTAGTTGTTAAGTTAATTAACTCGTTAGGTTTTAAAGCTTTTAGATGTTTTTTTAAAAAAATGCTGGTAAATAAAGACGGTTCTCTCAATCATTGCCGTGTGTTGTTTGTAGAAGTCAGGAGATTTTTTTAAGAGTCGGCTGTGCTGAAGGAGAAGCTGACAGATCCTTACACATCTTTTTTAATGAGACAAAACCAGCAAAATAAATTATTATCTCCTAATTTATTATCCAGACAGACTAATTATCGACTGCATTTTAAGAAGCTGTCATCTTCATTTCTAACAGATGATGAATTTGTTGTAAATCAAGGCATTTTTCTTCAATTCCTTTTGGACGAATCTGCGATGAATTATGACAACTTCTGATGTCAGAGTCCGTTTTTAATGTTTGTAAAATCTGTTTAACAGAAAACCGACCCCTCTCCGGGGCCTTTCCGGCGAAAGGAAAGCGAAGCCCGTTTGGAAATTCTCGCTGCCCGTCTCCTCTTCTGTCCCTGCCTGTTAGGCAGAAACTGAGACGCGGAACGTTTCAACATCCCACTGCACGCATCCAAGATAGGATAGGCTGCGCGCTTCATCGCACAACAGTAAAAAAGAAGAGAAAACAATATAACAAGTCTCAAAAGAGAGAGCGAGAGAGAGACTGCAGACAGAACTCTGAGGAATATTGTGTGAGCTATTACTCAGTTTGGTCACTTCTTTCTATAAATAAAAATGCCACGAAGTGAGAAATGGAAAGCACCGACAATAATTGTGAAAAAGTATTACACTTGTTTTTTTTTTCTTTTCTTATTTCTATACTTTGTAGCTGAAACCTTTGGATACTTTGAAATTTGAGAAAGAGAGGGTTTCAAAAATGTTTTTACTTTTAAAAATCCTAAACGTGTTGCATGCAGCTGTGTTTGGTTTCTTTACTGCTATTCCTGAATAAAACACAGCGAGAGCCACAAACAGGTAGGGGATCCTACAGTGTAACATGGTAGTGGCAGCATCATGGTGTGGGGTTCTTATTAATTGATCAGTATATGGCCTGTCAGAGGCTGCTGAAGATTTGACTCTGGGAATGAGTTTTGGTTTCTTAGACTGGCCTTGGGCTATTTCGGAGGTGAATATACATCCATAGCACACTATTCTGTATCCTTATTTAGAAAAAACAAAACAAAACAACAACAACAACAAAAAAACTTGCGAATTTTACTTTTGAGTACTTATGTACTTTTACGGTGATAACGTCAGGACCCCATTGGGTCCGAAAAGCGATGACCATGGTGGGAAACACTGTTGACTGTCTGCTGATGGGTTTTATTTTATTTTTTTTTAGCCGAATGTAAATTGGATTTACAGTAAGTTGATTCCTCAAAGCCACTTATATGTTGCTCAGTGTTCTGTGATAACTGAGAGGACATGCTTTCATCTTGTCTTCAAAGCTGTGGAGCAGGTGTGTTCTCTCTCCCCACCCCCACCCCCACTGAAACAAACCCCCACCCTGTCCTCCATCTTTGCTGTGAAGGTTTCTGACTCATTCCCCTCCAGCCCCCCCACCCCTCTGCTTCCATTTTAATAAATGTCATCCCCAATGAAAGGTAGAAGGTGTTATAAGCAGTCTCGTTATAATTACAGTCAGAGTCGGCCTGACTTTGCTTTGCTGTTGCATTCAATTTGTGGGCTCATTATGAAGGAATAAGCCCGAGCTTCAGAAGGAGTCACAAGTTCACGGATTCCTCGCTGAGGGAACTTGATCTTGACTGAGACGCGCGTGCGCTCAAACGTGCGCAGATTCAGACCTTGAGTAATTCCACCTCCAGCACTTTCTATCTTCTGTTTTGTTCTTTCAGCTGGTTTTTCAAGAGACAACTCCCCCAAGCCTGGTTGGCCAAACAACATGACCCATTTAGACATAAAGACACACCTAAAAGCCCCAGCTTTGAGCTCATGTGTCGGAATGCCTCCACTGAATTACCACTGTTTCCAAGAGGATCTGGGGCGACAATCTGAGGAAGTCACGACGGAAATGAGAAACATTCCAGAGTATTTTTTTTGTCTGCTTAAAATTTGATACCGGATTTCAAATAACTCTTAAAAACTAAGGTGCTTTTTTGTGTGTCTCGTTAGCTTTCGCTGCTAAGGGACATTTATCACAGCACCTGCAAAGCAACTGACCACAACTGTTCTTATGAGACAAATGATAATACCAAAATATTGGAGAGGAATGTAAGTGCGGGATTTATAGAAAGCTTTATTGTAACAACTACAAATTAATCTAAAGCCTAAAATGGCCAAATGTTTTATTATTAGTGTGATGGATTCTTGAGACAAAACCATATCACCTGGTTTAACTCCAGGTACTAAAACCCATAAATTTATATGTAGGAGTTACATATCGCCTATCCAGTCGTTTTTAAAGCATTGCTGTCTGTAGCGTTCACCTTTGTCTCTGTCTCTTCACAGATCTGCGTCTGCTTTTGTCTCCTGTGATCCTATGACTCATTACTCTCCCCCAAGGCTCCTTTTCTCCTAAAAGAGATCCAGTCGCCAGATTCTTCCTAGTATTTTGATCACACACGCTCTTGAGATTGAACTAGAGCTGTGTACTCACGCATAGAAGAAGAAACACTTTTCATTTAGATGTAGATGCGTTTTAATTTTCTAAATGTTTTCAAGCTTTAAGCTATCAAATGTGTGAAAAAAGGGGAAAAAAAGTGGTGAAGTGTGACTTCATTATAAACATGTTCATGTGTTCATCGAGGAGGAGGAAGTCAGCATTATTTGAAATATTTAAAAACACTCCAAACTGAACACAACATGCAATAGTGGCAGCTTCAGATAATAGTTATAAAAATTAAGTAAAACTGGCAAGTTTCAAATAGATTTAATTTCTGCTCCAGTTCTGACCAGCATTTTTACTCTGATGTCTCTGTGGTTCGCCTCAGCAGAAGAAACATGTCACCAGAATACTTTAGCATACTGTGGTTCCATGACAAGTCATTTTGTTCTTGTTTTTTTTTTTTTTTTTTTTAAACAAAATTAGTTTTCCAAACTCAGAAATGTTCTGTGGCTTTAACAACAACCATGGATCGCTGCTTTCCTGAAAACCAAAATTGTGGTTGTTTCACGATTCTGGGGCAAAAAGTGTTTTTTCAGCAGAGAGAAAGATGAATGAGGAGAAATCTGCCCCATTTACCTGCAATCTTTCAAAACGCCATCCTCCTTTTCCTGCCAAAGGTGCATTTGGCGTAGTTCGTTTCTTTGACTAATAATAACAGGATCGCTGATTTATTCTAGTCTTTATTTGATAACGACAATTTCTTGATGATTTTGATGATGCCATTTGAGAAAATGTAAATGTTTGTTTCTTTTTTGCTGTTCCCAATGTAATTTATTTTTGTCATATTTTTAATCATGTAGAGCACTTTCAACTGCCTTGCCGAGGAAATCTGCAATAGAAATGACTCTGAAGTTTAGACAAAACAAATAAACTGGACTTGACTTTATTCTGTTTCTGTATTGCTAATGAGCCTCCGCACATTCATTACACATGTGCCTTTTCAAAAGGGCTTTTTGTCAAGAAAACGGGATGTTTTCTGATTAAAACAAATATCCGTATCATTTGTCACCATTTCTAAATGTTTATGCACTTTGAGTTTTGAGAGGCACTTTTTGTGACAAGTTAGAAAATCTTTTGAAATTTCTCATCTGATTGGAAAATCTACCAAAAAATCTTATCTATTCATGCTTTAAACTCTCTGACAGTAAAATATGATTAAGAGTGAGTTTTTGTGGGGGGTTTTCAAGAATTTATTTTGAAAAAAAATTTAGAAAAAATTTCTAAAATTTTCTAAAAAATATATGTATATTTTTTTAGAAAAAATATTTTTCTAAAATAATTTAGAAAAAATATTTTACTATCTGATAGATAGTAAAATATCTGTCAGATATATTTTACTATCTCTGACAGTAAAATATGACTAAGAGTGAGTTTTGGGGGTTTCTTTTTCTCCAAAACGGAAATATAATTCGATAGCAACTTGTGGTAAGAAACAAATCTTTCCTATAATGGCATCAGGCTTCCATCCATCCATTCATTTTCTGACACCCTTGTCCTTAGTGGGTCAGGATGTGCTGGTGTCTATCCCCAGCTAATGTTCCGGGCGAGAGGCGGGTTCAACCTGTACAGGTCACCAGTCTGTCGCAGGGCAACACAGAGACAGACAGACAGGACAAAAAAATCATTCACACACATGCCTAGGGAGAATTTAGAGAGACCAAGTTACCTAACAATCATGTTTTTGGACTGTGGGAGGAAGCCAGAGGACCCACAACATGCAAATTTTCCCATGGAAATGTGCAGAAAGACCCCGGGCCAAGAATCAAACCCAGGACCTTCTTGCTGCAAGGCAGCAGTGCTACCAACTGTGCCGTGCAGCCCGGCATCAGGTATGTGAAGCACCAAAACATGCTCCGTGCCTAATATGGGGTCACATTTCGGAATATTATGAACAGTAGATGGTTGAAGCAAAAGAGCAGACTTCCATTTTGGATAATTAAAGGAGATTAAAAAAAAAACCTATCCATGCTTACTTCCCCTCCTGCACACAGCAGCGCTCATGCACTGTTAAATCTTTGTCTATAAACAGGGCCTATATTGATTTCTCTTTTTTGTCATTCACATGAGCAGCTTGACTCTTAATGTCAGGGCTGTACTTTATTTTCTGATCGGGATCAGGATTTCCCAGACCAAGCAGATTTCAGGTTTTATTTGAGCTCTGACCTGCTAAATCCCTTTTTGACCGTTTTTGAGTTTTATTCGTAGGACAATGATGCACAAAAAGACAAAAATGTGCATGAGAGGTTAGACAGGAGAGGCAAGATAGAACCCAGTCTTCCTCTGATTTTTAAATAACTCAACAAAAGTCAATCCAAGTACAGTCAAAGCATTTACAGTCAAAAAATTACTGCTTGAATAACTAAAATCTCTTGTAATTTTTTTTTTTACCTATGGCAGATTGGATTGGTGCAAATCTGGTTTGTCGTGGTACGAAACCATAAAATCAACCTCATTTAAATGAATTGAAAGTCCACTAGTCCGCTGAGCTTTCCCAGTAGCCTCTCTGCCTCTCGACGCGTCGTGGGGGAATTCTGCATCGGCGGTGTAATCCGCTGAAAGATGTAGGTTGAAGCTTCGAAACAACCATTCGCTTCCACCATCCATCCATCCATCTGCACCGCCCGTAATCCCCACAAGCTGCAGGACGGCTCACTTCTGACCTTTTTTACGCAGCAACGCAATTTGTTTTCCATGAAGACTTTTGTTAGAGTAGCCATGCGACACATTCATTTATAAATTGTTGCGGTTTTGCTACGTTTCGGTCTGATCTGCTTCATGTTTCCTTCTGTTTGACACGCAGCCGCACAACCTGTCAGGAGAACGACTCTGAGAAACTGACAGCTGTCCTCCACTCGCTGACAACATCACTGATAGTGGGAGAAAATGGCCTCAGCTCACACACCGTTGGAGCGTTATGCTCGATTACACGTTAATGTGGAAATGATAAGATGTTTTCTGGTGTCGTGGCCAGTCTGACCCAGATGTCCCAGATGTTTATCTATCCATTAAATGTGAGTGTGTATGTGTGTGTGTGTGCTTGAGAGGAAATAGAGAGACAGAAAGAGAGAGACTCTCATCACATGTGTGCTTGCTCCCATGGTCCCATCTGAGCTCTCCAGTGGGTAATAAGGGACTCCTGCTGTGGGCCTGTTCGACAAGTTCCTCCTAAAATAGACCCAATTTCGTCCACTTCCCATCCATGAAACTGGAATGACAACACAAACATCCTGCTCAGAGCTCAACACTGGAGCTCTCATTGTTTGAAGTCCTCCTGTCTGCGCCGCGCTCGCTTGTTTGTTTTTGTTTTTCTTTGTTTCAATTAGTCACATAAATTTGATGAAAGGACAGTAAATAGTTCTGTCAGCTTTCAAATAGTTTTTCAAGAATAATTTTCCCATGGAAATGTTTTTGTTTTTTTTTCTAAATGATTTTATTTTGCCATTGCACTAATTTTAATCTTGCCACATTATATTGATCTGTATGAAAATACTGTTTGGTGCAAAAGTAAGGTTTAATGTATCATCATTTTGAATGAGTTCCAATCTCATTCAGTGTTTTCATTTTCATACAGTTATTAGCAGACAAGCAAGAAGTCCTCACAAAAATCAACCTGTTGTTGGAGTGGCGGCATGAAATCTTGAAATTGAAAAAACAAAACAAAAAAAATAAATCAATTATTTAATTTCAATGCATTTACTAACCACAGGGGTGAGGCAGAACCCAACATTTCCATCACATTAGCATCATGTGTAATTCCTATTTCTTCAAATAATCAAGTTTGCAAATGGAAAATTTGTATTAATTTAAAACTGATCACTTTCGCTTTGACTTCCTGTTGCACTGGGGAGTAAATATCATGTGACACAGATGCTCATTTCTCTTGGGGAAGGTATTTCTGTGGATCCTTTTTTAAAGAGATGAATATCTTTAAGAGATGATATCAGACAGTCTGTCTGATATCATCTGACTATTGATATCAGTCAATATTAACAGTCAGAGCAATAGTCAAAGCATTAAAGACAACAGTAATGTTTGAGTGCCTTAGTGGACAAGCATGACATAACACAGAGACTACGATTCGACTTTTTGACCTCAACCACTCCCGGTGAAACAGCGAACGTCTAGCACTTTATGCCTCCTGTTGGCATAAAAGTGCTAACACTTGTGGACAGTGGAGGAGGATCTGTAATGCTGGAGCCCCTGGAGAGAAGCCACGCATGCATGAGAACAACGTGCGGCCTCCATGCAGAAAAGACCGCAGGCCGGGATTTGAACACAAGACCTTCTTTCTGCTACCGACTGTGCCACCATGCAGTCTGTGCTGTAATATCAGTCACTGAATATCATCAGCCAAAAAAAAAAAAAGCTCTAAATCCAACTTTCAGAATTACACTAGAAGGTTGATGACAATTTGCAAATTCTAACCCTTACAACTTTATCTTTTTATCGACTGATTTTTCTTTTCTTTTTAATTATTTAACTCCCAAGCAGTCTTTCTGTTTTCGTCTTGTCTTTATCTCCCTCCCTCCCTCCCTCCTGTCTCCTCTGCTCTGTTCCTTCCATCCTCTCTGTTGGGGATGTTTTCTCAGCTTGTCCCTGTGCCATCACTCAAGTGGGATGTTGTGCGGCTGAGTGCCCTTCTGTACTGTCCTCCCAGTTTTTTAATCCTCTTTTCACATGCAGTGAGCAGAAGCAAAGAATGATACCAGGCATTTATCCTCCCTTGGGGGAAGCAGACAATGATTACAGCTTGTGCCATAGTTTCCTGTACCTGTCCGTTCCCTTCTTCAGGATGCCTGCAACTTTCAAAAAACAAAAAAAGACTGCTCATCTTCCATAGAGGACCTTTTGTGTAAGTGTTGAAAGAAAAAAGGACTGTGTGTATCAAAAGCAGTGTAATAAGAAACGCTGTGTGACATTTGGCGTGTTGAATGAGAGCAAGGCTGCAGCCTGTTTCAATTCCATCCGTCTCCATAGTTTAGGAAAATCTTGAATGTAAAAATTGCTGCGTGTTGCTTAAATTCTTTGGTGTTTCTAAAGTAAGCGAAATGTCAAAGATCAATATTATTTGCAACTGAATGAATTTTGTTTACTCATAGTGCTTCGGTTTTTGGTTTTGCGCGGGTTTACAAACAGGCAAAACACAAAATCAGAAAACTCAGGCAATAGAATACCAAGTGGCCCTATGGGAATCACAGAGAAATACATTAAATCGTTAACTAATTTCTGATAAGCAGTTGCTTTAAAAATCTTCAATAAAAAAAAAACAAGCAAACTTTTTGTAAGCCTTTGATGAGATGCAACCATCTCAGTCTCCATTGTGCAAAGGCATCAGAGAAGGATTACTATACAAAAGTCACTGATCCAGAATTTATTTTTGGAGGAACTGGTTTTGTTCCAAACAAAAAGATTTAAAGGATCACCATTTCTTCAGTGCAAAAAGCAGATTTTGGTGTAGTGGGTTTGCTACAGCTCTCCTTTTCAAGAAAGATAACATTTCTTTATTAAAATTTAAATAGATAGATCTATTTGAACTAAAAATATTTAAGTGTGACAAAAAATTTTTTTAAAAATCTTAATCTATAAATTCCTGGCACTATATATTCATTTAGGAAAGGGCATAAATAACCACCTGTGTCATTTTGACCAAACAGGGTTAGAAAAAAATAAAATAATCACATGTATAGATAAAAGCTTCAGGGGTCCTAATGCAAATCGCTGCGAAAGATGAACTGTCTGCAAAGTTTTACAAGCAAACATGTGAGAAATCACCGTTTCTCCGTCACCTTCCTGCTACTAATTACGTGCTCTTAAAGAGATCTGACACATCTGTTCCAGTCCACGAGCCGGCTGCTAAACTCTAATTTCATCAATAGGGCATGCTTCCAGCATGAACATTAACACTGGCATAATTAATACAATGTTCTCTGCTGAGCGCCGTCTCGGGCAGACAGCACTTCTCTGCGGCTGGAACGGACATCACCCCTGTTGAGATCACTATTCATCAGCCAATCTCATTAGCACCCGGCTTACCATTCATTGTGGAATTTGGTAAGTATTCGTTGTCATAATTTATGACTGAAGTGGCGCGGTGCAGGGAGGCGTTCTCCCCGGTTTCATGGGTCAGTTTGTGTCAGAGATGAGAGTGGTATGAGCAGCTACACAGCCAGTCCATCACATCTGTCCTAATTTCTCCAACAGATGTGACCGGGTCGAATTTGGCAAAAAGGTTAACTCGTCTACAGTCTGAGTTCATTTCCACTGGCTAAGAAAATTGTATTTTTAAAAAGAATTAGTTTTATTTCATTGACATTTTCTAGAAAAACTCCAGTTATATGCTTAAGCTGCGAACTAAAAAGAGTGATTGGTAGACTAAATAAAAATCCTGTTTGTCTTGTCTTTATTCAGCAAAGAAGTCCTTTTCTGTTTCTTTTATCTGTGAGCACAGTGGGTTTACCGATGATTTTTGTCCTGCTGTTGCCATCAGGATTACACATTACATGTGTGCTGCCCCTTTAAGACTGCTCTGTTCTATTATTACACCTAACCAGGTTTGCATCCAGCAGCTGAATAGCATTCGAAATAGAATACTCAAATATGGGTCAAAATATGCAAACCTGAGATCATCATCAAGACAATAAACCCTCGCATCTTCAGAAATGGTGTCAATGCCTCTAGTTTGATGAATTTAGAAAACGTAAGACTCTGGAGTGGCTGCTGAAGATTTGTTGCTGTCTCTTCTCATACAATCGTGAAATCTTGTTATTTACTCCTTGTTTCTTTTTGCCGTTGAATCACCTACCTGGAGCTCACCTCGTATCTGCACCGAAACACTCTATTGATTCTTTGGTCCTCTGGCCTCTTCGATTCTCTTCTAGGATGCTCAGAAACATCACTGTGCTAAAAACAGCTTTTTACCAGAGGCAAACACCACACTTGTTATCTCCGGGGCTCGGAGACACAGGGACGGACTTTCGTAGACTAAACACCGGATCCGCTCAGTGAGACGCGGACACTTTGTGCTCCTGACATGAAAAGATGAAAAAGCACAATGGCAACAAAAACCCAGGCTTTCTCTTTGCATGAGGTTGTTACAAATTCTCTGTTGTAAGGATAGTTTAGATTTGGATTAAATTAGTAATAAAGGGGGGAAAAGAAACAATGTGAATTTAGAGCAGCATGTAAATGTATTGATATGTTTGTTATATCACCCATCATCCAATGCCAAAACCTCCATTGATTAGGTAATTGTTCCATACATCTTCTATTGTGAAATCTACATTTACCTACCGGGGGCTTACCTAGTGTCTCCTCTGAAAGGCCCAAGCTTTCCAGTGGACTTTTTCTGAAAATGCACAACCAAGGGTCTCACTGACCTCCTCAGGAGCTTGTGGCTACTCTGACAAACTCAGTCTTCTAAACGCAACTTATGTAAACGACATATATTTAAAAAAATTTTTTAACACAAACTGTACAATGCTAAACACAGCACAATAGTCTTTCTTAAATAATTTAGGACGATAAACTAGGAATTTTTCTTTAAAATACTCCTTGTGCAATACGGCCATTAAGAAAAACATCCAGAAATATAGTATGTGAGAAAAGGACGCTAAGCAATTATTAATACATAATGGAAGAAAGTAACAAGGTAATGGGTTCTTGTGCAAAGCAGATTGGCCCTGATGTGCTCATGGGTGTATAATAGACTGCTTCACTAATGTCCTCAACGAGAGATTGGGTGTCCAATCTGGAACCCAGCCACGTGCTGAAGTGTCCGCCAGGAGCACACTTAGCCGCATCACTATGCATATTGGCGCTTCTGTGAGAATAACACGTCTGCATAGAGTAAAAGGGGAAAACGCTGAATGGCTGAATGAGTGTCTGCATGTGGGTGCATGTAATGTGTGTGTTTAAGTTTTGCTGCTGCAAGTGTCCAGGTTCAGGTGTTTGTCAGATGCACTCTCAGTGGGGCTGTGGTTGCCACTAAGTATATCTCGTATAATCATGTATTGTGTGCTTTTCAATGATGTCACAAATGTTACCATCATATATATATATATATTTATATAGAAGATGAGCAGCATCTATATATTTATATGGATATGTAGTTTGTTGTGGGTTTGTTTGTTTTTTTCTCTTTCTGTAGGTTTAGAGGCAGACTTCAAGCGTGTCCATTTATTTCCTCTCTATGCCTCTTTCTCTTCTCTACTTCTATCTCTCTTCCTTTAAAACCTTTTCACCACCTTTCTCCGATCTTTTTTTTTTTGTGTGCGCCTGTGTTCATCACATTTGAAATAAACCCTCTTGAATTTCTAATAAAGTTCTGCAAACATATCAAGTGGAGGGTTATGGTGAAAGCAAATATGTTGGGTGTTAACTTGACACTCAGACTACAATTCTGATTGCCACACTTGCCAGAAGTTTTTCATCTAGTAAGAGAGTTTTGGCTAAAAGAGACATTAACAGCCAATGGCCAAACTTCCTCACCGATTCTGAAACCTCATCATTCAGTCAGTGTGGCTGTACAGGAGCTAAATCAGTCTTTAAACCTCACCAACCCATTCATTGGATCTCATTGGTTTCCTGTGAAGCATATGTCTTGATTCTTTACAAAGAGTCAAGAAGCTTTTAGTGTGTTTTTCCTCCTTCATCTCATAATCTCTCGTTTCAATCAAGTCTCCTCTGTGACTCTTCCTTCCCTTTTCTCCTCGTTCTGTTTGCTTGTTCCCCAGTGGTGAGGTCAAGGGAGACGGGGGGTGGGTGGGTTGCATGGTCTGTCCTCTCCACTGGAGCCACTTGGAGTGATGAACAGCAACACAACGCTGCACAAAGCCCACCTCCCCCCGTATCCCCCGGCTTAAAGCTGCAAACAGAGTGAGGAAGGAGAAAGAGTGCGAAAAGGCAGGGGTAAGAATGAGAAATGAAGAGCAGGAGTAAATGAAGAGCAGTGAAGGAGGCTTGCCGCAAATGATGGACACAAAAGGTCAAAAGATTTGCAGTGCAATTGCCGGCCATGGCTTGTGTGGCTATTTTTGATAGGATACTATTGCCTGCTGCTGAGATCAGATATGAGTTCACGTTTTTTTTTATTTATGCTGTGGTTTCCAGAGATATGCCCCCCTCGAAGAAGGAATTTGTGTTTGCTGTTATAGAGGTTTTTTCTTTTTTTCTTCTTTTTTTTGAGAAACATCTGTTCCTTTCTGCATTAGGAGCAGGCAGGGGAAAAAAGCAACAATATACACAAATCTATTAGACCTAAACGGTGTTGATGCGGTTTGAGTTGAGTAACCAACACTTTCACTTTCAATTATGAGCATCTTGGTGTGGGTTATGCATTAAAAATGCATCAGACTCAGCTGTAATTATGATAGCTCAGCCTGTTGCCAGTTATACATATTTACAGGAGAGCAATGCAGACAGCTACAGACAGTTTTAATTGCATTTTAATTCCCCAAGATCCTGGACGGAAGAGAAAGAAGGTGAGAAAATAATTTCACATGGAAAAAATGTGAGGCTGTAGTAAACAAGCGAAAATATGACGTTTCAATGATTAGAAATGTGGCAGCAGTGTGACACTGCCAGTCTAATTTGATACTTACAAAGCTTTGTCGCTGGCATTTAAAAAAAAAATTATTTTATTTTATTCTGCCATTGCCTGATTCTTGCATAAGACCGTGCTTGTCTCAGACACGCTTTTATTTCTCCCTCTGTGTCTGAGTAAATCATTTCCTCGGGGCATGTCATTAACATCATCTAAGGATGCCACATCTGATATCAGTTCTTATGATATCACACAAAAATCCATGAGGAACGGCGGAGTCCCAGAGCAAAATTCTGTGAAAGAGGTGTACGGAGTCTCATGCCGGAAGCCCATTGAAAGGCTGTTTACCTCATTTTAAACTTTGTGATTGTGAGCATGAGTGGGAATAAAAATACCAATAGGTATTTTGTTCCATTTCACACAGCAGGAGTGAAACCGGTAAACCTTTTATGGATACAAACTTGACTAAAAACCAACCTGTTCATGATTGTATTTGAAACGTAATCAATTACAAATTTATTGATGGAACTTGACTTAATGTCGTGTTTTGATTGTTGATTCTGTGTTGCATTGTGTTTCTGTGTTTGATGTGATGTAAAGCACTTTGAAATGCCTTGCTGCTGAAATGTGCTATACAAGTAAAATTTGATTAATTTGATTGATTGATTGATATGCCAATCCAAACACACTACTTGAACGATGTTACAATATAGAAAAAAAGAAAAAAGAAAAGGGAAAGAGAATGCTTCTTGTTGTTCCAACATGCGAAAGACATTGTAGGGAAGACGGAGCAGGTGATGGAGGCTCTGTGGCTCCAACACACAGACACACACAGACTGATATTCACCCACACATGCGCACATGCTCTGTCTTATCGCCATCATAGACATCACTCTGAGTGATGTCAGTCAAATTAATTGCTCTTCCCTTCCCGTGGCATGCTTGAGGAGATTTCAGAGGCAAGGACAGTCCGAGTCCTGCTGACTTTAAAGCACAACTGTGCTGGCGCAGTAGCGTGTGAGGGAAAGCGCTGTTGACACGCTTCTTATATCCTAACGACGAGGATTAGCCTCACTCGATAAAAACAATGTACATCTTTTTTGAACTGAGATTACTTTGGAGTTGTTTTTTAATGCAGTGATGATTATTTGACAAAATAACAAGTTTTACTTTTATAATTAATCAGATTTTGACTCTTGTGGATGTAAAATCCTACAATTTGACACACATGTAGTGTCTTGCAAGAGTATTTATACACATTATATTTTTTATTACATTACAACTACACACTTCAATGTATTTCTTTGATATTTTTCTGATGTGATGAACCAATATATAATGGTGTATAATTGCAAAGGAAGATGATCCATTGTTTTCAAAGGCCTTTTCAACTAAAAAATATGCAAAGTGAGGCAAGAACCCATTATTTAAAACTGCAAAGGGTGAAACACAAATTAAAAGTTACAATGACAGCTTTGGAAGAACCATTGGAATCCTAGAACAAGATAAGTTTAGTCTAATTTAGCCTGGCCACAACCTTCTGCGTAGTTCCTCCATTGACTTGGATTGCTCCGGTAGAATTTCTACTGGGCCAATCAGCGAACAGAAGAAGTTATGACGTCAATTTTCAAGTTGTTTTAGAATTGTAGTTTGCCTGTAGTTTAACTATGGTAGTGGTGGAAGTGAACAAAGCCGTTCGGTTCAGGTCGAGCACGCTTCCAAATATTGAATTAACATTAACAGTGGTCTCATTCAGGTCGGTACTTGGTAATTTTCAGCTTCATAGCGTTAAACTGGCTGGATATGATTTCATTTTAGACAGTAAGGAAAAAGGTCTAAGTGTTGTTGTTGTTGTTGTTTTCTTATGTATGTAAAATTATGGTTGAAACTCCCTTTCAAGATTTGTCCTTTTTAAAACATTTGAAAAATATGAATGTCCTTTTTTTTTTTTAGCTGCGTCACAAAATCCACAACTTTTTGTTTGTCTATCTTGAAATTCCTAGTAAAATCCATTAAAGTTTGTGGTCTTAATGTGACAAAAGTGTGAAAAAGTTTTAAAAACCACAGATACTTTGCTAGCTACTGTAACCCCTTAAATTGATTATAAAGGTAATTTAGCTCATGACAAAAGGAGAGCGCAAGAATAATTCTTCCTAAAACAACAACAAAAAAATCTTTACAACGAAATGTCACTGCTCCCCTCTGCCTTCGTACTTCAGGTATGCCATTTAATTTCCTCTGTCAAGGATGTGAATAAATAACAACACACTGTTTATCCACAGCTTTATTGTCGCCTTCACTTCCTTTTTCCAGCACAGTAGATAAACAAGGAGAAGGGACCGTCCACAGTCTAAAATCCAGGCTTAGCCGTCATATATTTTTTTAAAATGTGAGTGAAGTATTAATGGAACAATAAAATCACACACAGCCAACAGATCCAGAGGTGCCACAGTAGTTGCACCGCTTTATTATTGCCAGCTGTTCACAGGACCAGATGGGGCACTTCACTTTGCTAATGATGGCAATACATCGCCAGATTCAACAGACACAAGAACACCAGAATTATATGAGATGGTAGATATGAAACACAGCTGATCCCATTAGGTTTTATTCCTCGCGCGCTGATGTGAAGTTAGCCCCAGGGCTTTTGATGTAAAGGGTTCAAAGCAGAACAGTCAAAAAACACACGACACAGTGGATCTGATGAAAAATCAACAAATTCACTAAACATCTGCTTGGGCTCTAATGCAAAGAGACACTTGGGAGAAATGTGAAACGTCTTTATCTTTGTTACAGGACTAGAATGAACTCCTTCCAAATCTAAACCGAAAAGTAAAGCTAGAAAACAACCAACACTGCATAATACATTAAAACCGGTTTCAATGTGCAACTCCGAATCCATTAACACTCAGTTTGCAAATGTACAGAATTTAAAGTCATATTTTGAACTACAAGGCATGATTTTAGATGTCAGACAGAAAATCTTTCTCCTAATTCCATGCTTTTTATTCCCTTTTACAAATAGAGACATGCTCATTTTTACAATTTGTAAATGTATAATTTTTGAGAGGGAGGAATAGTTAAACCAAATAAGCACACATTTCTTCTTTTTTTTCTAATCCACTCGTTTTGGTAGAGTTCATTTTAATATGTTGACTTTCTGGCATGAATATTCTTACTCTTAGCTCTGGGTCTTTGGAAGACCAGAAGATTGCTAGATCTGTTTCATCCATTCCAAAACCAGTTTGGATGTGTTCTTAGGCTTACTGGTCTGTTTAACATCCAATTTTGTCAAAGTTTCAATCATTTAGAGATGATCTGAGGTAATCTTGAAAAGTTTCAATCCATTATTCCATCCAGCTTGTGTCTCTCATCAGTACTAGTAGCAGCAAAACAACGTCACAGGAAGAGGCTACCCGTCTGAGATTTGTCCAAGCCGGCCAACATTTCTAATTCCAGCATGAAAGACAGATGCAGAAACAGACAAATTATAAAACAGCAATTTTGTAGGACATTGTTCAGCTTTTCTGATAATAGACAAAGTTCTGCTCACATAAAACAGATAAATCTCAGATTTGGGAAAGCAAAATTTTCAGTAGTTTTAAACATCGTACTAATAGAGAAAACAGACAAATTGGAGTTAGTCTTGACTCTATTTCCTACAGTAGTAGTTTCTACTTTGAAGAGTGTTATCAGTACAGAGACCTTCAAGTGCTGGTATGTAGTATCACCGATTTGAAAAAGACTGATTGATTAAGTTAGAAATTGTCCAGCCACAAGGCCATTTTTGGTTCACGTTCACTTCAAGCTTTAACATGTTATGAATTAATATGATATCTATTTATAACAATCCAACAACTGGCCGAGGTAAAGGAAGGTCCTACTAGCCTAGAGTACATCATCACAACTTAATGTAACTTTCAAAAGAAATTAGGACCACAGTTTCCCTTTAAAGAGCCGTCACAGAAATCATAAATGCATCTCATCCACTCTGTTTTGCATTCTGTCTGTAATATTAAGTCACTTTTGGGTGTGTTGTGTTCCTGCACCTACACCAAACGTGATTTGGTTAGATGCATGACCTCACTCTTTGCAGACAATTTTAATCTTGTGTAACAGTAGATCTGTGAGCTGTCATGTGATTTGGTAAAGTGCACGAGTTGTGCAGCAATTGCGCTTTATTCAGCGGAGGATGCCTTGACGCCGTGTACTGTAGAGTGCGATGTCAAGGAGGACAGCAGTGTCTGACACAGTGCATGCTGCCCGATTCTGTGGATTATCCGTCCTGGAGCCATGTCAGAATCGGTACACGCTCAGACCCCTGGCACAACCAGCACCATCTTAATCTCAATCCCAAAATCCACTCTGCTTCCAGACACGATTCTCACTTCGGAAGGTTGTGTAACAGCCACAGAAAACACAGCAGGGTCACACTCACCCGATGCAAACATGTGCACACAGTGTCACTGTACCATTCAGTCACACGAAGCGTTAGCTCAGAAGTGCAGACAGCAGCGTCCTCTTCTCAGCCAGTCCGGATGCACATTAAGCTCCTGGACTCCTAGAATAAAGGGATGAGTCAGTGAGGGAGAGTCATGAGTCACTTCTTATTTAGACTGGCCGTCTCTACGTTGTGGCCTCCTGGATACAGTCTGTGGCAGCCCAGCAGGATGGAGAAGGCCTTGCGGAAATCGGCATTGAAGGCATAGATGATGGGGTTGAGGGAGGAGTTAGCCCAGCCGAACCACACAAATACGTCAAAGGTGGTAGGACTTATGCAAGTGAAGGCCTCTCCGCTTGACTGCTCACAGAAGGGTACCATGCAGTTCAGGATGAAAAATGGCAGCCAGCAGCACACAAACACCCCCATTATCACCGACAGTGTCTTCAGCACTTTTGTCTCCCTCTTGAACGTCATTTTGAAAGAGCTCTCGGACTCCGCGATGCTGGACCCTCGGCCCACACTGTTGTGTCTGTTCTTGGCACTCTCTGCAGCACGCTCCAGGGCAGAGATCCTTCTGATTTGTCTGTGAGCAATGCGGTAAATCTGTGTGTATGTGGCAACCATGATGGCAACGGGGATATAGAAGCTTATGAGTGAGGTGGAGATGGCGTAGGTCCTGTTCAGGCTGGAGTCACAATTTTCAGAAGTGCGGAGGGATGTAGTGTTTGATCCCAGTGACACTAAAGCCTCAGTGAGCGGCTTGTAAGGTTTACCCTGGGCTTTGTGCCAGTTGAGCTGCACAGGGATAAAAGAAATGAGGACAGATAACGTCCAGGCCACGCTGATCATAACGTAGGCCACTTTGGGTGTCATCTTCCTCTCGTAGCGAAAGGGGCTGGAGATGGCCCAGTAGCGGTCCAGGCTTATCACACAAAGGTTCAAAATGGACGCGGTCGAGCACATGATGTCAAAAGCCACCCAGGTGTCGCAGAAGGAGCCAAACGGCCAGAAGCCTGCGATCTCCGTCACCGCCTTCCACGGCATCACCAAGATGGCCACCAAGAGGTCGCTCACGGCCAACGAGATCACGAAGAAGTTGGTGACTTTGGAGCGCAGGTGACGAAACTTGGTGACGGCAGCACAAACCAGTGTGTTCCCCAGCAGCGTGGTGAGGATGAGCAGCGAGAGGAAGCAGCCGGTCAGCACGCGGCTGGATGGCATCTCGTCTAAGAAGCCATTGTCGATGACAGTCGTGAAGTTGACGAGATCCATCCCTGAAGATGTGTAGGCGGGGGCGGGGGGACTGAGGTCTATGTCATACTGAAGAGTCCTGCTACATCTGCTCTGGGATAAATAGCACAAGATCTCTGTTGTCGACCCTGCAAGCAAAAAAAAGAAAGCAAATCTCCATTATTGTCATTGCCGCAATATGAAAGATGAGATGTTTGAGGCAAATGCGATCTGGAACAGACTTCTGGCCCCTGATTCTGTAAACTAGACTACACTTCATTTGAACTGCAGATGGTATCTTACATCCCACAGGCAACATTCTTCCATTTAGATATCCCAGACTGGATTCAGTGGCTGCTAGGAAATTGCTGTAAAAGAAAAAACAAAAAAAAATCTATTTTGAAGGTAATCGCTGCCATCTGAATGTGTAAGTTAGCACCTTGTGTGCATCAATGAGAGATTCATGGTACGAAAAGAAATTGACAAATGTGTTTTAATAATACATGGACCTCACAAAGGACTGTCCAGAATGCAGTATTCGTTTGTTGTTGTTTCCAGTTGTCATTAGCACTCGCTTTGCATGTGAATCAGACATTTTAAGCATTGGATGGCGTCTCACTGTAATATATGCCCACAACTAACAAATGACGGTCAAATTGCAGAGGGATGGAAGCAATATCAGCCTAATCCTATTTCCTAATATCATGCAGCTAAACTCTGCCTTCATTTACTGAAGTCAGATGTAAAGTTGCTCAGAAGCTCAGTGAAATCCAGTGTGACACCTTGAGAGCATGACGTGCAATAAATCCAGTTATGAAATTTCTTTTACTGCTTGTGCAATTTTAACAAAGTAAAAAAATGGGTGGAAATGACAGCAGCTGAGCCTCAAACTGGTAGGCCCCATAAAAATTCAACAGTATAAGTTCACGGGATGCTTCAGTGTGTCGTGTGCAGAGTTCATTGACTTACTGCTGAATCAACAGCTACAGGTATTCAAATATTATGAGATCTTCAGATTAGCTCAAGACAAAAAAAAAAAAAAATGTAGCTTCAAGGGACGAACAAACAACAACAACAAAAGAAGAATCAAATTTCTAATCTCCGCCTCTACCGTTCTATTAAAAAGTTGAAACTGGCCACATCGGCTGTTTTGTTGTAGCTTTCTATCACTTAATTTAAAAAAAACCAAGTGCACTTATGATATATTTCTTGTTAAACAAGAATTACCTCATTTATTGCTGACATGGGTAGTCTGAGTGCATGGTAATTGTTGATTTAGCCGATGTTTACTGCTGCCCAAACAAATTTTTGAGATCGCAATTTCGTGATAATCATGAATTTGCAGTGCATTCGGCAATCATCCTCGATATATGAATTTCTCTAGCAGTAACTCCTATGACTTCAGGAAATACATTTTGGACATTTTTCATGCGCCCACCTTAGTGGGAACAGCTGTTGGACGGCCCCTATCTGTTTCAACATGAATGCACACCAATGCGCGAGGCAAGGCCCATAAAGACATGGATGAACAAGTTTGACATGGAAGAACCTGGCTGGCCTTCACAAAGCACTGGACTTAACCAGATGAAATATGTTTGGTGTGAATTAGAGTGGATCTTGTAGTGGTCTAATTCACACCACTACAAGAGTAATATTACAGAAAAGTGTAACAGTGACAACCTTCCGGTTCAAATTCAGCGTCTGACCTGAAAAAAAAAATAAAATAAAATTGCATTCTAACAAAAAAAAGTCTTCTTCTGGAAGAATGGTGCAGAATTTCTATAAACACGCCTCTAAACATTAAAGGTACAGTTAGTAACTTCTACTAAAAAATATAACATTTTTATGCATATTTGTTAAAACTGTCAAAACAAGTTAATATGAGGCTAATGATCAGGGCCCTCATCCTCCTCCCTGTAGTCCAACTGCCATCTGCAGAAATACACCGCTCAGTAAGAAACGACCAATGAGACCTATAAAGAAGGTCTTAGCTTTGTCAATCATCCTTCTGTTCATGCTGCTCACTCCCTCTCCCGCTCCAGCAGTCTGTCACGAATGCACTTGATTGTTAGCATGGCCACCGATGATGGCGGATAAACAGTTTTCCTGGAACAATAAGTTGTATCTCCACCATTGGCACATTGAGCAACGCGTACACAAGGGTGACTGACACTGCTAAGACACTCGTCCTGGCTCTGATTGGTTGTTTCTGAGCTGTATATTTCTGCACATGGCAGTAGGACCACAGAGAGGAGGCAGAGGAGCTTGATTTCTTTCTTTTTTTTTTTTTTTTTTTTGCAGTCTTTCTATAGTGGCAGTTTTGCAAAGCAAATAAAAAAAACATATTTTAATAAAAAGTGACATACTGAAGCTTTGAGGAAAGTTGGTCAGCAATTTTAAGAAAGGTTTAATGCCAGGAAAGATTTACCGACTAATTACAGAAAAGGCTATACATCATTTAAAATACAATGTAAATAAAAACAGAAAATATTTTTATACAAAACTGGTTATCTTTTACACTTCATTCATTTTTATTCTATTTGTTGAGAAGGGACATTGTGCATTGGTTCATATTTTTAATAGAGTAAAGGTAAGTGAACCAAATTACAGCCTAGGTTGTAAGGTAACACTTTTATTCTCTTAAGATTTCGGTCTCATGTCTTATCAGTAACAACTTTCTTGGTTGAATTAAAATATTTTTAAATATAAGTTTACCAACGGTATGAATCATTTTTGGGTTAACTGAATGTAAGAAGCCCACAGTGGGTCAAGGCCGTCTTATGACCCATTCAGCCCATGCAGAAATCCTCATGGGGCCCACATACACATGTTGGCTGGGGATCCTGACACTCAACAACATCATAGTTATTTATCTGACCCCTTATGGAAATTAATCTGGTCAACAGATAATCACTTTACAAGCTGAACTTACAAACTGTTTCGCAGATAAACAATTTAAATAAACGAACCAATGAAAACAAAAATGTGCATTAATGTTGGATTATTCTTTTTTAATAAAAGTATTTTTTTTACTATATATATTTTTTAAATTTCTTATCTCTCCGATTTAAAACAGATTGTTCCTGCTTTTTCAAACATGCCTCTCATAAAGAGTAATATCATCCTCTCGCTGCTTTCCATTCTAATTTACTGACTGATCTCCTCACACGGATGCTAGCGCTTTTTACATGACCCATAAAAACAAATGTCTGTCTCACCGCTTCCACGCAAACTTCACCGCGCAGCGTCCATCCAGAGCGCGTCCGGTCTCCATATCTCACCAATATAAACCAAACAACGTCCCGAATTATGTCCTCCATGTACACATCACTCTATGTGCTGATTCAAAGCAAAACGCAATCACACACACACAAACAAACAAACAAAACAAAAAACCCTACACTGAAGACAGACACCACAGGAATGAAATGTCCCTTTCGCTGCGTCCTGCTGCAGCCAGAGTACGTGCGGCGTCCAAACAGAAATCCTTACGCCAGACGCCTCAAGTTTCACATGATGCTCCCATTCAGTAAAAAGCGCTGCCTGCTCACTGTAGGAAGGAAAAGCACGACTGTGGCATTTGCCCGAGCAGTCTCTCTGCGACAGGTAATTTCCTCGCGGGTCCTACCTGTCAATAGGTCAATAGCAGTTCTGATGGCTGCTAAAGCCATCATAATCAAGCTGCGTTTTTCTTGTCAACTGACGCGGTTCGGGCTGCGCTTTGGTGGAGCTTAATGAAACAAAGACAGGTGATAAAACCAGGACAAGGGTCAAGCTTCAGGTTCAAAATCGGCTCAATAACTCCACCTAGCGGAGCAAGCTAATTAGTACACAGCAGCGCCCCTTTCAGTCACAATTTAAGTCAGACAGGTTTACTGCCAGACTCGTCATGTACAGAGGTCATCTGAGTGACAAATCATGTAGAGCTTGTAAAAATAAATAAATAAATAAATAAATAATCTGTATCACTCCAAACGTAATCATGCTCAGCCTGGTGTCTCTAGCGCTGCTGCACTGTGGTTCCCTGATGTGCCGCATGAAAGAAGCAGAGGGATGCAAAAACCCGTCATGACATGTCAGCCGTCACCTTGCGCTGATGTGAATATTTCTGACAGGAGGAAGTGGAACAGCATTAACCCATTTCCTCCACAAATATGCCCTCTGCTAGATGGGCAATGACACATCGCTGATTTGTGGAACGCAGCTAACCATTTTACCAATCTTTAATAATCTTAAACTGAAATGACTGATGACTGTTTCAAGTCATGAATATTCAACAAGGTGCATTGGTGGTTTTGGGTGGTGCGGTCGTTTTAAAAAAAAAAAAAAGAGAAAGAAAAAAAACACTCCTTCCTGCATCTCTTTGCAGGAGTTTGTCCCTTTGGTCCATCACAGTAATTCACTGGGACTGTTTTCTGAGTGCTGCTTGGCTGCAGGGACATGAAAAACACAGCAGACCGGGCGGGGCTGAGAGCAGAAAGGTCTCAGAGTTGAAATGCAATGGCGCCCTATATTTTAGAGCGCTGCTGCTTTTCTGTGTTCAAAGGTGCAGCTGCCTCTGTGTTACTGATTCTAACTTTCACACCACACAGAAATGCTCCACAGTTGGTGTTTTTTTTTTCTTTTTTCTTTCTTTCACTAGATACATAACACCTGGCAAAAGTCACCCGTGTGCTTTGAACTTTCCCGCAATTTGTCATGTTACAACCAGAAACCTTGGTGTAATTAGTGTGTATAGCTAATGACACTGCCTTCAGAGATAAGCTAATTACTAAATAGTTAATTTAATAGATAACAGTGAACAAACAGCATTTTAAACACCAGCACAGCCTGGTTTAAATGTATCATTTAAAATTGCTAAATATTTCCTTATATACTGGGACACTGCATATTAATGGATGTTCACATGAAAATATACTGGTGTCTAGCTAAAAGCTAAATTTCTTCCCTAGCCTCTTGGCAGACTGATATCAAAACAAACCAAAACATGGATATTACCTTAAAGGCCAACCTCTCATCTTAACATTCACTTAAATGTGTGGTAATAAACACACGCTTTTGAATGCCATAACATTTGTAATAAAACAATCATAAACACAAATACATCCAACAAATACATTGTAGTTCAATATTGCATATATAAGTAGCTAGAAGTGAAAGTATTTTCTATAAAAACACAGTCAGATACTACTTAAAAGCAACCAAACTCGAGGATTTCCTCACTGAGGGTGTTGAATGTTTACATATTCCAGTATTCCTGAGCAACAGGACATTCTGACTGAATGTAGAAAATAATAATTGTAAAGCTGAAAACTTACCGACACACAGCTGTTCACCTGTTCAGATGTATGGAAATAAAGTGACAGGCTAACTATTCATGCCTCTCCATAAATCTGAGCTTCATGGGAACGTGGCAAGAAGAAAGACCACCGTCATAATTCCCAGTAAAAATTTTTCAACTTAGAAGAATGTGCTCTAGTCAGACGAGACTGAAACGGAACTTTCTCCTCTACAGTCAAAATGCCTAACAATCCGCAGTCTGAAACATGGTGGTGGCAGTATTGTGTGTGGAGATGCTGTTTTTCCACGGGGACAGAGTTAAAAGGAAAATCAACCCTGACGAAACAACAAAACTGCAAAACCTTTCAGACTGAGGCAGAGACAGATAGCAATAGTTTGACAACTGATGTAGATGGAAACATGTTCATGTCCTACAGTTTTGCCTCTGAGGGACAAGACGGAAATAGATTTGCATTCGTAAAACATGTTAAGAACTATTCTCCACCTACTTGATAATTATTCTCCACTTTGTTCTGGTTTGACCTACTAAATGACCTACTTCAAATAATGAAATACATTGAAGTTTGCGGCTGTAATGTGACAAAAACTGAAAAGGTTTGAGAGGAGAATGGATCAGAACGTCTCTCATTGCCTTAATGATAATAACTGACTTGTGTGTGTGTCTCTGTTATGGATAGTTGCAGGCTTGGGTAGTCTTTGTGTCTGCATGTGAAAAAGGCGCCTTGTTTTCCTTTGATGACAAACGCAGATAGCTGTTGCTTTCTGCTACTTTCAGTTCTTCTTCTGCACTCAGGTTGAATAAAAGGTGTGGATCTATGAGTTTCTTATCAAACGTTACCATCACCTACAAGGCCTATCAAACCTCTGTTGCAGTATAAGTATGGGCTGCAGCATCTTGTACAGTCGTCTCACAAACATTTCCTATCTGTGCTCTGGGTGCCTTGAAGATGAACAGGTAAGACAATGTTCTGATCTATCTGCGAGTTTTCTCGAGGGCTTACATTGAGAAAATGTGTGCATGCTTGTTATTCCTAACAATTGAATTTCCAAAGTCTCAGTCTAGTTTTCTGTAAAATGCACATTTTCTTATAGGAACACAAACAGCTTTGGTTCCAACAAGTCTGACAGCAGAAATTGCTTCGTTACATCAAGAAAGGGCCCGTTATTTAAATTCTTGCAACGTTTTTTTTCCACGCTGTGATTTAACTGTCCCGTTTTAGAGTGTCCAAGTTCAGTTTATGCTGTGTGCAGGCAGTTCATTCACGCTGATCCTATCATTTTGATCCCTTGATTCTTTCTCGCTTAAAAGAACCCAAAACAAAACAAACCCGGGCCATAAAACAAGTTCATAGACTGTTAGTAGCTTCCTCAATTGTTTTTTATATGGCGCCCATAGAGAGACACTTTTTGTGCCTACGTTCCACTATGAGTTTGAAACAGCACTAAAAGGATGATCCTACCCCCCAGTACTTTGTCTAGCAGACTGTTATAAAAAATAAATTATGTCTGGGACTTTAATGCGTTTATTTGATAAAATAATTACATAGATACAAATAGAAAGATTGCCCTGCGACAGACTGGCGACCTGTCCAGGGTGACCCCGCCTCTTGCCCGGAACGTAGCTGGAAATTGGAACCAGCAACCCTCCTGACCCCGTTAGGGACAGTGAACAGAAAATGGATGGATGGATGGATGGATGGAAATACAAAGATTCCTGCCAGAACCTTTGTATTTGTACTTTTCTGGTACGCCCGTCGATTGGATGCACAAAAGACAAACAGCAGCGATGGATGACAAAGCTTCATCTCTTGACCCTTGGTTGGTTTATATTTGTTTCAAAAAATGACCTAATGGGATGCTGGAAAATACTATTATTGTGTGCACATGGCGCACAAAGGAATTAGCCTATCACCAAAGCTAAACAAGCCTAAAATGCCATCAATGATTAACATGTTGCAGTAAGGACTTAGGTCCTCAATGCAAATGCCAGCCTGAAACACTGAAACACTTGAAAGCTGATTGGGTGTAATGAATAACCCTTTAGACCAATCTGGCGGTTAGAAACAATGAGCATCTTTGTTGTTGAGCTCACGTCTATTTAAACCATGATTAACTCGAAAGAGTTAAAGTTACTTTAACTCTTTTGAGTGTGTCATTAATTAAAAGACCCACAAAGTTGATAAATGAAGGTAAAAGGTAAGAAGATTATAATCTGGCGACATGAATCGAACCAAAGAAGACGTGCTTTATGAAAGTAGAAAATGTATTTATTTTTTTAAAACAGCGTCACATCTCTGTTGGACTGAAATATTCAGTTGAAATTACAAATGTTTGCATAAATCTGACTATTGCCTGCAAACTCAAATAAATACGAATTTGAAATAAATACATCAGGAAAACTGACGTGAATAAATAATAATAATAATAAAAAAAGAGACAATAACAACTAATAAATAGTAAATATCCAAAACTCTTGAGCTGCCTAGCAGAAATCAGAGGTGTATCTTCATCTCCCGGTGTTTAGCTTCCTCATGAAGTCTATGTATTTTTTGAAAGGGTTAGGCTTGCTTGTTGTTGCTGTGGTCATCGTGCAATTGCTGTCATTCTGTACGAGGAAAAAGAGAGGTTGAATTAATTTGGATATCAGCTTTGGGGACTACATTTACCAAGAAGTATTGTGTTTTTAATGGCTTCCTTTTTGACATTTACCTGTGTATGTTTTGCTAGACTTTTCAAATTTGTCAAAAGTCTGTCAATAATAGCCTCCAGTGTGCTGTTCGTTCTCATTTCCTTAAGAATATGTCTCAGGTTCTGGCTGAAGGTATACACACATTTGGACTGTAGAGGAAGCAAAACATTGGCTTTATGAGACGACATGCATCAAAAGTGCTGAAAGTAAGGACAACAAAATTTCATTCTGACTAGCAAAAGCAACGAAATGCAGAAAAGATGGGAAACTTACAGGATGACAGAGCATGTACTTTCCAGGATTAGGAATGGACTTTAGATGTGAGGAGAAAGAAATAACATAAATAATTAATTACCTACAATGTTTAAAGCAAAGTCATACTAGTGAAGTAGTAAATGAAACACCATGTAACATTAATAATCTTTTGTACTTACCATGTTGCTGACATTCCCATCGAGTTCCTTTAGGTCAGTTATAATCTCATTGTTCAGGTTGGGGTCTGGAGTAAAATTTAAAGGAGCGCTGTGGCAGACCTGCAGCAGGACCAAGACAAATATGTATTTCATCATTCTGCAGTGATGCCTTTCTCTGTTTCGCGACAGTTTTTTTTGGTGTTTTTTTTTTTTGCTGTTCTATAAAGGGTGAGCGTCGAAATGATCTGAGTCTGCCCTTACGCTATATATAGAAGAAGCAAGAAGGAAGTCTGAGCTGATGTCACTTTTTTCACGAATGGAAACCAAATCACACTTTTTTTTTTTTTTTTTAAATGGGTGAGAATGCAAGTTGCATGTTATCAGTATGTTAATAATAATAAATAAAAAAAATAAAAAAACAGAACAGAAAGATTGGAGGAGAGCCGGAAACCACCGAAACAAGTTACTCATGTGAAAGTCAACAGGCATGCACAAATAATTTAGCTGCATTTGTTGTACACAATCCTAATATAATACATTAATATATGAAGGTCCTTTGATAGGTTTCGTCGATGGGTTGCTATTTTAAGATAGGGTTGTGATCGGACAGGAATTTTATTCTGACTTTATGACTTTATTAGAAACTTTTCCTCTAAGAGTTGTTAAAAATAACCTCTCATGCCATATGACCTCAATCTGAGACCGTGCTCATTACAATTCATTCATTCACACTGAGTGGCATCAGGGGAAATTTAAACGTGGTGCAGCTCCTATCAGTAAGAGCAATAAAAGTGACACTTTAACGCCACACTAATGACAGGCCCAAGGCTGGGTTGAGCTGCCGTGTGAGTGACTGCAAACACAGCAAGTTTGTCAGATAAAGGAAATTACTATGTGTTGACGCAGATTGAGATACAACTCGCTCAGCTAAAAACCCACAGCAACCACTACCCCAAAGCTGACTTTGAAATGATTATCAACTTGTGATGATATCTCAGTTCAACGGCACTGACAATTATAAAAAAAAAAAAAAAATAAAAAAAAGAGAAAAAAATCAAAAACTGTCATTATTAAGCACAGAAAATTGAGTTGCTGAAGGGATCAAACAGAATCACCACTACAGAGTGTGGGTGGAGAGAGTGTGGTCAGTATCAGCGAAAGACAAAAGTTTTGCTGGAAACCTTGTCAAAGAGTGTGAACAATTATTTGCATAATTATCTTATTCATCGTTGATCGACTTCCACATAATGTTTGCACATCTGAAGAGAAATTTTTGATGCAGTTCTGGCCTTGACATTAGCCAAGCAGGAAGTGCGTTAATCAGAAACGATAAATAAGAATGATGTGAGTGACACTGGGAGCCAATTGAATGCTGCACAATTAAAAATGACCTGAACCTGTTTATTTTTGTAAAGTATTAAATGAGACTATAAATAAATGCAACAGAAATGATTTACATTAAATTAATCTCTGTTGTATTTAACATTTAATTTGAATTATTGATAATTAAAGTATTACTGTTGTGTCGGCTGCCTGTGGCGGTGTTTCCAGCGGTAAATTAAACTTTATTAAACATCATACCTCCATCTGTGATTTCTTGTCATATAGAAAGCATGACATTGCATATTAAGGTAATACTTGAAGTGAAATACATGACTGAAGTTAATATTATTACTAAGGTATTTCTTTTTTTATTTTGTTTTTATTTTATTTTATTTTATTTTATTTTTTACCAAACTACTGGTTGGACTTGCTGCTGCTGTTGGACTTGTCTCCAAAGATGCAACGCTGCAGGTTGAAATTAATTGCTTTGAACTAAACCACATGAACAGTTGTAGTAAGTATGGGACAGCTTTTTATAGCTGTTTTATAATAAACTCGGGAACTTATGTAACTGTGTTAAAGGAGACAGAATGACTGTATCCATCAATTTTCAACATTTGGTTACTCTATGGAGGATTCCATGGGGGCTTGAGCCCAACTATACACAAACACACACACTTGGACCTACTGGTAATTTTGAAAGACCAAAAAGCAAACTCTATGCAGAAAGGCCTTGCAAGGTAGCACTGCTAACAAAGGGGTCAAACTCCAGTGCATAATCAAATTATTAGGCCATCAGCAGGACTCTAGAAAACTTATGTACATATTAAAGAAGTAATTCAACCATTTTATTCTGGTGTGTTGGATCTGAAAAGTGTAGGATAGTGGTGTACAGGGACTGGAGTTTGATATCCTTGAGCTAGAAAATGACCCTATACTCATTGCCTGTGTTAATGGTTTAAAGACCAAATAATTAATAAACATTAATGCGCAGAGTGGAAACTGTCTAAGCTCTACCACAGAAGCTAGCATTTGCAGTATTCTTTATTTCTTCTCGTGCTACAGCCAAAAGAGGTACAGCCAATTCCCGCAGCAGAAAATAAATGGTGCTCATGGACTGAATGCTATGCGAACGCCAGGAAAAAGTGTGTCATCTTGCATTGTGCCCATGTATTTCAGCCTCCCAAGTTGCATTTTCTTCAAAATGTTTTGGGTAAAACTGTGAGAATGAGTGAATCCATGACATGACAAATGATAAATCTATTTTGTTATTTTTGGCATAGTTTTGAATGTTAAACCGAGTTACATTTCCAGAGCCTGGTTGTCAATTATCCGAACAGTAGTCAGTTACAAATAATGGAACAGATTTCCTTTCTTTTACATTTTATTAGTGTTTGTTTGTCCAGGGTTGTACTGTTAAAAAAAAAAAATTCAATAACTAGTTCAATAACATTTTTAAAGGCAAATAATTTTGAGTTACATTAATAGAAAGAAGTGCATCCTTTTTTACACAATTACCATTGGAATATGACATATGTGAAAAACTATAGGAGCATCTGAGTCAAACCAAATGACACAGAAGGGAACTTTGAGACCTGTCTACCTGCTGTATCACTTCCGTACACATACTGCTTCGTAATGTGGGCGAACAAGACGAAGGCAATCCGCTGGCTTCTCCCAGGCAGAAAATAAATTCTCTTTAAGTTTGAAATCTTTCTTCCATCAGAAAGGTGTGGTGGGAGGGGATTTTAGATGGGGTTTCTAAACAGCGAATAAAAATAGATGCCATCTTGGTAGCAGGAAAGCTGATAATATCAAAACTTGCAGAGCCGATACGCTATGGTCATTTCCGTTTTGGGCTTTCAAAGATTCTTTCTAGATTAGTAGCTCTTTTTCTGTTACATAACACAGGGGACATTGGGTCAGAGATGAAACATGAAGCATGTCATTATGAAACAAATGACATGCTTGTGTATGTAAATATAGCTGTGTTGTCTCTTGTGAGAGTAACTAGTAATAGATGATAAAGATGAGTTATATTAAGATGTAAAAAAAAAAAAATAAATAAAAGATCGTGGGAGTTTCCCCACGCTTCTAGAAAATGGGCAACACCACTGGTGAGCCAAAGAAAGGTCAAGGGGAAAATCCTTTCTTGGACACTTGTAGGAGTGTTCAATGAAGAATATGCACTGGGGGTTTATGCAGGAAATCAGCATGCAGAGCGTTTTTCTAGAAATAGTTATGATCTAGTTCTAGTCTCTCATGGTCCACTGAGTGAGTCTCTTGGAAATTTACAGAATTTAGACATGTCTAATCCCTCGACGTAGTAAGAAAATGTTATGCTAAGTGAAATATGCACATCAAGCCATTTTTGTTCTCTGACCCGATGTCCCCGGTGTTATGTAACAGCAAAAGAGCTGTGACAACTAAGAACGACTAATCTAGAATGAATCTTTGAAAGCCCAAAAAGGAAACAACCATAGCGTGTCGGCTCTGCAAGTTTTGATATTGTCAGTTTTCCTGCTACCAAACCTTACCACTTGCATGATTTGACTCTTGACGATCAAATCACTGACTGAAACCAAAGTCTATCCAAGCTACTTTAAAGACTACTCTTACGACAAATAGAGATTTGTCTTACTCGATTTAAGACAAATCTTTCAAAAAAAAAAACAACAACAAAAAAAAAAACAGCAATCAGCCAAATCTATTTCCTTTAAATATTCCCTATCTCATCTCTGAAAATCTCAACATGACTCATGTTCTATGTGATCTGGGGAAGCTTCTTGCACTGTGTCGCACTTGTCAACATGTGCTATGTTTGTCTTGACACAATCAGTAGGTTGTGGATGAGATGACTGTGCACTGTAATAAACCAGGCAGTTGTTCTTTGCACCCCGGGGAAATCTTCAAACAGTGACAAGAAAATAGAAAACCGGTGCTTAGTATTCAAAATCCAAGCATCAAAGTTACACGTTTTCTCGGTTGCTCAGTAAAGTACAGTTTCACTAGAAAGCAGGTGTAGCCTTCACTTTTGTCATCTTGCAAACTTTTTCCGTCAATAGATTTGAATGTGTTTTGCCTTTCAATTAATCTACACACACTTGGCCGTAAAGATAAGGAGAAACGTTTTGTAAATGTATGAAAACAGCTGTGACCAGCTTTAATATTCACATGCTTTACAATCACTCTCATAACTCAAGTGCATCTGATTCCCACTCATTCTCCCTGGTAGGCTTCTGCAACTAAAGTTGTCCTTTTGATGTAAATCCAGTCAACTGGACACAATTTGGGCTGAAAGACACTTGTCTATGCAGGATCTCACTGTTGACAGCACATATTGGAACAGTGAAATCATAGGGATTGTCCGACTCTGACACCAGATTGTGTGAAATGGGACCATCGAACTAGGAAAGTATAAAAAGTTATTTGGTTAATAAAATTGGGAAAAGCTCTGACCCTCTGTTGATCTGACAAACTGACAAAGCTAAGAGCTCCAGTGTTTCCATGTAAAGAAATTTACCTTAGAGATTCTGAGACCAGGAAAAGGACGAAAGCAAGACACACGCGTTTGGTCTGAACTACACGTCTGCAGGACATGAGATTTGGAGACGGCAGCCTCACATCGTGTGGGAGATTTCTACCAGATACACGGTTATCTGTTCTATGTTGTGCTGTGATAATGTTCCAAAATCTCCAGGATGTGCCCCACCTCCAGTCCAGATACCATTACGAGTAGGCATGTCACAAACCTACACAGATTATTTGAGCACATTTCTGCCATGTCAATATAGGTTCCCTTGTGTAGATAAAAAAAATCCCCAAGTTAGAATTGGTCTGTAAGTGAAAGAGTGTGGATTCTTTCTGCACTCCCTGCCTTTGCAATAAGAGAGCAAGAGCTTAGTTAATTCTGGCGAAGATGTTGAAAAGCAGACCATGAGATCAATGATAAGATACAATACAAAATCAAGTACCAACATATGGGAGGACTTTGTTCAGTCTTCTTCCATGAAGTTGGAATTTCTGACACTGGTAGTCGTCTACTCTGGGCCATTTGCAAACTTGTGATGGATACAGAGAAGGAAAGTATTGTCTTTTTCTGCAATTATACGTGGATAATTAGTTCACGGAAAAGGCCTGATGTGTCTCTTTCAATGTCTGTTTGTGCGTTGAACCACTAACGGAGGTAAAGTGAGGCAAGTCGAGACTGCTGACTGCAAAGAAAGGGAAAACTTTGGTCTAACCATGAGAGATGGTGTGATGATAAGGTCCTGAATCTGATAGTTCCGTGAGGCAACGTTAAGCCTTTCAAAGTCTACCTTGCTTCCATCATCATCATCATGTAGGTTCTGCAACATGATTTCTTTTCTCATGAATTTTACAGCTCATGGAGATGATCTGTCACAGAGTACTGACAGGAAAACTGCTGTCAGATTTTTTTTGTGCCACGCAAATATAGAGAGGCGATTGGTCGCCCACTTAGATTTGTCATCAGTTTACTTTTTACAGTTACCTTTTATTTCATAATAAATGTAGTAAAGTGAATGAGCAAAAGTTTAACTTAAGTTGACATTTGTTCCTTGGTGTTTATTTTTAACAATCATAAACCACGGCTTGACTGGTTTCAGCAGCAAAATCACAAAAAGATAAGGTTTCATTTATTAAGGAGCACAGATTTATTTAACTGTAACAGGAGACATATCTATTTTATTTTGGGAATATATGCAGTAACATGTAAAAAAATGCAATTTTGAAGGATTTTTGTTTTTTAAATACATAGTAAAACATTTTATTAGAAAAATCACATTTATTCTAAAAATACACATGAAGCCTGGGCGCAAATTCAAACTGGAAGACTCTTTAGCCCCACCTGGCTCGTCCTATCGGAGCATCCCGCCCATCACCGCTGTCCTATCAACGCTGGACCAAGCCACGTCACGTCCAATCGCCTTCCAAGGCCCAGCTGAAAAGGACCTCCATCCATGGCGTCTTCCGCATCCCAACCGCGCTCAACCTGTTCAGCCGCACGCCTCAGCTCTCGGTCAAATATCTCACCAGACCTCTTTTCAGAGCGACTGCTCGCCCCCGCACCTCTCATGTCCGTCATAAAGCCGCTTAGCCGCGTGCTCGGCCGCTTCTTTCCCTCAGACGCTCCCCAGATGGAAGAGAATCCCTGGACCTCATTCATTCCAAGCAGCTTCTCCCGCCGCTTTCTCGCTGACTGGGATCCACCGTCACCTGCTCCAGCGCTACCCACTTCACGGCCTTGGCCGGCTCGCCAGGTCTCGCCGCACCGACCTACGCCAACAACTTCACATACTTCCGTATAGCCGCTATCAGCCCGGTCATCCGCTCCTTCCGTCGGATTTCCCACGCCACGCCCGCCTCGGGCCTTCCAGGTAAGACGTATCCTCACATATCTCATCCATGTTTCAATGTTAGGAAACGAGGACTTTTTTCTTAGTCCATCTCCCTCCCGAACTTGCAAGCCTTATTCGCATGCGTCACCCAGGCTGCGCTTTAAATGCTTCAGAGCTTTACCGAATAAATGCATAAATAAATCAGTAACTAGTAGCATCCCTCCCAGCGGCGACAAAGCGGACCGCCGACTGCGTTTCTTCAGCGCCCGGCACCTAGTAGTAGCCTCTGTCATTTCGCAGGCATCAAGCCCCACATACTCCTCCCCGAACTTTAGTACGCCCGCACCAGACATTCAGCTCCGCTTCTCGGTCCGTCTCAAGTCAGCGGCCGTGCCCCTCCACATTCATTTGCAAAGCGGTATTATTCAGCCACCCAGCTACGTAGAGCCGCTCATGGGTTGTCATGGTTACCGCATTAATTTCTCTGTTTCAACATGTGCCTTCAGAGTCTCTGTGTCGTCCCTCTCCCCTTGATTTGCCCCAGGTGCTCTCATTCCCTGATTACCCCGTGCTTTGTACCATGTCTGAGTCCCTGTCCTTCTGTTCGTAGCTGTCGCTCGTCACGTCTCGGTCCATCAGTTCACCCCGCTCCTACCCGTCTTGAGCCCTGGTTTCCACTCGGCAGTGCTGCCTGGGATTTAGGATAATCTGGACTACCAGACTATAAATTTCTCCAAACATCATCGTTTTACTGCTACTCGGTTCCTTGCACCGCCTCACCACCCGCCACTACAGTTCATGACGCCGTTCGCGTTGTAAAAGCGAGGTGACTGCATGGACTCAAGCCGTAAATTATAGCTCTAGTCTAACTGTGCTCCTAGTCTCAGTAGTCAGTCATATGCGCTGTAGAATGTGAAGCCGGCTAATAATCCCCCAGGTCACATCGGTACCAATCAGCTCAGAGCTTCTCCAATCGGTAACCAAGTCATCACGCCAGGGCCATCATCGCATCATCGTTTCTCATCAAATTTTTGCTTAGAGTCCCATTCACTACCCATCAAAGGTAACTTTAAATAGAAGGTGATGTCGCATTAACCTCAAAGGATAAGCGTCCGGCGTTCGAGCTTCAGTAATTTTCCTGTTACATAATGCAAAGGCTAATCGATACCTCACGCTTTCATCACAGTCGTGCTGTTCCGAGTGAACTAGAAGACCTTAACGATCTGGCAGCGGTTTTCACCAGGCTAGTTATCAAATATCCCTTTTCTTAACTTAGGTTTTTAGGATTGGCTAAGTTGCTTCTGGGTTTCTCCTTGCTAGAAGCTTAACTGCGTCCCCCCAGGCCTAGCGGTACGGTGAGCTTGTAGGGTATTGCCTGCCCAGAGAAAGCAGTGCCCCTCCCCTCCCTCTGAACCGGAAGCCGTCTGTCCCCACCCCAGAAGTGCCAATCTTGCACTCTTTCATACATAGGGGCTCGCGCTTTTCACATATCCGTGTCTCCCCGTCACTTTCACAGTTAAAACCGTTTTATTCATTAAATGTTGCAACCTGTATCCCGAGCTGCCTTCAAACGCAACTTGAACACCGAGACGCTTGCCGGGTTTATGCAACAGTGAAGGAGACCTGCCGCCGGTTGAGCCATGCATGTGCATTAGTCATAACAAAATACAGAACTCTGCTAAGTTTTCCCCAAGTAATCAACTGAGTCGAGTACTACTGCCAGATGCCGGTAATCACAGACAAACATGCCCAGATAACATTACAGCACCCTAAGCATGTTAACAGTAGCCTGCGGTTACCGAGTCGTTTCCCACGTTCGGCTACGTAGATTCATTTTGCCCCTCAATTAGTCTTTGCCATCCGATAGCTCGGCGTTCTCCACCAACAGTAAATTGCCTCGCATGCTGTCATTACAAGCTCATGCCCTGCTGGCACTTCTAGGCTTCATCTCTCATCAAAATAAATAAATCGCCTGAATTCGACGTTATCCCCAGGCCATCCTGTCCTCTTGCTTTCCCAGGTTTCACTCGCCCATTCGTTCCAGTCCCTCTTCCGAGCCAATATCCTCACGGGGGTGAATCAGCACCTTCTTGTCGCCGGGAGTCCCGTATCGCATTTCCTCTCTAATTTTCCCATTCTTTCCAGCCGTTGAATCCCCATGCAGCCGGTTTGCTCCGCCTCCATTTTCAACAGCACGAGTCCTCAGTTTTCTGCGAAACCCGTTCCACCCTGTAACCTGTTTCTCGAGGGGTTTTTTCTGCAAAGCGTCCCTACATCCCAGCTCTCTGCCATAAGCTATCATGTTCGACCCACAAGCCGAACCGCCACTATTTTCATCGTTATCACTCACCCTAAGCAATTCTATTGCTATTCATCAATTTAATCACGTCCGCTTATCGCAGATCCAACCTTCATCTATCAACATCCTGCCATTCGAACACGCTCTCTTCAACAGCTGGCCTTCATCTACCAGCATCCCGCCTTCTAAACCCTTGCTAATAAGCATCTCTCCCAGACTTCGTTCGTCCAGCTATTAGAGAGAGGAAAAAAAAAAAAAAAAAAAAAAAAAATCATTTACGTCAAACAGTCATCCACGTTTGCACTGTAGTTTTATACCCTATATTTCCTCAGTGTCTCAGCCTCATTTCCTGCCCCAATCTTCGCTTCATGCTCAGCCATCGTTCCAAGCCCCTGCATTCTCGCAACCATAGGATCATAATTTTATACAGCATTCAATTCTTAAGATCACGCTTTCACCAGTATTCAAGGTACCCTCTCGACCTTATGGCAACAGCTCTGTAGTCATCTCCAGCATTCTCTTCTTATAATTATATCTCGTAACTTCTCAGCTTCCCTCAGTGCCTCACAAGCACTGCGCAATTACCTGGTGGTGGTTGGTCAACCTCATGCAAATGCATGCTCTCATCCAGCAAATGTTATGCTCATTGTTGAGAAAAATGATTATTTTGTGCTTAATACAGTTAATCTTACGGCATGAGTAAAAGGTAGATTGAACATTCTTATTCCTAACAAATTTCTTAATTTTGAACAGGTTTGTGGTAAGTATCATGGGTAAAAGATATTTCGAACATTCTTATTCTGAACAAATTTCTTAATTTTGAACAGGTTTGTGGTAAGTATTCAAAAGTTTTGTTGTTAATTCATACGCTTCTTTGTATGGGATTAGACACTGTAATTCTGTGACGCCATCACGCAATTGTTTTCTTCCTTAACATCATCTTTCTCCTTTGTCCTTCACACCCCATCTTAAGTTCCATTCCAGGATGTTCCCATAGCTCACTCATATCCTTTAATGTCCCTGCGTAGTCTAACCATAGTTCTAGCATCTCATCTCCAGTAGCAGGCAGTTATCTGGAGCAACCCAGGTTGGAGATACAGCCTTTGGATCAAACTCTAGGGAGTTCTCATGCCGAGCTCACACTGGCATCGCCCACACTCAGAGTTTGTGTGGGGGAATAAAGTTGCCTCCCCTGACTCACTGAAGTATGCAGCATGCCGAGGAAGTGTTTCCATCAGTAACGTCACCTGGTATTGACTTCCTAAAGTCCCAGCCCGTAAACCTCAAGTTAGTGTAGCTTCGGCCTATTCTCATTTCCCCAGTCTCTAACTCCCAGCTTCGGCCCCAGCCGCAGCTTCATTTTGGGGGATATTATTCTAATTGGCAACACTATGTCATAGCATCACTCAGCGGCACCCCCAGCTGGCCAATATCTGCCTGCATTCAGTCATTTCACGCAAGGCGGCGTCCCCGGCTGGCCTCCATCTACAAGCATTCAGTCATTTCAAGCATAGCGGCATCCCGCTGGCCTCCATCTACAAGCATTCAGTTATTTCAAGCATAGTGGCATCCCCTGGCTGGCCTCCATCTACCAGCATTCAGTCATTTCACGCACAGCGCCGCCCCCAGCTAGCCTTCACCTACCAGCATTCAGTCATTTCACGCATAGCGGCATCCCCGGCTGGCCTCCATCTACCAGCATTCAGTCATTTCACGCACAGCGCTGCCCCCAGCTAGCCTTCACCTACCAGCATTCAGTCATTTCACGCATAGCGGCATCCCCGGCTGGCCTCCATCTACCAGCATTCAGTCATTTCACGCATAGCGGCATCCCGGCTGGCCTCCATCTACAAGCATTCAGTTATTTCAAGCATAGTGGCATCCCCTGGCTGGCCTCCATCTACCAGCATTCAGTTATTTCACGCACAGCGCCGCCCCCAGCTAGCCTTCACTTACCAGCATTCAGTCATTTCACGCATAGCGGCACCCCCGGCTGGCCTCCATCTACCAGCATTCAGTCATTTCACGCATAGCGGCATCCCGGCTGGCCTCCATCTACAAGCATTCAGTTATTTCAAGCATAGTGGCATCCCCTGGCTGGCCTCCATCTACCAGCATTCAGTTATTTCACGCATAGCGGCATCCCCGGCTGGCCTCTATCTACCAGCATTCAGTTATTTCACGCACACCGCAGCCCCCAGCTAGCCTTCACCTACCAGCATTCAGTCATTTCACGCACAGCGCCGCCCCCAGCTAGCCTTCACCTACCAGCATTCAGTCATTTCACGCATAGCGGCATCCCCGGCTGGCCTCTATCTACCAGCATTCAGTTATTTCACGCACAGCGCTGCCCCCAGCTAGCCTTCACCTACCAGCATTCAGTCATTTCACGCATAGCGGCATCCCCGGCTGGCCTCTATCTACCAGCATTCAGTTATTTCACGCACAGCGCAGCCCCCAGCTAGCCTTCACCTACCAGCATTCAGTCATTTCACGCATAGCGGCATCCCCCCAGCTAGCCTTCACCTACCAGCATTCAGTCATTTCACGCATAGCGGCATCCCCGGCTGGCCTCCATCTACCAGCATTCAGTTATTTCACGCACAGCGCCGCCCCCAGCTAGCCTTCACCTACCCGCACGCCGCTATTTTATGCCGCAACGCTCCCCTTTCTGACTCTCGCTTACCAGTAACAAACCCCTTTATGCTTCACCGCATTCTCAGCCCTCCGATTACGACATTTATCCCTCGGCCTCGGCCCCGGCCTCAGCCTCCCCTTTTGGGGGGATGACATTCCTATCCTACATCGGGAATGCTCATCCGAGCTTATTGCAATTCACAGCTTGATGACCACAGCCGGGGCCCGAGCGCCAAAGAACTTTAAATTCATTTCTGTCAATAAACCTTTTTAATCGCTGTTCATTTTCTCTGTCTGAGTCTCTCCAGATTGAAATGAAGCCTGGGCGCAAATTCAAACTGGAAGACTCTTTAGCCCCACCTGGCTCGTCCTATCGGAGCATCCCGCCCATCACCGCTGTCCTATCAACGCTGGACCAAGCCACGTCACGTCCAATCGCCTTCCAAGGCCCAGCTGAAAAGGACCTCCATCCATGGCGTCTTCCGCATCCCAACCGCGCTCAACCCTCCTCCACCCCTTCTCCACCTTCCCTCGCCCAGATCCTCAAGCTCGCATCCTTCTCCGACCTCCACCACCAGGGCCGGGTCCCGGGGGGATGACATTCCTATCCTACATCGGGAATGCTCATCCGAGCTTATTGCAATTCACAGCTTGATGACCACAGCCGGGGCCCGAGCGCCAAAGAACTTTAAATTCATTTCTGTCAATAAACCTTTTTAATCGCTGTTCATTTTCTCTGTCTGAGTCTCTCCAGATTGAAATAGTTTTCTGTCTTCCGAAAGAACTATCAACAAATAATGAATATCATGCATGTAATAATTTTTATATTGATTCATGAACATTTTCCATCTTTTTATCAATCATAATTCAGAACAAGACAAACTAAATCCACGTAGACAAACATGAAAACCTCTAATCTAAAAGTCAAACCTGAGTGCAAACCACAATATTATTATTATTATTATTATTATTATTATTATTATTATTATTATTATTGCTACTTATTTTTTAGTAGATTTCTAGTAGCTACTTTAAAGGCAGATAAACAAAAATATGTGGCCTGCTTAAAGTTTGCGTTGAATGAAATGTTGGATACTTTGGTGCTCCATCTTGTTTTTCAGATTGTTGCCTTCGGTGTTATTTTCCATATAACACTGGTCCTTGAGTGTTTTAAATAGGAATGGGTTAATTCTACCGGAGTCAATTAATATCCATAATACAAACACGCATTGCCATTTCATTTTAATGTCCTTGTATTTTGTACCTGTAAAATAAATTCTCACTTGTGCATTTTAGGACATTCTTGGAGGTGATTGCTATGAAATAATTATTCAAGAGTACAGATGATGAGATCAAACACAGTCAGAGTACCAGGAGAGAAGCCACTCCTGCACGGTGAGATCATCCAGAGAGATCCCAGGCCAGGATTCAAACCCAGAACATTCTTATTGCAAGGCATTGGTGCTACTTCTTTAACATCCAAATTTATTGAATGGGTTTATTGTACCTCATAGGTCATCGCACAGCACATAGTGAAACAAGTAGACAAGACATCAACCTTGTGAACAATGTAGGTGGCTATGGTTGTCAGACATACTGTAAGCCTACATCATCCGTTCGTTTGTCATTGTGTGTAGGTGGCAGCATTTTCACCTTAGTTTGTCTCATCACACCGGTTTATAATTAAGGTATCTTGGTTTTGGTATTGCTTTGAGTCATGTGAGGCAACATTTGTGCAACCTTTTATGCATTCCACATGTCTGTCATGAATGAGAATTCGTTCTAAACGCTGTACTTTTATGTCATGTTGAAACAAAGATATGAGTGAAAGTTGCACAAAAAAGAAACTTAAAAAGTGAATGAAGGTTAAGAAAATATGTTTAGTTTAGCAAAAATGACATTTCAAGCGTTCACTTTACTTTTTTATGTAAGTAATAATCCAGGGACTTGTTCTGTACAGGTTTTTGTATCTCTGATCTTATCAAAGTGAAGAATCGGATGCATGCGTTCTCTGTAGCCCCATCAAGTGATCAATTTGAACCCATGCTGTGGAACATCAAGCAAGCTCTGTTTTACTGCCTGCACCATGGCAGCAGATGGTTTTCTCTTGCAGGACAGTTCTTTAAAAATGTTACTTTTAAAGTGGATCGCATGATATTGCATAAAAAGTGTCTGTTTGTCTCAATTCCAGTTGGTTTTAATCCTTTACTGCTTCATTTGAAGCGAATGTTGTTTCTTTGTAAAGTTCTTTGCTCTCTTCTCCTTCTCGTTTTTAAGACTAATTAACAGAAGTTGGCCTTTGTGTCATGTCTTCTCGATACGCAGGGAAACAGGAAGTCATGCGATCAACAAAAGAAAAGACGTCACAGAGCTTAACGTTTTTAGAAAAATAAAGCCCAATTCTAAAAATAAAGTTTGCATATTTTTTTTAGAGTGAAACTTGCTGAAACAGTAGGCAGGACTTTTTGTTTTTCAAATTTTACGACAGCAGTTATTTTCATGACATAAGTTGTTCTTCTGATAGAAGATTTATATTGAGAGCACCTGAGTGTATCTTGTCACCTGTGAAGAGGATGGTCACCGTGGGGTCAAAGTCTCACGGTTTTAGAAAAGTAAAGCCCAATTCTAGCTTGAAAGCTGCTCCAAGTTATTGAATGTGAAATTATTGCTATAGCTATGAAAGATTAATGTACTTCACACATTTTTTTTTCTACAAGTGCAGTTTTATGTGGTATATATCTCTGTATGACAACTCATGAACCGAAAAGCATAAAGGGAAGAAAAAACAAAGATGACCTTTAACAGGGAAATGTATGCAACTTTGTTGAAAAAAAATGGCCTAAATTTCACAAGCTTTCACATTTGATTTTTTTTTTTTTTTTTACCAGTTTTACCGCTAATTGGAAGAGTTTTTTTCATTTGTACCTTAACATATCACACGCACCGAAACTGATTTTGTACTTCAGCATGCTTAAGTACGTTTATCTTTTGTATGGAAACACAGCATGATGTGGATGAAAAAGGAAACACTGTGAGACAGAGGGTCATACTGTCCCATGGTAATCCTATTAAACACACTCTAGAGGTTTGGAGCCACAATGGCTGCTATGAGAGAGCATATTTTATACCAGAGGCAGTCCAGAAAATACCAGACAAGGAGATGACATCAGGTTTGGTCAGGAGGATATTGAATGTCTTCATGCGTATTTAACAGCCACACTGACCTGTGAGCCACTCCATTACCACTACTTCTGTGAAGGACCGCTCTGCTTCCCTCCAATTTCACTTAACTCAAAGTTAGCAGCAGCTCCTGTAAATTAATCTGTTTATTTTTGAACTGTATAACATCATATAAAAAAAAAATTCAACAGTGATTCAATGAAGTGTTTGAAAAACAAGATGAATAAAACATTTGTCCATATCGGTGTAGATAGTTTATTTTTTATTAGTTCACAACAAACCAGGTCCTATATTTAGAAACTACAACAGAAAAAAAATTATCTGATTACAGCACAACAAAGTATGACTGTTCAAATCATAAATGATATGCTCCCACCAGATATAGCTTTCTAGCCTGTATTATAGGGAGATAATAGAAATGACAAAATAAAACAAAGATTAGAGGAATTAGGTAAGAAAACACAAGTTCAACAGGGCCAAATGTATAAATTTTCAACTGTTGTTGCTATGCCTCTGCTTGCTATATATAAATATATCTATATTTGGTAGTCTGCATTTGTAGTTTTATGAAGTCTTGTATCACGAAATACCAGACAAGTTCTTAAAAATAATAGCAGGCTAATGTTACTAAATACATACATTTTTAAAAAAGTTACCAGCCAAGCGACTTTGCAAAGACGATGTTGAACACGAGATGGCGCTGTGGCTGTGGCTTGTTTTAGTCCGCTCTTAATAACAAGTTAAAGAACAAGAAACCAAAACAATCCTTTGCAGCAGTTTATAACGCATGCTTATTACTACACTCGAAACCACGTTATTATTTGCATGTTTTCTGCTTAAATTTCAAACCCACGTTTAGCAGAAAGAATGCCACCGAAGGGAAAAGGTGGAAAGGGTGGTAAAGGTCAGTGACCCACAGCGTACCTTCTGTTTATGATGTGTTTTAATCTGATATTGTAAGCTGCAGGTGCTAGCCTGTAAGTTAGCATACACTGCTGCACTTCAGTGTAGTGAAAGAGTTAGCACTAACATTACTCTGATTAACGTGTTGCTCTCCACTGTGGTGTGACGTGTGCTGTGGTGTTTTCTGTGTAGGAGCTGCTTCAGGAAGTTCGGACGCTGACAAAAAGGAAAAAACGCCTAAAGGAGGCACAGCTGTTAAGGTATCCACTAAATATACTTTAACCCCAGCAACTCTGCAAAAACAATGCCAATACACATGGTTATTATTGAGGGGGTTTGTCACATTTTGTCTGACCCCTAAAACATTTTATTTTATTTGTGGGTCATTGGTGTAAAACCTGCACATATTCCAACGTTATTATCACAACATTAATTGTATTATGTTTGAATTTTGGTTAAAAGACCAGCACAAAGGAGCGTATAATTGTGAAGTGGTAGGAAATGCGTAGATATTTCTTTCTAGAACCACCTTTACAGTGCTGAGCCAAACTGGAGTAGGTCTGTTTGGATCAGGTCCCAACTCTTTCCACAGAGTCTCATCTAAATGTAGGTATGGACTTTGACTAGGCTTTTCCTTGACACATGAGGAAGTTTTCTTCCAGGATAGCTCTGTATTTAGCTCCATTTATCTCCCTGTCAATTCTGACCGGTTTTCCTGTACGCGCTGAAGAATACATTATGCCCACAGCATGGTTCTGCCTCCATTTATCAACTTGGGGTGGATTGTTGTGGATTTTCTCAGCTCAAATAGCATGGAATTAATATTATGTTTTCTTTTCTTTTCAATTATTAATTACCGTATGCTCTTGATTTGATTTGTTTATGTTAGACAGGTTTTTAAAAACAAGAAACAAAGCAGTCAGTACGACAGAGAAATCATGTGCATACATAACCAAGAACCTAATAATTTGTTTACCAGTACTTTTCTGTTTGAACACTTATTTGATCCTATCCCTCTTCTTGGTGTTGGTCTGTCACAAAATTTCCCCCAAAATATACAGATAAATGTATATTTTGACAGAATATGAAAAAGTTCAAGAGGCATGAGAGGAATGTATAAAATATCTTCTGTCAGGTCCTGGCCGTACGGTGTCAGTAATATTGAAGAATCATCCGTTTCAGCAAATTGTATTTGTTAACCTCCCAACATATTTCTCTCCGCAGGTTCGGCACATTCTCTGTGAAAAGCACGGAAAATGCATGGAGGCCATGGAGAAATTGAAAGCTGGAGTTCGTTTCAGTGAAGTAGCAACGCAATACAGTGAAGACAAAGCAAGACAAGGAGTAAGTATGCGCACAAGCCAGCCGATTCCTTTTTGGGTTTTTATTACTAGCTGTGTATTTTTGCATCTCGATTTAGACAATTCCAGTAAGTGCCACTTATACATTCACCCTGTAGTTTAGCTCACAATTACTTTTTTGTTGATTTTCCATCATATATTTGCTTGAATGAGGTCAGATATACCTGGATGAACTGCCACATCACATCTTTTAGCAAAGTTTCTGTTTGTGTCACCGTTTGCTGGAAAACAACACCTACTGTAAATAAATGCAAGGTAAAAGTTCTGAGTGACCTTACAATGAGCTGTTAGTCATGATCAAACCATGAATATAAGATTCTTGACTGCGTCATTGCTGACAGCCGTTTTATTTGGCATCAACTCCTCTTTATTCCACCTGCATCACAGACCAGAACACCCACTCATGGTTTCCTTTGAAATTGAAAGAAACGTCAACGAAGTGGTTATATTAGGATAAATATATGTGTCCAGGTTTGAAAATCTTAATATGTGCATCACGCTTACACTCATATCAAGAATATTGCTCTTCCATGACAGGGTGATCTGGGTTGGATGACGCGAGGCTCCATGGTCGGACCTTTCCAGGAGGCGGCGTTTGCTCTACCTGTCAGTTCGATGGATAAACCTGTCTACACAGACCCACCTGTCAAGACGAAGTTTGGATATCATATCATTATGGTTGAGGGGAAAAAGTAGAACAGACTAGCTCTTTTGGAATAAATGTCACAATTGTGAAGAAACATCGAAGAGGGGAAAAAATGTATTGTCCAGTTAATCTATTAAAATGTTCACTTCTATTCTAGGTCTGTTTTCTCAAAATAAACTTTTTCATTTGTTGTTTTTTTTTACTTGACTTTAAGGCTTCTGCGATGTGAATGCCAACACAAGCAAATGAATAATTTTTGTTTATGTTGTGTTAAATCTGTAGCATTGGTTTGTGGATGAAAAGTGGTGGTACAGAAAATGTGAAAAATTTTATATTTTTTTTGTCATTCATTTCAGAAGTGAAACCTAAGACTTATGCAGGTTCATTACATACAGTGAAACATTTCAGAACTTTATTTCTTGTCGTTTTTATGGCATACACATGATGACAAACGATATATTAGCGTCTTATATCTTAGTTGTATTTTAACAGACTGAAACTTTCAAAAGCAATCCCACATTTGGTTCAAGTTACTAGATCTTGCACAACTTTGCCCAAGATGACACATCAAATGTTTTTTGGTCACCACAAAGATAATCAGACAAGATTATGCAAGTTGTTTTGTTTTTTTTTTTAATAAAAGCATGAATACTACCCAGAATGGTGCACAAAAAGGCATGTGAAATGGTTTTGCAACATTTTGTGCTCATACATTCTAATGTATGAGATGTTAAGGATGAATTTTATTTTCTCCCAAATTTTGTGCCTTTTTCAATCCTAGAAAATATTCAGATTATCCTATATTATGAAGTAAGAACCGCATCAGACCTTTTTGTGCTCAGTTGGTTGCTGCTTGGTATTTTTTGTCCTCAATGCTCCGAGATATAAAAAGTAGGTCAATGTCTAGATAATGCAACTATTACTTTCTGCTTATGCACAGAGAGATTTTGTTTGGAATATGGTATAATTAAGTTATAGTATCTCATGATAGCTAGGAGAATCAAAAAATACATTTAATTTGTTCAAAAGCAATGCTCTCAGGAGATCTTTATTCTTTTAATAAGAACTCTCACTCACACTGGTGAAAAAACATTTTGGACAAAGAAAAGTTTGCATCTGGTGCCAGGTGGAACAATAAAAACACAAGTAATAAAAATGTCTTTCTCCAGTTTAGTAATGCAGCCAGTCTTGAACTGAGCTTTGGGGATAGATGTACTGAAACAGAAGTTAGTACAATCCTGAATGGTATAAAACCTGTCAACTACTGGAGACATCTAGATCCAATACTCTATTATTATAGCTTTGTTATAAACATCATTATAATGTTATCCTTATTGATAAGAGGCTTTTTTCAAATATTTCATCATTTCTGGAGGCAGGAAGGAAATCACAGTTTTACTAAGTTATGTTAAAAGATTGTAGAGACTTCTGTTTATATCCATTATTAATACTAAGAAGTGAATACAAAAGCTGACAAACCTCACCCAGAACTGCCGTCTTATCATCAGACAGATAGACAAGCATCAAATTGAAGCTGATGGTTTAGATTTCAGTGGGCAACTTCTGCATAGTTTAACATGATTCATCTGCAATTATTGTTTTAAAGACATTTTAATATTTGACTCCTAAGGATAAAAAAGTAGTCCAGCAGCAAGTATTAGAGAAACTGTCATTTTGAGCCTGTGTGAATTAGATACACAATATATTTAAAATGATGAGTCCATTATTTAGTTTTTACGTCATTAAATTCAGGTAAATGGATCATTGTATTATCCATTTACCTATAAGAACGAAAAACAAAATTAGTGAAACATTTAGTGATTTATTAACAGTAAAGAGTACATAGAAATCATATCCAGAATACAATTGTAATATAATGTCCAAAACACTAGGCGGCAGCAGCGCTCGGGGCGTGCGGTAACGCAACCAGCAGCAGGAAAAGACGGTTGACGTTCTTACGCCTGGCTAGATGATTGGCGAGGTAAGATGGCGGCGCCAGAGGAGCCAGAATTATCCCAGGCGCAGACCGAAAAACTCCTTCAATTTCAGGTAGACAGCCAAAAATTTTCATCAACACCCTTCCATTTGAAACCTCCAATGTCGATAGGTTTCCACCCACAGCTGGTCGCTGTGAACAGGTCGAAGGATTGTGTGGAAAGCCTTTTTTTCATACATTTAACTTCGATAACGATCCCCCAACGGCAACTGGAAGCATAGCTACCAAAAAGGAGCTAAGCTAACCAACAAGTTAGCAGACTTTCTGGGACGTGGCTGGGCTAAAAAGGCGTCAATTTTGTTATATAGTCACAAACTCGGCCTAACTCTGTGAATCAGAAACATCAGTGTTTCGACTGTTTAGGAATATCAATCTTGGATTGTATCTCCATTTATCGTTGGCTACTTAACATTTGCTAAGTCAACATTAGCACAGCTGTCAGACTGACACTGAAGTTTCATGACGACTCAGTGTTTCAGATTCGTTTATTCAACGTATTAGGATGTGACAGTAAGACCTGGCACTGTAATGTTATCCCTTTAATCTGATATGTGTTGAGGAGACTGTTTGTGTGCTAGTCGTGTGAATCAAGTCACATTTTGCTCAGTTATACTCGAGTCAAATGTATATTCCATTCTCTTTGTTTTAGTAATCTAGTTATGACAGGTTTAGTCAACTGCTTTAGTCCTCTTTAGGTAACTGTTTACAAAACGATTACTTTAGTTTTTATCAGATCCAATCATATTTGGAGCTAAGTTAAAAGCTGAAAAGACTTATGGTGCTTGAACAAGATTTCTTTTTGTTATTTTTGCAATTATTTTAACTTATGCCTCCAATTAAGGTGTTGACATATTCCTTAATTGAGCTCAATTTATTTTTTATACCGCCAATTCACAACAGATCCCAACTCATTGCTCTGAACTGGACCAAAGTCTCATTCATATCTGAATGTAAAACCAGAATACTTTACACAATTAGAGAAGTTAAGTTAATATTGATGTTAATATTGCTTTATCATTGTCACAAATTATTCTATATTTGCTCAATTTTAACCAAAACCTTGTCATAGTAGCTAAATAATTGATTATTTGTAAAAAAAAAAAGTTGAATTTTATTAGTATAAGAAAAGTTTTCACTGTTAAAAAGAGTAACAGGAAATGTTTTCCTTAGAATCAAAGAGGCATTAAACTTGCCACATTTTTTTGCATTATATTTAAATTCAAGAAATTAACCAACAAATAGTTTCCCATCTATGATGACATCTGGACTAAGCAGGTTCTTATTTGATATTTGGTGTGTAGATACGTGGAAATTAAATTACCTTTTCTTTTTCTTTTTTTTTTATTTAACGGAGGAGAAAAAATTCAGGCAAATCAAATAGTTTTGGTTGACCAAAGGTTTTTAGAGTGCAGCTTAAATAAAGATGAAAGGTCGATTCACATGGGAATCACCATTCATATTTACTACCATTCAGAGTCGTTAATAAATGTCCCAAATCGATTTTGAAAAGATAAAACAAATCCACAAATCAATTAGTTCTAAAACCAGCTTTTCTACTTTCCCTTCCTCCTGACTTTCTGTCCCGTGTCCAACAGGACTTAACTGGGTTGGAATCAATGGACCAATGCCGCCGAACATTAGAGCAGCATAATTGGAACATCGAGGTAAAGTCGCATGACAAAGCGGTCACATTTTATTGTCGCTCTGTCGTCGTCGTCAGTCATTTTGCACATAATGCTGAAAAACTCCATTTTGATGGGCTTGCATGTGTGTGTTGCAGGCTGCAGTTCAGGACAGACTTAATGAGCAGGAAGGAGTTCCCAGTGTGTTTAACCCTCCACCATCCAGACCTCTCCAGGTCAACACAGCAGACCATAGAGTATATAGTTACATCGTCTCAAGGCCTCAGCCCAGGGTACATCTTTTTGATTTAAGAAATAAATAGTAAGAAGCATGTTTTCAGTTAATCAGAGTTAATCAGTGCTGTTTTTCTTTTCCCCCCAGGGTTTACTAGGATGGGGTTACTATTTGATTATGCTACCGTTCAGAGTTACATATTACACACTTCTGGATATATTCAGGTACTCATAGTGGATTTAATTACAAGCAGTCACAAATCTGGAAGAGGACTTTGGATGACATGTTGTCGTTTGCTCCAAGGTTGGCCCTGCGATTCATCAGACCAGATCCCCGGGCTCGCGTGACCGACCCTGTCGGAGACGTTGTGTCGTTCATTCATAGTTTCGAGGAAAAATACGGTCGGTCACACCCCGTGTTTTACCAGGGCACGTACAGCCAGGTGAGCCCGTAGCTATGAAAACAACAACAACAACAAAACAAAAGATTGGTAGAAAATCTAATGCATTGACATTGTTTACTGTAACTCATGCAGGCACTGAATGATGCCAAACGGGAGCTCCGCTACCTATTGGTGTACCTGCATGGGGACGATCATCAAGACACTGACGAGTTTTGCCGGTGCAGTATTTGTTTTTTTAGTCGGTTATCTAAATCAGTGTTTCCCAACCCTGGTCCTCAAGGCACACTGTCCTACATGTTTTAGAGGTTTCCCTGCTTTAATGTGCCTGATTCAACTGATTGCAGTTCAACAAACGCCTGTTAATCAGTCATCAATTGAAATCAGCTGCACTGAAGCAAGGAAATACCTAAAACATGCAGGGCAGTGTGCCTTGAGGACCAGGGTTGGGAAACACTGATCTAAATGTCAAAAATGTAAAACTAAAATAAGCTTGCAAAAAAGTCGATCCATCTGAAGGTTTTATTTCTTATCCGTCTCTTAGCTCCACGTTATGTACGGAAGAGGTCATAACCTTTCTCAACACAAGAATGCTCTTCTGGGTATGCTCAACTAGCAAACCAGAGGGTTACAGAGGTAACGGCTGTTTTTCCCAAGATTAATACGTATTTGATTATTTATTTACATAATTGTAAGTTTCTTTAAATGTTACTGTGTTCCTTCCAGCACTCCTTTTGACTTTTGCAGAAATGCACCACTCCAAGTTAGAAGCAACCAATCAGAAGTTTTTTTCTGTTTTTATCTGACATGCTCATGTACGCACTGTTCCACATGCTCATAGCAGAGAAACAACTTACCATTACAGGTGCTTCTCTGGTGTCATCATTCTAACTAGAAGGCATGAGCAGCGCATACACATACATGATTGGCTGCACTAAGACCCTCCTCTTAGCTCTGATTGGTTGTTTCTGAATGATCAGTATATTTATGCAGATGGCAGTAGGACTACAGGAGACTTTATTATTATTAATGTTATGTATTTTTTTTTATTTTATTTATTTTTTTTTTACAGATTACCTGAGTCCTATCAAACAGTCTCAATATAGTCACAGTTTTAACAAATATGTAATAAACATGTTTTGTAAAAGTTACAAGCTGCAGCTTTAAGGTTTGAAACTAACAATCATTCTTCAATGTGTGAGCGTTATGCGACCGTATAAGAAATGTTTGTCACAATGTGCACAAATATATTTTAAGTCTTATAATCTTTAGCGGTGTTAGCACTTGGTGGCTATTTGTGTTCTACATTTCACCTCTTGGCGTTCTAAGTAATATTTAATTCAGTGCCGTGTTGATTGTGTGGATACAAAGATATAATTTAGAGTTCTATAACGAGAGTTTTAAGAAACAGACTCAGCATGCTTATTGATTCCCCTGTTGTTTTTAACAACACAAGTGGTTTGATTTTTGGAAAATTAAAAACATATCTACCTTGAGAGTTAAAATAACTGTGCAGTAACGACGGTTTGAAGCGTTTAATCGAGACGATGCAACGTGTTCCGGCGTGTTTCAGTGTCCCAGGCGTTGCGGGAGAACACCTACCCGTTCCTGGCCATGATCATGCTGAAGGACCGCAAGATGACCGTGGTGGGACGGCTGGAGGGTGTCATTCAGCCAGAGGACCTCATCAATCAACTTACTTTCATCATGGATGCCAACCAAACATATCTGATGTCGGAGCGTCTTGAACGGTACCACAAATCACCAGTCTGCTTGAGTTTGAAAGGAAGCTTTTCCCTAATTTATTCTCGTAGTGTAAGTCCATAGTTTCGTCCCCAGGGAATCACTTTGGCAATAAATCGATTTTATCAACTAATCATATTTTTGGTTTTAGGAGATTTACATTAATTCATAAGCGCGTTTTACAGCTTCTTGCTTTTTTAAGTCTGAGAACAAAGTCATAGTGTCACCAAAATAAAGTTGTATCACTAGTAGAATGAAGTAGTAACTCAGAGAATTCCAACGTAAAAAATAAAGTTAAAGTTCTCCAAAATAACAAAAACAATTGTTGAGCTTTTTATGAAGTTATACTTTGGTATACGTTTTACAGATGATACTTAATAGAAATACTTTATCTTTTTACTCATCTTAATAACTCTATCAAAGCTGGGGTTTTTTATATAAACAACTTTTTTTCTCATAATTTTAAGATGCTTTTTTTTTTCTTCCTTTATTATGACTACATTCTTGAAGTTAAACAAATTCTTGCAGCCTGATTACGCGGCCGTGCAACTCACAGAAGGGATAAATGAAAATATTGAAAATACTTTCTGTCATTTGCAATATTTTTTTTACCAAAGGAAGTGAGGGAAATTTTACTTTCGTAATTAGAATCGAAAGTCAGATCTGGTCTGACAAAAACCTGAGATTTCATTTCTAAGCCTCATCGCCCAAGCGCAGAGACTTCCGAACATCATTTGTCGGGAAATCTTGACTTCCAGATGCATCCGTTTACTGGACGTCAAACATTTTTGTTTCAGAGAAGAGAGGAACCAGACCCAAGTTCTGAGGCAGCAGCAGGACGAGGCCTATCTCGCCTCCCTGCGTGCCGATCAGGAGAAGGAGCGAAAGAAACGGGCGGAGATGGAGCAACGGAAACGAGAGGAGGAGAAGGTCCGACAAAGTGCTCTTGCAGAGGAAATCAGACGAAGAGTGAGTGGTTTGGGTATCTGTTTTTGAAGCTGCTCCGCGCTCGTACAGTCCCTCCGATTTCTAATCCACATTGTCTCCAGACACTCGAAGAGGAGAAGGAGAGGAAGTCGGAGTGTCTTCCTCCAGAGCCACCGGCTGACGACCCTGAAAGTGTCAAAATAGTGTTTAAGCTGCCGAATGATACGAGAGTAGAGAGACGATTCCTGTTCGGTCAGTCTCTGACGGTGAGTAACTCCCGTTTCCATGCCCAGCAACACCTTTCACTTGCAGATGTCGACTCGAAATGCTCAAAAACTTTAGCAAATAAACTGGGCGGCACACGCTGCATTCGGCTGCTCCGAGTTCCCCACTCAGCTGTTCTCTTTTGTTTTTTTTTTTTGTTTTTTTTTTTTACAGGTAATACACGACTTCCTTTTCTCTTTGAAAGAAACTCCGGAGAAGTTCCAGATAGTCACGAACTTCCCTCGCCGAGTCTTGCCCTGCCTTCCGACCGAGGAGCAGTCCAACCCACCGACCCTGAAAGAGGCAGGACTCAGCCGCTCCGAGGTCCTTTTTGTTCAGGACCTGACGGACGATTAATAAATGACATACCTCTTCCACGTGGAAACGCATTTCCTCTGACACCCACCCACATTTTATTTTTGTTTGTTTGTTTTTTGTTTTGTTTTTTTCATATTCTGTTAAATGGCCATTATGTGTAAGGGATCACTGAGATAAAAAATTTTCTCCTGGAAGATTAAACCATCCTGCATCCAGACCACATTTAGTTGTTTACAGGGTTCCCGATAGCCTGGAAAGTCTTGAATTTTATCAAATAAATATTTCTTCAAGTTGTTCCTTGAACTCATCTTATGTTGAAAATACCGTTTGTTTTTTGTTTTGTTTTTTTTTGCTTCTGTCCTTTCAGTAGCTGTCAGCAATTCTCCCTCTTCAACAATAATTTGTCTGAGTAGCTTATTAATACCTGCTGACAAAAAAGCAGTAGCATAACTGTTCACATTCATATCTTCAAATGATCTGTTTGGGCAACAAAGAGGTGTATTTTTTTTCTTTTTCTTTCTTTCTTTTTTTTTTTTTTTTTGCTAAATATATACAGCAGATACAGCATGGAGAAGAATGAGTTGTGTGAACGCCTTGGCTTTTATCTGCTGCTAATATTCTTGCTTGATCCATTCGTCTGAATTCAAAAGCCGTTTTGCCAAATGTTTGTACAGTTTCTCCGCATTCGTTGACAAGCACAACTAATTTTCTTCAAGATGAGTTCGCCGTGGAGGGGCGGACGTATAACTAGCGTAGGAAGACCGTGGGAACCCTGGTTTGAACGAGCCATTACCTGTACATAAGTTCAATATTTAAAACCCCCAAATTGACCTTATTGTTTTGTTGTTTTTTTGCTTTTGTTTGTTTTTTGACTTCAGTCTGTCATTAAACGACCAAATGCAGGTTTGTTACTATGTAAAGCAGACTGCCTCAACCGTATGAAGTTTAAACACAATATTTAACAAACGCCACAGCTTTTACTTGTGGCTGTAACTAGTGTAGTAAAAGTCTGCCCATAGTGTGCCTGTGGTTACTCATAGATGCCTGTTTTTTTTTTTTTGTTTGTTTTTTTTTTTTGCCTGTAACACCACAATGGGCTCATGTACAAGATGTAATTTTCCAGCTATAAATTAAAAACCTTTTGAAAATGTGGGTTTATTGAGATTGTACAGCAACGTTGTGTGGCACAAGTGTCTTATTTCCACTGATTCTGGAGGATTGAGAGAATTTTTCAAAAACGCGGGGGTTTTCAGCAATGATTCACGCGTTGTTGAATTTCTTGCTGTCATAATTCCATTTTTTTTTTTTTTTTCCCAGACTCAGATTTCTAGTATTCTGATGGTATTAGAAATATTTTCAAGTAGAAATGCAAAACTGCTGGGACAAAAGAGCTAGGATTTTCTACTGGGATCAGGTTTAAAAAACACAACCACAAACAGATGAGTGATTAAGTTTATGTGTGTCTACGGTGCGACTGTGGGATTTTTACACACTCTTCTTCTCTGCTTCTGTTTCCAGACATTCCAGTCAGAATGTCATATTTATTCCAGCAGTTCTCTCCATGGTAAAAGATTTTTTTTTTGAGGGGAACTTGATTTGCAAATTTGTAGTTCTCAGTCTTTTCTTATCCATAAGTCCTAATTATACAGTTTTAAATACTTCCATACAGCACTACCTTATATTCACTTGAACATGGAAAGTTGCACCTCTACACAAACATTCAAGATAAAAAAAATATTGGAAATTTTCTATGATAAATGAACTGAAGTGAATGATTGACAAGTTTTTAACTGGAATGGTGCCATTGGTGTGATTTTGTTCCCTTCCTGACACAGGGCCAGCTTTTAGACATAATCCATCCATTTGTAATGGGATTGGGACCATTTTAAAAGCTTAATGTATCCCCAACTGCTCTGTCCATTTTAAAAGCTTACTAAAACTGCTGTCTTGTTTAAACACTCTGCTGTCCCCAGGTTTCAACAATGTAACTGTTGTGGGGGGGAAAAAAATAATAATAATAATGTCAGAGCACGCCACCTCCTTCGTTATTTATTACTGTGTTGCAGCCTGCAGCTAAAAACAGCTGCCCCACAGGCTGATGCTGCCACAACCACGTCAGGCGGTTGGAAGTTTTAGCTTTGATTTCCCAAAATGTACTTTTTTTTTTCCCATTTGTTGCATGTTTTATGTAACTTATGAAAGGTGTAGCGGTGTACGGTTTAGGTCAGATTGGACAGTTGGATGTTTTAACATGACAATAGTCACAGAGTCAGGTGAAAACTGGTTTTGAAATTAAAGAAGTCTAATGCTAAGCCTTTTGAAATACTTGCCAGAACTCAAGACTAACGTATTTCAAGAAATTTATAAACTTGATGGAACAAATGTAATCACAGATCCAACCAGAAGCTTGTGCAAGCTGCTAAGTAACAATTAATCAAATAGACGTGGGCATCCATCTATGGACTTGTGCCTATATCTGCATAATAATAATCATGGATTTACAAAATATACATATTCTTTCAAGTTGTCTGGAAATCAAAATTCCATCTTTTTCCAGACTTCTTCTGCACTTAGTCGCTGTGGGTAACTTCAAACTGTTTGACTGTTTTGAAGTCAGGTGAGACGAATGCCACGCTGGTATACATCATACATTTATTAGTGAACAACCCTCTCAAATCAGCCACAACAATAAAAAAAAAATGATTGCACTACTTGGTAAAGCATAACTAGCAACTTTCATTTAAAAAAAGTACAAATCTTAAAAATTTCAAACAGTATACAGATGTATATATAATACACTAACTAGTTATGTTAAATGCTACAAACAATATGATTCCAATGGAATGGAAAAAAAAAAAATTATAACATTAATAAGAACCATTTCCTATATATAATATATATTAGTCGTTTTCTCCCGCCCACCCTCGCAAATACAAACATGGAAAACAAATGAGGTAACTGTAAATGTGCAAGTACCAAAGCAAAAAAAATATCTGCCTAAACACAGAACACATGCCCCCTGGCTCTGTGGGTGGGTGGGTTAAATCTGATGTTCAGGCAAGGACCCCTGGAGGCCGAGGAGAGTAATAACAGGAAACCACTATCCCACCACAGCAAAAATATCATTGGTAAACAATAAATGGCGTCTACGGAGCAATCAATCACAATTCCTAAATAAACTTTAGCTGCTTATTGGAAAATCTTTTTTATTCCTTTAATTTTTTTTTTTTTTTTTTTTGCACCACACAAGCTGTGAGATTATTCATTATTCACTCTTAACAGAAAGACTACAAGACTCTATTTTGAGTTATCATTAAAATTAGCTCATTAACTAGGCCTTAAATGGAAGGTTCTTTTTTTTATTATTATTATTTAACAAGGTTGCTGGATACTGTCAATTAAATATACTTTTCCCCCATAAAGGAATAGTGCTAACATTACCATGAATTAAGGTATCTTCTATAAGTGAACAATACATTTTTTAAAGATATTCATACACTGAGAGCAAGAGCCTGAAAGGCAGATACAGTACTACACTGAAATAAGTATGACAACACTTTTATTCTTTTTTTTTAAGCTTTTTACTTAAATCCCTTAAAACTATATTGATTTTCACTGACATTGTTTCGGGGTATTGGTATAACATGCTTTAAGAATACATGAGATCCATGACAAACTATTGCATTCACGCGTGTGAGTTTTCATACCTAAAAGCAGAACATCTAGCACCTTTTCACTATGGCTTTTTGATAAGACTACAGTAGTATCAGAGCATGTATTTCTCAGTCGTTAGGGCAATAACAGTAACACAATGTATGTAAGAATTAACCTTTTTTTCTCCCCCCCTCCCCTCCTTTTTTAAAACTTTTAAATATGCCCCCCTATATAAAATGAAGTTAGCGCAATAAAATCTTGTAGTCATTCAGTTCTATTACAAATGTGTGCAGTACAATGCATGGCAGTTATCAGCTGAGCGTTAAGATCCAAACTTCCAGAACCCCGAGCCAACTAGAGCTAAAAATCAGTTGGGATCTGGTTGACGAGCATGCATATTGTGCACCATTACATAGGTCCCCCACCAGATTTTTTTTTTTTTTTTTTTTTAAGATATCCTCCACTGTAACATTAGTTTTACCCCCCTTTTTTTTTTCTCTTTTTAAAGTCATGCAAAAACAATCACCTGAAGTCGATTTAGGAGTGACTTAGGTAGGATAGAGTGCGCTGTGGCACATTTAAATATGGGATCACAATTGCTATGTGTGAAAATATGGTCGGAGTACAAGAACGGAAGTCTAACAGGTTTGAATAATACACTTGTAATGAGTTATCGTCTTTTCAGTGAGTATTGTTAACATACGTATTGATTTTTCTTTTTTTTCTTGCATGCCTGTCTTTAAATGGTGTAACATTTACTATTTCAGACAAAACAATAGTACAATAAATCATTTATGGTCTAGGAAAACCAACCAAACTGAATTCAGATATACCCTTTACATGGCATCTGTTCCATTTGAGAAAAAAAAAAAAAAAAAAAAAAAATGGACTGTTCATCTTTATTTTTCTTTATTTTGTTTTTATATATATACCGAGAGGCCCTGAGAGATTTTTTTTTTTTTAAACTTACAATATATGCCAGCAAATAGATATGTACACGTAGGTTAATTCTCAAAGCTGTGGGTTTAACTCATTTAAATGGCTTTTTTTTCTCTTGAAGGTGGCACACGTCAAAGACTCACATTCACTTAAACAAAAGTAAAGAAAAGGCAAGAATCCTTTACACGTTACACTTTACACGTTGCTCTTTCCCTTCCTAACCCCAATTATACGTCCTGTTTTTCACGCGTAACACGAGCGGGGGGGTGGGGGGAGGGAGGAGGGACCAGAAGTCTTACAGTGTTTCTACACAACTGAACACTCCAGCTGAATCTTCTGACTGTGGAAAAGAAGACAGCTGGTGTTAACACACGGAGCGTCACCAGAGACTTCTAACATTCGTTCTGTCTTCGAACATTTATCTAAAAGCATCCACACTGAAGCTATACATAGTTGCTCTTTTACAACACCGTTTACCATAGCCTAAGACAATGACCTGACCAAGTTACCAGATTAGAACAGACACCTAATGCAAACATCATTAGTGCTTCAACGGTCTCCTTCAATGGATTTTTCTCTTGAGGATAATAAAACCAATAAATAAAACACCTTCTTTTTTTTTCTTCTTCTTCTTCTCCTTTTAAAAACTATTCAAAGAAGTGGAAACAACAAAGTACTTTTTAGGATTAGTAACAGGTTTGTGCTTGTCAACGTCATAAAAAGGCAGATCTGAAATATTTAACAGTAGGCTAAATACGTATATTGGATTTGGCTCACAAAGAAAGAAAGAAAAAGCCAAAGTCTTCCTAAAAGGGGAAGAAAATGTCCGCTCACAGCACGTATTGCTTCCTGCACGGGCTTCCAGAACTCGTCGGCGCCTTTAGACGAGCTCTTCCTTTCTTTTAAAACAACCAGAGTGTAACCACATGCTATTTTTTCCCCCACTAGTGGTGCTTTTCTTTTCTTTTTTTTTTTCTTTTTTTTGGGTGAGCAAGCAGTTCTTTTTAGTATGCTTCTATGTCTCATCTTTTCTTAAAAGTGAATCATTTTGGTGGCAATACTTGATAATATTGCTAGTCTGAATCAACAGTTCATGCAAATCCTAGCATGCTGCCCTGTATCCAGTGGTTACACAAAATGCATTGGCTCTGCGAACAGGACAAACATACACACACACACACACGCAACCGCGCGCACACACATACGCACGCACTTGCTAGAGAAACAATGCCGACATGGAGAGAGGATTGTAGCACTTGTGCAGTTAACGGCAGACGACCCCACAAACCTCCGCTATCGCCCCCACAAAAAAATCCATCAATCCATCACTGCTTTTGTACAGATCTGTGTTCCAGAGAAGATTCTGAGTGCTCGGAGACGCCCCTACAAGCCGCACGTCCCGTCCGCTTGCAGTCCACGACCTCGGGCTTCGCAGAATCTGTATGCCACCGCAGCAAATCACACTTTCACAACAGCATTGGCAAAGTTTAAAACAATTAAGGAGGAAATCTATTAAAAACAATCGATACGTTATTGCAGAACATACATTATTAACAAGTCACTTTGCCATACACCAACACAAACATGCATCTCCGATGGTTAAGCGTCGCCTCTGAACACAGAAACCCACGTTGAAGTACTCCTAATATTTTTTTTTTTTTCCTGCTAATTGCACAAGGCGTCCAAGCCTGCCATCCTCCAGGCTTCCCGACTCATCTCCTCCAATGCAGGACTCCTACTTTTTTTTGTGAACACTACCAAAAATCCACAAATGAAAAAGAGGAAACCCTGTAAACAAAAGCAGCAAATAATGCATTGTAGGGGAAAATCTTTGGAATCTGCATCGTGGGGGGCAGAGACAGAAGTGGCTGGCAATCCCAGAACTCTGGCTGTAGGCAGTGGGTTTCGTGACACTCGCACAATGAAGCACAGCGGAGGAACAATGCGCTCCAGAAACAATCCTGGGCTTCTTTATCGTCAACTGAGGGGCAGGAGTAGAGGGTTTGTTAAGCTATATTTACTGGAGGACGCAGGTTATGTGGCAGGTGTCCCCAGCTTTGAGACAGACTCTGGTGGGTGCAGCATTCCAGTTCAACACTCAGAGACCTGTCTCACTCCGCCTCCCGGTGGACGTCCGAGGCATCCGCTCGACAGATTGGGCAAGTGCGATTGGTCTGGGGGAGAAAAAGTAGAAACGCTTTAGCATCCAGAAAAAAAAACATGTGTGCTAAAAACTAAGCTCTACTGAAAAATCCCAACTTACCTTTAACCATTTGTCCACACATTTAGCATGGAACTCGTGGTTACAAGGTAACACTCGAAGTAGCTGCCTACACTCAAAGTCACTAAAGCACACAACACACCTGTGGGGGGAAAATCATACAGGTGAGGGGTTGCTAAAGGACAAATCTGCTTGGAGTGCTGCAAATAGCTTGAGGAGAGGCTTACAGCGTTTGTTCAGATAGATGATTCTCTGAGTTGAATCTGTAGGACGGAAGTTGCTCTATATCTGCTTTTGTAAGTCCACGTGGTTTTGCTTCACCCAACCTCTCTGCCAAATTCAGTAGTGCCTTAAAAGACAAAAGGGGAAAAAGGTGCCATTATGCCTGCTGCCAGGTTCGGTCAAAGAGCAAACAGTTCCACACTCAAAATGTCAAGGTTTACGTGGATGACTTTTCTGGCCAGTTTAACAAAGAAATGTGAAACCTGAAATTAAATTTTTAACATGCTTTGCAGCAATGAGGCTTTAAACATGTGATACAGGCAAATATACATAAAAGACATGAATCACAACCTCTCTGCTGTTTATAACTTACAAAACAACAAAAACTTAAGCTCATCTTTAGATGTTCCATCACCTGAATAACATTTATTCATGACACATCACAGGTTTCCAAGACAGTTATCCACAAGTTTTAACTTATCATTTTTAAAATCTAGGGGTAGGCCACAAGATGGCACTTATGCAAAAACCAGGAAATATTGATTTAGGGTGAATCATTTCTGGAAGTATATTTATCTGAAATAGTGATAGCTTGCAAAGCTCCAGAATATTTGATAAAATATCTTTCCTTTGGTCCATCATTTGCCAATCACTGCTCCTGCTTAACCTCACAATTTTGTTAACGGCTCATTAAAAAGGAGTTTAGTTCTCAATCTACACTCTCGCAGTTCTGCTTTTGGCTGGTTACTAATGTACTTGTTTGACTGCATGTACCTGTGATGTCCTTTGGCCTTTTTGTAGCAATGATTATGATTATTACACCCAACTAAATGAGTTTCTCCATAAGTTTGCCACGCTTATATTCTGGAAATGTAGAAATATGACTCAAGCAGAAACCTTTCTTAAAAAAAAAAGGTTTGTTTACAGGTGATGTTTAGACACGTTTAAAAACAAGGCAGGCAGTTTTAACTACACAGAGGTCCGAAAATTATACAAGGGTGGAAGCAAACGGGTGCTAGCTAAGTGTGGCCATTTTGAAGGGCTACATGTTCAATTTGTGTTTAAAAATGCTGTAAGGTGCTGTTGTATCATTCAGAGAAAACTTCATGCACCTTATTACTACATTTCTGACAACAAAGTAAACAACACAGCAGTGAGAAGTTCTTGATTTACTGCCTTAGCAGACATTATTAACCAGGCCCAGAGTGTTACTGGTCCTCCTAATAAACAGATGACAATATCCAAATGCTTTAACATCTTATAGATAAAAAAATCTCTCAAAATGTAACTTGTGGTGTAAAGCCAATTGATTTATGTAGAAAATGCAGTCTACATGGACGATAAGAGAAGAGGCAATGCATTGCCTCTGAAGTGTAATCTGATTTTTCTTTTTATATTATTTTACTTGAACTACCCAAAATATACACGAATCAAAGATTTATATTAGGCAAAAATGTCCTTCATCAAATGTTGAATGAGAAACAAAAAACACTAACTTCATAGTTCTCCATTTCCACATCATCCACATCCAGGTCTAAGCTGATGGCCGGGCCCACTGCTGTTGGAGGCACAGGAAGCATTGACCTGAACAGAAAGAGACATATTAACCAACGTGCACACACTGAACCAGTCATATCAGCCTCAATGTACCACTACACGCTCTGCAAATTCAAGCCAGGTGAAGAACATCTACCCATGTGACAAATGTAAGCAAAACTATCAGCCTCACACTTCTTTTGTTCTAGAAGAAAAGCTTATTTGTGATCTTGTGCATGTGAAATATGCGAGAACTGATTGGGTCCTAAATGTAAACAGTACTTCTCTAAATTTCATTAACAGAGTGCTTTTACTGCAGGTACTCACAGGAAGTAAGGGAGGAAGCCAGGGTAGTAAGACGGAGGAGGAGGAGGGGGAGGGAGAGGCTGCTGCAACCGAAATCTTTGTCCATTCACTCGCCGTGGCAGCATGTGGGGATATGGCTGCAAAATGGATGGAAAAAACCCAGAACATTTAGATCATTAAGCTCAGGTAAAACCTGACCCTGTCACACTGTTTCTTGTGCTTTTTTGATCGAACTAAAACAAGGTAACATAAGAAACTAACACAATATCTTGGCGTACGAAAACAACCTGGCATAATTTCACAGTAATGTGGAAAAACTAATGCAAAAACAGTAGCTTAGTGTAGCTCAGGTTTGTGCTTTAAATAAGAATAATTTGCAGTTCTGCAAAAATACTTTCCAATCTGTTACAAGATTATTATAAGAAAATGCAAAAAAAAAAGAAGAAAAAAAGACTATAAAAGCAATGAAACACGAATCTTAAACATCATCCAGATGGTGTTGTTGAAGCTAAAAGAAGAGAACTATTAGATCTGAGAAACCGGCTGATGCCCAGAACTGGCTAATTTACAACTCCATCAGCCCTGACCGATGACCCACCCATCAGAATCTCAGAAATACAATCTGTCCCCCCAGCAGCAAATGGAAATACCATACATAAGCACAACTAGGCCAGGCTAATACATCCACTGCTGCTCACTCTTTAGGATGTTAAGTCTGAGAGCATCAACAGTTCTGACTCGTTCGTCTCAACATCAAACTTGAAACCATCAGATGCCATGAATAAGTTACAAGTCTTTTTAATCTCCTTCAATAATTACTATAAATAAAAGCAGTAAGAAAGAAGGCCATTGTTACTGAACCATTTAAGCAAACTACTTCATAAAGCAGAGCACTATAATTAGTTAGAGCCATACTAAACATGTGTTAGTATGTGTTAACCATACTAAACACATCACTTGCTTATTGCAAGCTGCATTATGGGTAAGAAGAACTACCAAGGTGCATTTAAGCAACTTGCTTCTGTCAACACTGCACCAGTTCAGCTGCTCTGAGGACCCTTTATGAGACCGTGGATGTAATGAATATTTTCCAGCTGTGAATGTGGGTTTCTGAGCAAGTGTTAAATAGGTCAGGCTAAAAAAAAAAAAAGCGATGAGAAAACCGTCAATTCCCCTTCAGAAAAAAAAAAAAAAAGAGAGACTGGCAAGCCATCTTACCACTCCGAAGGGAAGCTCCTGATGCAGAGGCTCTTGAGGAAGATACTGTAGGGGCAGTGAAGGAGGCAGCGCTGGTGGATGATGAGAGGGAGGGTAAGAGAAGGTGCCTAATGGGTGCTGGTCCCCTCTTAGGTCAACTTCATTGTCTACCCTCTGTAGAGGCTAGAAGGACAGAAAGTCTTGTCAGACTCACAGGCTCAGAAGATGTTCACACACGCCAAGGCTTGTTGTTTGTTGTGTTAATATTAATAAGTGTTCATAAGACTTACCATGCGTGGGTGCTGAGGCTGTAAAGGGACAAACTGGCTCAAAGGAGTAAGGTGCGGCGGCTGGTGGGGGGGTACAGATGGGGTCGGGTGCAATACAAAATGTTCGCTGGACATCAGCGGTGGAAAAGCTTGATAAGACACAGGTATATGTTGCATGGTACATGCCTGTATGAGCTGGGGAGAAAAGACAGCAGAAGAACAGAACCAAACATGACTTTCAAGGAATCAAACCCATAGCTAAAAAATCCTCCACAAAAATAAAGCCAGTTTTCTCCTGATATCAACAAGCCAGCTTGAATGACAGCATGTTGTAAGCATGTAGTGAACAGAGGCAAAACAGTGCATAAAAACCACACCACTGACAGTACGGTCACAACAACAGGCTAACAAAATGACTATGTCTACAGCAGCACATATACTGTCTGGCAAAAGGACCTCAGAGCTTTTAACATTTTGTCACACTACAACCAAAACCCTCCAATTAGGTTAATGCAAATTAATTAACTTAAGTTTTCTCTTCAGGTAATACAAAGTAGCGCATGAATGTGAAGTGGAAGAAAACGACACCGTTTTCAAATTCTATTACAGCTCGAAATATAAACAATGTGATGTGACTGGTATTTAGCTGAGCTAAATCAATATTTTGTAGAAACACCTTTCTCAAATTAAATTCCAGCTTGTCAGTTTAGGTGGATGGCAAAGTCTTGATATGCTTACAGCTACCCTGTGCTCTATAATTACACATAAGCGGACTTCTAAAAGGAATTTTGCTTATTAAAGTCAGAGTAAATAAAATTTGACATAATTTTGCTTACACATCATTATCATAGGACATTTTTGATTAAACCATAATATAAAACCTCAATAAAGCAGACTCAAATTTCTGAATGTAATGTGACAAAGTGCAAAAAAGTTCAAGGATTATTGATTCTCTCACAAGGCAATGTATTAAACTTCTCCACAGAAAAAAATACCCTGTATTTTACTGAGCTGCTGCCAATTACTGTCCAAATGTGGAAACAGAAATTTTTAAACCAAGCAACTTGCTTTTGCTGTGAACAGTGACAGATTGCATGGCTGGTATGGTGTGCTACATGGATGCCACTGACATTTAAGCTCTTCCTTTTCAAACTCACAGGAGGAGGAAGGCAGCAGAGCAGAGAGAGCTGTCCGCTGAACATTACCGAGCATGCAGGGAGCTGCTGAGTGTTGCACCCTGGAAGGGGCTGCCCGGTGTGAATGGGAAATCCATGGGTCGTCACCGTCGTAACAGTGTAAGATATTGGAACGGATCCCTGGTGCATCTTTTAAAATGAGAGACAACGAAGGCGGTCGGCGAGAGGGTTTCACAAAGACAATAAACATTCTGTCTTTTCCTGGCGTCGCGTTACCTGGTCATGTAGATCCACCATGATGGGGCTCTGCTGGGGCAGGTGGGTCGCAGGGTGAAGCATGCGTGGTGCTGTGCTGGTGTGGCTGTACTGTCTGGACTCATCTAAAGGAACCTGTTGGGGGTGTTGGGAGAAAAACAGGTGGTGGAAGTTCTCATCCTGGATCTGGGAAGTGTGCAGTACAGGTCTGTCTCGTCTCCCCCACTGCCGTCTCACTGGTGGGCTTTAAAGAAAAAGAAGAAAAAGCATATTTATTCCCTGCTGCTGCTGGCTGCAAAAAATAAAAAATTTAAAAATGCTCCAACACAAATAATGCTATACAAATTTGTTTGCAACATGCAAACATTTTGCCCTGTTCACACACTGGTTCAGTCACAAATACTTCAACATGGACAAAGAAGTGTCATGTCTTATCATGTCTTGTGTTGTTCACCAAATTTTAATGGAGCACCTTCTCTACTTTTCTCTCTCATTTTCTCATAAATTCATCAACTACTATGTTTTGCTTGTATACAGGCAACCATATTTACAGATCCTCATGTGGCCACACAAACTCAGCCAAGTTCAACAGGAGGAAATGTGATTATACACCAAAAATCATAATGTTCTGACCAGACCACACACGTTATAAACAAGCCATGACTGCACACATAAAATCCATGTGTGAATGAACAGCACATATATTTTCAGGTTTTGATTTATTTTCAATGTAAAACATTCTCAAAGAATATAATCTGAAAAAAGTAAATAAATAAAATAAAAAGACGAGAAGAAAGGTCACCTTCTCCTGAGATGCACTGGGGCGTTGCAGGGCTCTCCGAGGAACCTCCTGGGGTTTAAGGGGGCTGTTGGTGGCAGCCTATTTACTGCTAATTCCCATGGTCGCATTGGTGACGTCGTGCAGACGAGTCACACTCTGGGGAAAGAAAGTGTACAGTGGAGGCACTTGTATGTGGCCTCTGATTGTCTTAACCCTACGGGAAAGAAAAAATAAACATCAAATCAACGATGCTTTATGCATATGAGCTTTAAGCATTCACAGAAAATTATGACCTGAAAGGACTGTTTTTCTTTTTTTCATTTAAAAAAGTGCACCAAAAGTTAGGGATGAAATTGCATTTAGTCACAATTTATTGTAAAAAAGGCACTTTTCGAACATAACAGGGGCCCCACTTTGAAAGTAATCATATCCTATAGCTATATGTAGAAGAAGAGTATTATATATTAGATTAAGTGCAGATTGGCAGGGAACAATTGTTGCGCAAAAATGTTTTATAGAAAATTTGTTTTCCTCTTGGTTTAAGTCTTTTGCCTGTCCAAAATATATATTGTCTCCATTACCAGGTAATAATATTTGTTAATGTACCCACAATAAAGCCTCTCTTTGCACAGTCTTTCAAAGATTGAGGGCAAGATTGAGGAGTTGCATTGTGTTCTGCCACACATAGAGTAGCAGTGTGATGCCACAAGGGGCCAATACAGCACCAAATAAAATAAAGTCCAACACATTAAACGTATTAAATATAATCCAATTAGAAGCTTAAATGATTATTAGGTTTAAGGTCAAATCATTTAAACAACTAAATGTAACATGTGTATCACTTCAGCTGTTTCAAGAAATCTGATCAACTAAAGCAAACATACATTTCAGACACATTTCAATGATTTTATTACATCTTTTTGGCACATGCAGGCACCATTGTATTAATACCAGTAATGCATGAAGCCCAAATAGTTTGCATATACAGAAGTGCAAAAAAATGAAGCCAACACATCTCCACTTCATATACAACTAATTTGTATATTTTATGATAAATTGGCGAATACCTGAGCTGACTTTATTTCTGTTTATAAAGTGAATGCCATGGAATAAAAAGGGGTCGCTGTGGCTTGCCTTACCAAAAACATGGGATGCCATGTGCTCATAGGACAAAGCAACAACAAAAGATGTGATAGGCATGAAGCACTGCTCGCTAGTGCACACTTTCTGACACTACTGCTGCGTTGCAAGAGTTTTCTTTCAAGACTAGGGCAAAGCATTGTGGAGTCTGTCGAACTAGATAGCGTTACTACGCTTTAGCCAGCTTTAAGTCTTATATTTTGTGAAAACCTAATGTGTCCTTTTAGCGAAGCTATGCTAATGCTTTGTCCAATACTCCCCAGCTTCAGGAGACCAGCAAGCTAATCATAGCTAAGTCATACGCGCATTCTTAGTGTGTTTACAACCCAGTTAGATGTTACACCGCGGAAAGAGCACGTCCATATTATCATGTTACTATAAGCTTAAGCAAAACACAGACAACAGCTTACTTTCTTAGCTAGTTTGCTTCCTTGGTGATTGGAGAGGGCTGCAGGTGTTTCAGCTTCCGAAATCTCGTATCCCATTCGAGTTGTTTATTTTCAAAGGTTTTCGTCTAAGCGAATTTCATTGTCCAACATAGAATGTAGAGGTAACAGGCCATCAACAGACCGCCGTTTCTTCCGTCAGATATCTGACAATAAACGTCCCCCCCTCCCCGACTGAGCGGGTACTAGCTTGCTAACGTTAGCCACCTTACACACGCTCTCAGTTGCTGCATAGGAGAGCCGTGCTCCCCGGAAACCATGGAAACGCTAACCGTTACCGACACCGAATACCTGAGAGGGAAACACCGTTAACGGTCGTTCTAAGCGAAGGTTATTTCCCCAACGACAGAAAACATCCCGTTGGCGCGTGTATGATTCTTGAAGTGCATTGTTATGATAAAACCCCGCCCCCCCTCATGTCAGCGACCAATAAGGGCACAGAAATCGCAGACAGCAGACATCCCAGACAGAGTCTTAGCTACAATGTATCAAAACAAGCGGCGTCTGTTGTTACTGGCTTCTAAATAAAATGCTCCCTCATGTGTGGCAAGGAAACCTAAAAGTAAATACATAGAATTACACTATATAACTTTAGGGTATATTTGTTTGCTCTTTATTTTGTTTTAGAATAGAACAAAATGGGGAAAAAAATGATTTGTTTATTCCTCACAGTAAAAAGATTCTAGAGAATCAGCAGCAAATAAAGTGATGGTCACATAGTAGCTCACAATGAAGACAATGCTATTATTAATAGGTATAAAAATCCAGGTTTAGAATTAGTTGTGGATTAAAAGTAAATGTGATCTTAAATAAAGAACATGCACTAGAATATCAGTTAAATTTGTGTTTTGTATATTTCTCCAAAACTACTCGTACAAGAAAATGAATCCGTGCAAGGAACAACAAAAATGTAAATAGCTATTTTGTTTGTCCGGAGCAGAGTTGTAAAACTTATAAACGAGTATAGGAAAGGTTTACGATGATGGTGTTATAATACAGTGAATATAACAGTCATAACACAAACAGATCTAGTGACCCTACAAAGACTTTGGGTGTCTTTCCCTTTACGAGAAGTTACTTCACTAATAAATTCGCAGTAACTACTAACTTCAACATTTCAAAACTTATTTATGCAAGTTACAGCAAGCTTTCAGACAACCGTAACGCTTTTTTATTCTGGCCAAACTTTCACTGAGCTCTGTGCTGACTCTCACTGGAGGCCAGAGCGTCCTGGTTATGTAATATTGCACTTTCCTAATCCAGTCAGCTCTCTGCATGTCAGGAGAAAACTTGCATCTATGCCTTTTGCAGGCCGGCTGCAGCTGCAAAATCTGATGTTGCACTTGATGATCATCGAAGTAAATTCAGTGTCATGTGGGAGGCCCGTTTTGTCTACAGAGACTTATGAAATTATATGGTGTAATTTAATCTAAACTCCAGTGCGCTGGAGCGACTATGTCAATGTTCTGAACGCGTCCAACTTTCTGCACCTATTTGAAAAAGAGAGGAGCCGCCGTGCATGCACTAAATGTAAACATTACAACATCGCTCTCGGTAGCAGCAAAACAAGGAGGGGCTGGAGGGCTTGAGCAGGATGACAGCTAACAGTCAAGCCGCCTTCCGCAACAAAATGTCGCGCAACTTTGCGAAATTTCGCCGAGCCAAAGCAGCAGCAAGAGGGAAGAGTGCATTTACCTGATTGTTAATATGAGACCATTTGATCTGTGACATTTCCCTTATAACGCTCTCATCTCGTTAGGCTAAGTGCGGCATCCTCTGGTCGAGCTGTTACCGTGTGGAACATTCCGTGGATTTCACCACTGCTGGGGAAAAAGGTTCAAATAACAAGCGTCCCACGTTATCAGCGCATACTGAGAATGGATTGTGCCGTCTTATGGCTTCCCAACTTCCAAGATTATACCCGTAAAAGCCACATTTTTGGTTAGGCAGCGCTAAACCAGCCCTGCGGATGTTTTGGGTATCTGCAGTTGTCAGTTACACCCCCATTTCGGCGTATTGCAAGGGCAGGGAGCGCACGGCGAGCGGCCATTTTTACCGTAATGGACAGAAAAGCGTCTCAGTGTGATTTGAAAGTTCACGGCTCGTTTCACGGATGAACCTTGAGGAAAGACATTCGCTTTCTGTTGAGAGTCGCAAGACATCTGCCTTGCAATTAAAAATAAATAAGTTTACGCCACCGACGAAAAAACGCATGTCAGTAAGCCATGTTGGCCACTTATTTCGAGCGTTTATTTTGAACTTTATGTTTGAGAGGTATGACAAATTATTTGGTTTATCATATTCAGAAAGATGGGCAGAAGTGTTGAAAGAACCCTTTGAAAAAGCACTATATTTGAGTTTGTTCAAAATTGTATCAAGAAAACGGCTAATTCAGTTATTAAAATGGAACAGCAATTCACGTCACTAATATTATTACATTTTAGAATAAAGAAAAATAAGGATTTGGAAGCACAGTTTCCAAATGCTAATAAAAAAGAGGGAATTTGATTCAAAGATTACAAAACAGACCATGCATATGTTAATAAATATTTGTTGGCTTGATACTAATATACGTTGCTCTGCTCAGTTTAAAACAGTCCAGCCAATGCAGATAAAGCTTTGGAGATTCTGATTTAATATCCAGCAGAGCGCAGTCAAAGGCAGGATATGACTTGCTGAGTCATTCACTGAAAACCCCCCACCCCCCAAAAAAACATTTTTTTTTGTGATATTCCAATTTACTATAGACATATTTGTTTTGTTTTTAATAAAGGCAATGATGGTAAGTAATAAGTGAAAGATGAAAAATTCACAGTTTTCAATAATGTAATTTTCCAAAAATTACATTTTCACTTGAAAACTTTATAGTTTAGCAGAAATCAAAGCAATACTTCACCACCACCCTTCAGGGATGTCAATGGAAAAATAGGTTAAACTGCATGAATTAAATAAATAAATAAATAAATTCCAATCAAATCATTGACTGGAAATTTGTAAAGAATAAAGCAGTCTAAAATGTTCTAAATTGTGCCATGCTTGGTCAAAATTCATTAAGAGTTTTTAAACCCCTTGGAACAAAATATTATTTGTACAGTTGCACCTCACAGATAGAAACCAGTGCCCTCACCTAAGGGAAGGATGACCATTTCCTCTAAAGGCCGTGATCTTTGCTGACCAGGATGGTTTTGGCCCTTTTCACTCCATTTTAGATGTCAGAGAGGGGGCACTGTTGAATGCCAATTACTCTCTCAATAGACATACAGTTCTTATTTTTCAAGGACAATTTGCCATGTCTTGAATAAAACCAAATATCAAAAAAGACTCAATAAAAGATCCATAAAATTAAACAAGAGTTGTTTTTTTTATTATTATTTTTAAATCCATGTTAAAAAAACTTCAACTTATAGAAAACGTCTTTGCATGGGTGTTGGTCGAAATTGAAAAAATTGTAACTGTCCTCGGTTTCCACAAGAGATTCTTTGATTATTGTCGGTACAGCAGGGTTTTCCTGATGTATATTATGATTTGTTTTACTGATATTCACCTTCAGGTAATGTTCAAACAACACTTCACAAAAAAAAAAGGTTCATATTGAATCTCCCTGCAAACTTGGGGTGATGTCTGTTTTTAAAGACACTATAATTATTTGCTGAATCATATTGAATGCTGAAGTAAAACGCACAAATAAACTGAATAGAGGTCCAAACTACAAGCTCAAACTCATTAAGTTCTCTTGGGTATTTCTTTTTTGGCACTAGTACAAGCCAGACTCCTTCCAGAGCTTGTACACCTTTTGCTTAATGGGAGACAGGTTAAACGGTTTATGGAAAATATCACACAATTGGTCTTCACCAACTTTAATGAGTCTGACTGTTATCCTGTCAGGTCCAGAGATTTCCTTGATTTTGCAGCTGTGGAAAATAGATCTTACTGAAAATTGATTGTAAACTCGCAGAAGACGAGACAACATAAAAAGTTTCCTTTGTAATTTTGTAAAAGTCCGTTCGTCATTATAATCTTTTTAAAAATCATTCATAGTGTTTGCAAGCCCCAACTGATCCTTAAAATCTTCTCCAGTCATCTACTCCTTTCATTGTTCTGTCCGGTCACAGCTTTCATGCTATTCCATAGATCTTTAATTTCATTAAGAATGTTTTGAAGGTTTGCCCTTCTGATCCCAGACCTGGCTGCTTTGTTTTGGCCTCCACCTTCTCCTTATCTTTACTGTATAAGAGGGCATCATAGCTTTTATGTAACACATCCCTTACTAATAGGTTTACTGCAGTAAGGGATGGCCTGCTTTGTCTGTTTGTCTGTTTAAGTAGAGAATGTAGGTAGAGATCACGTCAACTTCGGCATCAATAAAAACATTGACATTTAGGCTCTCTAGGGCTCCTTTCAGTTCCTGCACAGAGCTACATTCTCATAATATGACATTTCAATTGAACCATAGCAGATACAAAGTTTTGAATCTGAAGATTTTGATATATGCTCAGAGTTGATATTTTTTTTTACAGAAAGAAACAATAACCAAATTTTGAACTGACCTTTTTTTTTTTTTTTTACATAAGCAGCACAAATATTAACTTCAATAAGGACATATATTCTCTCACCATATTTTCATCATCTTTACTTACAAGTTGTAAGTTATGAGTCGCCATCATATATAATCTTCCACCACTAAAAAAAAGCAGTAGCTCTAAATCCTGTTCCAGATTAATAAGGTAAGGCCTCTGATAACACTAAAATAACTAAAAGCAACTACTTGCCGGTAGATAGTATATGCTGTTACAGTTCCTCACTGGATTTTGCTATAGTAGACCGAAAAATTTATAAAAAATGAATTGGTGGCCTTTGGTTGTTTGTTTTTGGTACAAAATTAACAAATCAAAAACAGCGATACGAAATGATAAGACTGCAAAATGACAACATCCCATAAATATTAAAGCACCATAATCAGCAACAACAGTTTGTAAAATAAAGAAGCAAAAAAAACCAACAATATTCTATTTATAACTATTTGTTTAAAATCTTCCCACATGGCAAATATTATGACAATCTCGTGACTTTTCTTCATCTTTTGAAATAAAAAAAGACATTTTTGTTCACATTTTTGATTATGAAAAGCAAAGCTTTCTTTCCTGCTTAATGGACAGTATAGCACTTTTTTTTCCGGACAAGTTGTTGTGTCGTTTAGCCGCCACAAGAGGGGGCAAAACATAATATTAAAAGTCCTCTAATCCAACATTTTCTTTTGTCATCAACCTCGGTTGACAGAGAACGAGGCCAATGAATTATTTTATGGTGAGAAGTAAAATAACAGGAAAATTCCCGACATAAATATTTGTTTCTCTGTAAGGAATGTAAGTGGTTCATGAGCATGTCTAAACATGACTTCTATATCCTTTTTCATTTGACTTGACAAAGAGACAGGCACCATGAACTTTTATTGAAGGAGGAGAGCAAAACACAGGCCAGGATTCTTTTCTTCTTTTCTTGTCTTTTATCTTCTTTGGGGACAATATCAAGAAAAATAACAACCTTACATGAGAGTGGTGGTAAAAAAACAAAACAGAAGTCAGACAAAAAAAGAAACATGGCAAAATTAGATTAAAAGAAGAATATTACAGGGATATGTTTTTGGAAAGCATATCATTTCATATAAAAACATGAAAAGAGCAACTTCTTAGCAAATGTCTGTTTAACTTGAGGCCTTTTTTTCTTTAGGCATCTTGATGGACTCCTTAGCACAGCACATATCAAACTAGTGACACTGTTTAATTATGGTGACGTGAAATATTTTCCATTTGGAATGTCATTATCAAGGCCTAACTGTAAGGTTGGAAACGTTTGTATGTTCCTGTTTACTGGTATATCTTAGCAAAGGATTTATTAGGTTCCTGCCCACTTATATCAGTGTTGTGTTCAGAGCTGTAAGTCATAAACCAAAGTCTATTCGGATAAGGCAGAAGGAAGCATTTTTTCTGACTGCTGTCATTGACACGTACTTTGAGATCTTTTACGTGTCTTGAAACAGTTACTGTATTTTATAACCACCAACATATTAGCCTGTCACGGCACATTGTGCTTACCAATCAGAATCATTTCTCTATCAAGTTTTGACTATCTCTATGCAAGTCACCATGTTACTCATTGTTTTATCAATAAATTTATCAATTTGTTGATAAATTGAGAGAAATGTCTTGTACAATCACCTCCTTATTTAAAAACTTATTCCTTGACTTTTTTCCTGTCATAACCTTTATCGATTTGGTCGTCACACTGGATAATAATGAGATGAGTTTGCTTAACTTGATGAAGTCCTACATGGAATTCATGTTTGTTTTCTTTTATAAGGTCGGACCTGAACTGCAGATTAGTGTATGAATCACACAGATGCAAAGTTACCAGCCTTGTATTCAGTAATTGTCTGAGGATTTGGGGTCCACATGAAGACCCGCAGAGTTGCTAAATGACACAGCATAATTTTAAACTCAGTATTGATGTCCTGTGTGAAGGGAAGGTGATCTCTTAGTACCTACTTTTTTTTACGCAACAAAATGTCTTTTCAAAAGATGGGGAATTTAATGGAAAAACAAAAATTTACTGGGAAAAATAAAGACATGTTCATATTAAGACTTTTTTTAAAATCTAAACTTCTTTGAAAAGTAGGAAAGTAGATGATTGGATGGACATTGTCTGTTGATGTCAAATTCCCGGTGTTGTCACAGATTTGTAATTGGATTTGTGTCCAGACTTTGACTAGGCCATTCTAAAGCAGGCATATGTGTTGCACTAAAACCTTCCATTGTAACTTTGATTGTGTGTAAGGAGTTCTTGACCTGCTTGGATGGTAAGCCTCCATCCCACATTGAAGTCTCCTGCATGGCAGGTTATTTTTCAGGATTGCTCTCTGTTTAACTCCACCTGATTTGTGATCTATAAGACTTTTAAAGCTGGGATATTGCTGCCATAAATTTCTCAACAACTTTATCTTTGACTTGTCCTCTGCGTTCCTTGAGCTTCATGAAATTGTTTGTTCACTGATGTTTTCTAACACACCTCTCATCTGCTTTCGCAGAACAGCTGGATAGAAGAACAGCTGAAAACCAACATAAAATACTTTGAACTGTGTCATTTTAAAGTGGCAAAATGTAGAGGTGCAGGACTGTATGATCATGTGAGCCACATTTCTACTGCTGAGTGTTTTCTGTTTCATTAAAAACTGAGATCCTCTGCCATTGTGTATGGACAAATATTTGATTGTGAATGAAGCTGGTGAGTACAGTAGACCAGAATCCTTTGTGTGCTGCCCCTTAATTAGAGCGGGAGAGCCGAAAGGAGCCCTCATTATGACATGGATCCACAGTTTCTGAACAAAACAGAGACCCACTGATTGGTTCTGAAGTGACAAATTAAAAAAAACAAAAAAACCCTCTGATCTCATTGGGTCTACTCAGTTGTCATTACCATGACAACTGAGGCGACCCATTCAGAGCCTCATGTGGTTCTGGTGACCAACAAGAACAGAGAGCCAGTGACGAGGTTAGCCAGATGGAGCTGCAACTTTGCTGTATGGACAGTCCTTGTAATGAATATTTCAGGATATACAGCTAACATCAAGCCATAAGTGCTGTAGGTTTAATATGATACTTATTTTAAACTTTTCTTTTCAATTCATTGACTATACTTTTTGATACGCTTAACCTGACATCGCTAAAACAAGGAAGAGGACCAGGAGCAGTGATGTTGGTTGTGTGGCTCTATGCGTGTTAATCATTTATGTTTACAGCTCTGACAGGATCATAACTGGGACAAACAAGAACCAAAGGTCTTATCGCCACATCATTGCAAGCAAGCCCTCTGTTGATCTCACCAGGTAAGTTTGGAGCTCTACAAATTAAATCTGTTTAAATTTTGTTAAAATACTAACTTAATGATCTTATTGTCACCATAAATAATTTTGTTTTCACTTGTCCTTATGTAGTTCCGGAAATATTGAAATAAAATCAGCTTATTTTTAAAAACAATATTTTCAACACCTCAGTGCTGACACATTGGACTCTTAACTCTGATCTTAGCGGACAGGAGGAAAGCTTAGCCATGTTAGGAGGTGTTAAAAGCTCAAAATTCAATTATTCACATCAAGTTTTGTAATTATAAAAATTCCTACATTGAGCGGTTTAAACACAGTAGAATATTTTCTGTATGTTTTCTACATAAAGTCAGAAACTGTTTTTTTATTTGTGAAGCTAATAATTCAGCTTTACTGCAATAAATCCCTTTTAGGCGTTTTAACCGTTTGCTTGCTGTCATTTGTTTGGGTGTGGCCAGACAAACATTTTGCTGTTCATTTTCAAGCTATATTAATCAAGGTAAAATGACAGATGAGTCCTTCACTGTAGAAACTGCGGTGACAGCGTACAGTCATTGACATCACTTATAAGGTCCAAGGCTGATGTTCTACGGCCCAGTGGTTAGTTATTTTTTTGCCTCCATCTTGGTTTTACTTTTCTTTAGTCTGAAGAAAGAACAGGTGAATCTGTTTGTTATACAAACAGATTCACCTGTTCTTAAAATGTGACAAAAAGATTTACCTATCTACTTTTACCTCAGAAAACTACACAATAAGAGTTTTAAGAAAACTAGTAAAAAATAATAACAATGTTTTTCAGTGCGAACAAAGTCAGGACATTTTAGTCCAGATTATGAGTCATTTTAGTGCCTTAGAAACACAGCAAAAGAAAGATAAGTTGATTAGATCTTATTGATAATTTTACTGACCATTTTCTTATCATGCAATAAGATTTATTGTTGCAAGTAGAAGGAACTGCCTCCAGTACGTCAAGTAAGATGCTTCCTCATTGCCTTCTAGAACTATAAGCTACTTATTTTATGGTCTTCTTTAGGCTCAGCTCAATTTAGTAAGATTTTCCATTTTTAAAATTCCATTATGACCCATTAACATCATTTTTGTGCCCACCCTGACCAGTCATCTCTTTATTTAACTTAGACAAGTATGAAACTGGGGTTTTTGCCCCAGTAGTTTAACCCAAACTGAGGCTCCTAACCCCAGTTACCTTCAACCACTTTTAGACATCAGTATATGTGCTACATATACTAATGTAGTATATGTATCATATTTATGTTGATGTGTTTTCAGCTTTCAACCACAGATTTGCATTCTTGAGATGGAGGAAATTGGATTACATGTCATTGCTCTGAATAAATATACTCTTAAGAAGTGAATTTACATGCAGCTATAACTTTTGCTTTTCTCTTACTTCTAATTATAAAACAAAATGAACCGGTTGAAAATGAACTCTATTTTTGCTAACAACCACAAAAGCTAACTTTAAAAAAAAATTTATTGTCTTATTTAAAGAAGAATTACCAGCTCTAGTTTTTCTTGCAGAATGTTAGAATGCATAACTTGTTAAGCTTATTTTTGAAATGCTATACATTTTATCGTATAAGATTAGCTCATTTGCATTCTAACTAATGATATATGTGAATGTCAGATGTTGCTGTTGAATGTTGATGTAACATTTAGCTTGAATACTGTACCAGCTTTAATTAATCTGTCATGCTTTTTAGATTGTCTTGAGTGTTGACAAGCAATAAAGCAAAAAAAAAAAAAGACTTCTTTTTTATTTAACAATTTATGTCATTAACAGACATGGGTGGGCTAACAACATGGCTGCTATTACTGTGCCTTGTCGGCTCCAGCAAAGGTAGGCTTTCGGTTTATTACTGAATGATTATTTTTCTGTTTTATCTTGACCTTTAACATATGATTAATATTTTTACTTAGTGAGTTATTTCATAACTACTATCAAATGATGTGCCATATAAATACAGTTATTCTTAAAATTGTTATTAGTACATTTTATATTGACATTCCCACTTGATATTCTCTCTTTGCAGCCAATTTCAGTCCTACAATTAACAAAAACGTTTTTGAAATCTGTGAGGATGTTCCTGTCGGTATGTACTGTGTTTGTACTGTGAAACATTTCTTTCTTACACGTGAATGTAATTATGTGTTCACACATCCATTTTTATATTTCTTACACAGGTTCAGTTGCTTTTACTATATTAGCATCAGATCCAGAAGGAGATGCTCTGACTTACACACTGACTGGGCCCAATGCTGCATTCTTCGAAGTTAATTCAGCAAATGGGCAGGTGACCGTAAATTCTGCCCTTGATAGAGAGGTGAGATATTGGAAAAGAAGAGCGACTTTACTTCATTAAAAATGCTCCTTTAGACTGAACATGTATATTTATTCATCCTCTATAGAACAGCGTCACAATGGAACTCAATGTTTTGGTTTCAGATGGCTCCAATAATGTAAGTTAAACTTTAGCAGCTGCTTATTTTCCTAAACATCGGCTTCATTTTTGTACTAAGTGTGCATCTTCTCTTTCAGACACCAGGGACATTAACTTTAATATTACATGATGCCAATGACAACAAGCCTATATTTAAAAATCCTTCTTTTGACATGACAGTGCTAGAAGTAAGTAAATAACATTAAAACCTTACATTTGATTTAAGTTATAGTTTTCAATCAAAGAATATGACAGTTTTTTGGGCTGCACAGTGGCGCAGTTGGTAGAGCTGTTGCCCTGCAGCCAGAAGGTCCTGGGTTCAATTCCCGGCCGGGGATCTTTCTGCATGGAGTTTGCATGTTCTCCCTGTGCATGCATGGGTTCTCTCCGGGTTCTCCGGCTTCCTCCCACAGTCCAAAAATATGACTGTCAGGTTAATTGGTTTCTCTAAATTCTCCCTAGGTGTGAGTGTGTGTGTGTTGGTTGTCTTTGTGTTGCCCTGCGACAGACTGGCGACCTGTCCAGGGTGAACCCCGCCTCTCACCCGGGACGCAGCTGGAGATAGGCACCAGCAACCCTCCCGACCCCATTAGGGAAGAAGGGTGTACAGAAAATGGATGGATGACAGTTTTTTAAGTCTAGTTTAGGTTTTTGGAGTTACTTCTGAAGAAAAGTGTGACACTTTTTTCTTTTTGTTTAATTTGGTGTTTTCCTTCTGCTTTTAGAATACGGCTGTAGGAACGTCAATTTTTAAATTTACAGCAAGTGATGTTTGAGATCAATGATGTTACTGGTGACCTGAAGTTAAAGGGCCAGCTTAATTACAACACACTGAGCACTTTCTATCGGCTCAAGGTTCAAGCAAAGGTGAGTATGATGCGTGAAGATATAAAATTTTGTATTTCCAACAATTAAAATGAAATATACCACCTATCCAAACACAATGACTCAAATGTTGCAATCATCTGTTTGTATCTCCAAAAGACTTTCCTTCTAAAATGACAACAAAATATTTTTGAGTATAACATGATTTCAGGCTTCTGGGATCTGGGAACTTTAACTAAAATAACTAATAATAATACACTACAATGAAAAATAGAATTAGGAGGCATTGTCCTATTTGTGCATTTATGGTTGCATTTAAAGCTTAAAACATCCGGAATTGTAATGCAGTGTTCCACCATAACTAAAAATGCATGAAGTGCAAAAGTTACAGTGTCTTTTAGAGATATTTATAAATGTAAATCTGAAATAATAATAAATCTGAAGCTGTAGAGCACATTGGTGTCTAAATATAAGTTTACGTAGATTGACCTGCTTAAAATGTGAACCTTGACCCCAATTTGAAGTGTTTATAAAAACACTTGAAAATCATCCACATATGATGATTTTCATATGGGGATGTCTCATAGTGCCATAATAACCACTGTACGTTATCAAGATAGTTGTGTTTCCAAAGTGACCAAATGAGAAAATGTCCAAAAAGTGTGAATACTTCTGAAATGAGTATAACGACTCCTTACGCTTCAATTTATTTTGTTTTATTTTAAAAACAACTTGGTGGTTATAAATTCAACGGTTATATTTATTAATAGTCACTTTGGTGCTTTATGTCTTCTTCAGGATCTTGGAGGCTCTTGTTTTGGGGATAAGGTTTTCCAGCACAACGATGTTTTCTCCTTTGTGACGGTTGAGGACGTCGCAGACCTCGACCCCGTTTTCATCGGTGGTCCATATGTGGGAAGCGTTGAAGAGAATTCTCCTGCGGTGAGTGTTTATTATTCACTAATAAACGTATATACATTACAGAAATAAAGAGCAAACTTTTTTCTTTTTTTTACAGTGAATTTGATTTAAATAGCCACAAAATGAAGTTTGTCTGAAAGTCAGAAATGCTTTGACATTATAAATCCTATTTCCTCCCCTTTCTCAGGACACGTCTGTGTTACGAGTGACCGCCCTCGATGAGGACAAGGGAATCAATGACAATATCATCTACACCATTGAAGGTAGCTGCAAAGAATGTCACACTTTGTTATTTATGGGAATAAATAAAGTAATTTGTTTTGTTCCTGTTTCAAAGCTTCCTCAGCTGAAGGCTTGTTCAAAATCTCACAGAATGACGGCGTCATATCTGTGTCATCGGGAATTGACAGAGAGGCTACTGGTGACAAAGTAACTCTGACTGTTAAGGTAACAAACCAAGAAGAACCACTTGTTAGCCTCTTTTTAAGATATGCAAAGTTAACATCAGCAGGCAAATAGGGTAATGTAGGAATTCAAGTGACAGGCATGGTGATTAATGAGATTAATTTAAGACAAAATTTGGGACCAAACATGAAGGTATTTTGTATTTGAATTAACAGGGATACCATGACGGGATTTTGATTTCACAGTAATAAATGTATTATCTTTAAATAGTTAGAGAACATTCAGTTTAAAGAAAGTTAAACTAATAAATTGGGCCCTAGTTTTTTTGTGTTTATTTTCCCAACAGATGACAAGAAATATGATTTTTTTTAAAAACAAACAAACAAAAAAAACAACTAATGTCAGCTGTTTGATTTTAGGGCACCGAGTCCAAACCAAACGTCAACGGACAACTTGCCACTGCGACAGCAACCGTCGAGATCAACATCGGCGACGTCAATGACAACCGGCCTCAATTTTACAAATGTGAAGGCTCCTGTGTGCTAGAAACTCAATTCACAGGCAACGTCTTTGAACACTCATTGGGGGCAATTTCCATTGGCATGACAGTCAACGATCTAGACAAGGTGAGAAATAAAGCAATGCATTTTTAATAAATGGTAAGCTCAGAGTGACAACGACTGCTCTTATGTTTTACAGTCTGTGCAAACCGAGCTAAGGTTGGAAGGAGAGGATAAAGACGTGTTTTCTGTGGAACCCTCCAATGCTGGACCAGAGAACATCGTTCAGCTTCTGGTCAAGCAGCCTGAGAATCTGGATTTTGAAGAAAAGCAGCAAATGGTTCTTCAGGTAACAGAGAACAAATAAAAACAGAGTACAGTAGTCCACCTGAGTTTTGTTTCATATGCATGTGCCACATTGCAGGTGATTGCTGTAGATAAGGGCGAACCCACTTTCCAGTCCACTGCCACAGTTACAATAATCATAAAGGACACCAACGACAACAGCCCCACGTTCCCACAGGACACGTACAAGATAAATGTGGCTGAACACTCTCCTGCTGGGACAGAGGTGATAACAGTCACGGTAAGACCAGAACCGGCTGGATATTTTAATCGATCAAATAAAAAAAAATAATAATAATAAATTACTGTGGGAGCATTTCCTTTGTTTTTCCAGGCAGATGATCTTGACACAATGGATGCAGGCAAAATCACCTACAGTCTTCGTCCAGAGAGCATGTATGTTTACCCTAATCACATTTATTCTGTTTAGTTTAATCTATATAACAATTTTTTAATTTGCAATTTAACGTTGGCTATTCCAAACAACCCCACTGAACAGTTTGAACCTGTCTTTCAGACTGCAGTACTTTGACGTTGAGAGTAACACGGGAAGAATCTACGTGAAAAATCAGACTATCCTGGATCGCGAGCTCAGATCTCTCTATTCAGCCACCTTGCAGGCCAGAGACACAAATGGCAACCCCGGCACCGCGGTGCTGGAGATCACTTTGACAGACATTAATGACAAGCCACCAATCATCAACATAGCCAAGTACCAAGAGGTTGTCGTTGAGGGTCAGAAGCTTGAATTCCCGATTGAGGTAAACAAGAAAGCCGACAGTGATCTCACTGTGACACTTGGAATGAAGGTCGCAACATCACAAACCTCTTGCCTGAGTTAAGCTATTTTATTTAGGATTTACCTATCATTTTGATCATAAGATGAATAATATTTTATTGCATGTTTGAACATGACTTTCAGTATAAAATGTTACTACTATACGGTTATTTTCTTTTGTTACCAATAAAAAAATACATTGAAGTTATTTTATATATATCAGTGTGACTTAAGATTCAAAGAATGAATAAATGATTAGAATTATTAGATTATACAGTACAGACCAAAAGTTTGGACACACTTTCTAATTGAATTAAATGAAAAGGTGTGTCCAAACTTTTGGTCTATACTGTATATTATAATTATATTTTTCAAGTATCATCTGAACTACATTGTGAAGGTAGTAGTAAATTTTGTTTTTAATATATCTGGTGCATTTGATGCTTGTCCACAGATTACATTAAAGAAATGCAGCTCCTTAACAGTTACTTTTGTTTTTTTCTTTTCCAGGCTACAGACGGAGATGAAGCTGGTACAGTAAACAGCCAGATTGAATTCAGCATTAAGCCGAGCACACACAGCAGCAGCTTCAGCATTGACCCAAACACCGGTGTGTTTACAAATAACGGTGAACTGGATCGGGAGGCACTGGATCCAGAATCGAAAGGCAGGATAGACCTCACTGTAATAGCCACTGATAAGGGAACGCCCGCGCTGTCAAGCTCCGTCTCGGTTGTTATCAATGTGCTGGTAGGTGCCATAACTGTTTATGTCCACCCCGCTGCAAGTGGATAGTTGCGCAAAAGCATTCATAGCCCGTAAATTACCACATTCTATCAAGATACACAAACTTCGATGTATATTAGGCTACTGGGATTTCATTTTATTGAACTACCTAAAGTTGCACATAAATATAAAGCAAAAAATAAAAAGAAACATTGGTTTAATCTTTTTATTAAAAAAAATTGTGAAAAGTGTGGTCTGCATTTGTATTTACCATGATTTACTAAAACACCTCTAAATAATATCCAGGAAAAGCAATCGCTTTACGATGTCACCTAACTAGTAAACAGTAATAGTCTATGCTGTAATTAATTTATTTACTGTATACATACAGTATATTTTTTTGATTTTTTTCCACCACTAAAGTAGATTCATTTTACATCCAGCTTATACAAAGAAATGGAGTCAATTTAATTCAATCGTACAAACACAAAAATGTGGAAACAGTGGACAAATGCATGCCACACATTTCATAAATGCCTCACATTTGTGCACTGGTTTGTGTTGATCTATCCTAAAACTTCCATAAAATACACCAAAGTTTGTGTATTTTACATGCTAAAAGAGGAATAAATTCAGTAGGCATGAAAAATTATGCAAAACACAGAACATGAAGGCTCACGTTTCCTTTCTGATGGACCTTAGGACATCAATGACAACGCCCCAACTTTCAAAGCACCGCTCTACCGTTTTTCTGTTAAAGAAGGAGAAAAGGGCAAGTATTACAGCTTAAAAACATTTGCTTCATCCCTAACTACATTACAGGATTACAACATTTGAACTCATTCATTCAATCAGGCGCATCTGCGGGTTTCATTTACGCCGAGGATCTGGACCAAACCGTCGAATTCAACCGCATCTCTTTCAGCATCATCGATGGGAGCTTCGGCAGCTTCATTGTTCGAACCTCGGCAGAGGAAAAGGGTTACAGCGGCAACATCATGGTAGACCCGGACATCGAGCTCGACTATGAGACGGCACCCGAGAAGTTCACGTTGCGGGTGGAAGCTGCAGACCTGGATCAGGAGAAAGCTTCAGCGGTGGTGGAGGTGAACGTGTTGGATGTGAACGACGAAAGACCAGAGTTCGCGTCAGTCCGAGACGTTTCTGTGGCTGAGAACACCGCCGCAGATGTGCTTGTCGGGACCTTCATAGCTCAGGACAAAGACACAAACCATTCACTGGTCTACGAGCTGGAATCTGTCAATTGCAAGTGTAGTGGCAAACTGGAGCCCTGCACGTGGTTCACCCTTGACCCGAACGGGGATGTTAGAGTCCGTTCAGGAGACCTTCTGGATTATGAAGAATGCGACCAAGCTGTGGTAAAGGCTCAGGTGGTGGACTTGTTCACGGAAAAGGGAGAGAACAACAGCGTTACGCCAGGTCAGGACTGAGTTGTTCACAATTTTATCTCAGTAGCAGAAAGCTGAAATTATAGTCCAATGTTGATTTCATAAAACCTAAAATTTTTTTAAAATCTTTCCTGCTCGATCTTTCCAGGAGAAATGGTGATCAACATTGAAGACATAAATGACAACAGTCCTGAATTTATTTCCTCCGACTCTGTATATAGTGAGTAACGCTTTGAGAATAAATGATTAGAAGTAACTATTTTCAAATGTTAGGAAGTTGGTAAGCATATTTAAATAGTTCATATCCAACAAAGTGCACACAATGAAACAAGAGGAGACAGAATATTAGACTTCATCATGTATGTGGTAAGAAAAATATCACAAGAAATGTTTTTTATATTGCTTTTTAGGGTTTTTTCCTTTTTTATTACACTTTGCTACTATCAACTCTGATGGATTTATATACTTTTGCAAATATTGCTGTAAATAATTTTATTAAAAAAAATAAACAGCATATTTACCTAAGTAATACATCACATATTTGGACAAAGATGTAGAAAGATTTCCAGGCGTCCAAATTTTGGTCTTAGACATTTGCTGACAAATATAAGTCGTGTACAAGTCATAGCTTCAAACAATTCTTTTTTTTTTTTTTTTTTAATAATCAATACTTTTTAAAAATGGATTGTTTTAATCTTTTCTTGCTGCTTTAGCTGTGGTGCCAGAAAGTGCCAGCAAAGGAACATCAGTTGCAGGAGTCACAGTGAGTATAACTGAACAACAAATCATAGTCAACTTGTTTCTGACAAGTTGTAGCAAATATCTTTAGACGCTTAATTGAGCTTCTGTTTCTGCTCCCAGGCTTCAGATCGGGACTCTGGAGAACACAGGGTGATCAAATTTAAAGTAGAAAAGGTTCAATTTGAGGACAGGATCACAAACACTACCGCCGACACGTCCAGGATCCTGTTTGAGGCTATCACTACACAACAACAAAATGTCTACGTTGGGATTATTCAGTAAGTACAAAAAAAAACCTACTAGATCATTTTGGCTCCAAATCAACTCCTGCTTAACATATTAAGTCAGACGTTACTTGTTGATGACTTGGAACTAATTGTTGTGTGATTACTGTACTTGTTTTGTCCTCTTCCATCAGAACTACAGAAGGTCTTGATCTAACACTGAAAGGGAAATATTTGGTAACGGTCACTGCAACAGATTCTGGCAGCCTTTCAGCCACCACCGTCCTGGAGGTGAGGGACTGGATGTGAATTCACGACTCAGAGAAACATCGTACAAACACGACACAGGGTTTAAAATGTCTGTGTTTCCACTTCTGTGGTATCTTTGTTTTTCTTTTTCAGATTTTCACCATTGATCAGAGCTTCCGAACTGAACTCCAGTTTAGAACTACAGTGAGTGAGGTCGAACAGTCACTCAGTGAAATCAGAAGGTGAATTTCTTCTGTCAATACTTTTTTTTTTGAAGAAAGCTATGAAAACTGCAATACTATATACATATATATATATATATATATATATATATATATATATATATATATATATATATATACACACGTATATATATACATATGAAAAAAGAAACTTTGATTTAATTAATTAATCTCCTCCAGGGCACTCTCAGCAGCCACCGGTGCTGCAGTTGACATCGTTTCAATCAAAGAACAGCCTTCAACATCCAGGTAAAAATTTTTTTACAGCTAATATTATAGTAAAGTCACTGGCCAAAACCAGCAAAAAACTAAACAACAAATGCTTTTTAAAAATGTATATAGATATTGATCACTAGGTGGTGACAGAGATCCTATTAATGAAGCACATCACAACACGCAATAATGATTTAAGAAATTGAGCTTTCATATTAGATCCATATTGGATGAAATAATGTTTTTTTTTTCTCTTTTCTCAGGAACATTGCAAAGTCTTTCATGGTGGCATATTTCATCTTTTTGAATGGAACAGCTCTTTCTGCTTCAGAAGTAGAAAAGAGGCTTTCAGATCAAGATAATTTTCCTAAGCTGTATGAACTGGGCCTGATGAATATTGTAAGCATATTCAGATTCAGAGTCTGCTTTCCTAAAAGTGATGCTGCTTTTCTCTGAAGTGATGGACAACAAGTAAAAATGTAAGCTTCATTCGCTACAGGTAATGCTGATGAGTTTCCTTAAATTTATTTCAGGGTGGCGTTCCCGTCACTGAAAAAAAACAGGATCCCTTGGTGTACGGTCTGCTGGGAATGGTTGGAGGTCTCCTCGTTGTACTGGCTTTACTCACGACCTCGCTTTTGTGCACTCGCAGAAAGTAAGAGAAAGAAATTCAGCAGGATGAATAATTAGCAGATTTTAATGCAGATTTTAACGTGATATTAATGCAACTTTTTAATGCATCACAGCTACAGAAGGAAGCTGAAAGCAGCGAATGCCATGAAATCTACAACTATGTTGAACTCTGACAACCAGAAAGGTGGTGCTATCGTGCCTGGGACCAACAAGTACACCATGGAAGGGTGAGCCCATTAACAAGATGAAGGAATATATCCAGTTTACCACAAAATATATAGAGTCACTGTACATACAGTGTGGGGGGTTTCTGGTCTTGAAAGAGCCATGCAAAGAGGGCTTTCTGTGTGGGACCCAATTGAGTAGACTAAATAAAAGCCTTATTGGCCAAACTTATTGGACAAACATACATTTATTTAAGGAGGGCAGAATTTTGAGTAGGAATTATGTATGTTTAAGATAATGAAATTTGATTAATTTATTCACTTTAATGAATTAGCTGCTAACAGTTTTCTCTTATGTTAATATACACTTTGAAGACAACAGACAATACTTGCCCATTTTCATTTTATTAAATAAATAACAGTTTCACAAACAGTTTATTAAACAAATGGATATTGGCATGTATTTAAATTTCTCAGTCCAGAAATGTCTTCCTTGATTTAAAAATGATCCATACCTCTGGTAGATGAAAGGAATGGTTTAAATTTAGGAATTTGTTTACTCCGACCGGAAGGAGCTTCGACAATTTGTAGAGTCCAGAGGTCTGAATTGAATCTGATAGACAGAGAGAGAGAAAGATCTAAAGAAGAAAGGCCCTTCAGCCATACAGTTAGAGCTCATCAGCAAAAGCAATTCAGTAAAAACATGCAAAAATCTGGTGTGCAATTTTAAGCGGGAAATGTTTGATTACTGTAATATCAAAACACAATTTTCCATGAATGTTTGAGAAGGTTATAAGTGCAATTTTGCTATCAAAATGTAAATGAAACTGATACTCCTTTTCCATTGTTGATTATATTTGAGAGATGCCTGTCTCAAACAAACTTACTGGTTGAAACTGTCTAAAATTGCCAGTGGAATAAACTATTTTCCTTTGCAGCGTATAAACTAAGATCGGTCAATACCAAATACGCCAGATTAATATGCAAGCTTAGTGTTGCAGTCATTAGTGTGCACAAACCATTTATGACCAAAAGGCCTCTCTGCTCTGTCCTGGTTGCTTCATTTTGTGTTGGCGCTGTCCCTGTAGCTAAAGCTTGATGCAAACTTTCCTCGCTTACTTCAGTTTAGAAGCTTCAACCACAAACCTTATGATAGTTATTAAACTTCAATGATTTCTGGTAGTTGTTCATTAAACAACTCATCAAAACACGTCACCCTTACCGTTCTCTGAGTACAATGCAAACAATTAGGATAAAACTTGACTGAACAAATATCTTCATTTAAATTCTAATCAAGATGTTCAGAGAAATTTAAGAAAACAAATAATCTACAGAAAAATGCAGTTACATTTTGAATATTCTTAGCATAAACATTAACAAACTAAAATTTTTTTAAACTTAAGGGGTTTAATGTTTAATGTTTCTTTAGATCAAATTTGCTACAAAAATAACATGGCTAATATTGTTGAGATTTCATTATTATTTACAAACTAATATGTTTTGCTGTAAATATGTTAATGGCTACAAATTACTACCAACCAAATTAATTGTAAATAGTGTGGTGTATATATATCTCTCAATGTTTGTCTTTGTTCTGTTTTCCGTTGCTAACCATTACCCTGCTACAGTGCCAACCCAGTGTTAAACCTGAACATCCCCTCAACATTAGCCTTGGACTTGGATTTAAATGACGAAAGCTCGGATGCAGACAAATCCAGGTAAAAAAATTAAAAATTAAAAATTCAACTTTATCATCAGAATTTGTCATCTAATCTATGGCAGTTCTGGTTTTTGAGCTGGGACGGCTTCCAGGTGAACATATTGTCACTGTGTGCTCCTGGCGGCATGTTTGGACATAATGTTTGGCTTTTTGCTTCCAGCCATACCATGAGACATATGTTCAAATCAAAAAAACTAAATCGAACACTACAAACATATCCTCCTAATTGTTTTACACATTTTTTCCCCCTTAAAGCCTCAACTCTCTTGATCAAAACTATGAAATGATTGGAAACAATACAGACGATGACAAAGTGAGTTTGCACCTTAAAGCCTATCTTGACTTGGACCCATTGATTGGAATGTGGATTAATTCCAATTTGCTCATTATATTACAGAAGGGGATCATGTGGGACAAAGACGTCGATGAGTCGTCGGAGTACAATGAGCCTCTGGGTGCAGCGCTCGCCCAGTTGGGTCACAATAAGAAAAACATCAAAGACCAGACTGACCTTGGGGTTATCAACCCGATGTTTGACACAACAGATCTGTAACATTAAACAGAGTAACAGCGATGGACAAAATCATGCAATCCAAAACAAATGCAGCTACTGCCTTTAAGTAAGCCTGTAAGGAGTGATATAAATACACTTGTAAGCAACAGTTTCAACACATAACTCATGACTATATTTAAACATTTTTCTCAGTAAAAATAAATAAATAAAACAATTAGGATTGGATTGAAATTAGATTTCAATTTGGCTTTAGAATCAGTTCTGCTTTCCAGAAATTTCAGGTATCAGCCCTGGCGTTGAACATAAGATCTGCGCATAAATGACAAATACATACAGCTTCTAGATTGTTTATTTGATAAGTTTTTCAGTTTTAAAGATATAGGTGGTAGAGTCTTGTGCAGAAAACACCAGAGAAAAGCTAGGAATAAATAAATAGGCATTGGCAGTATATCAAACTCGTGGCATGTAATGATAAAAGCAAAATCTCTTCCAAAAAGGCTAATTCTGATAAGCAATTTGCACAGCAAAGCATGCAAAACTTTTTTTTTTTTTTTTTTTTTTTTTTGCACATTGAATCACTTTAGCACACTATGTTAATTTTCCTTGCAGCTGATGCTACAAAATGAATCCAATTGAAAAGCAAGAAAATACAAAAATGCAATGTCTGTGTATGTTTGAAGTCCTTAGTTAGTCAGTGGAAATCTTTCTCTGATTGTCAATGTTTACCTTGAGTTTGATGCATTCGCTCACGGAATGCTTTCTGCAAACTGCTGATGGAAAAAATATATATATTTCAGTGCTTGCTGACAACTTAATGAATGTATTACATGTGCAATCTGTGAATAAAGGTAGTTTGCTTGTATGTGGCTCTTGAGGAATTTTAATGTGAGAACACTAACACGACACTCAATTCTGAAATAAAACACACTTAGAATCAATTTTCAAAGCAAATTTTACAGCTGAAATACTTTTCATTGTATTTTAACACAATAATGAGTGATGGCTAAGCATACTCATACTTAAATTAAAATGTGAGTTGCACAATAGCCTGGGAAATATTATGCACAAACATCAAGATTAACTATGTAACTCTAAATTCTCATAAATGTCATAAAAATCACCTCCGCACTGAACTGACAGGACATAAAAACCGTCCTCACGTCTCAGCTTCAGTATCATGAGCCAGAGGAAGGAAAAGCTTGTTGCCATGGTGTCACTTGTCTGAGGTGCATTAAAAAAATACCAATAGATCAAATGACTCACTGGATGACTGAATGGGCTGAGCAGAAAAAAGAAAAAGAAAAACTGAAAAAGCAAAGCTAACAATGACACTGATGCATCACACTCATAGTAACTCCATTAAACCCGACAATCTGTTAAAGTGACGTCACAGCAACTTTTACCAAAAGAACAACAACAAAATAAAATAGTATGGCTGCTTCTTGATGCTCCGTGGCTCAGTCCGTATATGCTTTTTGAGCTTGTTTGTCTCGTGTGAGGGTGTGATTTGTTTCTCACCCCGTCCAACACTATAAACTCAAGCTGTGGTAAATCAGAGTATCACAGCCACGCAGATCAGATGGGATTTTTGTCTCCGGCCAGCTGTTGTGATCCAAGCCCGCCTCCTCCGTCATTCGGTAGTGTGAGCTTTGGAGCAGCAGTGTGGCTGCTGTACGTTCTCCATCAACAGCCGGAAGGGGTTTCTCCTGCGCCGGCTTGCTTTCCCATCGTGCTCCCCTTTCTTCCGCCCCCGGCGCTTGCATGAACCCCCGCAACCCGGCTCTGAAGGCAGGGGGGACGCTGCTGCGTTGAGTGGAGGTGGCGGAGGCATGGCGGACAGCTGTTTCTGTTTCTGTACCTGCTTCTCAAGGTGTTTCTGGATAGCGGAGCCCAGCACGGTGACTTCCACCACGGCACCATACACCTCCCAGGTCATCCCTTTCTCATCCCAGCTCACTTCCTGCACTGGTTCCTCACACTTCTCCTCATCTTGTTCCTTACAGTTTTTCACATCCTTACTGTCCTCCCCTACATTTTCTTTCTGGGTTAATTTCTCCACCTCTTTGGGTATTTCCTTTTTATTCTCTATGAGCTGTTCTCTATTTTCTTCTTCCTCCTCCACTATCTTCTCTTCAATGCTCATCTCCTTCTTTATCTCTGGAAAAGTTGTGGCGACTGGAGTTCTCGGAGTCATGGGTGCAGTGGCAACGGAGCGAAACTCTACCTGCTGACCCACCTGCATCTCAGCATCTTTTGTTTCTGTGCTCACACATTTCCCAAGGGAGCTGGGGAAGTAAAATGCTTGGTCCCCTTCAGGAGGGGTCATGGGACTGGTGGCCACAGACTGACACTGAACCACCTCCAGGCTCACTTGTGTTCGGATGTTATGGCAGCCAAAAGGAGCTGGGGATTCAGGGACTGGAGATTTTGGTACGGATACATTTTTCATGTCCCCTTGTACACCTTTGTGAGCCATGACCTCTGAATTATCGGGTTCAGTGCAAACGCTTGTTTTCCCAGGTAGTTTTTGTGGCTGCTTTGGGCTTGATCTTTCCTGAGCATGATCAGGAGCTACTGTGGAGGCCGTTTCTTTTCTGTCCTCACTCTTTATATTGCTGATGTTTTCTTCACCTTTCTCAGTTTCTTCTATTTTCACCATGTCAGGCTCCACGGTCTGAAAATGTGACTCAGCTTCCTCGTCATTGTTGCCATAGTGAGTGACCAAGATTGTAATGTCTTGATCCATGCTCCCCATCTTCTGCTGCTTGCATTGCTGGGTACTGTTGTCAACTGTCCCCTGGGAATGTGTTACAGCAGTAGCCAGACCACTGGTGGAACTCCCTATAGTCTCATATGAACTCAAGCCCTTAGCACATTTCAACGATTCGTCGTTTTTGGAATATTCTTCGGTACATCTTGTCGTTGTGCTACTCTTCCCTTGATCAGTCTCCCTTTGCTCCTCATCCTTTTGCCCTGTCCCTCTTCCCACGAGAACTGGGAAAGCCGTGCTTGATGGTGTCTTTGGCGTCATTGGGGATGTGGCGACAGAGCAGAACTCCACTTGTGGACCAACCTGCAGTTCTGCATCATGGGTGCCGGCAGCGGTCGCAACAGGATGAGCTCCGTGTTTTCCAAAAGTGTTTGGGAAAAAGAAGGAATGATCTCCTTCAGGAGGAGTCATGGGGCTGGTGGCAGCCGAGCAGCACTGGACCACTTCAAGGCTCACTTGCGTGCGCATGTGTTGCTGCCCAACAGGGGCTGGGGAGCGAGGGTCCAAGGGGTCAGAAGTTGATGGCACAGGAACAAAGATGTTCACAACATCTGTTCCGTTTTCTTTGTCAAGAGCCACGTTTTCACCTTCAGCATCTCCATTACCCTGGTTGTTAGTAGAGACTGTGGCTTCATTTTGTGTAGCTACAGTTTGCAGGGTCACAGGCATGTCATCAGGCTGTGCACAGTTCTTAACTGGCTCAAAGACCGATGGGTCAGTGCTTTTACTGTCGACTCCACAAAGCTCTGTATCTTTGCATTTTAGAGTTTTCTCACTATTCCCAACAGAGCTGGCATCCATGTGGCATTTCGACTGACAGTCCTCTGAAGTTGTTGACTCTTGACATGTGCGTAGGGGACATCCCTCTGCGGCAGCGCTGCTGTCTGAGTCTTCAGAAAGTCCTTCATTATTTGTGTTCTCGCAAGGCTGGCGGTCCTCCCTGAGAGCTCGCTTCTTGTCCTTAAGGCTTCCCATTCTGTCTCTTTGGTAAGGTGTTGAGATAACCTGAGAGGCATAACACAGCACAGACACACTGTTTGTGCAAACTGTAACCAGAGACCAACCCACGCATGAGCGGAGGAGAAAACAATAGCTCAATCTTTATACGAAAACACATTTTCTGCGATACAGAAATTGTCATGAAATCATTGTTGCTACTTTCTGGAAATGTGGGGGTTATTTTACCATAAGAGATACTTTTGGTAAACTCTTTATTTAAACTACTAATATACCATGAATTCCTCTCCCACTGTTTGATTTGATATTAAGCCTTTCAGCTTAAGAAGGCATCGACATACCTCACATTTGAATTCTGTTTTAGTTTCATCACATCACAAAACGCTACATACCATGCAGAGGAATCCAAATTTATCCGACTAGAAGAAAGAATGAGCACACGGCTGAAAATGTAGCGCGGAGACCTACCTCAGCAGCAAAGTCCAACCTTTCTGCAACACTTCTTCAGAACTGGGTCAAACATGGCAAAAATCTCAACCCCCTGAGTGAGAGCAACATCTGTCCATGCATCTCTCCTCTCCCCCAACAGTCTGATTGATTCTGATTGCACGGGCTACAGGTTTGCCTCTAGAAGAATCTTTCTTAGGCAATCCTCGCTCTTTCAGGCTCTGGCTGTCTGTGAGAGAGGGAAAAAAAAAAAGCTTCACATTTCCAGTTTCCCTGGAAACCAGCTTTGAGCTCTGGTAACCGAGTGGTAATGTAATGACAAAATCTGTGCTCTGCTCTCTAGTCATACGTAAATCACTGTAATTAACCGCAGGTTCTCACCGCCACACAATGGCAGACGGCAAGGGGATAGATAAACTTTTGATCTGGGAGAAGTGGCTTTTCAGATTAAAGAAGGCACTAGTGACGAGAAGCTCATGTCAACGAAAGCTGGTGGGACGCAAAAATGTGTAAATGTGTGTTCAAGAAAAACATTTATCTGTGTTAAATGTTTTTTTGCAAGCTCTCAGTGGGATATGAGAAGATTAATTGCAAAAATTCCTGAAAAAGTCATTTACATAGACATTTTGTATAGATATAATATGTAAGATATAAGAGGAATTTTCTTCTGCTTCCAAAATATAATAAGACAGAAGAGAATTTCAGCTTGAAGAAGCCTGGAGGAAGCAGTGAAGAGCCTCCCACACAGCGAACCACTTCTAAAACCAAGGCTTTCATCCTGTTCACCCCTATCCCTTTAGTCCAACATTGCAAGCGGAACCGCTTTGTAATTCTCATAAAGGTTTAATGTATTATTTTGGATGTATATGTGTGTTGGATTAAAAAAAAACAACAACAAAAAAACCTCCTCCGTCTTGGTTTTACCATAGCTGTGAGCATGGCAGGAACAGCATGTACTGGCAGAAAGGAGGCTCGCTCTCTATTCGAAGGCCACAACCAATCACACACCGGCCCTGAGTTCTGTTGCCTAGCGACGATGTAGCGAGACGGAGGGAGGCGTGTGGCTGAGCACCAAGGTAGACAAGCTCTGATCGGACTCCCATCAGGAGCTATCGGCCCGCCAAAGGCCATCTCCTCAGCGACGTGCTGGTAATGATGACCGTGGTGATTCATTGACGAGTGCTTTCAACAGCGCGCAGCAGCGACGCCACAGAGCGAGTTGCTTGTACAGTTAGCAGCACAGTGGGGGTAGCACATTTCGTGAACCTTAGGGGAGAAGTTGTTCTCTGTTTATTTGCCAAAAATACATGCACATACCCGAATGTGTTATGAAGAATGAAAATCATCAATACAAGCAGAAAACTGGAGGAAAACACATTTTTTAAAAGATTCCTTGCTGGAATGTGCGCTTGTGTGAAGAAAACAACAACAAAAAAACAACACTGCACGTTAAGATTTTCTATCCCACACGTGATTGGTTTGTCTTAAGAGTCATCGTGGATGATCAAACATGCAGCTTGAACTGTTCATTTGGGCTCCATTTTTTGTCCGAACTCCTTGATGGTGTCCGTGGCCTTGTCGGCAGCTTTTCCGATGACAGCCTGAGTCTGCCTGCTGGCTTCTTGTGCAGCTTTAACAAGTCAAAACATAAAGAAAAAAATGAAGAAACATTCAGGAGGTTAAACAAGTCATTATAACAAAATAAATAAAGTTAGGCAAAATTTCACTTGACATTTGTTCATGACATAAAACATAAAGTAACTTGTGAAAGTAGTTGTTTTGTCTGACAGTTTTCCCTCCTGAGCTATGGATTTCTACAGCTCCTCCAGAGTTAATTTTCATAATTGGAAAGTGAAGTATATATTCTCTACACTTCCCAGTTATGAGCGACTTTGTTTGAGTCTATAAACTATAATATCAGTACGGTACATTGAATTTTGTTGTTGCATTCTCAAACTGCGCAAAATATAAGGAGTAGGAATAATTTTGCAAGGGAGAGAATGTAATTCTTAGTATAAATAAATCATTTCACTTATGCTCCAGTTCTAGAAAAACATTCTATAAAATTTGTATTTTACTATCAAGTGACATACAATAAGTAAATACTAGTTTTATAATAATTGAAGTGACTTTCAATCTGAAGGCTCAAATTGCTCGGTGTGGGAAAGATTTCTTTTTGTATTTTTTTTTAATTAACCTATGACAAAAACCTGACTTCTTTAAAATAACTTGCATATTAAAACTAATCTTCATGCTGAAAGCAATGTGCATGTTTACCTGTGCTAACGGTTTCTTTGGAGGAGTCTGCCACCTGCTGTACAGCCTCTTGAGCTGCCTGCACTGGAAACACATCACAAGATCTATTGGAAGTTCGCCTCAAAAACTGAAAATATGTCACGCATTTCACATCTAATGAGACACGTTGCTGGATTAGTCCTGTGATTGTACCTGCGGTGTCTGTGACCCCCTTTGCAGCCGAGTGGCTCGTTCCTTTCAGGCTCTCGAAGGACTTCTTAAACGAGGCCATGGTTCCTGTCTGTAACTCTGTAGCTTCCACAGAACTGTGTGATCCAAGAGGAACGGGAGGGACTGTTTAAAACAGCCCCCCTCCACACACACCAACCTATTTGAGCCCTAAACCTGCACGCTCCAGGCGGATTAACTGAGATAATCCCCTCCAAACCCCCCCAAAAAAGGGCTGGTTCAGACTGGCATCCTAAGAATGACAGCATTCCTGCCAGGGGGCTCAAGCCTACTCAGCAGATTTTCCACATCCAGACCAAACCCCCAGACAGGAGTGAGCAAAAAAAAAAACCCCAAAAAACTACAATGCTGAACAATGAGGCAGACAGTCATTTCAAGCAGAGAAAGAGTGCAAAGAATACATTTGTTTTTCAAACTTTTTATTTACAGAGGATTTGTTGTCTGGCTTAACACAGAAACCCTTACAGTGACAAGACCTGCAATTTAAAGCACATATTGATATGACAACCATTATGATTCCAAGACAGAATATACTGACTTTAACTTGTTAAAATCTTTATTACACACAAACACACACACGCACACGCACACACACACCCGCACCCACACGCGCACACAAACATGTACACTCTGTTGGCTTGTAACAGATAGTGTAGTGGAATGATTTCACGAGTAACTATAAAGATACGATGTAAAAAACTCTCACTTCAAAAAACAAGCTCATCTCCAAAGAAATCCAAAAAATAAAAACAAAAATAAAAAATAAAACACAAACAGGCATTATCGACATTTAAGAGGATATTATTGTTCTCATATCTGCTTGCAACAGGTCATATTTACTCATTTATTGTTATTTTTTCAGCCCCAAAATCTCATTTGGAAGCTGATGAACATCTATTGCACATTTCTAGATACAGATACGCACGAGTACAAAGTCACAAGTCCTGCCTCTGGTCTCATTTCATTGGGAGGGAATCAAGGAAATGAGACCGAGAGGACGAATCCTACATTTCAGTAAATACCTACACCCAACACATTACATTAATAACATGACATTTACAATATATAATAATATTAAAAGATTTGTCTTGAAGGAAGAACATTTTTCACTGGGAATGCTTGCCTTTTTAGTTGGATTTATTTATTTTTTTTGCAACAGGGATATAATTGTAATAGTTTCAGCATTTGTCCTTTTATTATTAGAAATGTTATTGTGCTGCTGGTTGGATGATGGTTTGGACTTCTGCATTTATGCCTCCGGCTCGTAGTCCTGGCTCTCCTGGAGGAGAAGAACAGGAGATGAGTGTGAGAGATAGACAGGTCATATCTGTTGCACATAAAGACTTTAACTAGTGGTGCTGCCAAGCTGCTTTTACTGGGAAGCGTGTCTGAGAGTATGCATAGTATGTGAAAAAAAAAGAAGAAAAGAATTCAACAAACTTATCTGATGATTCAATGTTAAAACACATAAAGATCCATTTTATATGACGATAGGAAAGTTAGACGGCTTGGAAGTAAAATATAAAAGAACAACTTAAGGATTATGTACATATCAAACTATGTTTACAAATTAGATGGGGTTGTGGAGCCAGTCTAGGTCAAATATATACTTACAAACAGGTAATGTTGCTCACTGCATACATGTTTAAACCTTTATGTTGGTTTGTTGCTAACTTTGTGTATTGCAACTTTGAATGGGAATGTAGTTTTGCAAGATATTTCACTTAGGAAGTCTGTAATTTATATATATATATATACATATATATATATAGACTTCAAGTTTTGCTATGAAAATAGGATTTATATCAAGCATAACTTAAACAACATTTTGACTTTGCCTCTGACACATGAAGTTAGCCTCTGTCTCTTTAAGAAGTTCCTGCTCTTTCCAAAACTCCACCTTCAGCGAGTCGTCACCACAGTATTTCTCCACTGTGCCATTTAGGATGAGCTTTAGGAGCGTTTGTATGATAAGCTCAGCAGACTCTCAGCTCCATCAAGTGTTTGGAAATTTCTACCGCCGCTGGTCTAGTGGAGCTGAGTGGGGAAAATGCTGACTGAAGTGCCAAGGAGGAGCAAGCTTTTGGCATCCCCCAATGGCTGCCATGGGGAGATTCGAGGGTTTCGCAAACCTGAATGAACGAATCAAAAACAGCACTCCAGGTATGTTTTTGATAAGGAAATAATATTATAACAAGTATATATAACACAAGTCCCATATAAAACACAAAAAAGGTCGATTTTGCATACAACCCTCTAAGTATCTTGTTCACAACTGATGGTTTAGGGCTTTATTTGCAGTACAACAATTGAAACCCCGTCATGAGAAAGGAGCTCTACTTTTAGGGGGATCTTAAAATGTTGCTGGGAATATATATATTACAGGCTCATTGCCAAGAGTGATGTCACTCTATTGTAATTGAGCTTCTGCGATCCAGCCAACAGATGGCAGCACAATCCTGTATGAGCACCAGGGGTGAGTTGTGTGCACATTCCTTGTTTGCTTGTAATACACACTGCTCTATTTAACACACACAAAAAAGAACAGTAAATGCACATAAGTTCTGCTGGTTTAAAATGAATGCAACAAGAAGATGATGATGCCCTGAAAAACGGTCTTAAGGCGACATTCGCGGTGCAGCAGTACAAATTAGTATTTATGACAACACAGGGAGACCCTGACATTACCCACAATGCATGGAGGCATAGAGCGTCATCGCCACACCCATTGAGACTGAGCTCGCACATCGCTTGTGTAGCAGAAAATGGGGGAGGGGAAAGAGATGCAGAGGAGTGGGAGAAAGAAGAAACGGAGGAGAGCAAGGATGATACATGCTAATGCCTGCAGGAGCCTGGTCTAGGATTAAGTTAGAATTTAATATTATTATTCATATATTAGCCCATGCAGAAAATAAAATAAAAAAACAGCTGTAAGTAACTGCACTGTAAGATCTTCAAGTCTTATCTAATTTTCCTTTTTTTTTTTTTAATCTTAACTAAAATTCCAGAAAATCATGACATATGTACTTGAAACACTATCCATATAATCTGTGTTGTGGGGCATTTACTACTGAGGCTATTTAAAATCTGGTATCAAAGACATTGACTCTGCGCAGTCTGTCTTGCCCCTGACAGTCAAATTCCAAAAATAACCATCTGTGTCGGACTCACATCCTGCCTGCATCTATGAACAGAATGACGACGCACACACACTTCGTTGCTGCTAGGTGGTGCTGTAGTCACTGTACTCCACGTACCCTGTGTGACAAATGGCTGGGAAAATCTTCTGATATTACTCCCAGAAAAAAAAAAAAATGAACAGCGACCTCAGCGAGGTAGTATTTGAGAGGAAGACAAGTGGAGGGCAAGTGTGGAGGGCTGTTGAAATACAATCCAGCGTGAATGTGAAGCCATGCAAAGCTTGTGAACACCAGCATGCCTCCATCTACTGTAAGTGAATGGACTCGTCCCTGCCTGCGACCCAGTGTTTTACATAACATACAAAAATGCTTTCTGCTGTACAGTCACCGGTTCATATTGACTGCACGTTGACATGTGACTTTTGAAAGAACAGACATGAGGGAGACATTCAGGCTTATGTTGTGCCGGTTACCTGCTGGGACTCATCATATGCCTCCCCTTCTGGCTCCAGCATTGCCTCTCCTTGGCCTTCCATGGCCTCCTGCCCGTACTCCTCAGGCTGCAGAGAAGGTGAGAGAAAAATGAGACGGGAAAAGATTCACAGAAGCAGAAGAAACTAAGCATATTGCTTATGATGCTACAAGCTTCGACATGTGTTTAAATAGCTAAATGTTTTCTTCATAAAGCCCCGTATCTCTCATTGTGAGATTGATTTCAGTTTCTCTTTAAGATGAGAAAAGTAAAGTAAAGACATGCAACCATTAGGCTCTAAAATACAATGGAAAGCTCTAAATCCATGAAAATCTTTACATTTGGCTTTGTGGTATGTTGTCTTTCACTTAGTTATATAAGTCAGCTCCAATTTCAGATCAAACCCAATGAAAAGTCAGATTGCTTTGGGAAGACTGATATTTCAGATCAAACCTGTTCTCAAAATCCAACATGGCTGCCTTGTGCCTACAAAATTTAAACAGTTGCAGAAATCTATTTCAGCACTTCTGTCAGTTTGCATTAGGAAAGCCTCACACGTGACCCTGTATTCCAGTTTCAATGCTTTATTTGAAAGGGAAATCAAATGCTGCATCCAAACACATCCAACAATCTTTACAGCCCATCATGGATGTAATTGCTGTGGGCAGGAATGAGCTCCAGAAGCAGTCAGGCTTGCAACAAATCTAAAAAAAAAAAGCCTCGGTCTGAAGAACCTGTTGCTATATGACAGGACAGTATCATGAATGTCATGACATGCATGTCCAGGATGACACCATCAGGTGTTGGCAAGCAGATCTAAGTTCCCACTTTACAAGAAAAAATGAATGCACAATGATAATATCAGACTGAAGACGAAGAACAATGCTTATTTTTTCAGAATGTGCTCATGCTGATGCTGTGCATAAATATCACTGGAAGTGTTTTTATTACATTTTAATTGGTTAATATTGGGGTGTTTCTCATCAAAAATTCAGAGATGGTTTAGTCATAGCTTTTGTTCTAATTAGTTAGAAATTTGTGTCACCAACAAACACTTGGTCAATTAGTTAATAAGCTATAAAAGAGGCTAATAGAGGTATAGCTCCATGTGTTACTTTATGACAACAGTTAAATTTTACAATAGTTGTATTTGCCTAAAGTCAAGATGGGTGGCCAAGCATGCAAAACATATGAACACCAGCAAGTGAGTTTTGTCATGTTGATCATGAGGTGCTTAGCCTACCACTTTAGTCTGAATGAATCCATTCAAAAGTCTCTTTATTTCCTTTTAAACTACATTTGTAAGGACAATTCATTCATAGGTTGAGTAACAGTCTTGGTTATGTGGATTGCATGCAAATCATCTCTGCTTTTGGCCTCAGTGGAAATGCAAAACTTGTGATCACAGGAGTTTACCGTAATGCAGAAAGATCTCAAGATTAGACTCTGCTACCAGTCGCAATCACATATCTCCTCTCTTAGGAAGCAAACATTATCTTCTAAGGTGATAACATCCAGTTTGCTGCAGTTTTTTTTTTTTTCCAGAGAAGTCCTCCATGGTGTGAGTTAGAGATGATGAAATGGACTGCCTGCTCACCTCAACCAACAGCCTGTCAACCACATTGATTTGTGTGTTGTGCTGTGAAAACACTTCAACCACCAACTTTTTCAACTCTGCTGCTTTATCCATAAAAGTATTTTAATCACGAACATAGGATTTTAAAGGGAAATAAACAGGTTCTCTGACTGGTAAAAAAATAAAAAATAAAGAAAAATTTGCAGTCAGGAATTGCAAGAACCTACAAACAAATAATTGACCAACCACAAATTTACCCAGTTTTTGTGTAAAAATTTGTAAAAAGAACAAAGTTCATCATATCAACAGGCATTACTTATTGACATAGTCAACCGATAAAGTCTACGTTTCAACTATCAAATTAAAATAAATGGGATCATCATATCCAATGTTTGTTTTAGACATTTGTTTTAATGCAATGACACTGTAGCTTTAAAACAAAGTAGATTTTAAATATCTGACTTTGGGTGTTCTTTGAATTGAAAGGGAAAATAATTTCAAAGGGTTTTTGTGTTACTTTATCATATCAATGCTGTCAGATATGGCCTGAGCAGCTGATGCATGCTGTGAAAAACGACACTATTCACAATATGCATCCGCTTTTGACCCACCTGCTTTGGCTAGCCCTGAAAAACAAAGCTAGTGGGTCACACGCCATTTATTTTTAAACCCAGCACTAATCAAGTCAATTAGGCCACAGAGGAGGAACAGGCTGTAATCCTGTGTGCTCTGGCAAGATGGTGTCTTTGCAGTAAATCCACCAATGAGATCAACATGGCCTTAGAGGATGCACCATGGGATACCACCACAAAGACACACCTAATCAGATGGATCACTGATTGTGAAAAAGTGAACGTGATATTTTATGATTGGTTGCACGTATTTAGGGTAGACACAGTAGTAACATTTCATTCAGACGCTCACAAAAATGTTCATATCGTATTTAAAAAGTTCTTTTTCATGTTCTCAAGGTATAAATAGAAGATTCTACTTTTCATTTTTCTAACTATATAGCCAACCACGTAACTTACTGTATTGAAACATGCAGAGCATGAACTCCTCAAAACCTTTTAAGGTGTCCAAAAGCCAGCAAGACATTAGCAGGATATCCTCTAAGATGAGTTACTCAGCAAATCTCAGAGATGGATTAGATTAGATTGAGATTAGAGGTACTTTGAACTCATTCATCTCTTCTTACTCTTTGCTATGCACCTCAAAACATTCTTAAAGCTTTTAAAACTTGTGAAAACATCTTTTAAGTCTGTTTATGTGAAAAAGGTTTTTGCAAAATTTGTGGCGTGAAGTCTCAATATCCATCCTGCAGCTCGTATGACTTACTAATATTTCCTAAACCACTTTTATGAAGAAAAAATAAATAAACTAGCTTTGACAGAAATGTTCAGACCCTGTTCTGACAATAAGGCATTCTTTTATAATTTGTTCGTTTTCAAATGACTGCCGTGGTTGTTTTAATGTTTTGAGTGATTGGTGTGTCAGTGCTGGCAAATTGTTCAGTACAGTGTGAACAGTGTAGCACTTCTGCTGTTTTATCACTTGTATGTATTGAGCCACTGAGTGGGCAATAAGAACAAGCTGTCAGATTTATTATATTAGTGAAACAGTGGAGAAAAGACCAGCATTGTGGGATGAGACCGCTTACAGTTTCACAGAATATCTGAAAAGTTAGACCAAGTGTGACTTTGATAACAGTGGAAGACCAGTTTTTATATCAGGTGAAGAAACCACATAGGATTACAAAATATATTTGACTCAAATTTCAAAGCTTACATGGAGTTAGGACATTGTTTCTGTTTGTTTTTTTCTATGGTAGGACAATTGATATTCTTTGATTTTTAACCAAAAAAAACAAAAAAAAACTTACTGCAAATGTCTGCTTCTGAAAGTTGTAAGACGCTTGCCTCGGGTAATAGATCTGCGTTTAGATTCTTTTCAACCCATAAACTAACCATAACAAGATTTTAGACTCTGGATGCAGATCACCATTAGCATCTATGATTACACCAATTCAGCAACTCTTGAAAAAAAAAATATATATATATATCCATGTCTCATGTGACAGGAGGATTTTTAGACAGACCCGCTGCACTCACATTCATGTCACTTGGGAATTCGTCCTTCTTCACCAGACCAGTGGCAGCAACAATATTCCCCATCGCTCCGGTGGTCTTCTCAGCCACTGCAGACACACACACACACACACACACACACAAATGTAACTCTACCCCGCAAAACCCAACAGATACACTAAAAGCAAAATGCTGTCCTCTTGTGTTTCATAATTGACCTTCACTTAGCCTCATAATGAGTGAGCTTTAAAAATAATTTAGGTTTTGCTACAATAAGGAAATGATTATTTCTTAGAGTAAGAATGACACTTTTAAAATGAAAGATAAGCAGGGACTCATCTGATTGAAAACAAAAAATCCAATCTTTTGTCCTGTCAGTGAACACACCACACCTAAGCCTTCTTTGCAACACTCTTTGGTAATGGAAGAATGATGACTTAGCTACTCAATGAATCAAGAAAAACTGTAAATTATGCATTTTTTTAATTAGCATGTTGACTTCTCCTGCGGTAACAGGTGAGACCTTTCCAGACAACATGAGTTGAACATGTTACTGCAACGGTGCTCTGTTTTTATCCGTTTAAACAGTTCAGTTTTATGTCTGAACTGTCGAATTAGAAAATGTTGGGAATTTTCTCAAACATTTGGTTGGACTTGGCTGATATTGATTTTGATTTGGGTCTTGTAGAAAAATATATAAATAAATAAAAAGTAGTACAAAGAAACCATTTCACTGAATATTCTGTGAAATGGCTCACATCAACATTTCAAGATGTGCAAAACAGAAAGAGAAAACTTACAAAGATGTAATATTTATGTAAAAAAATGTGGTGTAATTCTTTCTGAGTTGCTTTGAAACCTCTGTTTCATAACCTGATGAATTTTGCTCTGTTTGTACATTTTCACTGATTCAGAAAGAAGCATCCCCATAGCCTCCAAATGTTTCTGTGAAAGCCATCGTTTTATTATAATCAAACATTTTGCTTTTAAGCCCACCCAAAGGGGTGAGCTGCACACATTCAGACACTGTCCACAAAACCTCTGGTCTGTGCATCTCCAATTAACATGTTATTGACAGACGGAAACCTCACCTGTGCCCACGCTGTCTTTGGCTTTGGAACCTGAAATGTGGAAAGAGGGAAGAAAATTGGTCAGAAAATGAACTCAATTCCTCCAGAAACTCTCTGCTTGTGTCTGCCTGGGTAAAAACATATCTGCTGAACTTTGTCTCAGTAAAATGAACTGACTTTCACCCAGTTCAGTCTGCATTTCAATTTGTGTCCAGTTGTCGTCAAGAAGCATAGCCTGACTAATTGAACACTTTTCAGTATTTACTTCCGAGGTTCTTCCAAGAGAGTCATGTCCTTATTCTGATTACATCTGAAATATCACAACCAGACAGAATTGGCTTAAAATTAAATAAAACAGTGCAATTTTTCATCTATTATTCACTGACCGCATGAGATAAACGAGAAGCATTAACCTTTTAGATTTCTCAGTTGTTATATTGGGAGAGGTTATAAAACTTTATAGCCACTTTAAACTACAACACAGCCATTGTTCAAGTCTCTGACCTTTGGTAGACTTCATTCATCTACGCTGAACTTCATCAAGCTATTAAGGCAATCTACTGTGTGCCTACAGATCACTCAGTGCCTGTCATCCTATGTGGTTCTTTTGGCCACTGAGGGCTGAGGAAAGACAAATGTGGATGAAGTAGAGAGCTGTCTCTACAAAGGTTGAACCTTGAAAGAAAACATATCAGCGTGGTGCAAACATGCCCTAGCTGTGACTGGAATATCAAAAACGATGCCGATATGCATTGAAACACATGTAAAATGCAGAGTTATATAAAAACACGCTAAAACAAAATATTGAATTTAGTATCCCAAAGAGCAATAAACCCACTGAATAAACCTTATTCAGATATTTTTTTTAAAGAAATGGGAGTGACTCTTTCCATTTGGATTTTCAGCCTTTAGAGTGTTATCTGTCAAGGCCAAATAAATAAAGTTCTCCATGCATTTTTAGTAATCTGCAATACATTACTATTGTATTTAAATATATGTGTTGTAATCTCCCCCAAAATTATTATTAATCCTTATAGAGATACTTTAAAAGTCTTTAAAAGTCACAGTTGCATATGCTAACAATACAAATAAGATTTTATTAGTGACTCGCCATTCGTTAATGCAAAAAATTCTATCTTTTTCTGATATAACATGTATACTGTCAACTCCTTCAGCACAATTAGACTCAGTAAGAGTGAAGACAATTTTAATTTTGCTTTCTCCAGTCAGTGAGGGGTTTTAAATAAAGTGTGAAGATGCAGAAATATAACTAAGAGGAAACAGATATGTCTTGTTTAGGCTGGAAGAAAATGAGGAGGAGGAGAGAGAGATATAGATCATTACAGGAAGTTGCTCTGTTGAATTCTTTTAAACTTTGGATTTGAAAATATTGGAAACCTTTTGGAAATCAGAGTTGATGAAAAATTGGCCACACAAGCTTGAATGGTGGATTTCAAGAAACATTTGATTTCCACAAAGAAAATTTTTTTTAAATAAAAAAATCTCAAGAGCCATACGCAGAAAATATGCAAATGAGTTGCTAAGTGCTTCTGTTGATCAGAAAGTCTAGGAACCTTTTAGAAGGAATCTAAGGCTCTCTGTCTTCCTGAATTAAACGTAAAATATTGCGCAGTGGGTAATTTCTCATAGATATTTTTCAAAATAGCTACAAAAATACTGTTCCCTAAACTTACTGTGACAGCTGCCCCTGCTGTCACACAGAATTGGTAATGGTTTTCTGTTTTCTTTAATGTTACTTTACATATATTAATTAGTGTTTAGTTTAGATTTATCTATATCTTTGAAATTATTTTTATTAGTCTGACTTTTTAAGTTAACTATTTGACGTGCACACATTTAGTTAACTTTATTTGTCAGTTCTTTGTATTTTTTGTTAAAGACAACCATTTAATTTCTTCCTTTTGAGTTATTAGTTTCCTTTGGATCTGCCCCTGGAAATCACAGATGAGCTCCAGCTGACTGAGGTCCACGGATGTCAAACTCCCTCAGCGGGCCGGTCCATTTGTTTACCAGGGGAAGGGGATATTTGGTTTATAGTTTATTTTGACCATTTATTTAATGTTTCTTCTTTTTGAAAGTTAGTTTAAATTTGATATTTATTTAATTTAAAGATTTAATAATGATCTCACTAATATTTGTTAGGTTCTTGTGTGTTTAGTTACCCCCTTGTGTGTGTTAGCAGTGGTCTGATCAGCCACTATTTAAGTTTCCCTCATGTCTTGTTTGTTAGGTCAGTTTGTGCTTGAGTTTCTTTTGTTACCACTTGAGTTACATTTTGTTATGTTGACCTCAGTTTTTGGGCCCAATTTGTCATTTTGAATTATTTTGGACATTTTTTGTAATAAATTAAGATTATTTTTGGAAATTATTTTACGTCTCCTTGGCTGGTCTATGCAAAACCCTCACACTTACCAATGTCTACAGTAAGACAAGTGTTCGAAACAACTGGATCTCTGACAAATGTGACAAGACAAGAACTTAAGTTTATCTTACCGCCACACAAATAAAGTAGTGTGGCAAGAAAATCTTAAAAGATCAACGGAGGATGGCAGACCATTCTTTCAGCGTGAGAATATACTGCTACAATAAAAGTTTAATTATATCTAAAGGATTTTGCACATATTCAGCAAGCACTTTTTTCACTTTATGACTTCTGTGACTAAAAATATAAATAGTATCATCAATATTTAAGCACAGAAACGAATTGCCAGACGTTGATGTAACAGCAATGATTCAGAGAATGCAAGACGTAAGTTATTCTATTCTTACATGTGGTACATGAATCAGTGAATTTGCCTGTTTATTGCAGCATGAATTGCATACTGCTTCCTCCTTGCCTCTCTCATTTTGCTCAGCTGGGTGGGTGGTCTTCAGTAGCAGCAGCTGTCAAAAGGAAAGTCTCAGATGAATCAAATCGCTGCTACCCCTCCTCCAAGAGGAGCCTCCAAGCAAACACATGAGCAGTTTTCCAGGACACCACCAGACCCAACATGCAGCGGCAGAGAAGAAGCAGAAATTGTCCTTTTTTTCCTTGCTGCTCAGTGTGGGAACAGTGGAAATGAGTCTGCACATGTTGTGACTGCAGTCTGGCATATTTGGAGTCCTGTTGAAAGTCAGGGGCACTGTGCTAAATGTGCTGGGTAGTAAGATGACATCTACAGACTGACAAATCTGACAACGTTGGCTAAAAATAGGCAAGGTTCTCTGAATGCAACAAAAAGAGCTAACCGTTGCAGAATAAACAAAACAAGCTGATGAATTTAGAGGGGCGAGGGGTTTATGTGTGAGTGGAAATTTGGGTTTCTGAACAAGTGTCCAGCATCTTACCGAGAAACCCTTTGCAGCATTGCTCAGTTTCTCTGAGAGACACAAACAAACTGAACAATACTCGTCAGGGTTGGTGCTATTTCTAGCAGCAAAAAATCTATAGCGCACTGCTATTCTAACTCCCTGAACTTTATCACATTGTTTCACATTACAGTCATAAATCTCAATGTATTTTAGTTGGATTTCATGTCGCAGCCCGACACAAAGTAGAGCATAATTGTAAAATGGAAGCAAGCTCAGATTCAGAGATCGGGAGACAAGCTTAGTCGTCCGGAGAAGGCTTGGAATAGAGCTGCTGGTCTTTAACCCCGGCGTGCCTCAATTTGGAGGTTTTTCAGGGCTGTAAAGCCCTTCTAGCCTAAGAATGCCTTGGGAAACCTCAGCGTGAGTTGGAGAGAGTCTCTCTGATCCAGGACTATAATCCACTCATTGATAAGCAGAAAATTGCAGATGGATATTTGTCCTGTCAAAAGATTATCCCTCTTGAGCTGTGGGTCTGCAGCTCCCCCAGTGACACCATGGGTCCCTTTAGCTCCTTTGTTTATAAATAATCTCCTTGTCTTTAAACACATATGGACTCTAGTTATTAGTTTGGTGACTTCTGAAGTGAAATGAGTGAACTATTTAAAGGTTTCAGATGAAACTGGGTCGAATATAAATGCCTGGCATATTTTTTTTTCTTATTGTTCTTCTTCCAATCAGCATTTATGCACTTCCTGGTGTCGGTCTATCTCATGAAATTCTGATATATTATGTCAAAGTCTCTGACTGTGATGTGACAAAATGTTTTCTTTTTAAATGTATTTAATAATCCCCAGAGTATTTAAAGTTAATATAATTAGTTATTAGATAGAGATACGAATAAGTTTTTGTTTCCCTATGGTGTTGTGTTTTACCTGTCATTTTAAACAGCACCAATTTGGATTCAAAAGTGGCAGAGTCAAACACTGAAACAAAAAAATAACTCAAAGAAACAGATCTTAAAAATAAAGGGAGGATCAAATCTTTTTTACCATAGATCTACAGTACAGACAAGGTGTCTCCAAACTTTTGGTCTGTACTGTATATGAAAGTACCGTACGTACGTAAGTATCTCTGGATTGTGTTTTTATATAACTCTATATGAAAGTACCGTATTTTTTGGACTATGAGCCGCTACTTTTTCCCACTCTGAACCAAGCGACTTACAGCCCGGTGCGGCTTTTCTGTGGATTTTTCTTCAACCACTAGGGGGCTCTTTAGCACGAAATGAATCGTTAGAAGTCAAAATTCGAAATCAAAGAAGAAAGTGTTAATTTTTATTTAGAACAAGCACATGCTAGCAGCAGCCACGACGGAGAAATGTCTTCAAACTCGTACACCCTCAACATGGAAACCACACAAAGAAGTTTGTATGACGCAGCTTTTAAAGTGAAGGCTATCAATCTGGGCAAATAAGACCAGATTGATAGCCGCTGCACGTAAGCTCATCGTGAACGGATCCATGGTTCGGCGTTGGAGACGGAGGGCTGCGTCCTTAATAAATCCAGCAGATTTATAAAAATAAAAAATAAAATAACATGAAAGCGGCTCAAAGGTGCGGCTTATAATAAGGTGCACTTTATAGTTCGGAGAATATGGTATTTACTACATGGCATATAACACTAAGAACATTACTGAAGTTGTGTGCTACATAACAGGTCACCCACAGAGAGCTGTGGAAATGTTCTCCTGTTGGAATACAAATTTGACCAAATGTTAAACCCATGCGCTCTTCTTTCTCCTGATTACTTTGTGTAAGAAATAGGACATCCGCCCAGTGAGCGGGAGAGGTTACTGTATAAGTGACATTTATTTATTTATTTATTTATTTTTAGAAAATATTGAAGAAGGGTTGAAATGCAAAACCATGTCAGCCTTGTATTGGTTGGGGAATCAATACAAGGCTGACATGTCTTGTATAAATCAATCAAGACAATCAAATAAATCAAGTCTCACAGCACATTTAGGTGATTTGCATGAAAACGACCCGGCAAACATCACTCTGAGAGCGCCTCACCTACAAACATGACTCCTTCCTTGGTCTTTTCCGCCGCCACTGCAACTCCTTCCTTGGTCTTTTCTGCGGCCACAGCCATCCCCTCCTTTGCTTTAGACAAACCCTTCATAAACACATCCATCTTGGCCGAGCTACTGTGGATAGATGAGCAGTCAATGACAATCACAGACTAAAATAAGCTTCAGCTTCACATATATTTAAATCCTTATCGCTCGTGTGTGTGTGTGTGTGTTTTTTTTTTGTTTGTTTTTTTGCATCCTAGTGCTTGGCTAACTGTATTGTGGCTGTGTTTTTATGAAGCCTTGATGTAATTTAGTGGAGCACTAGTTGGAGGTGGTGAAACAGGCAGCACCGCCTCCTGTGGCAGATCGTGACGGCTGCAGTTCAGTCAGCTGCCAGTGGTATATATATAAATATATAAAAACCTCTCTGCTCACTCATGCATTCAACTCCCTTTTTTCCAAATCATGTCAGTGCATTAAATATTTATAGGGAAAAATATATTTGAATGAAAGGGCTAATCACGGAAGAGCTCATTAATTATTGCTCGAATTAAATGTTACTCCAAGTGGCAGCGAGAAGACAGGACTCCACCTGGCCTGTTTTACACATAAGAGACTACACAGTATACTAGATTACATTATATCTGGAGGTTGGACTTAATGTATATTTTCACGGCCACACTACGTTGCTGGGGGAAGGGAGTCACGATTAAATCACCAATACAAGAAACAGTCTACCATTAAACGAAAACCAGCGTAAAGCCTCAGATTATCAGCTTGGACTAACATTAGGCGCCAATCCCTTCAGAGACTCTCTGGATGGTGCGGGTCAAACATTCTTCATCCAGCATCTCCAGCCTAATTATATGCATCAAGTTACACCATCTCCATCTCGCATCACGTCCACATCCGTCTTTACACACAGACGAGCCCCCCCCCGCTCCCAGCCCTCACGCCGTGCTCCAAATTCATCGCGGTCTATAAATTTACATACGTCTACTTTCTTCACCAGCTCCGGGTTGCTTAATGCTCGGCGGAAACCGGTTTCCCTACTACGTACGACGGCGCTCCCAGGCATGGCCATCAAATGGTGGTGACCTCTATACGCTTAGCCGTCAACATGAACGATGAGACGGCACACGGAGAGTCGTCCTTACCTCTTTTGCAGATAGCCTTCGACTTGTCCCCTTATGGTCCGGTCACACCCACACGAGAAACTATCGTCTGAATCGGAGATATCTTCAGATGATCTCTAGGTGGGCCTTCCTCGGGCAGATCTCCACTAAACAGGGACGGCCCACTTTACAGTGCGGCTCAGAATATCACGTATGCCGCCCTCCTCCTCCTCTTCCTCTTCCTCACGCTCAACCCACCCCTCCTCCCCCTTCACCTCTCCTTCTCTCCTCCGCTTCAGTTTCATCTGTTTTTCCCCACCGGTTCCCTTCTCTATCGATCAGTCCAGATGTTACTGCAAAGGAAATCAATTTAACAAAGCCCGCTCATCTGCTTATTTTATTTTTCCTCTCCACACGCCAAACACAGTAGATAAATTGTAGCGTGAAGGCGCACCTTTGTGGTTTTCTAGATCCAGTTATAACTTTACACTTTTGAAGTTGTAGTCAGCGAAACAGAAAATTATTCGGATTTTCAGCGTCCTGAGTTGCTCATTTGACAGCATGCCCACAGGACAAACGCACTACTTCATAGTTTGAAAGTTGTGTCAACAACTGAATATTTTTCTGCTCTTGCTATTTGAACTGAAAATAATGGTTTCACGCACATTGTAACTGCCTGCAAGTAATTCAGAGCAATAGAGTTGTCAGTCTGCTCCAGGATAACAACTCGACCACATTTTAAATGATGTTTAAAGAGAGATTATAACGCGACATCCAGCATTTACTTTAAGGTTACTACGTCATTAAATAATTAAGTTCTACTGAACACAACCTTGAAACCTAATCTGCGGTTCAGACATTTTAATGAATTGTTTTCTCACTGTAGGGAATTGTAAAACAAGTTGCTGTGACGCAGGTTTGTATGACGCAAAAATGATCAAACATAGGCTATTTGAAATGTTTCTCTCCTCGGAGAAATAATCCACATCAACACCACGTATTGGCAGTTTTCACCTTCTAAGACATGCTGTCCTACATAATGTTTATCTAATAAATAATGCAAACTAGTTAATGTTTGTCATACTTTTAAACCGAAGGATTTCAGTATTGACTTGCTAATGAACTCTAATGCATCTCTTAAATGCACAATGTGGGGACACCAAAGAGGATTAATGCTGGTGGCTATTGGGCTACACTTGTAATAGGAAGTAGCTCTTAAATAAAGATGTACTTTGGGACGCCAATTTTGCACCCACACTTGATGGCACATTCAGACATGTGATATACATGCACCCTTTAATTTGGTAAACACAGCACAGCAATTAAAATGAAATACAAATGGAAAGGTACATCTGGAAAAATATGCAGAATCCAACAAGATTTTATTTAGATTAGTCAGACCAGTTCCCATCACAGGCGTCAGTCCTGCTGATTGATGACAAAGGGTTAAATTCCCCCTCACTCCTTCGTCCCCCTTTTCTTTTTTTAAAACCCTCAATCTCTGACGTACGCCCAGTGACGATATCCTCCATGTGAAACGAAATCCTGCCTATTTTTTTATACCCCCAGCGACCCCCCTCCCAATTTGAGGAAATCCCAGACATGAGTGGGCAGCCAGTAGTTTTCATTCAGTTGCGTGGATCTGACCAGATTGTGCCACATTCTGCAACAAGGTGACCTGGAAAGGAAAGAGGACGGGGAAGAAAAGATATAGATTTCATTTCTGAAGCCACGCGCGCTCAGAATCTCGATATCACCACAAAAGATTGAATTATAGTTTACAAAAAAATAATTAAAAAAATCCCTTGATAATCGCAGTCACAGAAGATTTCAGCGAGCTTTCCTTGGTACTGAAATGAGTCGCTGTCCCTGGTGCTGATCCGCCATGTCCGGTGGAGTACGTGTTGGGCATCATAAAAACAAAACACAATAAACCGCAGTCAATTTTTTCAACAATCAAAATCTTTAAATAAAACTGTATTGTTTTTTTTAAAGCCAGTATTTAATAAACTAAAATACATTTATTTGTAGCATAAAAGGGCATTAAACGTGTTCAATGGTGATCCTTTGGTTATTTTCCCGTAACGGCTTGTTTTCTTGTGAGCGTACTCTGCCCTCTTGTGGTTTTACGTGAAAATGACACTCTGATCATTTTTCCATCGCGTTCTTTAGGGAACGATGAAAGTCTTAGTGAGGTCACGATGCTCTAACAAAAAAAAAAAAATACCCCTAATAGCTATAGTCTACTGCTTTTTAATGGTCAGCTTTAAACAGCTGGTAATTCTTCCGAGCAACTTTGAGCAGATCTAGTTCACATTAAATATTCATTGTTGATGGCCACTTAACTACAAAAAGAGAAATAAAACTGCTAGTGTCTTAAGAAAATTAAGATTTTAAATAAAATGTTGTCCTCCCTCAATGAGCCCTTTCTTATAGAATTGCATAGAAACAATCTAAACATGGATTTATTATTTCTTTCACACAACAATTAACAACTCAAATGGAAAATCCAAGTGAAAAAAAAAAAAACACTAGACACAACACTGAATTTCACTCTCCTCACTCCATCATTACTCTGCATATAGAGTGCTTTGCAAAACTACCCGCTACTTTAAAGTATTTTATGGGGATTTTATGCAAATTCTTTTAGCAGTGTAACTCTGAAACTTGGTGTGCATTTGTATTGAATCCCTTTTCTTTCCCTTTTCTAGTGCCACACTTTTCTAGCTGATGAATTGAGTCCAACTGGACTCCAATTCCTGGCTGTCTACCTTAACCACTAGAAAAAAAAAGTAAACATTAATATGCAAAATATGGTGCGATCTACAAATCTGACCATTAAGAAAGAGGATAGTAAAGAAAGTCATCTTGAGTGGGGGGTCTTTTCTCACCCTAGGGGTCCGGTGTAGTTTCGTGGCTCGGTGTCGGCGTGCTGTGAGGCGAGGCACTGGATGTGGTGGGGGGTGTTTGGAGTGGGGCTGTGTGTTTAGCTCGTGCTGTGCTCTCATCAGCTTTTGTGGTGAATGAAAAGGTTAATTAATCATGGCACCGGGGTGCGCACTGTGGATGTGAGATTCATGGCATCTCTGTTTGGGGGCATATGTTCGATGTTTGTGTGCTGGTCGGAGGTGGTTCTGTGGGTGAACTCATGTCGGAGCTTATGGGCGGTGGGAGGTCTGTGGAGTTGGGGTAAGAACTTACTGGGAGGTTGGGGCTGTTTATTCTGGGGGCTGCTCTAGTTGCCTGACTCATGTGGCGTGTGTGGACTCTTTCTGACCCCGTCTCTGGATGTGGTCAGCGTCTGGGCCCAGTGACTCGGGTGATATCTGCCTCTCATCCGGGATGATGGGCTTCTCTGCTACTGGAGGTTTGGGTGGGCCGCTCTTCTCCACCCTGGAATGACAGGAGCCTCTCCTGTGTCACTGGACGGGTTGCCCCTTTCGGAAGGAGTTGCCTGTACCTGGGAGTACAGCGTTCAGTGGGGAGTGCAAGTCGGTGTATGGAGTCCAAATTTGTATAATTGAATAAAAAATATTTAAAATATTTGTTTATACATATATATACACACACAAATAGTTCTTAGTTACAACATATTCAAATTATTTTATTTTATATATTTCATTCTTTTTTATGACAGTTTACTATATCCAAAACCTTGCCTTATAAACATAATTGTCCAGAAGAGTCTTTGACCCAAACAGCAGAAAGGGGCTACACGTTTTCTCTCCCTGTCCAATGATTTTAATTCATGGAATAGATTACAGCAATGCTCTGCTTTCTGGTTTTCCCAAAAGATCAATAACTCTATTATAGGTACCTCAGAACTAGACAAATGCTAATAATGATCAGAAGCGAACTCACATACTTTCTGCATTGGGTACCTAGCCGTCTTCTAATTTATTTTATTTAATCATGGAAAATTAATTTCTCCTAGCCGACACTCTTAATGGTCTTAGCCCACCTGGTTTTTCAGATTTGTTTCAGTCACACAGCCCCTCCAGATTCAGCAGATCTTTTGGAGAAGGTCTTCTGTCCATCACCGCTCCACCATCCATTCTTGACAGCTGGCATCAGGTTTTTATACTAATGCAGAAATATGTTTTCACCATACTGGACAAATGGACAAACATTTTAACACTGGTCTTGTCTGTTCAAATGACACTCTTCCAAAATTCTTGTGGATAATTCAGACATAACTTTTCCAAACCCATAGAGCAGTGCACCATAATATTTATTATTTTATATCCTAATCGTTTTATAATTAACAGAGCAGCTCTCTGACTTTTATGACTGCTTGTGCCACGGTAAGCAGCAGCAAAGCGCTGCTGCTCATGAAAAATTGATTTTGCTATATATGGTGTTTAAAGTACATAACTGCGGCATTTTATTGGTTCTATTCTTATTTGTATGTTTTTACAGGAAGGTTTACATTGAAAAGAAGACACATTTATCCCATAAGCACAGTGCCTTACTGTTCGAAAATGTCAGTGCTGGACTTATCTCTTCATCGGTTGTTATTTTAATACCTGAGAATTAGCAGGCAAGTATTTATGAGCAACAACTGAAATTTGACTAATACTCAGGCGATGCTTGGACTTTTAATTTTGATCAAAGTTACCAATCTATTGTTGCACAAAGCTCTTAGACAGTAAACACAATAATGCCTAATTCTGAGGAGGACTGAGAATTTCATAAATATTCCTTACAATTTTGCAGTCAAACAAATTAATCACACAAAAGGGACATTGAGTAAAAAAAAAAAACATTCTAAAGGAGCAATATTATATGTCTTCTGGGCATAGCGCCACTTTATAGCCCAAACAAGTAACAACGTTACCTTGAGTTGTTGCCATATAGATCACACACAACTTGAAAACAATTTGATTTTGCAGTTTGACGCCTTGAAATTGGGCCTCTGTCTCTTTAAACTCTAGAACCCGACAGACCCATCGGTGGGTCCGTCGGGTTCTAGAGGTTAATGCACTCCAAATCAGAGCAGGGCCTCAAAGGGTTAAGAAGCTCCTGCACATCAGTGACAGGATGTCCCTTCACCGCATCATTGCAACAACGTCCCTCTACTTAGCCTTTGACAACAATTGTACTGAGAAATAGTTCATAAGCTCAGCAGATGCACAGCTCCAGGTGGTGTTTGCTAATTGCTGCTGCCGCTTGTCTGAAGGTGCTGAATGGGGGAGTCGTGAGGGATGCCTGCTCTGTGAGGCGGAAGCTTGGCTGGAGACCGGAGCTCCGAGGAGAGAAGGCAGCGCCCGGTGAGACCGCACGTTTCTGCACCCAGAATAACTACCAGGGGACATTAAAGGATTTCTCAAACATGCATGATAGAATCAAAGCAACATTCCAGGTGTGTTTTTGATGAAGGAATGACATTATAACATGGTAAGAGGCTCAAAAAAGTTGATTTTACATGACTCTGTCCCTTAATGTTGGAGCTTTGGGAGTTCTTGTTGTGATGGGCAGGTACCTTCTTTACCTGGTTGGAGATCCATTCTATTTAAGAATCATTCCAGTGGATACATCACAGTTGGATTTGGTTCTGATTGGCCCCCCTCAGTGAAAAACCTTTTTCTTTTTGACAGCATTTTAATGATCAGCATGGACTAAAATCAGTTCTCAGTAGGATTACTTTTATTTAAATTAAAGGAGCTTGCTGTTCACTGCTAATAAGGGTCCAGTGTGCATCCTTCGAGGATTTAGTTTTCCAGTCCATTTAATAAATATCCTTTTACTACACTAAATTGCACAACTCCGCCGTAAACAACTTTCATCCTTGTAGTCCCTTTGAATTGAGGCTCTGTGGATTGGAATAACATCTGCCCCTTAACCTCCAAACCGCTAAGACATGTTCACTGGTGCACAGCTGAACATTGTATTTGCACATGTTTGTGCCCACTGGTTCATGTAAATGAGTGACGTGAACATCTGAAGGAGGCTGAGCAGACATCCACAGAGCCAGCAGGCCAAAAATAAAGGTGATTCACTGTGCGTTATGATCTCGGAAATAAATTGTGCAATAAAATGTTCTCTGCGCGCAGTTCCTAAATCGCAAGCACAGCCGGAATCTCAGCCTCGGTTGGCAGAGGTCCCCGCAGCCCCCAGTGAACCCGTCTTTATTTATCATGCCCTCTTTTAACAACCAGCGCTCGCGCGAGGCCTTTCTCCTTAACAGATCCATTGAGTGGATTCAGTCAGTCAAAGCAAGCATTATATAATTCCAATCAATCCGTTCTAAAATCTTGACATAAGCTGAGGCCGCCACACAGCAGAAATTTACAGCTCTTTAGACTGCAAGTCATTTCCCTGTGGCATGTGCATACATACTGCATCTGCCTTTGGAGCTAAGTGCAAATAAAAACCTTGCCTAGGGAGGACTTCAAACGAGAGTTTTATTCCTTCTCCGAAGTGGGCATGAATGATTGGTTACACACACGCCGCATCAGACTGCATTTAGTCTACCGTAAATGGGGAAAGGGAAAATGGGAGTGCTTGCTGCAGGTCTTTCAATAATAAAAAAAAAAGAAAGAAAGAAAAAAATAAACATCTGTGATATTTTTAGCACTGATGAATAGCCCAGTAGGACGGGGTGGGGAGCTTTTGATACCTCTAGGTGGCAGCAGAGACCGTTTATCTTCATAAAGGCTGTGATCGCTATTCACAGCACTAACCAGGGAGCCTATTAAGAGAAGACATATATAGATCAATGTACTTTAATGTATAACCAGGTTTGTACAGGATGTAATTTTCACCTGAGTGTGACCCTCCTCCTGCGGAGCTCAAGTGCGTCGACATTATCACGCCGCCGTCGTCTCCTGGAAAGCTCTGAGCTCGCTGCGTTTGGCGGCAAGTTTACCTCCGACACCCAAAATGGCTTGAGATGAACTCCAGCCACACAGTCAAGATGGAAGGAAAGTAGAACAGGTCCATCACCTAACCTGGAGAAACCCCGGACCATAGATGCACCTGTAGACGACTGATGCTCTCTGAGGGTTTCTGTATTGCCACGGATACGTGATTATCACTTTGTTCAACCGCGTCTTTTGAGAAAGTCAGCCCCTATAGTACATACTGATAATTAGCGTTAATTTGTGCAACATTTGTTGTTAATCTGTTTGTGTTAATGATTCTGTACATTGAACTCTGTATACAATAAGCTGATTGAACTATCCTTGGGGTCTACTAGCAAATGTAGTAAAATTAAAGGCATTATGTAGATTGAACAAGTGCTCCCAGCTATTCTCCATCTTCTTTATGCACGCAGGCTTAATTCAATGAATCTTTGTGAAAGCACTTTCAGCAGCGATGGCGCTCGATAGGCAGCACCTGAATAAAAGCCAAGCTGCACAAATTAACAATGTGACATACTGGAAGTAATATTACAGTCTATTATGTCATGGCAATTTGTTAAGCTGCTTTGAGACAGAAGCAGGACTTGCAGGCTTGTATCTGCAAATTTGCTGTACTGATGAAAAGGCTGCCCATTTAGTGGCCGAGCGGCACAGCTCGTCACTTTGGGAAGTTAGAAAAGTAATAGTTGAAAACTTTGTCGGAGACAAATATGTTTCAGTTAAACCAACTTTTCTTAGTTTTTGCAAACATTGGATAGAAAATATTTGTGCGATGTGTTTATAGTCAAGAGTTTAAACGTCCCAGTAGGAAATCCAACATTTGGAGCTCCCTGAGCTGCCTCAAATTTGGTATCAGGTATTGCTGCTGCACATATAGGACATAGTGAAAGTTTCATATTCACATAGTTCTGCAACATAATAAAATAACATAAATATATTGGAGAAAATATTACAGTGACTCTATGTGCTGCAGCAATGTGCTAAATTGTTTTGTAGCATTGCTGCATTTCTAGCCACTGCAGGGAGTTACAGAAGTAGCAATTTAAAACAGGGATAAATAGTGTTTATTTTTCTAATTAACTTTTTGTCTTTTATGATTTTTACACTTAATCCAATGAAGAGGAGTTCTCTTAGTAGCTGGAAATCCCCCAAAATGTTCACCTCATCACAACATCACTGCCATGTGTATGAAACATTTAAAATGTTGCCGATATGATCTATTAATCAGCACAATCAGTAATTGTTTTATCACCTTAAATTAGTGAAACACATAGTAGATTATCTATTGTGAACATGTTCCTTTAATGTCAAAACTCGTAAAATGTAGAGAAATAATTGTGATATTCATGTATTGCTAAGTTACCCAACGGCAATGTGACGTACCAGATGCAATATTACAATGTATTTGTATGTAAATATGATGTAACTTGTTTTGTTTTTTTTATCTGCAAAATTAGAAAATACTGTTCATTAGGAAATCAAGGTTTTGTTTAGTTCTAACTAAAAGCTTGGGGTAACAGCTTGCCACCAGAGCACATTAGACAAGCCCTACTTTTAAAAACGTATCTTTTTTCCATAAGATAATAAAAATATGTCTTTAAACATTTTTTTTAAATATTTACCTTTTCACAACTATCAGATACATATTTATGATGCATTTTATTTGTAGTCAGAAGTCACGTTCTCTGGAGTTTTCTGTCGAAAGGACAAAAGTCTTCACTCTCCACTGCAGCTTCTGCAGACGCAATTTGTAACAAAAATGGCAGAGCAGACATAAACTTTTCATAGGCAATCTTTATTGTCTATATCACATGAAATGGAGACATAAAATGGAGACAAATACATTGTCATCTTTTTATAGAGCATCTCATAGTTAAATTCCTACTAGCTGAAAACAGTACTAAGAGTATTTTATGCCACATAATGTGTTAAACTTTCAAGACAGAAGTATGACGTGTAATATTTTTGTCTCAAAATGTATTACTTGGGAAAAAAAACAACGAAAAAGGCCCGTCCTTGTTGCCTTTTTATTTTTGTGGTTTTTAACAGTTACATAAAGCCATCACAGCTGGCTGGTTGCCTGCACAATTGCCCTGCTATTAATTTTGGTGCGTAATTGTATTACATAATGTGTTATGCTACTTCATAGGAGAGTCAAACAGCTGTGGCTATTGCTTGTTCTGCTGCAAGCATTGTTCGGCTTTTCGTCTCGGCTGCTCTGCTAGACAAACAGTTTCATCATAAAGGGGAGTCGTAGCAGGGCACTGTCAATACTAAGCCACATCAGCAGTAGACTTACCCACGGCGACTCAATATATTCTCCCAATGAATTGTCAGATTCTAAGGCCGGGCAGATTTGGAGTAATTTATATTCTCTTATCGGGCCGCGGCTAATTTAAACACAGCAGTCGTACAATGTCATCAGTGACAGACGGAGAAGTCAATCTCTGTTACACACTGGCTTAGATGAAGAAAGACAGCTGGGCATTTGCTGCAATGGATTCCACATGTAGGTTTCCCAGCAGATGGTAGTGCAGCATCACCGAACAGCTTCATGTGCAGCAGGACGAAAATGGTGCAGAAGAGAAGCCATCTAAAATGACTGCTGCAGATTCTGAAGTACGAGATCTTAATGGGATAATGGGGCAATATCTTACCTACATCCTCTTTGTGCAAGACGGCACATTTTAAAGAAAAAAACGGGAAGGGAAATTATGAATGACAGCAGTATATCTTTCAACACAACCTATACGGTGCACCCAGGGGGACCATTAGATGTGGAGCACGCCGATTGTCGAGGTGCAGTGAATGTGCGTGCTTCTGCAGCTCAAGACTTGAGTCACTTTCGAAATTGAATCCAGCAATAAGTGCTATCATAATATTCTAACTGCAGATTAAATACTTGGCACAGCACAAGCCAAGAGCAAACAAGGATCAGAGCAAATATCAAGTTTGCTCAGATGTGAGAAGTTAAAAGTGTCTACAGGGGCTTTATTTGCTTTGCAACTTCTCTTTTTGTGCTGCAATAGGATTTCTAGCTTTGGTGTCATCAAACATCGCCTTTTGTTAGGTGTACTGCAAGGATTGTATCACAGAAATTCTGAGGTCGAATATGAAGAAAAGAAACTTCCTTTTTCTGTCAGACTTGGCCTTCTTTCAGGCTCGTCTCAAAGAAAGAGCACACCGAGGCGAGATCAAACTGGAGAGATGATAATTGACTTTGCACCAGAACAACGAAGCCAAGCTTTACCTATCGGCTGTGGTGCATCCCATCAGATAATTTTGCTCTCTCAAAGGTCCTTGAAGACATTTTGTGTTGGGCCGACTAGAACACTATCCAAAAACACAAAATAATATGCAGTGAAACAAGTGGCAATGCACTGCACCACATCTCACAAAGAAACTTTAAAATGAGTGCTTTTACACCAAATTCTTTAACAATTATAAAAGAGTTTCTGCAGTTAAAGACATCACAGCCTGTGTTCTGACCAAACATATCAGACCAAAAAACATCAGCCACAAGTTCTAAAGCAAATCAGTATCCTTTGAAGTCATGCAAAAAAGCCCTCATCAGATGAGAGCTCTGCAGACTGAGACATCCAGCATATATAAAAAAATGCTATGATTTGAAACCTGGTAAGCTAATGAGTTTGCACTTCTATCTTCTCAATTTGTACAGGCTTTTGTGCCAAGGCCTTTGAGGCTTTTCTGTGCCAAGGCCTGTAATAGTGTTCCCATTGTTCGCCTGAGAATATGGCATTTTTTTCATAAAAATTAAGCAGAGCCCATCTATATTGTCTTCTTTTTTTTTCCCACACGGGGGAAAAGACAAGGAGATTGGGAGAATTTGCTCTGAATTATAGATATTACTGCAGTGAAATTAAATTCATAAAGAACAAAAGGAATAAAATCTTAAAAAGGCTCCGAAGGCAGGATGTTTCACAACTGCATCTGAGCTGCAATCTGTTGTAAGCAGCTCATTTTAAAGACCTCTAAAAGCATATTGCTCATTACTTTTTCACTCACTCCTCTCGTCAGCCTCACATATTGAACTGGTGCATTCTTACAGGCAATAACCATCTGTATTAACTATGATATGAATTTCCTTGTATAATGTGTATAATAGAGTCTCATTCAATACAATAGACATAGAAGTGGGGCTGTAATTGTGTGATTATTTCCCTCATGTCCCACTCTATGTCTTTGTGAACCACATGCTATTACCGACCTCCCATTGCAGTGGATGACATGCATCTTGTGTTCCTGTGATATTTGGACTTGATGTCATGTTGTATTCACAGGTACAACAACAAAAAAAACCAACAAAGTTTTGGAAACAGTTCAAGACTTTTTCTCACTCTTTGACAAACTGAAACTCATATTTTAAGTTCATTACACATCAAGTGAAATATTTCAGGTCTTTATTTCTCACAATTTTGATGATCGTGCCTCAAATTTGAATGCCTCCTGGTGTCACACTCTTATTAACTCGGAACACCTGCATAGGTTTACTGAGCCTCTAAATGACCTCTCAGTCTGGGTCAGTAGGCTACACAATATGGGGAAGAATGCTGACTGTCACTGACACCCTTCACAATGAGGGTGAACCACAACAGTGAGTTAGGAAACAATACACCAGCAAAACTGATTCCAAAAATTTAGGAAGTATTAATAAGGAGCAAACTGAGGTGGGATTCAGTACATCAAGAGCAACTATGCATAGATGAGTCCTATACATGGGATAATGGGGCAATAATCTGTACCTACATCCTCTTGAACAAGACGGCACATTTTAACTAAGAAAAAAAAAAACAGAAAGTAAGAAATGGACTGTAGCTTAGTGGCTCAAAGTCCTCATTTCAAATAACAGTAAAGTGTGCATTTTATTTGGAAATCAAGCTGCTAGGATCTGAAGAAAGAGTGGAAGAGGACCTGTCATCTATGGGATGTTGTCAAGAGGACAATCTGGGACACCAGACCCAAAGATACACATCAACTAAAAAACGCCAATACAGCAACCTGAGCTTTCATTACACCTCAGTAGAACCAGAGGCGGACTGTCTCCATGCCATGCTGCACTGATGCTCTAAAACAAATAATATTTTTTATTGATCATAAGTCACCAATGTTTTTTTTTTAAGCCTGAGGTAATCCTTATTAAGCCAATATATGTCTTATTGATATATGTTGTTATATGACTTAAGTTGGTATGTGCAACCCATTTTAAATCCAAAGACTTTATTTGATGTCAGGCCATCATTTGCAGCTCAAACAGTTTAAATTCATCTGGGAAAGCTTTCCACAAGTTTTAGATATGCGTTTGAGGGAATTTTTGATTACTCTTCAAAAAGCTCATTTGACATCAAACACTTACGTCGGATGAGAAGGCCTAGAACAGGGGTCTCAGACTCGCGGCCCGCGGGCCAACTGCGGCCCTCGGGACGATAGTTTGTGGCCCCCACCTTAATATGAAAGTTTAATGTTAGTGTGGCCCGCGAGCAGTGATGTCAGTAACGCGTTAATTTGTAACGCGTTACTGACGTCGGACCACTTTTTTCCGTAACGAGTAATCTAACGCGTTGCTATTTCAAATCCAGTAGTCAGACTACAGTTACTTATCAAAATCATTTTTGCGTTACTATCTTCTTTTGTTATTGAATCGTATTTCCTCTACTCGTCTTGTCGAGTGACCGACGTCTCTATGCGACAGAAATGTAAACAATGGAGGGAGATGAGCATTTTGTGGGTGGAAAAACTGGAACTATTTTGAGATTCTGTCGCCAAGTCCGAGTATTATAAGTGGCTTTGGGCTTCATTTTTTAAAGTCGCTTGCCGATTTAATGAGTGGCAGGTTGCGCTTTTTTGGCTCGTTTTTGAACGTGAAGTTGCTCATTTGGGCTTGGAAATAAGCAGAGACTCATAATAAATCCCAGAATTTGTCCGTCATTATGGTAGTTTTACTCAGTCTCTCCTGTTCATCATTTCTCAGATGATCCGTCTCGCTGTGTCTTTGTTAATGTCAAGTTAATGTATTACCTCTGAATTATAGCCCAGAAAACTGCAAACATCGAGACTAATTTAAACAGCGCAATAAACGTGAAAACAGCCACGAATGAACGTGTCCGTAGTTTCCAATAATTATAATGGCAACTTAATTCTAATTATTAATACTAAGATAAGTGTCGCAAATCTGTGCAGCCATCTGAGCTGTGAGCTGCAGGAGGAGCTCTGTGCGCTGTGACACCAAACGCAGGGCCGTAACACAGAACCTGGAGGCTGGGGGGATGGAGGGGGGGCTTTAAAATCCTTCTTAGAGTTTTCCAGACAACAGTGGACCACACAAACTACTCACGTTTTTTATTTTTCTACAATCTCCTCTTCAGTTCAACCTTATCAGTGGAGACACATTGTTGATGTTACCATTATAAAATAGCTTACAAAAAAGTATTGGCAAAGCTCAATGTGATTTTCACAGGAGGCGGAGCGTTGTTGTCAGCAGCTGCTGAAAGTAACTAAAAAGTTACTTTTAGTGTAACTTAGTTACTTTCCAAATCAAGTAGTCAGTAATCTAACTAAGTTACCTTTTCAAGGAGTAATCAGTAGTCTGATTATAGTTACTTTTTCAAAGTAACTATCCCAACACTGCTCGAGTTTGATATGATTGGCACTTTTCAGTGTTGTGTGCGGAGCTGAACTAACTTACCAATCACAGTGCTTCAAATGGAGCTCATTGACCAAGAGTGCCACTCTGAACTCAAAGCCAAGTTCAGGGAGGTGAGTGGAAAAGCAGACAAGCTTGGGCAATTTTTGAGAGAATTGCCACCCAGCTTCCCTGAGCTTTCCCAAATGTTCAAGCGGACCATGTGTCTTTTTGGGAGCACATACTTGTGCGAAAAGCTCTTCTCTACCTTGAACTTCAATAAGTCCAAGTACAGGTCCAGACTTACTGACGAGCATCTTCAAGCTCTACTTAGGGTCTCAACTGCCTCCTCCCTTAAGCCAAATGTGGCTCCTGTCGAGAGGAAACGCTGCCAGACCTCTAGCAGTAAGAAGTAGGCAGAAGAAACAGTTTATAAACTGTTATATTCATAACAGTTTATGTTCAATGTTCCATTCATGTTCAGAAAGTTAAAGGTTAAAGAACTGTTAATACAGCCATTTGAATCTGAATTAGAATAATTACATTTATCTAGTCTTCTATAGCTGCTGTGTTATTATTATATTTTATTTATTTATTACTGATTAATTTTTTTTTTCTTATGAATTGTTAATTTATTTATTTTTTCATCTTATTTTGTGTTTAAAAAATAAAAATAAAGACATTTGATAACATTGGAATGTTTTTGTAAGAGCTTTTCTTGTGGAAAACCCGATGCGGCCCAGCCTCACCCAGACTCTACCTCCATTGGCCCCCAGGGAAATTGAGTTTGAGACCCCTGGCCTAGAACAAAGTCTCCACAAATGATCTCAAAGGTATTCTGTCTGGGTGAGGTCAGGTTCTGAAACTTCAGGGATTTCTTTCATTAAATGAAACAATGACAAGGATGTAAAATTATTTTCATTGCTTACATTCCTCAACTACGGTGGGAGTTCTGATATTGCACTGTTAAAATGATCATAAATACATTCACCAAGCGAGCAAGTACAATTTATGTCAATGGTTTGAGGATGCATTTCTTCTTGGGAAAAATTGTCTTCCTACGTACCTGTTAATGTCTGACAAACGAGTTGTCTATATCAAAAGAGACAATAATGTTTATAAATCATCACCTGCGCAATGACTGCAGTGCTTTCTTAAGGTGTTAAATTTAAGCTGTAGCATTGTGCCAAGAGTGAAAATTGCAGATGGTTAAGTCTTCAGGTACGTCTTATCCATTCAAACATTAATCCCTAAACGGAGACCAGAGGAAATCTTACAGCACTCGGATAAACCAACAGTCTCTGAGGGTAGCTCTTCTTCTTCTTCTGGTGGGTTGCTCTTCCTGTGCAGTCAAGTTGCTGTTTTTGTCCCACTATGGTCAAGAAAAGAAAAAAAAGTACAAAAACAAAACAAACAAAATTCACACATGGTAGATCAGCAAAGCCTGTTCCATGTATCCATGAGGGGACGTTATTCAAAGAACGTCCCCTCAACTGTTTTTAATTATGGTTACTTTTGATGATAAATGTCTGGGACATTTGAGATAAACATTCAGCACTCAGTACTGTATGTTAATGTTTACCCCAGAAGCACTGCATGGGTCAGTCTGCAGAGAAGACGCAACCTCAAAGCATTTTTAATGAGACACTGAGGAGAAAACTGAAAGAAATGCATTCGGTATGAAAGTTAGGGAGTACTTTACAGTCTCACCCTCTAATTCAATCACACACGCATAGAAACATGTGGAGTAACTCTAACAGGCTCAAGGTTGTTGCTCTTATTGAATATATCAACTTAACCACTGATGTCATTGATCAAAAAGCCAATTCCAGTTCTGTTATTACGTTAGAGGGTAAAACAATTGCCAAATGACTTTGTAAGGTGCACTCACTTGGTAAACAGATCTGAGATCCATTAAAGCCTTGGAGATTATCAAGCCTCAGTCCAACAATTTGCAGAGATTGCTCTAAACACCTTGTTGCTGACCTTCCTCATCTGGTTGAAAGTCAATGGCAAATGTGGCAGGGAGCCCACCGACACCCCCATGCACTTTAATTACGCCGCATCTTTGCTGCTGGCTATTTCCGTGTCCTCTTGCCCCATTTATGCAACAATGTGTCCTTATCGATACCTTGGACTCACACACACTGCCCAGATGTGCCGCTGGTATTTTCTTTCCTTCCTGAAGGAAACAACACACAGCCTGGGCTTCATCTGATGAATATTAATGCCAGGAAGCAGCTCAATGTTGTGCTTTTGTGGTTTACTGTAGCCGCCTCTCTCTGACCTCTGAGCTAAGAACGTGGATGTTTTCCTTGTGCTTAATCATAATGCGCAGCACCTCGTTCATTGATAGGTTAATGTACCCGAGAGGATCAATCCAGTCTGGCGCGACAGACATTTAAATGTTCGGGAAAGGCTTCAACAATAAACGCAGTCTGTCAGGATCTCGATCCGGCTTAATGAGACGCTGTTGCGTCAGGTCTGATGACTGCTGTGATGTGTTACTGAGGATAATGGGTGAAAACAGTGCTGCTTAGGAATGGTGATTTAAACAAGAGCTCATTAAATGTGCAAAAATAAGATTTTCAACATGTATTTTTTATTTTTTTAAAAAATGTGTTCCTAAAGATCTGAGTATTTTTACACTGGGGCCCTGAATCAAACAAATCTCAAAGCTGCCTTGGTCTTGTTTCTGCTGCAGTTATATAATGTTGTACTGGGATTGTAGGTAAGGGAAGGAATCTGAAGCAGGTCCCTGACTTAGCATTGACTGGCAGTGAATCAACAGGTGAAGCATCCTTTCTGCTCTATTAATCTCCCTATAACTTTATGCAAATCTGCTAGGTAAAAAAAAAGAGAAAAGATTCACCTGCCTCTGACACAGAAAAGCAACACAAAAAGTGTTTTATCTCTCCATGTCATAATGTTTTCTGTCAGGTTGTTGACGAGACAGCATATGGAGTATAAACAATAGCAAACTCTTTCTTTTGCTCCCTTTCATGGTGGAAAATAACACCTGGGTTACTGTAGCTTTGTCCTTTGAAGGGTAAAAGCAAAGCTTCCACATGAATGCAGAGAAAAACATTTGCTCCAAATGAATAAATAATAAAGGGAGATGAGGTGTTTGCATTAATTTGCAAAGCACCACCAAATGCAGGGAATTTTTGCAGACCTTTGAGCCAGGGTTTTCTGGAGGGATCATTTTCTCATGGCAGGGTTTTATGACATGCAGCCAAAAATAGCGGCACTTGGGAGAGGAAAGTTAACAAATGCAATGCAGTTGACAGTAAATTAAATAGAAAGCATTGTGAATCAAAATGTAAACCAAAAGGATTTGCTGTGTGCGTGTGTACTTGTATTTATTACGTATGGAGGACCAGAATCACAATATTTACCAAAGAAGGGAGGTCTTTTGTGAAGGACCTTTTTCTGGTTCTCACTGTTTTGTACTTCTAATGCACTCGACTAGTTAGGTTTAGAGGAATGGTGTGAATTAAATTTTGGTTAAGCTTAGAGCTAGGCATTGTTTGGTATTGGTTACCGTCATGGTAAATGTCTGCCATTTCTAAAATGAAGGAAATCAATTCAAAGTCCTATTTCTACAGCAGTACAAGGATGTGTGTGCGTGTGTTGTGTGGCTGTAGGATACAGAACATTAAATAGAAATATAGATATGTCTACATTTTCTGCTATGTCGGCTGATTTTTCTTTGTTTTTGCATCTTGCATATTTATTTGTGAAAGCTTTGATGAGACTCACTGAGCAAAACCAGAGACGTCATTATATCTGAAAACAGGAGCATCTGCATCTTGTCTCTTTTGTTTCCCAATGTCTGGCAAGCTATAACAGAGCATTATAGTCCAAGGACTGGAAAGCCTTTCCCTTTTGTTAATGAAGACCTGAAAGCAAACTCAGCCCTGTTTGCCAGAGGCTGGTTGGTCTAACATGGACATCCACAGTTACCGACGAAAAGATTCACTCCCTTTGCACCTTTTCACATTTATCATGGTACAAAAAACTTGAATACATTTTAATGCAATTTCATTTGATAGAGCAGTATCCAGTTTGTAGGTTCAGTTACTCATTTTTCACAGCCTTTTCTGTGTCCAGTACAAGGTTTGTGGCAAATGAGACTTTTAACAGTGGCCTTTGTTTGGCCACTTTTCTATGAAGACCAAATTTAGGATATTAACTTTCTAACAGCTGTAAAACTACCTCACAACTTAATCCCTGAATTGTCTGCTGTGTGTTTTAAGTCTTCAATAAACTAGAATCATTTTACTCATTAGGGGACTTTTGAAGATCTTTGGTTGCCACTGATTTAATGCAGCATCTCATAAAAAGGGGGAAGAATACAAATCATGGTATATTTTGTAGATTTTAATTTAGAAAACAAAGTCAAAACCACGTGTCCTTTTTGCTTCATTTGAAAATCACAAACAACTGTATCGTTATGTAACTTTGCCAATCACACAAAATATCAATAAAATACACAGCAGTTTGTGGTTGTAAAGTGAAAAAAGCGAAAAGGTTCAAGGGGTCTAAGTCATTATGTAAGGCATTGTAGCTCTAGTGGACATGCTCTGTTGTAAGTCTCAACTGCAAAGCAGGTGAATTACACCTCTTGCTAAACAGCTCAGCTGAATTAATATGTAGCCTCGGGCTTGTGTCTTAGCAGGGGTCCTCAACTGCAGCTCTGTGCTGAAACGCCTGAAGCAGAACTGAGTTGGTTTTCCTCCAGTCTTGCATCAGACCACTCTGAACAGTCGCCTTTGCTCCTTTCCCTTCAGTGCTTAAATTATGTCTGCCTGATGATGAAAATCCTAACAATGGAGTTGAATCTTCTCCCAGCTTTTCCTTGGCAAGAATTGAACTAGGCAGAATAAAATAGCAAGAGCAACAATTTGTCCCAAATGGAAAATTATTTGTGAGTATGAAGTATTACATCACTTAACTGGAAGACTTGGGGAGAGAAAAAAAAACAAAAAACGTAATTAGCGCCTCCGGAGAACAGAAGCAGGTCCAAGATTTCAAGGGTAACACTCAGCCAAAATCTCAGCCAATATATTATCTCTCACATTAGTTGATACCCTGCTGCAAGAGAGCACTCTTTTCTCTTAGAGATATACAATATGGCAGACATGAATAAGTATGAGTCCTGGTCGTAAGCCCAAGTATTCTCCATGTTTAATTAACCAAGCTGTCAGGAAGCTACTTGCACTCCGCTTTTATCCCAGTCAGGCCCGTATCATACCCTCATTCTCCGTGTAGGCGTGTGTGTGAGAGAGAGAGAGAGAGAGAGAGAGAGAGAGCGCATGCATGTGTGTGTGTGGATCTAGAGGGAATCAGCATCTTTGTGTTTCATCTCTGTTTTCATTAATGGAAAGAAAGGTGGTGTTTGCACTGACCTTCTGAAAGAGATGAGACGTGTCTCAAACTTGAGCCCCACAGACTAGTTGGAGTCGAAGGTCCTAATTGCCATGTGATTGCCCGTCATGAGTCATCACGGAAAGAGGTGGAGGAGGTGCTTGTCTCTCTTTTTCCAATGTCGCCTGCTTGTGTGCAAACACACGGAGCCAACAGATGGCAACATTGTTCCTCGATGAGCGGAACAGGTTACTTGGCAATCTGCCAGTGAGGTAGGGGTGCATTGAGAAACCCTCAAAAAATAAAAACAGCCATCAAATACAAGTGTGGGCGATGACGATGTGACTAATTGTTGCCATGGTGATCTGGTCTTTGAGATAACGTCTAACGGTGAGGGGAAAAAAAGGAGCCCGCCGTGCAGACAGCAGAGGAGAAAACAAGAGAGGAATGGAAAGAAGGGTATGGAAAGGGTGAAGGAAAAGGAGCAGTAATGGTTATGTCTGGGAAAGAAGAAAAAGAGAGAGAGAGGTAACCCCATAATGAAAGGCCAATTCAGCTCCACCTCCCTCAGACACACACACTCACACTCAATTCAGTGATGTAAATACCATGCAGCCGAGTTATTCAAGAACTTCTCACTTTGCAATTATCGGTTTTCAAAATGGATTTGAGCTGAACCTGGGCGGAGAGGCTCTTTGCAAACCAAAGGTGTCAAAAGGAATTTAGGTAAATGAGCCAAGGGAATCCTTTAGCCATGTTTAATTATGTTTACAGGATGCATAAAAGGGTAGAAACGTGATTACAGTCTTGGATAAAAAAAAAAAAAAAGTCTTTACACATGAGTCCTCTAAATATCAGAAATTACATGCTCTTCTTTTTCTGTCTGAGAGGGAGAAATGGATGTATACCTGACACACGCTGCAATTTGGAGGATGTAGTTATCCTTTCAATCATGCTCTGGATCCTTTCATCAACCCTTGTGTACATCTGAGGCGGCGGAGGCCTAAGATGTGTTGTTTCCTCAAGCAAGTGCCAACCCATTGTCTGATGTGTTTGTGTTGCGCCAGGGGAGGGACACTTATCTGGAAATGGACTTTGTGTGAGTCCTTCCATTTGTTAAACAGCAACAGTGAGAACTGGTAAAAATCCAAGACAGAAAAAAAAAAAAAATTATAGCAAGAAAGAGGTAGGGTTGAAGGGTTGGCTACAATGCTGCATAGGTTATACCTATAGGACTTTGAGTTATTTTTTCTGGTTTCATGCACCTTCATCAGCAAAGAGTTTGACGTAATAGAAATCTACAGTTGTGATGTTTTCTTGAAGAAGCGATTGAATAGTCTGTTTTTTGTGGAAGCTCTGGTCCACTGTTTGCAGCAAGATGTTGCAAATGTTAGTGGCTACATAAGGCAATTAAAGGAGATAACATTCCCTTTTTACCCTTTTAACTTTTTACTTAACCTTAACATAGAAAGTACTTCTGGATAAGTGCATCTGTAATTTTTTGGAGAGTATGTAAATGCTCTGTGATGAAATGGGTGAGAGGTATGACCTGTTCTCTAACACTAAACCAGACTCTGTTGAAGGCTGGTTCTGTACTGGAACTGAATGCACAATGATGGATGCTGCATACATTGAAGTACAATCCTCTGAACATCCTCTTTACTACATAGAAACTCAGCAGAGTAATTCTTCAGTCAGAGGCTTTATCTGTCCATTGCTTCACAGATGGCTACAAGAGATCCATTCTGCCCACTGCAACTTTGATTTACAATAAATATTTTGAAGAGAGGCTGCACAGTGGCGCAGTTGGTAGAGCTGTTGCCTTGCAGCAAGGGTTCGATTCCCGGCCCGGGGTATTCCTGCATGGAGTTTGCATGTTCTCCCTCTGTATGTGTGGGTTCTCTCCGGGTTCTCCGGCTTCCTCCCACAGTCCAAAAACATGACTGTCAGGTTAATTGGTCTCTCTAAATTCTCCCTAGGTGTGAGTGTGTGTGTGTGAATGGTTGTGTGTCCTGTCTGTTTTCTGTGTTGTCCTGCGACAGACTGGCGACCTGTCCAGGGTGAACCCCACCTCTCGCCCGGAACGTTAGCTGGAGATTGGAACCAGCAACCCTCCCGACCCCATTAGGGACAAAGGGTGAGTAGAAAATGGATGGATGGATGGATTTTGAAGAGACGTGGATGATGAGGGTTTCATGGTCAGGTTGAGATCAGCAATTATTGCAGAATTGAATTGAACTTAATTGAATTAAGTGTGCTGAGTCTGCCACTCAAGTTGTAGTGAGTCTTTGTCAGTACACAAGACTCACCTCAACTGCTCCTTCCTCTGGGATGTTTGGAGATTTCTTATCCCTGGTCGAGCAACAGAGCTTAGACTGTGAAAGAAAACTGACATAGGTCAACCCACAAAAACCTGGACCACGGGCTAGCTTTCAATAAATCATACCAAAGTATCTGCTAAAGCCCTCACCCAGATTTAGGCCATCTGCAGGTCACTTAGTGCCCTGTGCTCCAATAGGTAAGAGCCAACCACCATCTGGTTTCACCCTTGCCCAGTCGCAAGAGCTAGCCAAGGTCAATCAAAATTCTGCATCACGCCGACACTGCCTGCCTATGTGAGATTCTGATGTGGAGGTTAAGCAAGGTAAACCTCAATTATAGAAAGCAAATAAGGTGACAATGGTAATGGTAACAAACTAGAAAAAAATACATACTAATAGGGTATTATGGGGATTCTATAAAAGACAGAAATAGCAGCAAAATAAAACCACCTTGGATGTGGCACAAACATGAATTTTGCATTCAATCTTCTTAGTCTTGATGCAGTCAACATATAAAAACCCTGTTGATTTTTAGTGATATCAAAGTTTAATCTAATAGTTAATGTAGGAAATCTGTTAGAAAGTCTTAAAATGCCTTATATCACATAGTAATTGTACAACATCATAAGTCTGACAAGGCAGACTTTAATGTGGTGTACACTGGCATTTTCATTTCATACCCTGGTATGCAATGGAGAGCTCCCATCCCTAGAAGGAGGCTCGTCATTTCAACTGAAAAAAAAAAAGTCATGCTAATCCGGTTTTCCCTAAAGTCAAGGTCAGCTGTTTAATAAGGCAGATAGAAATCTTCACTGGGCTCACATTTCCCCTTGGCGCTATCTTAGAAGCAACAGCATACTGTTGTGTTTTGTGTTATCACATGGGAGCTACCATTGGTGTGGGAAGCTATGCTGAGCTGTAGCTTTGTGTCATATGACAACCTGCTACCTGGCAATCATTTCCACTGGGGCTGAGCGATAAAGGGGTGGGTGGGGGGACTGCAGATAAGATGTCCCTTGCACTGGATGTGCCAGGATCGTCTGCCACTTACAAGGCAAGGGCTGATCACTTTTAAAGCAGTGCTGAGGCTGCCAGGACTCTGTTTCACTCCAATTCCTGCAACACAAGCTGCATTTGTTTCCCGCAGCAGGAAGCTGGTTTTGTGACGCCTTTCATGTCACTCACTGAAATGTCATTAACAGCAGGAATTTGTCGTTGTCCATTATTGAATAGCAGCCTCCACTGTACATGACTTATTGCTGCCCAATGCCGCCGACTGCAGTGTGCCTGATAACGACGCAGGAGTCTGGATTTGTCCTCACTCCCACGCTGGCTGCTGCTAAATGACAGTGAAGTGACGATTCTGACATGATACATGTTGCCTTTCACTGCGCTAAATTCGTCAGCAACGCTCATCATTGGTGCCACTTGTCACAGTGCCCCTGCTACTCAGTGCTGTAGTTGTCACTGTGATGTTACCACAAAGCCCACCTCATGTTTTTTTTTTTTTCTTGTCTCAAATCATGTCCACTAAAGCATCCAAAGCCTCTCTGATTTCAGGAAAATTGTTCCAAGTGTTTTTGTCTAGCCACTTAGTCCAGAGTGAGACTTTTTTTGTCATGTAATGCACCACTCTGTCCTCTCTGCTCTCGGTTCGTGTTTACAGGACACTTTATTTCTGCAAGTACTCTCAACAGGAGCATGTTAAATTAGTGGGGCATGGCTGCATCTACACCCAGCTAAGAAGACATGATTTAAACCATTTCATTGTGTCTGTGTGTGTGTCCCCGGCGCTTGTGAATAACTCTACATAATAGCAATCAGCTATAAGCCTTCATTAAAATGTAAATTTTACCCATCTCTCTAGCGAGTCTTTACAGTGATTCAAAAATAGCCCAGCAATGGCCTCCTGGGGACTCAAGTAAGGATCTAATTTTGGTGTCTAATCTGACACGTTGGTGCGAGTCGAAATGCAGCGGCCCATCTGACATGAAGGCAAGTAAACACTTAGAACCGATGCTTGGCCGGTTTTCAGACAGTCCCGCTTTCTCTGTTTCCTTTTCAAGAGAAAGCACAAAGCTAATTAGACAGCTGGTGTTGAGCCAATTCCTGTCCCTCAGCCTGTTGTTTACCCACTTTTTGCATAATGCAGACGTGATTGTTGATATTGTTTGATGTGGCTACGTGGTCATAAGGGGCCGTTTGGCTTATTTTGCTCTGTGCAGCCTGAGTGGCAGGGCACATAGAGCTTTGCTAGTTTGGGGAGGCAATTGTGCGTCAATGGTGTGCCTTTATTCTCTTCGTTGCAATTAGAAGGCATACACAATTAAGAAATACCCAAAGAGATGTTATTGTCATTCTGGATCATGGAGCCACAGGACACCTGCTGGCTGCAAAGCAGCTACTAAAGGTTCCAGGTCACATTGGGCATTTCCTGCTCTGAGATTTTAGACATGGTAAATGGCATTTATTAGAGAAGGTTGTTATAGGCACTGCGATTGCACTGGGGTAACTCGTCCAACCCGTATATGGAGGCATTAGTCTTCGACACAGCCGTCATGGGTTCGAGTCCCAGCCTATTGACCTTTGCCACATGATTTCCCCCTCTCTCACTCAGCCCTCTTTCCTATCTGACCACTGTCAAATAATGGCCACTAGAGCCAAAAACACCTTTAAAAAAATAAATTATTTTCTGGCAGTTCAAGACATTTTGCATCCATGGTTTCATATTAAAATGAATAGGTTACTATCCAGAAACAAAAAAAATAACAAAAAAATCTAATTAGGGGAGTTAATTTAATTTATACAAAATGTATATCAAATACAATATATTTAATTTATTTCTATTTTTTATTTTGTTTTACTGCCTCGGACTATAGCTCTAAATTTTACAGTCTAAAAACATTTGCTCACAGAAAGTAAGCATTGCCCTTAGGTAATATCACGTATGTGTTCTTGTATTTGAACAAAAATTATGCTGACATGCATCAGTTATTAGACTGCATTCAAAGAGCAGGGATTAGATACAAGTTGTGTACTGGTAGATACTGGCTAGACTTTCAGCTAGTTCAGGACACAAGAATATTTTGCACTTGTAAATGTAGCATCTCAGATCCACACAGTGCTTGTGACTTATGCTGAGCTTGGGTGAACACAACTTTTATCAGATTTGTTGTGAGTTGTATCTTTTATGGGCATGTCAGTGCTCTGGCTCTTGCTGGATAGAATCAATATATATCAAATCTATCCGCATGGACATCTAATATCTTTCCATTTATTAAATCCCTTTACTGTGCGCATAAACTGTGGCCTTAAGATGACATATGCAACATAGAGATCAGAAAGAATCAAGGAAAGTATTATTAAACATGTTCTTGCCGCTGGATATTTTGTAGCTTGAGAATACATTTGTGATTATCAAAAATAGAGGGAAAAAATTTGTTTAAATTGATTTAATACAAAAAAGTATGTGTGGAAAATGAAAGAAAAATCATAATCTACCTATGCATTTGACACTGTTTCATACACAGATAAGGCACGCTGTGCCAGATTTTATTTTTAAATGTCAAATCATTCTGTAACATAAGCTCTGATATCACAGCAAAAGTAATGCACCCAACCCTGTCAAATCCACACCGTGGATCCCAGTACACATGCACTATTCACAACAGATGCCCATAAAAGGCAATACATATGTTTCAAAGACTTGGCACGACTTGATGCCATACAAATCCCCTTCATTTTCTAACTTTTACACTCACATAACAGCCCGCTCAACATCCCAGTACATAGTTCATGACATGATTAGCCCTGGTAGGAGTCAACAAACCCAGTTTTTGAAGTTCAATTCAAATAAGAGGTGACATTTAAAATCCTTGCGATGTGTAATGATGGTTAATTTAAATGCTGTCAAACATTGCATTTCCACTTTATCCTACTCTTCAGTCGCAAATTGGGCCAAAGACTTGAGTGTGTTCGATTAGAAGAGGACACCACTTGCTGGTGATTAAAGTTTGATGAAGCATGCATCTGCTTCCAGACTCATGCGCTCTGTGGCTGCAATCTGCTCTTTCCAAGCGACAGAAAAGTTACTTCAGTGTTTCAAGACAGCTTTATGAAACACTTACTGCCAGTAGAATTCCTTTGAATCCAATAATTCAGGTGAGTCTGCTGCAAATTATATATTTGTTATGTCATAGTGCAGACAGAACAAACTGACCACTGCGGGTTTGAAGGTGTGCTGGTGACGATCCAAGACCAAAACTTAGAAGCCTTCAGTCATTTTGTACTTGATAGCACCAGAGAGCACTTTAAAAGAGAGATGACACTGAAGGAATAATGTGAATTTAAAGAGCTGAACAATTTGTGCCACATTACAAAAAGTGCATTTGTGCTAGTCTCCAATTTTTTCTTTATACCAGGAGAGTCTCTGTCCTTACAGCTCTGAATAAAGCCCACATAAACAGGTCAACAGGAAAAGATTGCCATTGAATATATATTATTCCTCTTAAATAAATCAATACCATTTTGCATGTAACACAGTCTCTTTCTCATTTATCTTAAATTTATTGCACAATATATAAAGACAGCCAGCTTTGCTCAGAATTACCTTTAATTCAACACTATTTACAAAACTACGGAATATCTGGAACAATCACCTGCAAATTAGAGAAATGTTTTGTCAGAAACTTTTGCATAATGGAAGAAGAACTTACATAAATGTTTACATAATGAAGTGGAGAACACAAGCAGGACATGTGTTTGATTGTGATTTGTTTCCTCAAACTAAAGCGATGCCCACCTGAGCTTGATTGTCGGCGTTTGAATGGCCAAAATCAACCAGTAAAGGATGTTTTACAGCCAAGAAAGAAGCTGATTGTTTCCAGTATCTTCAGTTCAATAGCAAAAAAAAAAAAGAACACTGAAATAGTTTAACAAAAGAAAGTGCTCTAAAAGCAACAAGAAATCCCTTTTCAGCACTTGGACAAATTGCCTTCGACTGGTAAAACACTGAGGTTTGGCGCCAACAAGAAACGGTCTGGAAACTAAAAGATGTATGCTAGATCCTAAATTGAACAGAAAATGTGAGGAATTCATCAGAGAACATTTTCAGATGTTTTGGAAAATCTGCGAAGATTTTTGCTTTCATGCTGTGGAAATTGGGTTTAAGAAAATCATATGTTGGTTTTTTGTTTTACCCCGTTGAGTATGTTTATGGAAAAGTTTTTCACTCGTGTTCTTTTTCTTTCTTAACGCAGCAAGAATAAGAGATGTTTAAGACAAGAAGAAACTATGGAAGAGCTTTGTAAAAAAGTTACTGCCGATTAGAGCAAAAGCAGCATGCAAAACATCAAAACAGCCTCAGGCTGACCCAGAGCAGTCTGGAGTGGTGGTTTGTGCTCTCACCATATGTTGCACACTAAACCAAGAAGCCCCCCCTGGGTCAGGGCAAGAGAGGACACCAGTGGTGTTTGAAAAAGCTTTCATGGGTAAGTCATATTTTTGTTTGTAAGTACATTAGCATCGTATCGACAATCTGCTGCTATAAATGATTGGGAGAAAATAAAAAAATCAACCCACACATACTAAGAATACAAACTAAATAGAAGACAGATAGTGATTGTTTTGAAACAGTACAAATAGAGTTTAAAAAAAGGCTTACAATAAAATTGTCTTTTTGTTTTTAACATGATCTCAAGATGAATAATTTCTAGTTCTAAATTAAGAAAGCACTGACCAGAATGACCAGTGGCACAAGTGTTGGCACACCTTACAATTCACTTATAAGTGTAAACTGATAAAATAAAAAAATAGAAAAAGAACAGCCAATAGATCTCAACCACATGGAGAAACACCAGAAAGAACAAATTTCTGTCCAGCCATCCTAAATGTGAACATATGGAGAGTTAGATAAATGCCAGTGGGACTTTGTAACTGGGACCGAGGGATTTGGTCAGACGAGACCATGACTGACTTCCAAACATCTTAGACAGGTTTGGTATGGAAATGAAAAAGCTAAAAAGAACACCTGTTTAGGCTCAGTGAAGGATCCGTGACCCCGTTTTCTTCCAAAGGCCCTGGGAACTCTTCTACAATGGCACCAGAAAGTGTTTGAAATACCAAGCGAGCTTTAATAAAAATAATAAGCAGACTCAAAATGAGTCGTCGCTTGGACTTTCAAAAGCATAACGATCAACTTAAGGTCAACAAAGGTCAACTTAAAGCAGCAACGCCATCACTGACCAAGACCTATGTCACATAGAAAGCCTGTGACATTATCTAATGAAAAAAATAACACAAGATGGTGCAAACAGAAATGCTCAAGTGGTCTAGCAATCTCTCGCCTTGTGAAATTCCTAGATGACTTGTTGCTATCCTACTAGAAAATGGGTTGTACAAGGTGTAGAACGCACTGCTATGATGTGCAAAGCAATATTCGCACATTCAATAATTTAAATATTGAATACATGTTCTCTTAATAAAGGTAGCCTTGTTAAGTTTTTGTTTCTGGTTTGAGATCACGTGAATCTTTTGTTGCTACTGCGATAAAAGATTAATTACCTTTCAATGCTTTTCAAACACCTTTACCTGGAATACCAACACATTTGGCAGTTTTTCTATGTTAAAACATGTTTTTACTGAATTATTTTAACACATTGTTAAAAAAAACAACAACAACATTTTAACTCCTGCCTCAAAATACAATTTTTTTATATATAAAAAAAAAAAAGACATTACTTAGAATCGCTCTCACACACCTGCTGAGATCAACCAGCCAGATGCCTTGCTGATAGTTGGCTCATAATTCTAGCACTTGTGGCAGCTGAAGCCAAATATGCGAATGAAGTTTCTCCCCAGTGGAAAGTTCAGCTGTATGGAGGCAGATCAAGAAGATTTTTCTCCTCAAAGGGTTTGGTGCTGGCGCCCCAGAGAAGAGTTTGAATGCAACAACAGTTGCTGTGTTTACACTGTTCTCTCTGTGATTTGGTGTAAATACTGTAACTAGTGCAATCCTTTTCAGGACAAACCCAAACTCTGCGGGTTAAGAACATGTTTTTGACTTAATTCTGAGTGATGGAGCTCAGCTGCATGGCTGAATTCATCTGGTAATAAAGAATGATGAACGCATTTATCACACAGCGCTGTGACAAAGCATTTGCTGCCTTACAGATTTCTTCTGGTTCTGCAATACTTAAGGCTCCCACATACTGACATGCACAGAAGAGGAACATATTGTCACAAAGCAACACATTGTTTACAGAAGTAATAATGGATGCCACCATCTATGGATCAGTGTTAACGTTAGTCCAAGCTGAAAGTATTGTCACAAAATCATAACAGGAGGGAAGCTAACAAAATGAAAGCACAACTAAAATGATGGCCTTTTGTGGAGAACTGACTACAAAGTCTGTTTGGATGTACGGCTGGACCAGGTTTGGTGGGACTGTGATGTGACGTGATGCGTTTCAGACACAGATCTTTTCATGATTTCATAATGTTAATCTCCTGTCATTGTTTACATCCGGATATGCCACCTCTGGCTTTTTCCTGGGGCAGAATTGTGGTGAATACAGGCTTCCTTCTTATTTTCACGTTTGGTTCACGGAGGTCAAGAAAGAGCAGGTCACATTTTCTTCAGTTTAAGCAATAAAATGTAGGCGTTTAAAGAAAAAATAAAATAAAATAAATAGCTAAATAGTGAATAACTACTGACCTGGACCAAAGACAGATAAAAGGCCTAATCCTGAGCTGCAGAAAATCTTAGGGAGTAATTGGTTTCTTTGGGACAAGTAGCGGAGTGAAAAGCTGAAAGGTTGTAAGAGGGCTCAGAGGTTGTTGTTTCTCAAACCACGATGTCGGTGACGGTTTTTAAAAAGCCCTCCTGTCACATTTGCAACACATTGATCATTTCATCAATATTAGCCCTTTCAGCCAGAGGATAAATGAATAGTTTTCACGGGGAAACTTTCTCCTGCAACATCAAACATAATTGCATGTTGCATAAAAAAAAAATCTAAACAAAAGAGGACAGAAATGATAGTGCGAACTGAGTCGTAGTACTGCCAAGAAAAGAAAACAATAAAACAATAAAACATCCACACACCCACAGAGAGGAAGCATGGCACCAGAATTCAGTTGTTGCTGATTTTTTATTTTTTTTTTATTTTTCTTTTTTGTGTGTGTGTGTTGGGGTCTTATGCCAGCATAGGCAAGCTTCCCTTTTACAGTCAGGCTGAAAAAGATGAGAGCTACGTTTGGACGGTGAGCACCTGGTTTAAAAGCTAAAATCTTCATTGCCTTTGTAAAAGGTGAGGGTTGGAGCGTTGAGGATATTCAGATCACGACGCACCACTTCATCCTTAAAGGGTGGCAGGGGTTTTTATGTTTTTATTTTACCGAGCCTTCTAACTCACCGTTGTCGATTTGCTGAACGCTCTATTTATAAATCGTAAAAAATGAAAGATGTTGCTCAGTTTGTTTATGCCCTTTTGTGATAAGATTTTCTTTTTGATCCTGTGTGGCTTAATGAAGTTATCACATGCAGGCTTGTGTCCTCCCAACCTTTTCTTTTTTTTTAACCTGGCTATGTCGGTATTGTCAGAAAAGGAGCATCTCTCATACCTGCGTTCCCACCCATGGGCAGCCTGCAGGATGGCTTCTCCTGTCAGTTATGATCAACAAACCAAATCAATCAATAAATGTTCCATTGATATGTCTTCCATCAAAGCGGAGGGCGCTTGGCATTGTGCGGTGCTCAGGCTAACATATCTTTGTGTTCACCTTCCGGTGTGTGTGTGTGCGTGTGTGTGTGTGTGTGGTTGACAGCGTGAGCCATGTACAGTATGTGTTTCCTCAGTACTTGGCCATAGGAGCTGTCTGCTGTTTGAATAAGGGCAGTCAGTCACCGACACTAAAGAGAACATTCATCAAATAATTTCCCAGCATACACCTGTTTCTATCGGCTGCGTCGTGGCGTCGCTCTCGGTGGTCTCCCAGCTGTTCAGTTATGTGGCTATACATGCATTCATTTCTTATTCCAGAATGACCGTCACATTTTATAGGTAAATAAAGCTAATGTGCCTTGGCATGACTGGGAGTCAACAAAAGGGGTGTTAATGGTGGGCCTAAATCACCAAAACACCAGCAGGTGCATTGAAGGAGCACATAAAGCAACGAGACATTGATAATCCCTCACGGTCGGCTTATACTGTAGAATAGGGGGCTGGGATAGTGGGCTAAGACCTCACACTTGGCCAGTAATGTGATATAGTCGTTGCCTGTGGCAGGTGGTATAGATGCCTCCTGTTCCGTGTAGAAAAGACCTGCAGGAATCCTCAGTTTCCTCCTGACCAAATCGCTGCGCTATAATCAAAATGTGGAGCAGCTTGTGGAACATGATGGCCACTGGTTCCGTCTGACGCTGACCAGGTGATACGGTGTCTTACAAACGCTCTTATACGCCTTTAAGTTGTTTCCATTTTGTTACTAAAACACAAACTCGTGTCTGTGGTTTGCATTTTATTATAAAGTATTACACAACTGTAAAGTGGAAAGAAATTAAAACATGGCTTTCTAATTTTTTTTTTGACAAATTAACATTTAAATGTTTTTATACATTCAATATATTAGAATATCTGTTAACCTTAAAGCAGGTGTTAAGCTTTTCATTAAGTCGTCATTTCAGTATCAAACATGTCATTTTTATATTGGTCGAAGGTAATATTCTACTCTCAAATATTTTGTTCAGGAAATCATCTTAATTAACTGAAATAAAGGCTTTTAAACATCAATCTGTATAATTAATCTACGTGATGTTTTAATCACTTTGTTAAATTAGTTACTGAAATAAAGAAACCTTTTAAAAATATTGATAATCATTTAAAAGTGCTCCACTTTGTTGAATCCCCTTTTGCTACAATTTTAGTCTTTTTCGAGTATATATCTAAAAGCTTTGCCGCATTAGAGTGAAATATTTACTCATTCTTATTTCAGGTTTAGTAAAACTGAACAGAAATAATGTGTAAACACAAACTTTCAAGACTTCTCACTTGTTTTTTAGTTTTTCAAGACCAATTTCAATCATTAAGCTGTTCCATCGAGATTTATAAATATAATAAAATATGAATTTTAATGCAGCCAGACATTTCAGATTAAGTTGGGAGAAAAAAAAGTAGATAAGTGACAATACTATAGCTGAAGTTTTGACAGGTTTTAGCATGATGGTGTCACTATGGGGACAGCAGGAGGATGTGCAGTGAGAGTTTTTCTACATCACTATTGTTTTGCATGTGGGTCACAAACTTCAAATCTGGTCTCATTTGACCATAGCACATTTTTCTACATGTTTCCATATGAACTCAATGACTTGCAACAACCTTCACTCACAATCTCTGATGTTTCTCATTCAATAAAGACCGGATTTGTGGAGAAACATTTATTCTGTCAGCAGTTTCATTTAGAAAGTTGGAAAACCAGAAATACTTTCCTTCCACTTCATAAATGTTCACTACTTTGTGTATCACATAAATTAAAAAGTTTTTAGCTAGCCTTGCAAATTCTGCTCCATAAAACGCTGTTTTCCTATGTAAAAAAAAAATTAATTAATTTAAAAAGTTTGAAGGGTAAGAACTCCACAGATCCTCCATTTTTCTCTTTACATCTTAGTTATTTCTTTACATGCAAATTTTTTCTGCCAACTTTACTGTGCACTTACTTTATTTGCAGCAGATGGACATTATTAGTGTGCTCCACCAGAAGATGTGCGTCATCACTTCATATGTTTTTCCAACTGTCTACAGCTTTTAATATTACCTCTTATCTTTCTCTGCGTCCCTGCTGTCGGCCATAATGCAGAGGAAAGGCCTCTCCACTACTCCAACATGCACAACACATTCACGACTTTATCGATTTCCTTTAAAACTTGCAGAAAACAGGAAGAAAGTGAGCCTTAATATTTCCAGCTCTGCACCACCTGGTCCAGGTTGCTAGGTAACACGGTGCACGGCAGCGTTTGATGTGTGTGCGCTCTTTGCAAAAGGCTTTGATCCTCGGCAAACTGACAGACTCTCCACAGTGCTACCTTCTCCTGGTAGTTTTGGCACCTCATCACACTGTGGAGACTAAAGTGTATCTGAAAGCTCCCGGGTGAAGTGAAATACCCACCTTGTTAGGCAAAAAAGAAAAAGGCAAGCTGTTCAGAAAAGTTTAGGCTTTAAACTATTTTCATTAAGAGTGCTAAAGGACAAGGCAGATTGGTGCTTCCAAGTCTTAGAAACATCAAACGAAAACCGAGTAGTGAAGTTGCAAATTTGCACTGTGCTGTTTAATGTGAACAACCGCAGCAAATTCTTTGTACAATAAGGTTTAAAGAAAGCTGCGTAAAGTAGCATAAAAGACTACCTGCCAAAGATGATGCAACGAGGACTCTTTCCTGCTTAATTGTTGCATAAAATGAAAACTAAGTTTGCGTCACATTTTATCTTAGAAGTTTTATCATTTCAAAAGTTAGATGATTTAAAAAACAAAAACCCATTATAAATACCCTCTTTTTTTTAAATCTACGACAGGCAGTCACACCTGCAGGATACATTGGTAACCTATAAAACACATATTATTTAGCAGTAAGGTGGGAGACGACAGTTTGAAAATTTCTCCAAACACATTTACAGTCGTCTCTGTTGCACCCTTAAAAAGAACTGAAAAACTCATGTAGATTTTTGCCTTTGTGCAACTTTATTAAACAAAATCCACGGATCGCGCGTACAGCGTGTGTAGTTTTCTCTTTTTCCGCACACAATCACGAGTCATGAACTTTCAACTCCCATCATGCATTGTGTCGTTCCTAAAGGGTTTTTATCATGACAGTAATCTATGACAAAAAAAAGTAGTTTTAGCACATATTTAACCATAAATCAAATGAATTGTTCTAATTAAATACCAAATCAAATAAATGCACCAATAAATAACTATACTTATTAATTGAACATTATCACGTTCTGAACATATTTTCAGGGCTCTACATCTCTCTCGCTCCATGAAAGCAGTTGTATCCAGTTTGTTATGAAACAGAATCTGCAAGGCTAATTCCTGAGGAGCATGCAGCATGACTGAGTTAAGGACACACAATAATTGTGTGCTTTGGCACAGAGGTTGTTCAGCGCAGCCATTAGGTAAGCACAGCTTAAAGCTTACCTTCATTAAAAACTACACCACTGCTGTTTTCCTGCTAATGTTCATTCATAGAATGGATTATTTACAGATGAATATGCACATGCAGGTTGTCCACGTGCAAGTAAAAAAGTCTGCAGTATTTTTAAATTTGTTCCATAGCAACAACTCTGCATCTTGCTAGATGTTCTCGTGGACTGGAAAAGTTCCCCTGTGTCCAACCAGCGAAGCAGTGGGCTTTCTCTGAAACTGTAACGTTTTACTGAAAATTTGTTTTCAAGAACCTAAGAAGTCGTGCAAGCAATGAAGAATAACCATAGCTGGCAGTCAGACATTGCCTGACCAAAGAGTAATACTGATTTCTTTGGCATGTACCCCAGGTGCTTGAGGCACAGCAGAGATGTGGCAGGTGCTAATCCACTCCTCAATGTCGTTTGATCGCTGAACATCTGAAGGAAGACTTTATTTCACTGATATCCTCCAGACAAGAGAAAGCCATCAGAAGACTAGCCCACTGTGGTCATCAAGAATCAGGCATGGTCGGTAGCAGTTCTGCTGTTGGTGCAGCTCTGCAAGTTGAGCTGCAGGTCGGCTGCAGCTCAGCTCGTAAGAGACCCAAATTGTGCTACGAACTCCCAAACAACATTAGACATTAGCAGCAGTCTGAACTGTTGGTGCAAAGCAGGACGGATCTGTGTTTTTATGTTGTTTACACCAAATTCTGACCTTTCCATCCGAATGTCACAGCTGAAGTTGAGCATCATCAGACATGGTAGCTCTTTGCTAATCTGTTACGTCTCAATTTGGTGAGTCTGTGTGAAAAGCAGCTTCATTTTCCTTATCCTGGCTGACAGGAGTGTCTGAGGCATGGAGTTCTGCTGCTCTAGCAGATTCGCTTCAAGTTGCTGTGCATTCAGATATGGTATTCTACACAGCCTGGTGGCAATTTGAGCTACTGTCTGCATTTCGTTGTCTTCATCCAGGATGCCCATTCTTCTCTGAGCTCAGACATCCGCATGGCATTTTCTCCACATACCTGCTTCTCACTGGAAATTCTCTTTTTTTTTTTTTTTTTTTTTTTGAGCATTTTCTGTAAATCTGGGGAAAGCTTGTAAAATATAATAATATCCTGGTAGATCAGGAGTTTCTGACATGCTCTGACCAATCGGTCTGGCACCAACAACCATGTTCAAAATCTCTTAAATCTCCGTTCAGTTTGAGCTTTAGAAAGTTGTCTTCACGGGTCGAGACACCTACAGGCATAACGTTTCTGCCATTCAACCGTTTGTGTTAAGCAGTTACAGATGTACCTAATAAAGTGTCCATTGAGTGCACATAAAATGACAATGTTGCTAATTCTTATCAAAGATAATTATTGCTACTTCTATCACATCATAGTTTCATGTCATTTTTCTAGCCAATAAAATGTTCTCAGATTAAGGGTTGAATTTAGTGCTTTTGGATTATTTCTGACTGTGTTCTTTCTTATTTTTTTATTTTTTTCTAAAATATATGCTTGTTTTATAAATATGACAGCTAAATAATCTTATAATGATGCTTTAGTTCCCTCAAGAAGTGGCAGCAAAAATAAAATAAAAAAATTTAATAGGAAAGGGAAGATATGAAAATGAAAAAAAAAAGAAAGTTTTTGGTAGAAAAACAAAGATGATCAACTCAGGTCAGGTAGAAACGTATTCCTCCGTGAAAGGGTTGCAAACAAAGCCAAACACTCATCTTGAGAGTATATAACCTTCAAGCTGGAAGAAATCAGGACTGGAAGGTAGAACTGTGTATTAACAAACAGACTCTAAACTAAAAATACAAGGACATAAATTCTGATTGCTGCCTTGAAGAAGTCTATTAATTTCATATTTCAGTCCTGCAATCTATATCACTAACCTGCAGGTTAAACCTTCAAGTAATTTGCATATCAAAGTAATGTTTTATAAGTAACCTCTTTGATGTGGTCTTCTGTGTCAGTCTTCGATGCTGCAGAACTGAAATTTTTGACTTCAACAAATTGGGAAGATGCACTTATTTATAGCGATGCCATATGAAGCAGTTTGAGGGGAAAAAAAACAACAAAAAAACGTCAGGTGCACAAAGTCTGACGCTGAATAATCAAGTCAAAAATTAATCATGCAGCCACCAGTTTCCATTCTACGCTAACTTGCACAACATTTAGATTTGGCCGCAGGAGAGAAAGAGTGAAATGAGATGTGCAGCGGCCGGGCCCCCCGTACACAGGCGCATTCCAGGTTGTGAGGTTATTACAGGTTTGATTATTGAGTTCCACAGGGCAATTGGCTCAAATGAGGGCTGACAGCTTTGGAGGGCAGCAAACAGCTGGAGAGCTCATCTCTGCCAGCAGCCATATTAAGACCATTTCGCTCACAGGTGCCTCAGCTGCTATGATCTGTGATTAAGGCATAACTAATGAAGAGTTGATGAAAGTAATCAGGTGCCACTGCATCTGCAGATGCTCTCAAGAAGCTGGAACTGTGCCCTCATGGCTTTGGAAGAAATAAACATAAAACCCCAAACAGGAGCCGCGTTGATAACGACAACGAATTTAAAATTGAAGTGAAAGGGGGAGAGGCAACATTATAATATTAGAAAGCAAATTTTTACCCACAGTTTATCATGTCAGTACGCCTTAAAAGACTCATCTGTCACAGACATTTGAACAACCGCCAGTGTACTACAATACAGCCTCGCACATGCATTAGTCCACTTAAGCAATTATTATCCGTAACTTAGCAACTAATTAACCAGCTGGCAGCCAACACAAAGTGATCACTGCTTTGTGTTCATGGCAACACAACTTCGGTAACCTTTTCAAGACAAAGTCATAGCATGTTTGGGTTGAATTAAGATGATGGTGGAAAGAAATCATTCTTTGTACCCAGGTTTGGAGGAGATGGCTGAAATCCAGCTGCATAAATTTTTGAGCACTAGCACTGATTGCGAAGCGATGTCAAAACCTGTTGAAAATGAATTGACATAATTTCTGCTTAGTGCAATATGTATGAGCAACCACTCACCATGACAAAATGAAATCTGGCCTGATCTGCTCTCTGCACAGTGTGGGTCATGTAATTGTGCTTTGCGATGGTTATTTCCTCCTCTCATTTTCTGAAATAAGTGAGATAACAGAGATCTGTGTAGAAATGGACCGATAATGTGCTTTTCAGGTTCAAAGGACTCCTTGTGATTTCACCTGTTGCAGTACTTCCAGCATGACTTTGATGTAGCTAAATAAGCCACAGACATCCTGACGTGCATTGGGCATAGGGCCAATGATATCAGCAGCAGGTTCCATTCATCATGTAATTCCTCCATGCTGCCCCTTCAGCCTATCGCCTGTCGCGCTGGCACAACCCAGGAAATAAACCACACGCGGAATTAGGTGGGCGTCGCTACTAGTTAAGACGTTTGCAGCCCTACCGTTGCAGTCGCCAAGAGAAAGTTGCGGGATCTAGCTTTTGTTTTTTTGCTTGTTTTTTTTCACACTCATTTTCCTGTTGACACACGCTACATCACTGTAGAGGACACAAGGTTGAGCTGCGTCTCAGGGCTGTTCCCATGTAATATTCATTGTCGTCTGAGAACACAGCGGCCTCAAGTTTTAGATCAAAAGCACTTCAATTCAGCAACAAGGGAAAGCACTTGAGTGTGGAGGAGGAATTCAGAAAACATCCTGGCCTGGCTTTGATATTTCAGTCTTCAATCGGCATCTTTGCAAGAGAAGAAACAAGGTCCAGGCGCTGTCAGGCATACTTTATAGCCAAGAGCTGCATATTTCAGAGTGTTGATTTATATGAAGTTGTGTGATCAATCACCATTTAAGCTACAGCGTAACAAAGGACTTCATTGTTGCATATTCCGCATTTAGTGAAATGCAGTTTAAACTCTGTGTAGGCTTTCATCTTTTTCTATGTTTGTCTCATGTTATTTCTCAACTTTCAACATTATTAATGCAACCATCAATCCTTCTATGGCTTAGGCAGCTTAAACAACTTCCATCTAAAAGCAAATATTTACTACAAAGTGATTTCTGACAAATCAGTTTTTTATAGAAAGGGCTCAATTATTGTGTAAAGAGAAATCCTACAACAATATGACCTGGGTCTAGCACTGATGGTACTATAAGTTGTTGAAAAGTGTCAGATTGATTGGATGTTTGGTCCATAACAGAAAAAAAAAATCAATTTGTAATAGCCTGAGCACAACACACCTTCAACAAGCACAAACTCACCTAATAATCCTTGACAGCTTCAGCTACTGACAACTTTCACACCATATAAATGTTGCACAATGTAAAAAGCTGCAGTAAATTTGAGACTACCGTCTTTCTGTCTATTGCAATAATTTATAAGTTGCCAGTATATGATGTAGCACAAGTAGAATAGTTATTGTCTTTGGGGACCAAATAACTGTGGACATTTTAACTTTAGAAAATACTTTCCAGCAAACAAAGCTCACCAGAGCTCTCTATGTGACCCATATCTGATGTTTTCGTGGCCCAATTCCAATCTTTTCACTCCCCAAAAATCTGAATTGTCACTTCAATATGTGGTATGAATCTGATTGTTTTTCTAGTGTTTGCAGTCTGAATGGTGACGTTGTATTCTTTCAGACTTTTATGTCACTGATGTGAGATGTACGTTATAATCCAGACGCAGTAATTCCAGATGAAAACAATGATTGAAAATTATAGTTATGAAATTAGAAGTCTGTGACAGTGGAGTGCTTTGCATCACAACCGCCTCCTTCTCTTACTATGAATCCAAACAGATTTCTCTACATAGATTTCAGTCAATGCTGGACAAAGCCATTGCTCCATTTTGCTTTTTTATTAGCGTCCCTTGTATTGTTATGGTTTTGTGACGATACTCTCAGGTCTGAATAACTTTAAAATTGATTCATAGATGGTGGCATCCATCATTAATTTCATAAACAGTGCGCTGCTGTCTGAAATCTACATTCTTCTTCTGCACGTCGATTGCTTTGTCGTAAACCGTTCACACAGCGGTTTACGTTGCATAACTGACCAAGCAAAAAAACCCCAAAAAACTACATCAATAAAATTAAACCTATAAAAAAATTGTTTAACTAACCTAGCTTTTACTGTATTCCATGATTTCTTAAAATGAATTATTTAAAATCTTGTTACTTTGATGTAATTTGTCTCTATGCAAAAATATACATTTTGATTTGACTGACAAAATATTTAAACACTCAAATGGTATCTTGAAGTTCTGCTTATGTGGCCTCTGAAGTCTTGAGGGCCACATGAACAGCTTTGTTGGAAGGGGTGCGCTCCTGGTCTGTGCCGTTCTATAAAAGGTGTGTGCGGATATGAATATGAACTGTTTACTGCTGATCTACTGTTCAGCTCCACATGAAGTATGTCGGGGCTTTCAGAGTTTCATATTGAAGTTGACAGTCTGTTGGAACTCTCACGTTTGAACACTTATCCTGCAGAAAATACCCAAAGGAACTCCAGCAAACTATGCTAACCATGCTAACTGCTTATAAAAAAATGCTAAAGACAACTCATATTGTCACCTCTGTAATCAGTTTGTCTTTTTTTATATAAAATCCTGTTTACCTGCAAAGCTATGCAACACTTTCCTGCTCTATGCTGGTAGGACATTGCTTCGAGTCCAAGAATAAATCATGAGGGATTGGTGCATCTCTAATTGATAAAGACAATAAATTGTAATTGTGCAAAATGATTTATAACAGAAAGTAGCACGACCCTATGCATTATTGATCATTACATTATTCCCATTGGTCTCTCTCTATACAAAATATTGAGCTGTATTCTAATAAATCTATGAGCATTTTCCCCTGAATGCTTCTTTTTAAAAAAAATTGATATTTGATGGATTCTGCTTAATTTCGAGCTTAATTGTGCATTTCAACAAGTCCAGCGACACAAACTGCACTTGGATCTCATTTCTGGAAAGTGCACTTAAGCCGATAGGTTCATGTTCTTCGTAAAATAAGTTACAAAGTGTATCACTGACTGTGTGGAAGACAGAAAGTCATAGGGATTCAGCTTACAACAAACATTTAATAAATGTGTAACCTTTCCATGCTCATGTCCAATAAAAGCCATCGGGATGAAACAATTATAATCAATGACATCTCTCAATGAAAATCATTTAAATAATTTCAAGATGCAGTTTTCCTCTTTGGGGAAGCAAATGTAAGTGTTGCCAGCCAATCAGCCCTTTAGGGACGAGAGGTTGTGGTAACAGAATGCATGAGGCAAAAGGACAAAGACTATGTCAGCAGTGGTTGGCCTGAGCTGAATCTGTAAAAATAAGTAAACAGCTGATTGCCTGAGTTGGGATGCTGGTTATATGCGTTATGTGATATATATTCACAAACCACTCTGTCTACCCTGCTCTGAAAAACATATGTGCAAAAAGGACATCCACATCAAACACAATGGCTTTTTGAACAAGTTTAAGAGTCTTATGAGTAAACACAAATCTGGTACCATTTAACGTATATCTCTGCTGGAGCACAATGCAAAAGCTAAAGAACAAAGAGCTTGTGAAAGGTAAGTGTTGTGTTGGCAATTGTGCAAGCCAAAAACAGAGCAGGTTAAAGATAGTACACTTTTGACATGTTGAGGGCAATATTTCAAGAGGGGCCTAATAATGTGCACTTGAAAATACAGTGTGCTGACAGAACGCTGAAGTGTCTCACCATTATGTTCTCTGCTGGACTGAGAAGACCTTCAGGTAAAACACGCGGTAGACAAACTTTAATTTTAGATCAGTTCACAATAGTTGCCAGCAGAATAAGACTATAAATCTGAAATGTGAAATTAGTTGTATACAGTAATAAAAAGAAACAAACAAACAAACAAACAAAAGAAACACAGTGAATACAATAATTAATTTAAAAACGACTTCATTCTTAAACCAAAGCTATTCTGGTAGATTGAATATGCTGCTAGGGCATGTTCTTTATAATCTAATTTCTTTTTAACACGCTAATACAGTTCTCACTAAAAATGCAAATGAATTAGTTTCCTTAATTTATTTGCATTAAGAAAAATCCAAATTCAAAGAAGCTAGTAGTATGATTACCCCAGACCATTAAAAGTTAATCACACTGAAACTGATGTGTAAGAAATTAGTATTTACTCTAAAAATCCAACAAAAGTGACAAAGTGTTTGAAGTAAACTCAGAAGCTGGGACATTTACATTTATACAACACAAAGTGGAAAAGCCATCTACATATATATAAAAAAAGCCACACAGACAGGAAATGGTCTACTTATCCTATAGCAGGAGAAATGCTGACACAGCAATTGAATGCAGTAAAGCATATTGTTATTAGCTGGTACTGCTAATAATGGCTAGCCTGGAGCCTGAGCACCATAATAAGCAAATCCAGAGGTTTTCCTAGCTGCACCTTGAAGACGTTTTGGTTGGTTGAGACTCTATTTCCCAGCCAGTGGAAGCCAGCACAACTAAAAGCTTAATAAATCCAACAAATTTACCAGCAGCCAAATCTACCACTGTTTGGCTTGCATTGTTATACTGTGATAAAAGGAAGTATCCCAGACAGTTAATAACTATATAAATTGTTATGCTCCCAGAAACCTTATAGTCAAAGCACTAGTGATGGGAAGTTCGACTGTTTTCAAAGAGCAGTTGGCTCTTTCGGCTCCCAATTGGGTCTTAATTTATTCTCTGCAGCCTCATATTTTAGCGTAACTTAGCAAATATAGATGTTTTGTATAAATAAATCTCTTTGCATTCAGTGTTTTTATCAGACGTCTTATTCTCTGTTACGAAATCTGCTATTCTTGCTTTGATGTAGTATTTTAATGATTGGTTCTTATTTAATACAAAAACAAATTTATCAAACTGAACCATCATAATGAATTATTATATTATATAGTATCACAAAGCTAGAGTCATTTACATCTTAATTATATTTAAGGGCTTTTGCCATGCCCTGTCTGCTGTCTACCGACAGATCCTCCACCTGACTCTCACGTTTGCTCCGCTCTCTGTTTTCACATAACATGTCACATATCCTTATGTGATTTGCCACAAGCCCACCATTCTACAAATCAAAACAAAGTTCTGCCACAAGCATAGCAGAATATAGAAGCTAACAATGGCAATCGTCTTTATCTCCGCTCTTGGGATATAATATCATGTTCTGAAGAACCAAAGAGCAGCTTTAATTCATCTATGAAAGCTGATAAACGACAAAACAAGTACCTGCTGCTGGATAGAGCACCTATCTCTATTCCCACAATCACAATGAGAAAGGAGGAGGATAAGGTGGAGTCTGATGTGTCTTTGAGTGAGCGGGGTTAAGGCTCTCTCTTTAAATGGATCACAACCTGACGCAAACAGGCCTGTCAGCTGAAAACACAGTGGGACTTAGCTGTCACACTGAAAGCCGGCTGACGGCTGAACAGTCCCTAGCGTGGTCAGGAAAGGTGAGTCTAATCTGTCCAAATATTCACAACCCCAAGCTCAACATTTCTCAGGCTTTTTGTCCATCACTGTTTTCGTAACTCCACTCTGAAAAGAAGTAGAAGTTCAGGAAAAGATACCAAAGCTCTGCAGCGGGAATTTCTAACTCATGAGGATGGAGGAAAAAAAAATAAAAAATGCTGGAAAAGCTTATTGGAGAACTGCCAAGCTGAAATGGACCAGGCAGATTGAGACTTCACCTGATGAGGAGTGGTTAAAAGAGCAACTTGTACAACCAGTCTGCCAAAAAGTAGAACTGCATGGCTAGTGGTTGACAGACAGTGACATGTCTGGCTTCCTGTACAGCAGAGCAGCTAAAGGTCAGCAACAGAAACCAAACTAGCTGCCTTGCAAACATGCTGCTTTATCACAGCTACAATTACGATGATAAAACATTAGAGGGAGAATTATTAACCAAAGTTTCCGTACAACTATATTCAGAGTTGTAGCCAATAACATGTACAGCACCCATTGCTTTTAACAAATCAATGTCAAAAAACAATTTTCTTTTACAAAAAATACAGAAAAAACTAATAAGCTTTTCAATAACTGAGTTCTAAATAATTCTGGCATTTAATTAAAAGACACAGAACAAACCATATCATATTAAAACTTCAGATCTCAGGTCTCATTTTTGTTTGCATGTTAACAGTCTTCCTGATTTTTGTCCTGAAATTAACCTTCAAATTTATGCTGATGACACTATTGCTCCCGCATCAGACAAAAGCAGCATTATAGTCAGCAAAAAAGCTTAATAACAGCTTGCAGAGATTATCATCATGGCTAAATAATTTTTGTTTACCTCTTAATAGAAGGAAAACAAAGTGTATTTGCTTTTCAGTAAAGATAAATCCATTACAGTTCTTGCATATTCAGATCAATGGAAATTCTATTGAACAAGTATCACAAGAAAAATATTTACGAATAAATTTCGATGCCTAGTTAAACTTTAGGAACCATGTTGATAAAATCAGCAAAATTGATAAATGAGATACAAACTCAACGTTTCCCCCCAGCATATATTAAGCCTGGCGGGCCGTCAGGCTTTATTTGTGCCCCCACCAGGCTAAGCTTTGCTTATTTATTTAAGTCTTTTAAGAATGTTTGCATTTGTTAGGATTGGATTTCAGGTATTAATCTTCCAATCTTTCAAAAACACATAATTATCAAGTGACTGGATGAATGACTGCCCCAGTACCCAACCAGAGAGGTCAGCAAGTTCTTTAACTTTATGATCGTCTCACATCTGTCGTATGGAGGTTCTGTTTGGTCATAGAAAGTCTCTATAATTGGGCCTTAAAGGTTTTACATCAAAAGCCAACCAGATCCCATCACTGTAACAATCTGGCTAAATTTGGCATTCTGGATTTCTCTAATTTTATAAATCATGAACTTTTAAATGTTTAAACGGACTTGCACTTAAGCCTTTAAGTCATTGTATACAGAAATTGCAGGGCAGCAGTAGATCTACCAGAGCGACATTAAAATTGTAAGGTTCCCTTTCGTAGAACCACTTATGCTCAGAGTGTCTCTGTCAGATTTGATCTCACTTCCTGCCAATGTAAAGTCTGTAACCAGTTTCAATATGTTCAAAATCAAACAAAACTCTGGTTATGTCAACAACAGAACTGCATCCATACTTAATGTTTAATGTTTCATTGTTTTTCATGCATGATTGTATAAGTCATTATGATGCTGCATTATTTTAAATGATTATTATTTCACTTTCTACTAGTTTTTAGATGTACTGATTAGGGACATCTAAAAAGGGACATTAGTTTTTGCTATCAGCACTTTGATGGAAACATATGGACTGCTGTTCTGTTCACTTTGTTTATGTCTACATGTGTCTGTCCCTATCAAATAAACTCAAATTAAATATCTGTTCAAAGCCTTTACCTAAATCTTTATATTGAGGTAAATATTTTTTACTTCCACAAATATTACTCCAAGCAAACTCATTTCGATCTCTCTCTAATATGTGCCTGCAGTGCACGCATGCATGTAATCTAAGACGCTCCTGTGGGTTTTGTACGTATGACCTGTTTCGTACGCATCAGGATGGCGTGTCCTGCCTGAGAACCGGTTCTGCCTCAACCGAGCAACTTAGCCCTTGGTAGCTGTCAGCTGCGCTTCTAAAAAGCTTTATATACATTAACAACAAGCTTCTCATTTCACACACTCCGCAGGCTGTGTATTAGAGTGAGAGCATGATTATGACAGATGGAGGAGGGAAAAACTCTGAAGAACTTCCCGTGGGGACATCTTAAGGGGATTCATTTTTACTCTTTGACTGCATTTCTGAATAGAAAGAAAAGTAATGAGCTGACACATCAAACATTATCATGGCAAGTTAAAAGTAGACTTAAGCTTCTCTTTTTCACTACCTCTCTGATTTGAAGTTTTGCTGAAATCCTTACCGTGAACTCATTCTTGTTACATTTTGTCTTTACTTCCTGTCAAATGAGCATTGTCTTTCCTGCTTCTTAAGATCTCATCTTTCACTTTGAAAGGTACGTTAAATACACATTATCAGACATTTGTAAACGTTTTGTGCTTTGCTTTCCCAGGAAAACACCTCTTTATTTATCCGGCAACCTTGACTCGTGACAAGAAGTCAGGAGTCGTTCACTTCTTAAAGGCATCCATAGGGGATATCAATCAGTCAGAGTCGGCTAATAACTCCCACAGCACTGATATCCAGATGTCAGAGGAGAGAGGGGATGAAAATAATGAAGGCAGACATTTTCTAGTGCTGCTCACATTACACCAAGGATTTCTCTTAAGTTCAAGGGAGAGTGACTTGGTGTGGATTTTGAAGGGAGCCGAGAGTTTGAGGAAGAAAGGCAATGTCCTAGCATGGCACGTCAAATAACTCAAAGATACTTTTTTCAGAAAGTTAGGTTGTTAACTTCTGACTGATTCACTTCATCTCCGCTGGCATTGTTTATTTGCGTGGCAGATGGGTCGCATAAATTTCATTGCATATCTCACCGTCATAAAGCTAACTCAATTAGCCAGCCGGGGTGTTAGCAGACACTTAGCAGGATCCATCGCAGCAAATCACAAGAGGCAGACGGGTGATATTATTCATTTTTGGTGGTGAGGCCTCAGACTCATTATTTTTTCTTGTTTGTTTGAGTGCCTGACTCATTGAATAATCTGTTTGATTAATAAAACCCGTATCTGTCAGCATAATGTTTTTGGTTCACACTATAATATGAGACATTATGTCTCTGTGAAACTGAAGCTTCTTTAGCACAAAGTACCCACACGCTTGGCGAATTTGTATTGTAGATTTTCACTCTTGTCCAGTACATCATTTGCCTTACAAAACTTTTCACATCCCTTGATCTTTTCACATATTGTCAGATTACGGCCGCAATCTGAGTGGAGTTTATAGGGATTTTATGTAACAGACCAACACAGAGTAGCTAGTGCATGATTCTGAAGTGAAACAAAAAACAGGATTGTTCAAATGTTGCAAGTTACTCAATTATCAAATAGACTCCATACATGCATATGGAGTCTGAACATCAATTAACGAACCGGATAAAGCTGATGATAAGTTTAAAGATGAGATAGGTCATGCAGCAATACGTTGAACCTCTCAATCAGTTTGTCGAAACATTACGTAGCGACAAACAAACATGACAATCCACCTAAACCGACACGTGTTAATTAGAGAATCACTCTAGACGTCAATGGTAAAGAAGCTGCATAGATTCACAGCTCATCTGGGAGAATTTGTTCACAGAATATTCAATGGATATTCTGAGTTTTCCATAGAGAGGCAAGAAGTAAGTATTGCCAAAAGAAAAAAATTAAGGTAAAATTTGATAAAAGCAAAATGATACAAGACACATGTTGAAGAAGGTGAAACCAAAATTGACCATTTGCCGTATATAGAAATATGCCTCATGACACTTTCAGATGTAATTGCAGTGAACGGTGGTCGTAAAAGATGTTGATCATTACACATCAGAGTATGACTTTTCACATGAACTTCTAATAAAAGTTGTTATAGTTTGTAATTATCAATAAGGAGTATCCAGTCTATTGGTAAATTCTTCATTATTTCCACTGAAATTAACTTTAGTCCTCCTTTCATCTTTTCATAACCTGTTGCACTTATTAGTCTCTTTCAGGCCCGCTTTCTAGATTTTCCTTCCAATCATCCAATTACCGGTCATCTCTTCAATCGATCTGTCTTTCATGTGCCATTATTCCTCGTTTTAAATATTTCTCAAGTCCCCGCTTCATCTCCAGGTCTCTGTACCACGCCTCCTCATCCATCGCTCACTTCATATCTCCGTCTTTCTCTTTCCCCGCCAGCCTTGGCCCCCTTAAATGCATCATTTCTTCCAAGAGATATCCTTCTGCGCTGACCTCTGCGCTAGCTGGCTGCCTGCCATCTCCACTCAATGGACTCATCAATCCATCTTGGTTCTTGGATGGCCTTGATTTTATTGTCTCACATAGCCCTCTGTCATCCTGTTCATCTCTCAACCTTAATGTCATCCTTTCAGATTTTAACATGTCTGCATTTTCTGAGCGCACGCTGTTTGATTACACTGAGCTGGGATGGCAGAGTGTAGGTGGGTCATCGTTGTCAAGTCCTTGCCCGGACGACGGCTGCACAGACGCTGATCTACTTGTCTTGCACAATTAATCCTATGAATTGACATGGAAAATATCATTAAGCTTTTATTTATTTTTATTCTAAAGCAGATTGCACCCTTAAATGTATTGGTGCTTTGCATTAAAGACTACTGGCACAAAGTCAATCATGCTTTGCCACTAAACTTCAAGACTAAGAAAACTGAAATAATATATACCTTCTTGGTTGCCTTATGTATCAATTCAGATTCTTGACAGAAATATGCTGCTCAACAAACCACTTAGTTTGCATATTTAGTAAAGCAGTTCAGTTTATTTCTCCTGCTGGTTTAAGATTTTCAGTTGTAAAGATAAAAAATTATATACCACTGATAATTTCACATTCATGGATATTTGTCCATTCATCGATTGAAGACTGAGTATTAGCATGAGGTTAATTGAAATGTATTTATTTTATTATTACTCTTCATTGGATATTGTAAAATGACCAGAACCAAAGCATACCAAGGTTTTGAAAAGTTGCTACGGTATTTCAAAACCACTCATATTTTCTCCCATATACAATATAAAGTTCTTTTAATCATTTGTCAGAGAAAGTGCTGGAGTGAACATTCAGAAACACAGCGCTGTCCCTCCCTCACCTGTCGTTTTACACTGCTTGTGTTTAATTTCTCCTTAGTTAAAAAAGAAAAAGACATACTTGGAAAGAACAATGTTTGGTCATGCAAAGCACAGTTAGTCAAAACCCCACATATCACTCTTATTTATTAAACTAACTCCATTTTAAAACGCCATTTGGCCACCATTGGCATGTTTGTCAAGCAGTCGACAGCAGGCTCTACCAGCAGCTTCACTAATTAAAATCTGATTTCAGATTACCATACTTGAGATGTTCGAAAAGAAAACGAATGGGGAAATAGGCAATATTCTGCTCAAACAGCATTTCTGCTGTTGCAGCAAAATTTTGCGAGTGTTCATTTATTATTTTTATCCAGTCTTATCAAAATCAAACCAACAACAACGATATGCTTTACATAATCTTTGTAGCCATACTAGATTGTTTATTTTGAGGTGAATTTCAATGTTTTGCGTGTTAACGCAGACATTTGTCACTAGATGCTTCATTAATGTAAATGTGATGAGCTGCATAAGAAACTGGGGTTTATACCGTGAAAATCATTGAAGCTGATGTCCTACATAATTATTTTTTTAAAGGAACTGTAAAATTGTTGTACTCCAAAGTTGTTAAACTCAGTGCAATGTACTTCATATATTATTTGCCTGCCAAGCTCTTCCTCTTCAGAAATGTGATCAACACGTTGTTTTTTTAGGAAGTGAGTAATTGTCACAGGAGCAGGGTACCTTCATTTATTGACGTTGAAAGAAGTTAGAAGTAGTTAAATTACACAGCATAGACACAAAGAACATACATTCCAAGTGGTTAGGATGCCGTTAATTATTCATTAAAAGTCTAATCTCTCCACTTTGTTCACCTGCTTAATCCTGTTCAGGGTGGCAAGAGGGCTGGAGCCAGTCCCAGCAGTCATTAGGCCAGAGGCAGCAGCTGGACTGGACCCCAGTCTTTCACAGGGTTAACAGACAGACACACAGGACAGACAAACACAAAAACACACTCGCACCTAAGGGCAACGTAGAATGGCCAATTAACCTAACATGGATGTTTTGGACGGTATGAAAGCATTTGGAGAAAATCCACAAATGCACAGAAACAATGGACAAACTCTTCATAACCCTGGCTGGAGTTTGCACTTGAAATGTTAAACAACTTGCATAAATAACTATTAGTGTTCTACTTAAGGCTCATGATGTGAATGTCTGGAGGAAGTTCAATAATAGTTCATCAAATGTTTCTGAATTTTGCGACATAATACATAGCACTCCATCTGGTTCAGGCATAAAGTCCTGCATAATTTTGGTGACGTGTGCAGCTACAGTAAAAGCAAAGCTTCAGCTGCAGAACCAGTAATCCCAGAAATCTAGCAAATTAACCAGGCTTGGGCATTCCTGGGAGAGGGAAAGTCATATTGTTTCTTTCCGGCTTGTGTATAAAAAAATCTTTGAAAAGCCTTTGTTGTGTGTCGTGGGTTGAGCTTTAACAGTATTGGTTGGACAATTGAGAAACAGTAGCATATTAACAGATACAGTATATAATTGATTTGTTTTGAGACAGTAATTGTCACATTTGAAATTTGATGATAATTGATAAAACCAGAAAACATTTCTTGTCCTTAATTATAACTGATGTGTTTCTCCACATTGAGATAAGACCCAGTCCTGTCTACAGCAATCAGGAATCCAACTGTCCATGACTTTGACTGAGTCCTAATAAAAGGCTATAAAATATATCAAAGACCATTGCAATGAAATGCACCATGATCTGTCTACCAGCTGCATTTTAAACATTAAAACAAGAAGCTGCTTTTTTATTCACATTTATGAACACAAATTTAATCAACCTACAACTACAAACACAATATTTATTTCACCCTTATCACATAAAACCAAAATGTGTTGAGGAATCTGTTTATACAAACAGCAGAGTTCAACATTATTCATGCCCCTGGAAGATTGAGAACTAGAATAATCTTTTAGTTTGACTCGCATGTTTTGGCTAGAACACATTTTCAGATGAAATGGCAAGTCTTCAGACGAAAAAGAAGTCTTTCGATCTCAGAGCTTGCAGCTCCTTTCAAAAGATGAATAGTCAAAAATACTAATGGAATCATGTAAAAAAAAAAAAAAAAAAAGCTGATTAGCAATTACAAGAAACATACAGGTAGCTCTGAGTTTAGCTGTTTATACTCCAGCAAATGCTCCAGCAGGGATCATTTCTAAAATGTATACTAAGGCTGCATGTTTCTAAATTCTTGGTCAAAAGTGCTCACTCCAATAGCTGAGAAGTGTCATCAGCAAAATTTACAGCTATTTACAGTTGGCCATGTTTGCTGAGAAATGATTTAATGGGGCAGCTGCTGACCAGAAAGTGCCACATTGCCAACAGAAAAACATAAGTTCAGAGGGTTTTTCTGCTACATACGGAGATGTTAATAGTCAGTCATGCTCACAGAGCCAATGCAAACATTCTCTCCCCACTATTTATAGAGAGCCTCCACATGTTTAGTCATAAAAAAATCTGACCCCTTAAAGTATTTCTCTTTAAGGGGTTGACAATTGAAAGGTTGCTTGTACCATTATTGCTTGTTTTTTTTTCTATCTCCAGAGCAAGCAGCAGGAGAAGTTTGACTTTTCTCAGAAATCTGGGGAAGGTATCCACCTGGAATTCCTTTTAACCCTTTCATCTCATCCATTCGCTCAATAGATAACACCATTTTTTATTTTATTTTTTATTTTTTATCCCTGAAGGTCTCAAGCTACTTTTGTTGCTTTTTAACTCTAGCCTGGAGCACCCACAGAGGCAGGCGCTCCCACCATTGCCTTAAACTGAGAACTCATGTTTCGAGTCTGAGATACAAACATTAAGCACATCCACCAGCCCCACTGCGATGAACTTTCCAGACACAAGACAGAGATGGAGGGCACTTACAGCCTGCACAGTGAAAAAAAAACAAAAAAAAAAACAGACCCTCCTTTCAATTTTACTGTGATTCAACTTGCATGCACTCATAAAATTATTTAAAAAGCTCTCCAGGCGTTTTGACACTCACTTCCCATTTGAATCCGCCTGCATTTTGCAGTTTAAATGAACGGAGACGATAAAACATGCATATTATCACAACAACTCAAATGTGTTTTTTTTTTTTGTTTTGTTTTTTTTTTTTACTGAAGGTCACATGAAAAATCTATGAAAAGCACAGATACTCAGAATGAAATCACATTTCGGTGCAGACGCATCGCAATAGCTTTCTAATCACGGCCTCTGTTTTTCTGCCTACAAAGGCAAAATGGCATTTAATTGCAATTGCAAATGTACATCTGTGTGTCTGTGAATATCAATGAGACTGCTAAGGCCTCTTGTTCTCATGGTAACACAAGCAGAATGTGATGTGCTGATTGACCTTGGGGCTGTGGAATTTCCTCTTATTTTTTTATTTATTTATTTATTTATTTTTACACACAAATTTAGCCGCAAGGTGAGACTCTGTGCGGTTTTGCTGCTCTATGATGGTGTACCGTCAAATTCGGTTTGTTTTAGCTCATCTTCACTCGACTGCACGCAAACGTGAAGAACGCGAGGAAAATAGTTTACATAATGAGAAAACAAATCTGTCAGAAAAATAAATAGCATTCATTTCATTCACTGCATTTATCTTATTAGGAAATGATTTCAACCGTTCAGGTGATCGTCGTGTAACGTTTCAATTTTCACAAGCCATGCATTATAATGATACATGAAGTCGGTGTGTTATGCCAGCAGGCCTGTTGGGGGCACTCCAGCTCTTTCCCCCCCTGTCTCTAACTCTTCCCTCCATCTTCACTTTTTACCCTGCTCCCCATTTTCTATCATCCCTTTGTTCTGTGACTCTGTCACTCCTCAGTCTTCCCGTCTTTCTTGTACCAATGTGCTCTCTCATCACTGCTTCTCTTCCCTGACACACACACACCCTCAACCAAGTACTTCCAAAGCTCCCACTCTGTCGTTCGGTGGACACCCATTTTTCTACATTCAGTCTCCTCTGTTCCCCGCGCACATTTTTGCGGCGTGTCCGCTGTTTTGTTCTGGAGTTTAAATCGATTTTGAAAACTGCACACTCCCTCCTCTTTCCCTTTGTGCTCATCTCTAATTCACTGCACTTCCATATTGCAGCCTGTTATAATTAGCATGGCTATCCATACACCCGCATTATCAGAGTGCTGTTAAATGAAAAAAAGAAGGAGGGGAGAAAAAAAAAACAATAATGAGAGCCCAATGACACCACACATTATTATTATTTTTTTCTTTATCAGGGGATAGTCAGTTTGACATCAGCTCATCAGTCACATCACTGAAACACATTTATTTAAGGCGTGTTAGATCCTTGGGATGAAGTGAGCAGATAACTGGTCTTCAAATTAGGTGAGTGCAATAATACGAATCTGTCAGAAAAAGGAAAAAATCTCACCGGATGTTTCAGACGGGAAAAATCAAACCACCGACTACTCTTTCAAGACCATACATGACATTTTTGCTTTTTACTTCAAATCATTTACAAATTCAAAATTACTTTGCTATCTAATCTTGCTGGCGCTCCAGGCTCAAAAGTGTCTTTTCAAGTGGACAGATATTTATCTAAGACATGTCATCGTGCCAGGAGTGCTCATTCACGCCAAGAGTTGTAATCAAGTTGACAACATCTGCACCTGTGGATGAAGTGAAGAATGGCAAATTGCTTTTGATAGATTGGATAAATTAAGTTTATCTAACTGCCTAAGAATGAATACAGTCACTTTAAGGTTTGAAAATGCCTTTCCATAGAAACAAACTGCCAGCATGTTTCATAAAAATAAGCATTATTGATTTCTCCTTTGTCAGGTAATCAACAAGGCAAGCTGAATCACCAGATTTTAAATAATGATCGGGGTTCATATGTATTCATTGTCCGGTCAGGACAGATGGCAGACTTGCATGACCTTGTTTAGAAAATTAAAGGGAGCAAACCAAAGAGATAAATTGCATGAAGCACACATTTCTTGATCGCAGGGTTACATATCTCACTGTGGCGGACTCCTTTTCAATATTTTGAGTGTTTTGCTTCATATGTTAGTTTTAAGAAAACACATGCCAACGGTGTAAAAATAGCCTAAAACTTGCTTATGGTGGATTATTAGGGACCTCAAAGCATTATTTGTTTATTTTTATTAAACAGATTCCACAGTGAAAATTGTCAACACATTCTCTCACCCGACTCGTCATATATTGACGAGTTGGGACGCCGTCTGACCATGTGTCACATATTGACGCGAAGGGTAGCCCCTTTGTGTGACGACTTGGGCAGGTTCCTTCACCGTAAAATGTTGACGAATTTGACAATTTCGGAAGGTCGCATGTTTTACATGGATTATTCATGCGAAGGGTCCTCGCAAACACTGCCGAAACTTCAAAACCCCGCAAATTGGTTAGGTTTAGGGAAAAAATTACGGTAAGGCATAAGGTAAAACCCCTCGCGTCACATATTGACGCGATAGGGGTACCCCGCGCGTCAATATGTGACGCGGAAGGACGTCCCACGCGTCAATATATGACGAGTTGGGAGTGAGAACGGGTTGAAATTGTTTATATGTTTAATATTGCTGAAAACAATCCTGTGTGGATGTGGGTCTTTTTAAAAACAACACATAAAAAAAAAAGCAACATTTTTCTGTAGGGTGGTCCAGACCGCTGCTCTGCCATCCACCAAAATTATAAATTTAAAATTTGAAAATTATAAACCTGAGCAGTTTCCAATGTTGCCCTGTGTTTAGCTCCTTTCATGTGAAAAGATATTAATTATTCGCTAAAGATCATTTAACTTACTATTTTGTGTTCGTCTTTCACATAGAATATCAACAAAATGCATTAAAGATGGTGACTGAGTTGAGGTAAAAATCAAAAGGTTTAAAGAAAATAGAGAATTATTGCAGGGGTTGTACATGCGACGAGGAACAGCAGCGTACAAAAACCTTCCTTCTCCTCTGAATGAGTTCTTTCTGGTAATGTGATTGAAAATCTTTAAGGCATATCTAGGCTGTGTTGTACCAGATTTCTTTGTCTGTTCTTTGTATGACTGTTTATATTCAATAAAAAATCTGTATGTCAACACAAGCAGCAACATTTTACTCAGAAGAAACAGTTTCACCTGAAATCTAAGTCAGTTTTTGAAGCTTTAAAGCTGTTACGCCAGCTATTTATTGCCTGAAGGAGCAAGGGAACGGTTCCTTTTATGGTGCCGTTTTTGATCGAGAAGTACAAAATCAAGGGAGAAACTCATGTGTGGACATAAAATATAAAAAGCTTTTCTTTTATGCATTAGTCGATATCCTCCACCCGTACATTGTTACAGTAAATATTTTCTCTATTTTTAAATGTTGGCAAGAAAAGCAAGTGGGAAACCCTGAAGGGCCAAATAAAGTGTATGTACATGTGAATAAAGAGATTTTAGGTTTATTGCTGGGTAATGTTGGCTCTTCTCTAAACACAGGAAACATTGCCTTGGGTTTTTGAAGGAGATAGAAACTTCAGCAGCTAAGATGGAAGAGACTATGCAAAAATATTCAAAGCTTTATGGGAGAATTGAAACAAGAAAGCAACAAAACTCATTAAAACACTTTTCACAGAAAATGTAATCTTTGTTTGGCATAATTTAAGTGAAAAATTACTAACTTGTTTGAGGGTTAATGTAAAAGATAAAACGTACATTCATTTCAAAAGTTAATAGTGCTCACAGAGCAGCTTGGAATGTGGTTTTAATCCTCCACAGTTTAAAACGTCAGTCAGATCTGACAGAAAACTTTCAGTTGTCTAGTATAAAAAAAATGAAAGATGAATTTAGATGGTATTTTATCACTCTGATTCTGAGTATACGTCCAACTGTACAAATGAATGATTTTGTTTTTTTCAAATTACTCGAGTCTAGAACTGAGTTCGGCAGAAAATCAATTACATTTTCTGCTGGATTGTGAGATGTCCTCAATATCTGATAAATCTGACATTTTGCAAGGTCTGTGAGGAAATATTGGCAAGTCAAAATGTGACTTATTGATAGACTTTTAGCAATGAAATTGGAATAGTTTTAAGCTTGTGTGCTCTTAACATAATCGGCTAGCGTTAAGTGTGCACTTTTATTTAATATATCTTGTTCTTCGCTTGTCTTGTACATGATAAATATCACATGATGAGTAGAGAAGATTTAGAAATGACTTATCTCTTATTTTCACATCAGACTCTTGAAAGTCACAGTGTAGAAATACTAAACCACAGAATTAGAGACAGATGAGAAAGGCACAACGAACATTAAAAACAATGATAAAATTCACAGCAAATAAATAAATTAGGTTTCAGATAGAAACTAGATAGAACCAATACAACCCCAGTGACTGACAATAACAGTTTATGATCTTAAAACACTAATTTATATAATATATATTCATAAAGATACATGAAGATCTTTATTGAATAAATTGCTCAAAGCGCCAATGGAGCTCATAAAAACTTCAGATCACGCAATCTATTGAAAACATCCCTTTTGAAATACTATTATTGCTAAATTACTTGCTGAGGTGTTTAATAAATAATAACTCACTTCAATTTGTATCCCAAGTTGATAAGCTTGGATTGGACAAGTGGATGATGATTCAATTTGATGACCTCCTTTAATTTAACACACTCTTTCATCAGATTATGTTCGTCAGTTTGAGTTATGATTTCAAAGCTAATTTTTTTATTCATTTACGTCTATGCGATTTGATTCGCGTCACAAAAAAAGGATAATTCATTTGGAAATTTACAACAACTCACCGTGGACGTTTATCCTGATTCATTTTGTTTTCTAATTTTAATGAACATGATTGGTTAGCCAAAGATCTGCACAAACTGTTTCTTGAACAAAAATAAAACGATTAGACATATAATACATTCATACACTACTGGATAAATGGCGACGAATCACACGCAATGCTCGCTAAGTTATAGAAAGCTTCGCCAGACCACTGGCAGCGGGGTAATCCTCAGTGGAGGTGAACATGGACCAGTCCCAAAGTGCGGATCAACTGGTTTAGGCATCAGAGGTGGATAATGTCCGTTATGCAGTGAGGGATTACCATGTCAGAGCACGGATCGCTTGCCAACCCGCAGGCCTCTGCCCACATGGTGTGAGGCTTAGACAAAGGCAGTGAGACATTACTGAGACAGGTTATTACCGTGCATCAGTCTAGGTGGAGAGGAAGGAACGCCGGTACAAATGAGTGCATCGCAAAGTGGGTTTTAAACAGCCTCCATATTGAGACGATAGATAAGACCATCTCTGTAGGAGCGGAGCTGCCGGGAATAAACTCTTTGATTTTAAAAACACTTCCCCAAGAAAGAAAAGAAAAGCTTTTAGCTGGAAGCAGAATTGAGAAGTAAACAGATTTTTAGACAATAATTGTGGCAGAACATTCGGTCAATTTAGATCAATAAACTGCACTTCTTTGATTTTGTTTAGGAAACACTATGCATGTTTGTCTTTTGATGCACAAGAAAACAATTCAGAAAATTATATCTAAATGTACCTTTTAAAGCAATGTTCTTCTTAGTTGTTACTGGCCTGCAACACTTGATCCAATAAATAAATATGCACTTGCACTTGTCATTGTAAACAAAGCCTCTCCTTTTATTCTCTTTTATATCTTCCTTTGATATAAGTATTCTACATCTAGTCGATTATTTTCAACTAGCTCTGGGAGTAGGAGGCTAAAGTAAACTTAAATGCCAAAGGGCACACACTACTCTTACCAAGATGCAGTTTTGTCCTTGTTGAAGCATTTTCTGCAATTACATGCAATTTAGGATGAAGTAAAAAATTATCCAGGTTGCTAAGATCAGCAGAACCCAGTGTCCTTACAACCACTATTAAACAAATTATAGTTCGCCTTGCAGAGCATTTGTTAAATAACCATCAGAGGGGACTTTATAAGGGTTGTTTTTGTCTTGTGTGGAAGAAGGATCCTCCTGCATTGTTAAATTCAGTTTACTACTGTTTTAATCTTTTTAATACATCCGCTTCTCCATTTTTAAAAGCAACAAAGATTGTGCTGACCTGGCTTTAGCATCTTTCCGAGGCGATCTGATGATGCCGGTGTTTCCAACAGTCCAGGCCTCCTATCAGAAGGGCATAGTGTGGGTTAATGTGCATGCATACAACAAAAACACATTGTAATCTCCCTGTATCAAGATGAACCCATAATTTTAGCATCAAAGGTAGGAAATTGCATGTTGACAGAGTTTATCTTACAGTGTATCTGTTACCAGTGTAAGTTTAAATGGTCCTGGGGAGACAGAACTGCTTTCTAATTGTACTGAAAATTTGCGTTTTGCCATCTCCACTTGGAAAACGTCCTGAAATAGAAACTGCAATGTAGAAAATGAATGCAGTTAAAGCTAATGCAGTAAATCCTGTTAAATACAGGTGTGAACAGACTTAAAAGAGGTCACAACACTGTTGAGAAATTTTTATCTGCGTCAGCCTTGGAGGTGTAAACACAACATTAAGACACATTCAGAGGTGTCTTGATTAAAGAAAATCAAAACAAAATTTCTGTAAGAGGAATAGTTTAAATAAAACACAGCTTGTATTAAAAAGCATTAAAAACCAGCCAGAGGGAATATTTTCAATTAAAAGTTTTATTGAGCTCTTGCAGGACTTCTGTAAAACTTTGAATTTTATTAAATTATATCCTCTGATTTAATAACACAGTATGGAGTTTATACTGATAATTTCTGGAGCTGAATACATCTTGTGGTCAATGTACCTCAATGTTTCTCCTGCAAAGCACATTAAATCAAATTCAGTAAATTTGAATATGACTCCATGTTTATCAAATTAAAAGTAAATAGCCTTTAGATAAGCTAATTCCCTTTTCATCAACCCCACATTTATGTGTTAAAATGTGCTTTTGAAAAGTATGATGCAATATTTAATCTTAAATATCTTGCTTTTATCAACTGCAAGTGGAAAATCTTCATGATGAATATAAAAAATGGCTTGAGTGAAATTAATCTATATGTATTTATTTTCTTTGTTTAACCAGGTAAAAACCCCATTAAGATCCAGATATAATTTTCAAGAGGGACCTTAGACCTATTTAATGTTTTTCACTTTTGAGTTACTGCACCTAAATAAGAAAAATGAAACGTTGGAATATATGAAATGAAATGTTACAGAACCATGAGTGGATCTGCTGAAGGCCCACTCCGTGCCTTGGCTACGTCTTTATTTGCATATAACTGATATTTGATCTCTGGACAGATTTTAATGGTCGTGTCAGCAAGGTCTAAATTCATCTCTATCAACCAGAACAAATGTTAAAACCAAGGCCAAACAGGGCCTTAAATTAGTGGCTTATGTGGTAAAATGTCTTTACATTACACTGTATCCTCCACCAAATAACACACAGCTTTTCCCTAAGGGTGTTTTTGTCAGATGTGGGTAGAGTGTGCAGATTATTTTTAAGCACCTTTAGGATTTTACTCAAATATTAGTAAATAGCAGTCATGCAGAAAAATTACTGAAGAGTAAAAAGCACATGACTTATAAGTCTACTCATGTACTGAGAACAGTTTAATGATTACATCTGATTAAATTTGCTAAAAGTCGTAATAAGAGACAAAAATATACCACATGGAAATCTTTTTCAAGCATAAAATAAAAAGAAAATCAGTAAAAACAAACAACTTCATTACAAAATAACCAAATTAGGCAATGAATAAACCGATTTCAAAGTTTTATTAAGAGTATAGAGAGTATACAAAGTAGGAATAAATGTGTCTGGTGTATGTTGGGACAAAACATAGGCTTAATTAGCCAAAGTGCAATAATCAACAACCAGAATTAAGTTAATTATTGATATTTATTGTTGCATAGATAAAACGGATTCCCCGCTAACTTTATCCGTCGTTGTCAACCCCGGTAATGGGGATCACGCCAAACGAGATATAACAATTCAGGGAAGTGCCAAAAAACAAACAATTAAACAAAACCAACAAAATAAATGAAAGGTTGTTGTGATGTACAATTACTTGTCAGCTATATCTGGAAGCGATGGCAGATTATTGATAAGTCTGATAGAATCCCACTGAAGAGGAAGTAGCTGCATCCATATACAGTATACACCTTTATCCTGCACTGATTTGTATTCTTAAAAGAAGCAGAAAATATCAAAAGCTTACAGATCATAATACTTATTTTTTGTGCTCTAAGCCTTCACCATGAAATGACTCCTTTTGAGTTTAATCCCAGCTCCCACATAAGACGCTGACCAGCCTCCCCAGCTCCTCTTCATCTCTGTGCTATTCTGTCATTTGTAGCTTGCACTGAAAAGCCTTCTGGGTAATGTTCAGTTTCCCAAGCTCAAAGAGACTCAAAGTACCAACAGAAGTATTTGCACAAAATCTTAAAGTCTGTTCTTGTTGCTGTTCAGGGTTGAGGAGCTGCAAATAGTCAATGTTCCCTCCAGCCCGAGGCAGCACAGTAAGTCAATGAGCAAAAAAGTGTTCACCAAAAAGTCAAAGCTTTACGGCTTCGGATCAACAAACTGTCTCATTTGAATTGGTCTGAAATTTTCAGAAGATGGACAGTTAGATTATATCAGTGAAATTGGAAGTAAACACGGCACTTTGGTTGAGCAGCAAAATGCAATGAGGCTGGCACACAAATGTTAGCCCAAGCTAAGCTCTTACACCAAAAGAGGGAGTGCTAAACAAATCTGGCTCAAACAAAAGGCCAGTTCTGCTTGCTTTGTTATTAGCAAAAGAAAGAACCAGAATTATGATATTAACTCATATTCCGCTGAGCTGCAACAGCAGCCAGGCTAAATTAAAAGGACTCAAGCTTGGTTTAAGGCCTAATCCAGAAACACGGATTTCAACAGAGCTCTTGGCTGCCCTGCCTTTGTGTCAAAAGTTTGAACTGTGAAGTCAGCAGGTAGGCTTTTACACATCTCGTGGATGCCCATTAACTATGCTGCCTCCAAAGGACAGAGTCAGAGACTTGTGATCATGCCAGTAATCGAAGTTAAACCCGGCCAAAATGGCTTTGCTGGCTATCATCTGCAGTATGTGGTTGCACGCCGTGATAGTTAACTTAGATATGGATGATGTTGCAATAAAGCCTAGATCTTAAAGCTTCAAGCTAAACTGATAAGTCTCAGTGCAGATGTAAAAGACATGCTCTTGAATGACTTTATATACTCTGATGATTTGACTCAAGAAGAATTTCCAGCTTCAGATTAATTTCTAAGATTAAGCACCCACCGTTTTGAGTGGGTGCTTAAAAGATTTCAGATCATATCTCTCATCTTTTGTTTTCCCTAAACTTTAGACTCTGTGTAAAAGTATTAACACTCTTTTTTCACTTTTTGTAATATTACAACCTCAAATTTCAACATAGACCATTGAAATTTAATGTAACAGTCCAAAACATCATGTATAATGTATAAGTGATAAAAAATATACATGTTCTTTGAAGACCACTAATGTTACGTAATATTAGTGAACAAACAGGAATCAAGTGAACTCAGGAATAAAGTGAAGGAACCCTTTAAAGGAGGATCAGGTTATAAAACTGTATCCACAGCTTTAAAACAAATAAGGGCTGTTCAATCTGTCATCTGAAAGGAGAAAAAGTCCAGCATTACTACAGCTCTCATTGATCTAAGCCAACAACCTGGTCAAGCAGAAAAGAGAAGCAGCCCAGTTTAACAGGGGGGGGGCATCGGCTTATTTTGGGGGTGCACAGTGAATACATAGAAATAATAATATTACTCAAGTAAAAGAAAAAGATACAGTGCAATAAAACTATTCATATAAGTACCTCAGAAGGCACAGATATTGGAAGTGCAGAAGCCGCTACTGTATCAAATCGATATAGAAATAACAGAGAGTTGGTGACACTGAGGTAAAAACAACAAACAGTTTCCAGTCCAGGGGGGGGGGGGCACAGAGTCATGCCCCCCAATGCCCGCTCACGCCTCTGTCCCCCAAAACCTGGCAAAACGCCACACAGTTCATCACCATGCTGCTAGCACTTCACAACAACTCATAGGCAGAAGTGAGAGCGCTGCCCTCCACAAATAATGATCTAAACACGGTGCGCTACATAATAAAACATGATTTAACGAAGCTTCGAGGCAGATACATTTTCCTTGAGGAATGTTTAGAATCGAGGTACTCGAATCATTCGAGGAATCGTTTAAGCTCTAGCTTCGAGATTCGCCTACTGGCAGAATAGCAAAATTAAAAAAATACATATATAATACATGGTCCAGTCAAGGTCCAGATTTCAAAACAATTGATGATGTGCAGCAACATTTCAAAAACTAATGTTGACAGACTCTTTATTTAATTCGGCTGAGTTTGAGTAATGCTACAGCAAATAACGAATCAAAGTTTGTGGTTGTAATTTGAGAAAATATGGAAAAGTTTGAGAAATATTTTTCAGGGGTGGCTTTATTGCTCCTCTCTAAATGATATCTTTTCTAAATATCAGCTTTGGCTTTTATCAATCCCGCTCATTCTGCCTTTATTTTATCAGCTTTAAGGCATGTAGGCCAATGATGGCACTGGTTTCCCTCATCCATTCCACTCCTCCAATTAGGTACCTCAGCAGAATGAATGACATTAATGGATATGACTTCCCTATCTGTTCTTCCCTCAGCACAAAGAAATTTGTTACACAGGAATCTAATTTATTTCAAATGTGAACCGTGCCATTACTAGACAGCAACAAAACAATAATTGTCACAAGTGATGTTTTTCTTTTTTAAATTGTTAGCTGCAACAAATAGCCATTGTCAACCGTCTAATTTCCTTTTTCACCAACAGAAAATCAACATGTCAGTAGTATAGAAAAGCAACACTGTGCCTTGATTTTAGATGGGTTTGTTTGTTTTCTGTGGTCATTTGGCACAGGAAATAGGAAAAACTAGAATTAAAGATAACCAGAAATCTAGCCGAGTCTTTGTCAAATTTAAATGCACCAAGATTGCAACCTGACACTAGTTTCAGATGTAGATACAAGATAACATGTTATTTCTACATCTATGATCCACAGAGCCCTGCGGGTTTGGCAGTGGGGTTATGTAGTAGATAACTAGACACACTTTGCATTTATGTGGATACCATTTCTGGATGAGGTACATATTACACACTGACATACAACCAGACAGGGGAAAACTACAAGGAGGATCCTGCTTACTTATATAGTTATTACTGAATGATTAAATTTAGATCACAATATTTCACTCCCTCTTTCCATTGAGGCATCAGTATCTCTGGCTCTGTTTTGGTTTGTCATCTGTTCAATGAAAGTTGCTGAAGACAATTCAGGGCATAAATGCAGCGATAAACACGTCTCTTGACACTTGGTTGTCAGTCATCTTTTCAACCTAATCTGTTGCAAAATTTACCAAGGTGACATTTCGTAACACCTGAAGATATGCTACCCAAGCTAACTTCATAAAACAAGTCTCATTCACGGAGCAGACAAAGGGCACTAGATATTATTCAGACTAATTTCCATCTATAAAAAATTCGGACTGCAAATGTCTGACCTGAGTCGTGGTCTGGACAATAACAAGGTGTCCTGTGCAGCTGAAACTGCCACAGTCTTTATGATGTATCTCATTATCCGACTGTCTCCTCTGCAGGATTCCACCACGAGGGGGGAAAATCTAGGCTCTAAGCAAGATCTACAAATGTCACTAGGCCTTCCTGTTAAGATGCAAGCAGAAGAATCCCCTCCCTCTCATTTCTTTGCTTATTAAAGCATAGAATGAGTAGTAGTAGGTGAGGAGTCACATTCTCTCAGACGAATCCTTGAAAATGGTGACGCACTCCAAGTCTAGCATTTGAAGTCCAGGCTTAGTCACCACCTGCTTCTTCCCTGCAGATAAAAGCCGCACCACAAACCGAATAGCTTATTGAGTTGTTGCTAAGGGTGACAGAAATGTCTCTTTGGTGTACTGCATTTTTTTTTAAATACATTTTAAAAATAAATGTAAAAGAGGGCAAAAAGTGAGAGGGGTGGAAAAAAGTTCAGTCCTGAAAACAAAACAAAGAAAACATCAAGAGACGATAGCAGCTCATGGGCAGCATCAGTTTATGTTGTACAAAACAATATGTCAATACACTTTTCAAAATGTCAGCCCACTGAGACAGAGACAACAATCTACTGCTGTATTTAGGTTGACGCCAGATAAAAAGTAAACTCAGACAGTATAATTCCTCAAGAATCCAGTATTTCATACTTTTTTTTACCTTTCGAATTATGTAAAGACTTTAAATGCATGTACACTTATGGTGCTCATGGACTCACATAAGGAGCTTTCATTTAATTTAGCATATGTTCAGAAGACAGGAGCAACTAAAAAATAAGAAATAAATAATCTAGTGAATATCATCAGACTAGTTCAAAGCGGTGCTTTTGAGGCTCAGCTTGCTGATTGGGGAACATGAAAGGGGGCCCAGGGAGACGGTGGGTTTCATATAACACCATGATTTATGAGCTACCAAAACAAATCAACAAGTTTAACTTTAATTGTTTTCTTTGCGATTGAAGGTGGGGGTAGTTAATACAGAGCAATGATTGATGGCACGGGGCACCGTGGTTGGCTGAGCACTTTGTCTTTTCGCCATGTAGCTGAGGAATTGAACCAGCTGATAGAAGCGATTAATTTGAGGGATTTTTTTTTTGTTGATTTAGGAAATGGAGAAGTTCTAAAATACACAGAAATTGTACCAGTTTTTAGAGTATTGCAGGTTCTAGTCTTGCAGTCTGCTTCATGGTTTCAGAGGAGAAGCAGTAAATATAGTGGCTTTCAAAGGAATTTATACCTGGGAAACTCCCAGGTATAAATTTTTCAAATGACAACCACAAACTATGATGGATATTATGTGATAGATCAACACCAAGTTGTGCATATCTGTGAAATGTGCTGCAAGATGTAAACTGTTCCTTCACAGCTCTAGCTGTATGCTTAGTGTAGACCAGCTGGAACAGTCTGAAGAATTTTGATACCTCTGGCACCTTTCTCCTTACTGATCAACTTTCCGGTCCCCACCGGATATATTTGAGCACAATTGGTTTGTTTACCGGGTGACGTGTCATTTTTTTGTTCACCTTCTTCTTTTTAGGCCCTGTTATGGCTTTATTCAACAATACCTGTCTTGCCACAGACTTTTTTAAAATAAGATTTTCTCTCCAGCTCCTCAGGAGTTACCAGGGGTCTCCTGGCTGCTTCTGTAATTAAGACTTTCCTCTTCCACCTCCCGGTTTAGGTGGATATGCTCTTTCAATTTGCATATTATGGATTAAGGGTCTCCAGCTCCTGTCCTTGAGAGCTGCTGTCCTGCAGCTTTTTGAAGGATTCCTGCTCTAACATGCCTGGATCAAATGGCTTAATTTTCTACTCAGCATGTCATCAAGTTTGCAGATGCCTGGTTATAAGCCATGCCGTGGATTTCGATGTGTTGCATATTTAGATGTTGCAGTGGCTCTCATGGGCTTGAGATGGAGACCGAAGGTTTACACATTTGCCAAGAGATGGTCAAAGCTTGAGAAGCTTTAAGCCTCATCATAACTTCATCCCTGACCAGTGTGGTATTCTGTTTGGTTTTTCTTCACTTTTTAATATGTAGGTGACTTCTGAAGGTTTGGGTTTTTCTCAATTTTATTTACTGTCAAAAAAGCCAAGTGCAAATCCACATCATACTTATTTGTGAAAAAAAAAAAAAAAGAAAAAAAAAATCAGAAATAATTTTTCACATTTTCTGGTACCTTCACTTCCATCATTATGCGCTAGTTTGAGTTGACTTATTAATAATATCTCAACTGAATTGCCTTGAAGATGTAATATTCCAAAATGACAAAAGGTTCAAGGAGCACAATTACTTTTGAAAATCGCTGTATTTCCTGAAGTATTTGTGTACTCCAACAGCTTTGCATTTGTACCTAAACAAATAAGTATTTGTCGTCTTGTGGAAAACCTCTGAAAGATTTACCGGCTGGCGTTCTGTTTAATAAAGTTATCTTGTGTGTAAGCAACATTGGTTTTCTAAGTAAATGAGACAACCATTTAATTCAATGCTTGGCTGATGATGCTTTGCCTGGAATAGTGGCTGTTAACCATTAATCAGTGGGGCACACCTAATTTACAAGGACAACAGAGCAGGAATGGGTCCTGCACAGGAGTGAAAGTGGTCACACTGCTACATTAAATCACCATTAGTAATTAGTGAGGCTCCTGGCTCTGCAGACCATGTGGATGTGTTGTGATTGAACAAGAGAAAGATGATAAAATACTATATCTAGGCGATATCAAAACTGATCAGCTCTCCATAGATCATATCACAGCGCTTCAAGCTGAAATTAACAGTGCTAATTGTGCCCATGTGGTGCAAAGGTGCTTCAGAGAGTAACCTTGCAGCTCCCGCCAATAAGTCACGGCATGCCAGCGCAGGTTTATTTATTTTTTGCATTTGTTCCAGCTGGCTGGCACCCGATCCAGTAGACTGTAGATGATTTACTTGAGCTGATAATTAAATCACGTTGAAAGGAAAAAAGAGAAAAATATGCATAGAGAAATGTCTGACTTACGTACTTTTAGCTAGGCTTGAAGAAGAAAAAAAAAACCTGGACTTTCCCCTATCAATTCATATGTATGACCTTCACTGTAAATTACTATAATAAAATATGATGAGCACCACTTGGAAGTGGTTCCTCTCCAGCAAAAAGACTTTGGAAAACAAGGATTATGGATCTGTGACTAAGGCTGCAGAGAAAGTTTTAATTTTCTTCTTACAACAGCTACACAATGCATACTGAAGCTGCAAAGACAATAAATCACACATAATTGATTGCAGCACTGTCTTGGAGTGTTTTCGCAAGCATCAATCACGTTTACAACGAATTAAAGGAACTGCTCCAAGTGCTTATGATGCAGAACAAACTGAGATGGACTCACAACAAACAAATTATATTGTTGTACTCGCGGCTGGAAAAGTAAACAGCACAACCGGGTTCATCAATTTTATGTTCAAATGAACGTTCCAATTGTTAAAATCATCTCATCAGATATATTAGTTGGAAATTAAGTTTCCTGGTTTCAATTTGTCACATTTTTGTACTTTAATGAGGGATAAACAAAAATGGCTTTTTTGCATTTTTTTTGGACACTCATACACTTTTGTGAATATTTGATATTCTTTGTTTGAAGGCCGTATTTATGGACCCAATGCATTAAAGCAGTGCAACACTATCCTATTCTACATGCTCCTTTAAACACTGCCAGTTTTTCCTGGGCTAAGTATATTATATCTTGCTTTTACTTAAATATAATATGTACATGACTCTAGGAAACATGATGCTATCTGCTACGTACTTCTTCAGATGTAAGCGCAGGGATTTATTTTACACAAATAACTAACAATGCACATGCTAAAACAACCACTAACGCGATCATCAGGGTCATAACTTAACTTTGGGTGCAAGGGATGGAAGTTTCAACATGGTTCAAAAGTTTAATTATATCTACTAAATCTGTTTCAACAGTAACTTATATCTAAACGTAAGCACAAAGATAGAATGTGGCAAAAAAATTTAGACAGACTTTAAAAATGATTTGTCTTTCATGTGACTGAATAACACTTTTCAAGAGCAGGTCAAACACTGGGAGTAATTAAAATGTTACCCAAAATACATTTTCTCTTCTGCTTCAAAGCCGTTTATTCATGCAGTCCAGTGTCTGAACCTGACTGTCATTTTCTTTTGAAAGCTGGAAGATCACAACAGACATCAGTAAACCAAAGCAGGCCTGAAGCCAACAAAGAAACTAAAGCGAAAACAACCTTTGACGTTTTTCACCTTTAACTTGACGACTTCTGCATAACTTAATTGGAAAACAAATAAATTTACCAGAGAAACAGGAGCTGCACTAGACTGGCTGCATAAGTGTGCACACCTTGAAACAAATTCTTTGTTGAAGCATCTTTTGATTCAGTTTCAAGTTTTAGTCTTTGGTGCGAGTCTATTAGCATCCCACAGAGTGTCAATATTTGACTAACTGTGCTGTAGATGGCTCTTGTCTACAACCATCCTTTGATGACTGAACAGATTTTCTGTCAGAATTACAGCTGGACTCTAACTAGGCCGTTTCAGAACTTAAATTTTCCTCTGACATCATTCTACTGTAGATTTAAATCAAGGCTCAGCAACCTGCAGCTCCAGAGACACAAGTGACAGCCTAGACCTTCCACAATACCTCTTAACTGCTTTGGCTTAACATGCCAACCAGAAAAAAAATATATTTAAAAAAAAAATTATATAATACACTGTTCATAATAATTTAGCAGTTTTTCAGATTTCCATTATTTTTTATTTTTCTTACATTATTTTCTGCAAATGTCAACATCTAATGCAGGAAAATGTGTTGATTCCCTTTTTACAAAGGTTTCATATGTTTTCCTTTATGGTAAAATACAAAAATACATGTGCTTAAAAATGACAATAAATTTCTTGGGCGTGCTGTGGTGGCGTAGAGGATGGCGCGACCCACATTTGGAGGCCTTGAGTCCTCGGCGCGGCCGTTGCAGGTTCGATTCCTGGACCAGGCGACATTTGCCGCATGTCTTCCCCCGTCTCTCTCCCCCTTTCTTGTCAGCCTACTGTCATATAAAAGGGACTAGAGCCCATAAAAAGACCCCCTGGAGGGGAAAAAAAACAACAACACAACAACAAATTTCTTACAGTACCTACCTACTTATAAAATTATAAGTTATCTTTTTTCAAAAGATCAAGTAAAATTAGAGACAAGTTTTATTGGGGATAAAAATGGATGTAGGAATTTGAAGAGTTGCAAACCAGTGACTTAGAGATATGTTTGAAAATATACCACATCTCTTTGTCTTCAGTTTTCTGGCAGACAGCAGAAGGCAAAAGATGGGCCAAAACTGACTGGCAGATTGGAAAGTTCATAATTGGCCCTTTGACAACAAAAACCCTGGCCATCTAAAGAAAGGTAACCCTCAAAAAGTGATTCTCAATTCTTTTAGTATGGCCATGATTTTTTGTTTTGAGTAAAACATACACACTAAAAATGACAAAACCCAACATTTCTGGTTCAGCCCTGTTGGTTCGGAATACACATTAATTGAAAAAAAAAAATGCTGCATTATTTAAAGGGGCGGTATTATGTATTTTCCAGGCACATAGTGCCATTTGACAGCACAATCAAGTTATTTTCACTTATGAAAATGTTGTATATATCAAACATAACAAAAGGATATTTTGATTTTCCATCAGACACTTTGAAATCAGCCTTTGTCTCTTCAAGAGACTTTTGCTCTTTCTGACACTCGCTTTAGCTGGTCATCACAACAACATGCCATCTGCAACCATTGTTCTTCAGGCCATTGGACTGAGAGATAATTTGTATGCTAAGCTCAAAAGTAGCAGGAGACTGCAGCTCCAAGGAGAAGCTTTGTGGAAATAAACAGCGCTCAGCCAGAGCAAGAGTGTAGACAACCCCAAATGGCTGCCACGGAGAATTCAAAGGTTCCTCAAACACACATGCATGAGTGAAAACAAAATATAAGGTATGCCATTGATGAGGATATCAGACAATAACAAGACACAGAGCTCCAGCAAATCGCTTTAGCATACTGCCCTACTAATAACATACAGAATGCCTGCATGCGGAACTAAGTACGCTTTGCCACGTCCTGTTGTGCAGCTTTAAATAGTGACGCAAAAAGAAAACACAGGACTCCCAGCTATTTAAACTTTGTTGTTTGGGAACTTTAAGGTTTCTCATATGGCAATAATGAAGAAAGAATGATGGACCGAACCGAAACGTCAGCGTAGCTACTCATTTTCGACAGCAATAAAGTGCACATACCACTGCTACTGGAGAAAAATCAGCTTATGTCCAAAGGGCTTCCTGTAGCATCCGGTCAGAGTCCTTGCATCCAGTGAAAAACTTTGTTCATAGCATAAAATTGAGACTGGAGGCATCTCCGTTAATGAGAGGGAATTTACCCAACACCTGTTCATGATGCCTTTACACACACCTGGGATAAATACGACTGAAAGTAATTTAAATGTTTTATTCTCATATGTGGGTACAGTCTAATTTTAAAAACTCTAGACAAAAACAGTGACCATTTTTAAGTGGTTATATTGTTGAAGAAGCATCTATTGTACTACATTAAGATTCAGCCAAATTTCAATTGAGTTTTATCATTTCTAGTGTCTTTAGTGCTTAAGCAGAATAAAAACTAATTATTTCAGGGATTGAAAAAGATTCTTTGTTTACTGCTATAAATATTTATTTTAGATTTTTATTTATTTCTCTTAATTAAAAAATACTTATCTGTGACTTTAAAACTTTCAAACTATGATTGTTGTGTGCTTTACGCCCATAACACATTTTGAGGAGACATGTACTGAATAACAATGCAAATTCAGAAACATACAGACATGAGAAGGACCACAAACAGTGAGGAGCAAGAGGTCAAGGGGATCCACAGGTTGCAGTAGTAGAATCAAGCAAACAGCAATTAATATGAGATAACTAAATACATAGTGGGTGATAAGTGGTATGGATGAATCACTGATGAATCACAGCTGTGAGGTAAGAGGGAAACAGCTTCCTGTTTCCCAGATAGTCTGGGAAATTATATTTAATGCACAGGAAGCATGACGACATAAATGCACAAAAGTTACAGAAAATGCAAAACTCAAGACAATGAATATAAACCAAAACCAAGTGAACAACTACAATATAGGAAATCAGAGTTCAAAGCACAATTTGAGAGAAAACCTAATTCCAAAGGATCATGGCAACATATGCATGTGAGTACAAATTCTTATTTTCTTCCAAAGAGATTTATATGATTTATGTCCAATTGTACAGAATAGATCTCACATTAAAAGGGGAAACTGTTTTGAAGTGAACGATCTTATACAAAAACAAGCCATTTTAACACTGCAGTGTTTTCTATTGAGATCAGTTGTATTGAATTTATTTGACTGGTTTTCTTATCTTACTCTTTTATATCAAATTAAGTTGGGTTATATGTTTTACATTCACACTGAAAATAATTCAAGTAGTTCAGAGCATGCTTCTTTTTTTTCAAATCTCCTAATTTTTTAATGACTTTCCTTTTGTGTTGGTCCCTTTAAACAGATGTGTGAGTCACTGTGTCCTTTAAAGTGAAAACTTTAAATCCTTTAAAGGATTCCGGGGGATTTCGTCCTCCTGAATCCTCGTATACAATCCCCTTAAGTTTGTCTCCTTATGTTTTGGTAAGATTTCCACACTGAGAGAGAGCCTGAGTCTTTAAATGACAGCACGGTGGGGACGGGGCTTTGACCGTGCTCCATGCTGTAACACTGACTATATTCAGCACTGAATGTAAACACTGTATTTATGAGTCTTTATGAAATGGCCTTCTCTATATCAGGTTTCAAAACAGAAATAACAACGGGGTCTTTAATTACAGCAGCTTTTATAGCTGCATCTTTGAAGCAATTAAATTCAGCTCTATTTAGGTAAAGAGAAATGGGACTATAGTGAGTCTTACATGTGAAAAGAGCTATAATTACTGTAGCAGTTCTAGAGAAATGATTTATTTTTCTTTAGTTGTTTTATCTGATTTTCTCTCTCGCTCTTTCTCTCTCTCTCTCACACACACACACACACACACACACGCACACGAGTGAATGTTGAGTTTCCTTTCAAATCCTTAGACAGCAACTAGGATCAGCCTCAGGCTTATTGGCTAGCACAAGAACTATTCCACATAATGGAGGAGCTGGAAAGCAAAGTGCAAATACAGAAATCTTGTTGGCTTGAACAAAATCTACACTTCAAAAATCATCTTTTGCAGAGGTATCAGTAATGTGCCTAGATAAAATATTATACCATAAATATATAAACCACAAATTTCATGGAGATTTTGAGAAAGGTCAAGTTTGAACATTCCTACACTCTCGCCTCATCATGGTTTCTAAGAACAGGCACAGTCAGTGCTTTTTGTGGTTTGGGTCGCTAACTTTGGCGTCACCCTTTTACTGTGGTTGTTATTATTGCTCATTATATACACAGCGTGTTCACAGACCTCAGATCTACACACAAACACCTGTGCAAGTAGACCCTGTTATTTGTACAAATAACAAATTTACAACCCAAAAAATACCAGACTGGAATGGAGGTTCAGCTTTAAGCAAACCGGAGGCCCTAACCATACAACCACAGCTACAATAGATCAATGTATATTCATGTGTCAGAGTCCGGACTTAGATCCGCCTGAAAATCTGTCTAACTGATTTGAGTTATTTTGCAAAGATGAGTGGGAAAGAAAATCTTAGTCCTCAGGTGTTCAAAGCTGGTAGAAACATACAGTACTCCAGAAGACTTGCAGCTGTAAAACTGCAACAAAAGATATTTCTGCATGAATATTGAGTTAGAGGAGCAAAATACAAATGTACCGAAAGGCTGCCACGGGAGATTCAAGGATTCAACAACAAAAATCAAAGCAACTCTACATCTTTGGTTTTGACCAGGGAATGACATTATTACATGAAAAAAAGCTCTAAAAAGCAGATATTACATTGTACTGCCCCTTTAAAATGTTGCAAAACAGAAAAGGAAAATAAAATGAAAATTAATGTTTCCATCTACTGGTTTGGCTACACAAAATATAACTTTGCCAGATGCCGACATTGTTTGTGACTGTAATAACCTGGAAATAGAGGCTTGCAAACTAGCATGGACCACACATCTCAGAAAAATGGAAAATTGAGATTGCCAAGTGCTGAACACAATAGCACTGTATTTGACGCTGTCGCCAAAATTTACTAGAAAAGAGAGCTGTGAACTACAAAAACCCTGAAAGGTTCTGCATTGAAAGATTTTATATGGCCCTCTGTCTTGTCATAGGCAGCCTCATATTGCTATATTGGAATATGCATTAATAATTTGTCAAATCTACAATGAAGAAGAATGTTTTTTTAATCAGCACCAGGATTTTCAAAATTGTATTTGCTTCTCTTTATATTATCAAAAAGCAAATGTAGAACCAGAATTGTATTCATCAGGAGTTATATGAATGTGCAGCTACTAAAACTGGAAAGAGCTTGTAAATAACATATTGTCTTCTTTAAGTTGAGATTTTGTACCAATTTATCATTTGTGAAGTTATTCAAACACTTTGTTTGCAAATTAAAACAGCAACTGGACTTTGATAATTGTGTGGAATGGCAGCGAACACAGACAGAGTTTGAAATCCTCACGAACAATAAGAAGGAATATTGAAAAAAAAATAAATAAATAAATGCCTTGGACAGACAGCAAGGTATGTCCACCCACAAGAAGCTGCACAATAAAGTGAAGGAAATGGAGTCTGCAAAAAGAAAAAGAAAAAAAAGAAAAAAATCATGTGCAACCGAGCAGTGTGAGGCAGGGGAAGGCTGGTGTCAGGAAGATTATCAGCTAAAGGCGTAAAAGGCCACTCTGAGGTAGAAATGTCGACTTATATAAATGTACACCTGATGGAAAACCTATTCTAGAGGGGGTTTGACATAAAAACCGCAAACAATTTCACCCTCTCCAGGTCACTGGCCAACCTACTGGGACCTCTATTACCAACATCCTCCACCTCTAATTCACACTTATCTTAGCTCATCGCAGCCCCTCCCCTCCCCTCCCCTCCCGTCCTCAGTCCTGGTCTCTCCTGCTGCAGTCCTGATTTCATGAGTTCCACAGCTGTCAGTCATGTTGGGCTTCCAGCTAAATGCAGCACCTCCCGTTTGAATTGAATGCTTCTTTAATCCGTACCTGCAGGATGCTTAAATCCTCAAAATGAAATTTGATCGGGTCTCATAACGATTTCCCTACTAATGTTTTATTCCTTTGTAACTAAATATTATTTTAACAGCACTTTGTGGATGTCATATATTTAAGTACTATTAACGACCACCTGTCATGTATAGATTTCTATTACTTTGACTTTAATGCTGATTAAATCTTATTTAGGATTTTAGGTTTTATGTGCACCTGTAGTAACACCGCTGAACAGAGCCGAGCCTCTCCAGGTCCACATATTTCTATTGTGAGATAACGTGAATTAGATCTTACAGGGTTTTCCCCAGAAAACCTGCTAAACCCGGTGGTCGGGGCACCGAGGCGGTCCACCGATGGTCCACCATGTTTTTGAATTAAAATATGTTAAGTAGACAGGAAATGTAAAAATATTACTGGGTAATTACATGTTAAGGGAAAACAGCGTCAGTGAAACGCTATTTAAACCCACAACTAGTCTTAAAAACAACAAATCAAAACAAATACAATTAAAATGAATATTTAATTATTTGAACTTCTGTTTAATCCAGATTAAGTCAGCAGCTCCATAAGGGCCCCCAGGGCTTCAGGGGCCCATACATGCTAATATTTTAACACAGACCACAGATACATAAATGTAACATTTGTTTATTGAGATTATCAGTGCTGCTAAATTTGATTTAATGGTTTCAGCGTACATAAATTAAAATATCTGAAATTGTTTAACATTTATATGTAAGATTTTAAGGACCTGTCAAGTTTACTTTGTAAAAGTTCAAAGAACAATATTCATAGTTAAACTGTTTGGTTACCATAGCTACAATCTGATGCTATGTGTTTAATCTTTGAGTTTGAGCTCTGTTTATTCACAAATACAAGTTAGTAAACTGCAATTATAACTTATTGCTTTATAGGTTGGCCAATTAAAATAGTCCCCTTTTCCTCGATTTAACTAGAGCTAACACAGAAGCTGTTAGAGGTGCTGATGTTTTTAGCAGCAAGAGGGGCCCCCCAAGTCAAATTCTGCTCAAGGCCTCAAATGGCCGTGGTTTGGCCCTGCAGGATGAGTTAAATCGCTGCACTGCGCAGAGATGAGGAACAACCTGGAGATTCGATTCAATGCTCCTAATGTGGATTTAGCAGCTCTTCCATTTCGTGTCTGTTAAGTTTTTAATTAGTTGGTCGAGTTTATGGGACGAGTTTCTCAGATCTCCGCGCCCATTAACTCTGGCTGACTAAGTGCACAAAGCATTTGATATGGTTTGATGCATAGTGTAACCGGAAAAAATAATACTAACAAAAAGTAATATAAAATCAGCGTGATGCGTGACTACAAGGAGAGCGTGAAAGCTCCTGTCCGGGCTGAGCCTGCACAATGAGGTTAGTGCTGGTTCGTTAACCACTAACACACCGGCCAACCGGGAACACATACATAAACTTTATCAGTTTCAGCAGACAAAGCGTGTTGAGATGGAAAAGCCGCACAAAAGTTATTCAAGTTATTCCTGCGGTTCATGTAGAGCTGCGTACACACAGCTAACGTGGTGGGGTTTAAACTCCTACCTTGATCAAAAATCATAATTCCTCACAGGGGTTTGATGTAAATATCCATAAAGGTCAGCCTGTGTCCAGTTTGAGTAAAAGGAAAATTTTAAAATGTATTAACTTGTAAAGGAACATTTTGCTTGTATCCTTAGGAAATATGGATATTCTGCTGTGGTACTATATCACTGATTAAAGAACAACATGGATTACTACAAAATTAAACCTTTTCTTACTGAATTATTAGAATCCATGAGTTGCATTTGTTTTCTTCATAATTATTCAAATATTTTAAGCGCCTCCAGTGGTGCTAAAACTCGTCTAATTGCCTCAAGTATGGTGTAAAATGCACACGCTGCTCTCATCAACCTAATTTCCAGCCACAAACAAAGAGAAAACAAACAACAAAGCTCACTACCAAATGACTGCTCACTATCTGCACAGCCTGCTAGTTGCTGGATGACTAACCACCAAACTACCTCGGCTCACAAAGACAAAAAGCAGGACAGCCACAACAGGGCTGATGCATTTCTTTCATCCGAAGACAACCCATCTAGAAATACTTCTTTTATCTGTTGCTCTTCTCCATTGAGCTGCAACAAAACAGCATGCCGAGGTCTGAGTGGAAGCATAGCTCAATGGTGTATACTGAGTTGCGAGTAGTTTTATGTCTGTCTCTTTGTGAAAAAGATTCAAGTAAATCTTCATTTAAATAGAGTGCCTTATGTAGCTATTAGAACGCCCTAGAACATTTTTTGTTTTCTTTTTATTACAATTGTAATTTTCTGTGGAACTCTATTGAGATATTATATAATAGACCAACACAAAGTAGTACAAAGTCACGAAGTGGGAACAAAAAGAAACATGGTTTTGTACTCAGACTCCCTGAGTTAATACTTTATAGAACAAGCTTTTGAGGCAGATAAGGTCTTTTTGCATTTCTCTACCAATTTTGGCCAACTGCAGACTAAACTCCTCTCCAGTAAGATTGGATGAAGCATACATTTCCAGGTCTTGCCACAGATTCCCATGGGATAAAAAGTTGGGGACCATTCCAGCACATATTTGCTTTGATTTAAAATAGAGCTTCACAATATCTCAAATCATAATTGCCATCACAATATTCATTTGGTAATTGGTTGCTTGGATGCAATTTTCAGAAGGATAATTTAGCTCAAGTGCCTTGCCGGCCAATTTTTGCATGCCAACAATATGTCTGTTCTGGTGGATGGAGCTTCCCTGCCCTCAATGCCCACATTAGATGAGGGGTGGGGACATTGTGATGGAAGAAAATGAAGAAAAGACCCAAGGAAGTGCAGGTTAATCACAATCCACATCAACAATATAACAGTATTCAACGCTCAGCATTGCAGCAAATGGTTTTCTTGCGTGATGCAGCCTCCAATCGGAATCTGCTAAATAAAAGTGTCTCCGGTAGTGGCACCATCCCGATGTTTTGTTTTGTTTTTGTAGCCCGGGAAATATTTTCCCTCACAGGACACAATAACTAATATGCAGTATATTTTATTTTCAGTTGAGACAGATTAAACAAAGCTATCTTGTCTCTTACTTTTGTTCCAACAATTGGCACATATGTGTACCAAACATTGGGTAACTACTGATGAAATGTGGCAGACCTCCAAAATAACAGAGCTCAATGTTTCCAATACACAAAAGGAAAATACAATATGTAAAAGAAAATAAATAGGGCAGTGGCCTCTGGCTGCACATACAAGATACGGAGAGCTGGATCATACCACAGTGATTCAGAGCGCATGAAATTGTGATATAACTATTTTATCAACGCTTACAAGCGACAGTAACGTCTCAGTTCACGCTCAATGCTGGAGCACACAGATGACAGGACATCTTATTGTCACGTGAAGAAAATGGCCGCCCGGCACCGCACAAACAGGTTCTCTGAACCATCCGTTTCAGAAACACACCATCTCATTAAAATACTGGCTGCTTATCACACAAATGAGAACGTACCGACATATTTCAACAAGGGATGTATACATTTACCGATTTTCAGTCAAAACTATCTCCCGTTGATAAACTACAGTTCACATCCAAGTTCAGCACGCAGCATAGCGACACAGAAAAAAACAAAAACAAGATGCATTTTCTGCCCCGTCTTGGGAAACAATAATCATTCTGAAACACTGCTCTCTAGTGGTCAAAATGTGCAGCACACGAGATCAACTACCTGAACATATTTAAATGTTCAAAACATACAGATAGAAAATAAAATTACATGACCGAACCAAAATAATTCAGTAGCATTGCTGCTGTAAGATAAAAGGAAACCAAGACTCTTAAACAGTACAATTACTCAACCAAAATTTACCACCCGGCTACATCTTGTCTCATAAAACACACATAAAATACAAAGATATTTGCATTAGGAAAATTGTCAGAAACTTAAAGTAGTATGAATACTTTTGCTGGACTCACCACAAAGTTTCATTGACCGGAGTAATCTGTTCTTTGCTCTTTGCCCACCATCTCTTTGTAAGCATGAAATTATGCATGCACACACATAGCGTTATCCATGGAGATAATGCTGGAGCTAAACCAAGATGAAGAAAAACATACAACTACATCAGAGTCATTTCTGTCTTCAGCTTAGTAAAATACATACATGAAAGTGGTGCAGTGAGAGAAACCAATTACCCCGCCCACTCCCATTCATCTGTATAACAAACTATTTTATTGATCTGGTGATAATTACCTCAGTCACATCATAAAGCACCTGGAACAGATTGGTGGCTCAAATTATTGATTACCCCAGGGCTACCCTTCGTTGTTCATTGTAGTGCCGCTATACATTACTTGATGAGATCTGCTTTGCCTTGCTTTCGCCTGCATTTCTCAATGCTGCTGTGCAGGGGTACATTGACAAAGGAGGTTGGTGGTCAAAAGCACTCTTTCAAAGTCATTTGTCATCCGCTCCTGGTCTGTGGGGTTATCCTGCAAGGTAAGGTTAATCCACAATGCAACCTACTTATCATTAAACCGAAAAAATAGAGAAAGAATCCACACGCTCATTAAATCTAGACCAGTTTTTAGTGTAAAATGACCTTTTGTTTGTGGTTGTAACTCGAGGGCTGCCCCTGGAAGCCCCAGCTGCATCTAAAGGTTCATTACACACATTCCTAAAGGCATGTGTGTGACCCTAAAACCTCTACCCCTGCCCCCACCGGCGAAGTCACTGACCACACTGACAACAACATTGTAACACCCTCTGAGACCAATACAGTCTGTTGGCAGCATACAGTAACACAGGGATTCTGGCGTTTTGTTGACGTTTTCCTCCATTAAAGCTAGAGTTTCACAAAACGTCCTAGAAGGTGCCAGTATTATTTAACAAGCCTCAATTTTTCATGGATCACTGTGGCAGCATGTCAAAAGTTTTCTCCTCCAGCTTGTTCCAGCTGAAAAGGGAACAACACAAAGACAAAGAGGAGATGTTCTGCTCTGTTTCTGTGTGGATCATAGCTTTGAGTTCGCCTGGTTATCAAATGAACAATGGCTTCTGGCGTTTCCCCAGATTCCTCCCTTCTCTGCAGAAAAAGAGGAAAAACATCAGGGTTTGAACCAAAAATGTGTGCAAAAATTGCAGGATAAAAGTCTGTGCTTAGAAATACTGACTATTTATAGCACTTCATTTACTCTTATACTTGGCGAATTGTTGACCAATGCCTTGAAGTCTCTCACGTTTTGTCATAGATCAACACAAGTAGCCAAAAAATATGCAGTAGGAGAGAAATCACATGCTTTTCCTCATTAGATTGAAAAAAAAAAAGTCTGTAGAATACATTTGTATTCAGCCACTCTTACTCAGATATATTTAAACTATTGCATTATTTCTTTTTTTTGGCAAAACTGCCTTTTCTGTTCGAGCCACTACTGAATGAAATCTCACTTCCGTGATCATCAGAAATGTAAACAAATTTAGCACATTTAATTTACAATGAAAGAGGCCACAGGTGTGACTTGAAATATGCTCAAAGATGTAAATAACTCATCAAATTTGATTAAGCTCGACTTCATTTGCACAGAGTAATGGGCACAAGTTTCAGTGTCCCAATGTGCAAAAGTGGCAGAATACAAATCCGAATGGCTTCCAGCTTGCTGTGTAAATAAAACAAGTGGTCTAACAGACTGTTAACTAACTAGGACTAAACTGCATGTCATGATTTTCACATTTTAAAACCCTTTTAAAATTTTATGTATTCCTCTCCCTCTTTTTCACCATGATGCTCTGCTTAGATAATCTCTAAAAATGTGACAAAATCTAAAAAGGTTCAGTGGTCATAAAGGTCTTTGTACTTTATATTTCTAAAAACAGAAGAATGAATTAAAATATTTCTGAGTGATGATAGATTTATCCCTTAAAAATGTCAACAAATCAATCGGAGAAAACAAATCTGTTTTTTAAGACTAAACATTTAGCATTTTGTAAGGCAATTTATTCCCGGGATATGTAATTACTGCATTCTGCGAGTGGGGTGCCTTGTGTTGAGATTTAGTGGAAAACAAATTTTAGTTAATACAAAATCATCCCTGCGATGTAATCTCCTGTGTATTGTAACAAGCTTATGAAATGAATAGTTTATAATAAATAGCTGCCAATCTGTATTTTTGTATTCATGCCACCCTGACAAAAAGCTTTAATTAGGGGAGTGAATGACAGCGAATGAATTCCCCTCCCTGAAAGCATTATCCTTAATACTTTTTGAACCACAAAAGTTGCATTGAAAGCTGGATAATAATCTAGGGTTTCACACAAAATGGTCTGATTAGCTGTGCGCAGAGCGAATATCTCTTATGTGGAGACATTTATGCACAAACTGGGTTAAGGCCATTTGTCTCATCATATTACCCCAAGAGAAAATAAACATAATACAAATATGCGATATTTGCCAACATTTTAATAAGGTAAACTCTGACTTTGTAAGCAAACATGGTTGATTAATCTTCTATTCGTGATCAATGCTAAATCTATCATCTTTGTCTTAAACTCACCAGCATTTGATAATATCCTTGGACGTTAATATCTTAGGAGAGGAATTTTTCTGGATCAACAGTATGGTGTCCCCTGCTGTCTGTATCGCAAAGGTTGCTGAGGATAGGAAGCTCACCTTATCCATCTGCACTGAACCAAACTGGCTCTGGGCAGGTGTTCAACACGGCCAGGTGCAAAGCAGCTGACACAGCCATAGCTCCCCGGTGCTATTTGTCACTGTAAATAACATTTGTTTCTTCAATATTAGAATTGGACATGAGTGAGCATCCAGGCGGTCTTTCTCATTCTCCTCTAATTTAGGTTGTTAAGAGAAAGGTCATTTGGTGGAAACAGATGGCCAAACCCTCAACTAGGTGCTGAGCATGAAAAGCTGAGAATGGCAATTGGCATTTTATATGCCCCATTCACGTAGTCGGGATATATGGGAGACAGGGAGTGTATGGCTAAATGACAAGATATTTTATTTATTATAGGCATCAAAGTTTATGCTAAAATCTTCATGATTCCACTGCAGGAATTCCCGTGAGAATCTGCAAACTGATCCACCTTCATCTTGTTTTTGTGATAAAAGCTGATACCACTTTGACGAGACAACATATTTATGTTGCACCTAAACATACTCCAGCCCTCCGGCCTTCCACATAGTGCTGCGTTAATATAGTGAAACAGACTAAATGTCAAGCTGTTTGCTGCTGTGTAAGAATGCTGTTTCAGAAGTAGTTTGAACCTACAGTGTTTTTTTTTCTTATTATTTATTTTTCCTTTAATCCTCCACTGCAGCGGGAGCCACTGTAGCCTACATAATGAAAGAAACCACAAAACCAACTTTAAGTGCATCTGAGGGAAGAGGGGGAACATTTTTCTGCGCTCTGGGAAAGGACAATTAAACTAAAATAAAGTCTGGTAAAAGTTATAACAGCCCGCTGAACCTCCCAGGAGAAACATAGGAAGTCTGTATGGGCGGTAAGGTGGTGCTGCTGGTGGTAGGGGGCTGGCAAACAGAACGCTGTCACACTTCCACTCCCTGCGGAGCAAAGCCAAAAAGGGGATCTGAAAACAGTGGAATGCCGGGGGCTTCAGTTATTTTCTATTACAATGTTTGTAAAATTCCTGCTGATGAGGTGATTATAACAGAGCACACACTGCTTTTAGTCTGACTAGTAAAGACATTTTCTCCTATTTCTCTTTAAAATACAATAGCTGGTCCCTCCAGCGGGTGAGTGAGGGGCTGCCGCTCTTTCTTTTTTTCGTGCGCTTTAAATATGGGTTCATATTTATTCCAGCAGCTGACCTCATTGTACTTACAGTGCAGAGAGCATTTTTGCTCAGGGGACTTTTGAGGAACTGACCATAGTTGTTCAGGTTCAATGGGCCTTTTGAAGTGACTAGAGACTGCATGGTGTATCCTCTGTGACCGACCATTTTGTTTCACCAGTTCACCTTGTTACACAGCTGCTGCTGGACTTGACAAGAGATAAAAGTCGTGTAAATCAGAATCCAGTGCGTGTGCATTCAGTGTTCAGATTTGAGCAAAAGGGCTTTGCAGTGGGCTTTTGAAGCCGCTCCGGTGTGTCTTTAGGGGACGTTAACTTTTCCTGTTTATGAAGCATCTGACAACGCTTTGCTGGCAGGGCCAGACACGTTTTTAATGAAAGGTGCCGCTTGGGTGCTTACTCAGTGAGTAGGATCTCATCACCTGCTCCCAGAGAATGGGTATGTTTTTGATTGTTTGTGTGCCAATGTTAACCTTTCTTTATAAGTCCTGCAAGTATGAAATAAATTTTTTCACATCCCAAATCTCTATAAACTGAACTCTGATTGTTGCTTCTTCAAAATATGCTTGTGCATCACTGTTTAAACATGTATATTTCCCACTTCTTCAGAGCGTTAGAGACACAAAAATCACCTGCACATCATACCACAGACAAAGGATTAGAATAAAAGGTTGAGGAAAATCATGTGTCAAACAAGATTGGAGTGGTCAGTACGACTTGAAAATGTTATACACATTCAGGCCATTCGACATTTACCAACTATAAGAGAGAAAAACTTCCAATATGAATTTGAGACGTTTCCTTACATTTTAGTGTACAGTAAGGTGTTTCTAATTGTTATCTTGCAATATTTTTCCACCAAGTTTTTACAAGTTTCAAGTTGTCAACCAATGTATTTGCAAAGTTTTATGCTGGCATTAATGGTGCCATCTATGAATATCTTCTCCTCAACATATTTTGCACCCATGCTGTGCCATACAATCACACACCCACATTTGCGCTGTCAGTACTAGGCATCCACAGCGGTTGTCTTGGCTAATGGCGCACCTAACCTAATAGATGTAAACAGATCATTCTAATTGAGTACGTGCAATTTCTGAAAATGGGACAACAATTTGTGCAATTAAAGGCATTTGTCTTTCTGACACCTTATGTAACATGGCTAACATTTTAGAGAGCTTTAGTCGGATTCATGTGTATAGAATAATAACAATAAAAGATATAAAAGAAAAAACAATGCCAGAAAGACTTTCAGTCAGTTTCTGTAAGATAGTGATTTAAAATTTGTTTAGTTATAATCATTCGGTGAATTGGACAGTAAGTTTTTGTTTTGTTCAACACACCAGTATAATAATTACGGTCTCATCTGACCAGACGACATTTTGACTTCATTCATCTTCCTTTTTTATGGTTTTTGGAAAGTTTTATGTTGCCGTTTTTATCCAAAGAGCGAAAATAATTTTTGTTGTGATTTTTTCGAGGCTTGCAAAATGGTTCAGACAGTGTAGTTATCTTTGTATGCTGCTTCAGACATCATGATCGTCATTTATAATCTCTGCATCAATTTTCTGTCTTGCACTTGTATTTTCAGAGCTGCATTGTGCAGATAAATTGTCACCTGTGGGATAATTTTTAAGAAACAACAAAAGGAACCTCCACTTAGGTTCTGAATAATATTCTATATCTATGTTTTCACAAATTTGTTATCAGTCACTGATTTTCAAGTGTCTTTTCCATATTTGAGAAAAAAAAAAGGATTTCTGAGACATTTCATCTATATTTTGCATCACATTGCCTTCCAAAACTATTCACAAGCATTGTGAATAGTTCTTTTTTACTTCTTGCTACATTACAGCCAAAACTTTGAGTTATTTTTATGGCATTTAATGCACTATATACCAACATCAGTCCTTGATTATGAGGTGGAAAGAAAATTATACACATAAATCTTAAAAGCGTGGATAATATTTAGATGTAGCCCCACCCAGTCACTGTTCTGGGGTTCTTTGTGGTTTGTTTTTTGGTTTTTAGTTCTCCTTAGCTTGATGGTATTCCTGGGCTGTATTGATGGGGGTTTCTTTGCTTTATATCTGAGACACAAAAGATAATCAACTCATTTACTTACAAGGCTTGGAACAAAGGCCATTTGCCACTGTATGATCAATGAGACCGATCAACTCTCTTTCTAGCCCTCTATGGGGTTTATGCTTAAGCAGCTTACCTTTGTGTCTCCTTGTTGTCCTAGAAACCAGCTTGGTGTCAGGGTTTGTGTTTTTCTATGTGTTTATTTTGAGTTTTCTGTGTCTCTGAGTCTCTGTCTCTGTCTTGTCTTCCCCTTAATTATTTCCAGGTGTGTCTCGTTCCCTGATTACCTCCTGTGTATTTAATGTCACCTGTGTCTCTGTGTCTTTGTCGGGTCCTTGTCTAATGTGTCTCAGTATGTCATCAGTCCAGTCGTTTACCCTGTTGCTACCTGTGTTGATCCCTAGTTTCTGCTCAGCAGTGCTGCCTGGGATTTTGGACTGTTTTTGGATATTTTGTACACTTTATTCTTCATTAAATCTCATCATTATCACTGCAACCTGGTTCCATCGCGTCTGCCTCACCACCTCACATCGCTATTCGTGACACTTGGCACTCTTTGGAACTCTGAAATTTTTAGCAACAATAATAATAATAGTGATGTTTTCATATTTTTCAGTTCATTTTGAAAAACAACTTTTGATTTGAAGCTTTCCTGAATAATATCCATGTAGAAACATACAGTGTCATTTCAGGACACTAGCCAAAACCAGACAATATTTTTTTGTCATGTTTCAATTTCATATTAAGGTGTCATAAAAAAAAGTTTCTGTATATATTTTTTTATTAACTTTTGATAAACACTTTAATTTCACGGGTGAATACTATTTCAGCTCTGTCAAGGTAAAACGTGGGCTTTATGGAGAACAGGTCACTCATTCACTAAAGGTCCAACAAAGATGGAACATGTAAGCAGTGAAAAAAGGCATCCTTAAAATTAGAAATTTAAGAAGAGGTTTCATCAACTCTAAAGTAGAAGTGTTCAATTTAAAGATTGGACCCTTTTCCTTATCTCTCCTTGTGAGGGGGGAGCAAAAACCCTGGATTGGAGAACAATAACAAGCATCGATTATGAGCCTCTGTCACTGTGAGATGTAAACTTCAGCTCATGATTATTAATTGGTTGGTCTGATATGGAAATGAAGCAGCATCCAACTGATGGCTATGTGTGCCAACAAAGCAAGGCTTACAGTGCACTGACAGATACATAAGTTTTCTATTTTCATTCATTTTACTTTTTGCATCTTTTATCCCCCACAGTGCTCAATCAGCAAATCCCCCTTGCTGGGAGCCTATAACCTTTTCTCTTGATTCTATGAACCTTTTCATATTCAGATGTTTTTCAAAAGACTTTCAAAGACTTCTCAGCACATATTGCGAAAGGTATATCGGTCTTAAGAACTTAATTTATTTGAGTTCTTTCCCATATGCAGTATTATCTGGCTGAATTGTCCAAAGCCATAAAGTTTGGTTTTCAGATTTAAACAAAATAAATTTTTTTTAAAATATATTTTTCAGTTTGTCTAATAAGCAAAATAACATTTTTATTTTACCCATAAATGGATGTAACTTGTTTAAAAAATATGGTGACACTGGGTTAACACGGTATAAGGGGAACATGTTCTGATGTGCTTAGTTTGAAAATCAGACTGGTATCAACACTCTTCTTTGCACATTCTATATGTGTACAAAAAAGCTTTAATATCACACAGTGTCCTTCAGAAATTGACTGTCTACAGAGAAGCATGGCTAATAACACCGTGTAAATCATCTGTCAGGTAAGGACACTGTCAGTCACTCCATCAGGTTCTGAGCTCTCTTCAGGTCTCAAAGTCAAAAGACAGCTGTTAGCTGTCTGTATCTGAAGTCTCAACAGCAACACAATGAATCTTAATTAATGGAGGAATGAGACACCAGCTTCTGGTAATATTGAGAAATGTCATTCATTGATAAAATGTGGACATTGCTCCTACGGTTGGGCAGAGTAATTTGAGAAAGTAGTTTGTTATCCCTCTACCCTTTCAGCTAGATTTGACCTTGTGAGCCCCTGCACCAGAGGACCAGCTGCAATCCATGATTCATTTAACACCTTCTGGGCCTGCAGAAGCACTCGAAGCACATGCACTGTTGATTAAACACTTTGTGGGAGAATTCATATTTAAAGCATAGGCACATGAAAATTAATGATAACCAGCCAAGCAGCAAAACACCATGCAGAAGAGCAATGATGGGCAATTTATGAGAGATTCACTTGAATTTACAATTTATTCTGTAATCACAATGTTTCCTCCATACATATACAGCATAATGCTATGCACATTTGTGAGTGGGTGGAATTCTAAGGGATATGAGTAGGCAACTCACAAAATGATATAAATGTCATTACAGTGCATTCAAGCAAATGTAGCACAGGGAACCAGAGATTAGCCGCTGGGTGGGAACACTTCACATATGCCCATAAGAGACTGACAGCGTCACAGAGTGACTAAATGGGGGATTGAACAAACTGAAGTTTTTGTTTGGTCCTGAGTGTAAAACCTAGCTATGGGTATGTCCTTGAACTCTACCACAGAGGGGGTCAGCAATGGCCTTAAGTGAGAGAGAGAAAGAGAGAGAGAAGATCTTTAAAAAGTTATTTGTAGAAATATAGCTGCAAAAATAATGCTGCAATTTCTGTGTTTGCCTGTTCCTGTGGATGCTTCCCATGCCCATTCTGTCAGCTTTCAAGCTTTGTGTGGTCTGGAAAATGTCTTCAATTTCTATTGTAGCTTGTACTTGCAGGAACATTGCACATCTTGAGCTCACTTTAATAAAGCCTCACAAGCAGATTGCTGATAGAAGCCATCAATCATGTGGGGTTCAAGGGTTGTACATCAGGTCTTTGCTTTATGGTTATGCCCCTCAGATCAAGCTATCTGCTCCCTATCTGCTTTGCACCTCCCTCAAATGTCAGTTTGCATCTGGATGGCTGATGGCTCTGTTCATCTTGCTGCAAAACTCTACTCTACTCAGTTCTTCAAAAAATGTGTTGCCTTAAACTCTTGAAAGAATTGCAGTGAGGCATGAATACATGGTAACCCCCCTTTTCTAAAATGAGTGCTGAACATGGAATAGTGTTTGCACCGCACACTGGTTTTTCTACGCAATCGGTATAAACAGGATGTTAAAAAGAAAGCACAAAAAACATCTACGTGGCATTTGCTCTTCTTATCATTTCACTTGAGAACCTGGCATCAATTTGTTGAGGAATTAGCATCAACTTTGCCTGTTTGATTAAATATTCACGTGCCTGGGTCTTAATACCTACATATGATATGCATGAGCTTCTGACTGTGAATTGCAAATAGCCCTCATAGTGTTTTGCTACAATTAGGCTATGGAAAGAATATTTGAAAAGCTAATGAATTCATTTTGATCTTTTAAGATTGGATATTGCAGGGTGGAATCATGCAGAGTAACATTTCCATGTGTTTCTATGTGCAAGAGTTTCTGACACGATTGCTACTGCAAACTTGGCTTAATGTGTTTCTAACCACAGGTTTACAGTACATGCACTGATAATGTAGTCTTATGTGCAGTACCTGCAAGCTATCTATTTCTGTCTATATTTCATGAACTATTTGAGCAACAGGAACAGAAAGATGAGGTGGGTGATGTTATAAATGGCAGCATGAAAAATTGATTTACACACACTATTATTTCTCAAAATAATTCTAAAGTTTGCAATACTACTGTATATAAGAACACCAAAAAGGGACAACAAAATCCAAAAAGTTTTACCCTTTGTTTGGACAAACTATTTGCCACATAACAGATTCCCTGTTTAGTTTTGATTAAGATATTTTGATTAAAGTCATTTTAATATCAAAGATAACAAAATGCATAATTGAAACTACAATACAAGTAAAGGAAACAGCAATTCAAAGCAATTTTGCCCCTTTGTGAAAATATAATTGCCTCCTCTAGTTACATCATAAATTAACGATGAGTTACCACAATTATTTAGAAGCTCAGCTTTGATTCCAGCCTGCTCTATAAAATCAAGAAATCACATAAGTAGATCCTATTGAAAATCATGACGAAGTTTAAGAGACCTCATTCAAAAATCAAAAAACATACTGTAGAAACGTTCTATGTCAATTCTATATCCACTGTCTTCTCCATGTCTAGCTTTTGTTGGTGATGCATCAAGTCGAGAAGGGAAAAAGAGGATGTCCTTTCGGGGCGATCTCAGGGCATTCTGAGCCCAGAAGAAAAATATATCCTGGGGTCTTCTTCTGTCGGGATACACCTGGAAGCAACCTGACCTCAACTGACTTCCCTTTCATGCAGAGCTGCGATGGATGTATCTCAAACTCCCCCTAGATGATGGAGCTACACATCTTGCAAAAATCCTGAGCTTTTCTACTTTTTTGTGACATTATTCTGCCAACCACAGTGTGTCTTACCTGGATTTTACATGCCGGACCAACATAAATCACTACATTTACGTGAAATGGAAGGAAAATTAAAAATGCATAACTTGCAAAAAATGACCCAAATTTAAGCTTGTCAAATCATCACCCAACAATACAGTTTGTCATCACAACAAACTTACAACAAAGAGACTGGGCAAGGAGATTATTAATCAGAGGAGAGCCCCATGATTTATTTTGGAGGGGAGGTTTTTTGCACCTGATCTGTAGATCAGGTGCAAAATTATGTTGATTCGACAACTATTGACAGTCCACAAATCTGGCATCTAACAGAAGAGAGGCAAGAAGAAAGGCATTGTCGAAAAAAAGCCTTTTGAAATCTTGTTGGCAGTTAGGGGCCAAACACTGGAGTCTCTTCTTAATAGAAACTCAAATTAACTTTTTGCTGAAAAAAAAAAGACAAAGCCTTAGTAAACCTAAATCAAAGATGAAAAGATCCCGACAGTGTAAATGGAAATCTCTGCTCAGAGCTCAAAGCCACTTTCCAGCACTGAATGCCCTTGATCTTTGGACAGCAAAGTACCAAAACAGATATGCAGAAGAAATTCTGTTTATGCTGAAAAATACACTAATGGCAGCCCATACATTTAATCCATATTACAACATTGATGGCTGGAAGACAGAAAAATGAAAAATATATTTGTTCTAAAATTAAATAAAATGTTCTTATTTTGTGTGTCTATTTTTACTTCTGAAACAAAGGTTTAATACACTGGTTGTTTTTTTTAAGATTTTGCCTGTTCTAATGGCTTTTAATCACCAGTTGTCAGACAGGGAAGTGGGTTATGATAAAGGGGGAGGACATGCGACAAAGGTCATGAAGCTCGGACTTTTGATGGTCGTTTTGAGAACTAAGGCCTCCCTACATTTGCTCACCCTTTGCCCCTGCGCCACTGTGGCGTCTCTTTCTCTTTGGTCTTCATGGATGACACTTAAGCTAGTTTTTCTCTCATACTGCTAATGATTTCAGAAGCGTTTAGCTCCAATAATCATGGGACTTTGATACATCATGTTTGGTGACCTTCCCTGGACCTGGTAAGTTGCTAGGTGACAGCTGAAGAGAGGAGCCCTCTCACTTTAGTGCTGACGAATGTGTCTAGAGCTAAAAAAGAACAGCAGCAGCTGTCTATTGATTTACTAATCCTGCCTAATCCATCTTCTGTTCCTGAACATGAGCCGACATAGAACATTTTTCAGTGGGAGAACATGAGATGGACAGAAACAGTTTTCCCACAAAAGCAGTAGGAAGACGGGGGATAAATAGCTTACTAACTAGATTTCAATTAGTCTTCTTCTCAGTTATAAAGTGTGTTTAAAAGCTGCTATTTTAAATTTTGGCTGAATATTGCTCATGTCTGCCTCCACATGAACACAAATATGTAAATGCAAACAGTTATTACACAAAGGTACTTATGAAAATGTAATTTAATTTTAATCAAGGGACAGTAAAGCATTTACAAATCTCTCTTTAAATATGTTTTACTTGATTTTTTTTTTTAATAAACCAATTTAATATTTCTACTGCAACTATTTAAACCAGAGAATCTTAAAGCAAATTGCTTCGTATCCTTTGCCCTCCATTCTATAAAAAAAAAATAAAATCCCTGCCTGTCACTGGAACTGGCCCATTTACAATTAAAGACAATCAATTTCATAAATGAAATAAAGTTAAAATTATGTAAATTTTGAGGATGACTAATTTCCTTTTATTATGTAGTCAAGCCATTTTATTGACCTTTGACCTTACTAGGTTGAAAAGTTGATACATGCCAAGTTTTAATGTCTTGTAATTTGCTGATGATGATAAGTTCTAGAAAGTGAAAACCTAAACAATCAAGGGAGGAACTACAAACTTTTCCAGCAGCCAATCACTGACGTTCACCACGAGGACGATTAGCAACAATCGGCAAAGAACAAATGACAGCGACTGATGAACATAAAAAAATGAACATTTGTTGTTAAGACTAATGAACACTCTGAGCGACAAAGTTTTTAGCTTACCTGATAGAGAATTGTTCCAAACGTCACTTCTACTGTTGTAGTCGCTACCATTAACTTTATCACTATAGTGATCCAAAACTTTCCTGATTTTTCTGTAACTGGGGACAAATTTCCAGTACCTATTGACATTAAATTCAGCAATGGTAGTTGGTGAAATGTTTATAATTTTTCCTTTGCAGCCACACAACACAGGCTAATTAGCTCCACTTCTGGGACTCCAGTTGACATCTCCCCAAAGGAGAAATGATTGGAGTCTGTCAGGGGTAATTTACTGTTGAACAAGAGTTAGTTGGTGGAAATGTTGTGCAAATAATTCAGACTGCATTTCAGCACACACTATTGATGTTATCTTTCTAAGAGTTTTTTATGTTTTAATAGCTCCTTGACTTGCCTCTTTATCTTTGCACCTTGCAGATTGGATTTTGGTGGTTATACCACAGTGTCTCAAATCTTGAAACACTGACTCTCTGTTGGTTCTCCTCTGGTTTCTCTGTGTTCCTTAGTTTTCTTCCTCCACCTTCAGCCATCTTCCGCTCCCCAACTGAACCCACTCAGGTGAGAAACAGATCACACACCAAAACCTCTCCATCAAACTGTAAAATCACACTTTCCATCCAGTATTCTGCACCGTCCGTTTTATCATCCTGTCCGTCTTCTAATGTCACCTCTTTCCCTCTCCAGATGTTTCTGAAATATCCAGAAAGCTAGTTTGCCATTTCTCTGGACATTTCACCTGAAAATTAATCTTTTGCGTCCTGCATGTGGTTCAGGAAAATTCTTAAAATTATGACAGGGAGCAACAGAGAGGGAACAGTCACAAATGGCCTTAGGAAAGAAATGCATTGTGTCTTGTTCTGAACATACTAAGCTTTAGCACAAAGGAAGTCTCAGATACAAGATTTCATTTTTACTTGATAGCAGCTCATGCAGGTAGAAAGTAAAATTGCAACACTGCACACACTTGGGGGCACCTATGAAGGAGGAAGAGTCTGTCCCGAGAGAGAGGCAGGTGTGATAGTTTAGCAGCAAGCTGTGAAAGTAGCAATAAATGGCTGTTATGGGCTACAGTTTGTCATAGACTAAGTGCAATAGCTCCTTGAGAAAGAAACAGAGCTCCCAAACCTTGTTTACCTTAGTGACAGATAATAACCCTGAAGCTTGCTACAAGAACACCCAGGAGCTCAAGAGGAATCTCCCCTGTACTTCCCAAACAGCTTGGAGGCTGAAACAGGTTGTTTCTTACACTAAGTGATTCTGCCATTGTAAAACCTGTTTAATTAAGTTGCTTAGTATTCCCAGTTTACTAATCTATTAAATAAGCCTCAAATTGTTACCCATGCATAGGACATAAACATTGCAGTCAGAAATAGCAAAAAATAAATCTCATCTATTAATAAACTTAAATCTTACCAATTATTACAGAGGAACAAGTAACTACTGAGATACTGATTTCCATTGATGTTTCTTAGTTCATTACAGAAGGGATAAAGTACAGCGTGACTGAAGACTACGCCTCTTTTAATGAGGCTTAAATTTTTCTGTACAGTCCATCCACACCAGGTGGTACTGTGTGTTCAGCTGGAGTGAAAAGTAGCTGTGATTCTGGGTCTATGTTGAGACACGGACAGTGTAACACCAAACAACAACAAGATGTCTTTTTTTTCAGAGAAGAAAAAAAGGTGAGAAAAAAAAGTCAGTTTTAAATGAGCATGGGTCAATTCTCGGACTATTAATTCAATATTAAATTGGTCATTTCATGTTCTACTTGGGACTGTGTGAATTTTCTGTGTGTGTCTGAGCGTTTTAAGTTAAGTCATTATCAACAATAATTGATTTATTTATTTTTTTTACCTCTCAGTGTTCTTCCTGTGATCGAACTTCAGCCTGCATTCACTACATCAGCCCTGGTGTTTTTAATGGGATAAGAGGATATAGGAGAGAACATGGCCTGATAATCTTACAGGAAATCATTGTGTAGATCCTCTTGTAGAAAAATTCATGAATAGTGGATATTTCCAAACTCATTTATTTTTCATTGGAGATTTATCCATTCTTTTTGGGATTTGACATGACCTACCTGGAAAATATACCTGAAAGAGAGTTGTGACCTGCCCTCCTCCTGTTCAATGTTGTTATTGATCCTATTATAAAAAAATATGTGTGTAAGCCTAAAAGGTGCGCAATTAGATGCAAACTGATGTGTGGCTAATCATATATTTGCTTGAGATCATGTTATTTTTGCTAATGATGATAATGTAGAGGCTACTTATGCAATACTGTCATGTCGTGACCTCAAAATCATTGTGGACTTCAGGTGTAGCTATACATCTACGTCACAAGACGAGGAGATCCGTGACAATTGATCCAGTGTTTTTGTCTTCAGAAATCCTAAACTGAATTTGATCAAATCTTAGTGTGAATATTTGAAGTTTTTAATGTTTGTCTAATCAAAATTCTTCCTTTTGTATTTTCACAAATGGAAGAAAGACTTCATAAAACACATTATTCGTTACAAAGAATCCATACTTACCTGAGAATTATAAATCTGGTCACATTTTCATAAACCCACACGGTTTTGGTTAAAGCATGTCTGCAGGATGAACACTGCTGTGGCTGCACTAGCTGTTGGCTGTGACATGCATTAGCTCAAATACACTTTATGGGCTCATCAGGACATGCATTATCTTAAAGGTTTAAAGACCAACCCACTCATGGATGTAATTAAACAAAACAAAAAAAAACTGAATCAGAGTAAATGATGGCTCAAATAAATTAGTTGTAACTTACCAATTGGGCAGCCTGCTTTTACATCTCTGCACCTCTCCAACCGCAAAACAAATCTATGGGCGAGCTGCTAATGAGAATAAGTACAAGCTCAAGTCAAATATGACCAAGGGGAAAAAAGCAATTACGAGGAAAGAGCCTGCAGTCTAGACCAAAAAAAACAGGACCCACCATGGTAGTTTGAGATGCTTTCCTGTTGACCATATAGATCAGTGCTTTGTTAAACACAAATAGTTGTTTTCAGTTTCAGAGGAGCGTTTCCACATTGCAGCGTGAACTAAAAGGCTCTCTGGTAATTACAATGTAGGCACAGCGTCCATTACGAGATGCGCATCTTTCCCCAGACAACATGTGTTTGCCAGAAACTGTGAATCTATCTGTGTCTGTGTCAAACATTTGAAAGTGTTTCTTGTCTGTCAAAGTTAACTCGAAACATTCTGTGAATGATTGGGTACAAGAGTGAGCTACTGAAAGTGCTTGTTGTTTATTTGTCTTTGCTTTTGACAGAAATGGAAAGATTACATGTATCTTTGCAAGGCTTTTTTGTTTGGTAATATTTGGTTATACAGGGCTGTAGAAAAACTATGACAAACTTTTATGAATGTGTTGTTTTGGCTTTTACACACTGAGAGTTCTCCAAAGCTATAACAAAATCCCAAGTTAATGCTATACACCTTTGCTATGCCCAGTTTCCATTTTACAACTAAATGCACATTGTCCCATGATTGTTAATTGGATGACATCTCTTTTCCAAAGATTGCTGCAATCATGATATCCGTGCATTGTTCCACCGATTGATTTTTCTCCAGGTTGGCAGTTTGATCCTGAGCTCTGCACACACACCAAATGTATTCAACTGCTTTGGTCATAACAGGCTCATCAGTGTAACTAGAGGAAAAAGTGCTTCAGATGCTCATTGCAAAGTCAAGGCAGTAAGTTATTTCCAATTATATCTAAAAGACTAAAATATATGGAGAGGAAAAAGGGTTAAACAGTGACTGTTCTGGATATACCAGCGAAATACAATTTGAGTTTCAGAAAAAGAAAAAGTAGATAATTAGGAGAAATATCACAGTCGTCACAAGACATAGAAAACACTTTAACCTTTGCTGTCACATCGTGAATGTTTTTGCCACATTACTTTATTTTCCCAACGAACTTCCTTTGTCTGGGTCTTTAGTGTCCGAGGTAGTGCTGTGTGTTACTGTAGCCTCAGGCTCAAATGTCACCTCTGCAGTACATAAAATTGAGTGACAAGTGTTGGCCCAAGTCACAGACCTGAGGGGACAAAAAAAACCCAAAACAAGACAAAAAAAAGAAACATTCTCGATGTACTCTGTTGCCTCAAGGTGAAAAGTTGCGTATTGTAGCCTTCAGGACTTCAACTGCTGTCTTTGTTGATGTTTTAAACCTTTGGATTAAAATAAGGAAGTAGTCCTATTAGCAGCTCATGTTGTTTTGCTGCAGCATCATGCAATCAGTTGTAAGGGTAAAGTGGGACAAGAATGCAAAAGTTTTGCTAAAGAGTAAAAGTTCGGGAGAAACAATTCTGTCAGGAATTGTTTTTGCTAAATTTTTGGATGAATTTTCACAATGCTACAATGATGTTTGCTTATATGTGTCACAGACTCACATTTCTGGTTTGATTTTAGTTTCATTCAGTCTTTTATCAATCTTATTATCACCTCCCACATCTGCAGCAAAAAAAGGTGATGCATTTAATGTTAATGCCCTCTTTCTAATAGATTTTAAGAGTCTGCACCAGTGCTTGTGAAGTTGTTTTTCTGAGAGCCTAATTTTACTCTCATTAAATAGGAGTGAATCACCACTTATACACTATGTAGACATTTTATTCATTAAAGCCACTCTTCACTGAGAATAATTAAACTGATAATGATGGCACTTTGTAATCTGCAAACTGTAAGTAAGGCCTTATCTTTTTAAGAAGGAACATTTTAATGAAATCACTAAATGGTGCCAGATCAATCAAAGTCTGCAATTTATGGAAATGTTACTTTAGAATTGTAATGTGTCATTACTGATGTACGGAAAATATGTTTTCTATCTAATGTGTTATAAAACCAATGTAAATCTGATGGTATCTAATGTTTTGTCATCATAATTATCATGTTATACTAACTCAGGCTGGGATGCTTTTTTCCAATGCTGTGACAAAGTAGCTGTGCGTTGATGAGTTGAAGAGTCTTTAGGCCAAATCTAATATCTTCTTAAAACTTATAAAAAAAAGAAAAATTGTATTAATATAAGAACTCATTTTGCTGGCGATGTGTCACTAAGAGCAACTTTAATCAATGTTGCCAGCTTTTGAGTTTAAAGTGAGACAGTGATCTGAATGGCTCAGTGTTAAAAGTAGCTGAATGAACACATTTAAGAAAGAATAAGACTGTGTGTCAATGTATGCACATGGGAGTTACAGAATTTATAATTTCAGATAACTTCTACTTTACTGTTTTATTTATCAAATTAAGATTTACATAGTTCTTGGTCACAGTAAATCTTTCTGGAAAAGATACAAAAGAAACCCTCTACAAACAGCTCTGAACCTTATGTGGTTCAAAACTTTAAAAGACGTACACTCCTGGCAGCTCATCAAAATTATCACAACAAAAGTGTGAAACAATTTGTGACTGTACAACTTATAAATTTGAGATTTGTTTGAAAACTGTGGTGAGCTCCAATGTAGTTAAATTTCATCCGTACAGATAAGACTTTTATGATCATGCCAGAAATGCTTGGCCTCCCTATTTTCAAACATTAACTTTAATTGTGAGCCAGAAAAAAAGTCTAAATGAGGAAAAACAAATCACATTCTCAAAGCAATACCAAATTCCCTAACAGCAACTTACCACCTACAAAAAAAAAGAAGAAAAACTGAAGTTTTACTGCTAAATACTGTATTATTTACAGGAAAACAACACTGTGATGTTAAAAGTGCTCTTTTTGCACATAGTACAAAAAACTACCTGCTTAATTTTTTGGTTAAAAAAAAAATAAAAAATCAACATTATATAAATATCAGGACATTTTAGCAAGATAACTTCAAATGGTCGTGGCACAATTGGGTAGAATATTTCTTTGTCTGAAACAAACATCATACAGGTATTAAAAAGATATATGCTTGGGGTTCATGATGCCGTTGTATGAAATGTGGAGACTTAAAGGTAAAGAAACAGTTCTTTTGACTCCCCTCTTAAAATGATTGTTAAAAGTTTGCCTGTTCCTTACTTGGAGAAAACATGTGTGTTTGCTCCAGGTACTTTAGGGTTCTTCCACAGTTCACTAATATGAGTTAGGGCTTCTACAGGAGGATATCATGTAAAATTGACCTTTTGAGCTTTATATCACGTTAAAATGTTATTCCCTCATCAAATAAATAGCTAGAGCTTTGCTTTGATACTTTAATGACACATTTAATGTATCAAACAGTGACTTCCTTTAAATCTCAACTAAAAACCCACTTGTTTAGAGTTGTATTTGAAACGTAATCAATTACAAATTTATTGACGGAACTTGACTTAATGTCGTGTTTTGATTGTTGATTCTATGTTGCATTGTGTTTTTGTGTCTGATATGATGTAAAACACTTTGAAATGCCTTGCTGCTGAAATGTGCTAAACAAATAAAATTTGATTGATTGATTGATTGATTTTTATTGTAACAAAGTGCCACATATTTACCCAAAGCTACTCCTTGGAGCGGCAGTCTCCATACTATCTTCCGTCCCACAGGTTACTGTGCCTTCCCCACTCAGCTCCTGCAGACTAGCGGCAGCGGTAATTAACAAACACCTGCTGGAACTCTATGGTTTGAGTTTACTACTTCTCAGTCTTTATATATGAATACTGGTATAAAGGAATACTTGTAAAAAGAAACCATAATGGAGAAGCATTTTTGTAATGATGCACTAAATGGGGAGTACTGGAAAGTGCAGGAGCTTCATGAAGAGACAAAGGCTAATTTCAACCCATCAAATTGCAAAGTCAAATTTCTTTTATGTCATGTTTGATATATAGAAAGCATTTTTATATCAACTGAAGGTACCGTAGTTTCTTGATTGTGCTACAAAACTGCATTATGTGTCTGGAAAACACACAATACACCTACACTGCCCTTTAAGCGCAACCTTTCAGTGATCAATATCCATCCATCGATTTCTTCTTCCATTTTCCTGCCTGCTTGGTCTTTGCCTACGCGTGGCTCCAGAAGTCATCACTAAGAGTTGGTATACACTCTGAATAAACCAGCCCTTCAGGCCAACAGAAAGGAATAAAAGACTAAGCACACACTTAGGCTGACTGGAGATGTTCAATTGCCCATAGGTCTAACTAAAAAAAAGGACTAAGGTGGAACTGCTGGATACAGATCTATAGATGGCTTCTGAACTGGCAATCTTAAAACTTTGCATGTACAAATATTTTTCCAATTCAGTCCAACCTGACAACACATTGCCTTATTTGTCATTTTTAACTTGGTAAATAAGCTATTCACATATTGTAACAAGAAAAAAAGTACTGTCCCACTTCACAGCCCCCCACAAATGTTGACAGCAGCAGCAATCCTCATATCACTGACTCTAGAATCAATAGAAGCATTCATGTCACAAATACAAGGCTTAGAGATAAGAAAAAAGATGGTTCATAGAACATTTGCATCTGGCTATGCTTCTTAATGTCACAACCATGTGTCATAGCTTTGTTACAGCCCACATTCATGGGTACGTAACACAACAGCTTTGTTTGGGTGATGTTGTACTGGGAGCTTTGCACTTTTTCCCACATTGGAGAGCCTTCTTTGATAGCTCTGAAAGTAAGTGATTCTATTTCCATCACAGTCAGAAAAGAGAAAACACACAACAGGAGACATATAGCATGTAAAAGCGACACATGGAGTCCATTGACTAAACAAAACCACAGGGTGCATGAGAACCATGGAGTGGCCTTGTTGTAATTGCAGTGAAAGGCGGCTTGTGGGATTGTTGTACTCCTGCACATTTGTGCGCAGCGGGAAATGTGTGTTCTCCTAAGTCTTATTTATACATTTTGTAGTGTTCAATGGGACTCTATTTTCTAGAAGTCTCAGTCGGCATGTAGTAATTTTTGTCACAAAATTACTACATGCCATCATAAAAATTTTGATTATACATACATTTTAAATGTACAAAACATATATTCTTAGTATTACCTCACAATGGTATTAAGTTATTTTACATATTAAAGATTCCTGCAATGTGAATAATTAGCATCATTTTTACTACGGTGTTTATTGCTATTCTGACAGCAGATCACATGTCTGACACTTGTTGCGGGATTACACAGGGCTGGTGAGAACTATGGCTCAATAAAAATAGCAATTTTCTTGCAATCGGAAATCTGTGAATTCAATTTCCACTTCCTCTTGTCATATGGTAACGTGCCCCTAGGAAAGTCAAGCCTACATTCATCCTAATGTAGGCCTACTAGCTTGATAGTCCAAAGAGGTTAATATAGATTTAGTTTAAGCTTGTTTGAGTAGTCAAAATAACAAGAAAAGTGATATATAAACTGAGTTGATTTATCATATAGTTAAGTTTTTGTAAATATTGGTGTAACTCTCATATTACTTAGATACGTTGTTCTTTTTTTTTATTGAGCTACACATTGCCAGCAGATACTCGGCTGCTCATCTTAGAAAAAAAAAAAAATCCCATATTACCGTAATAAATACTCTCCTGTCAGGGCTGTACATTTTACCTTCCAGTGGCTGAATGTTGGGACTACAAATGCCAAACGCCATACGGCAACAAAGCTGGAGGGGAAATATTTTACATGTAGCCACACCTCTACACTGTTGAATAAATGTAATCCTTTTCAAAAATCACCTCTCCAGCTGAACCTGATGGGCTCTTTTAGCTATGCTATTTGCAAAAGTGTACAGATACCATACACTTAATCCACTGCTACACATCTGAAGAGATCAGCATAGTTTTCATGTGTCTGGATACAGTCAATAGTAAAAATAGATGGTTTGGTTAGTCACTGCATGAGCTCCATGTTTTTAAATTTATTTATTTTTAAATTTCCGTCATGGATTTATGAGGCACTGCAAAGTCCATTTCTGAGTTGCTCCTCAGCAATGCTACACCCCTCACATCATCAGGGACCTGCTTTGTGTTCCCAGAACCAGAGCTAAACATGCAGATGGAGCATTTGGTCTGTTCCTCAGCCCTGGAACAAACTCACTAAAAACATTAAATGTGCAGAAACAGTTGGTTCCTGTTATAGCCCTGGTCTTGGAAGAAGTTTCCTCATGCAGATTTGAGCGTGGCAACACACACAGACGATTTGCTATTTGGAGCCTTTGGCCCGCCTGCCCTCCCTTCTGTGGAAGGCCTATTGGATCAGGTGTGGGGCATCAGACCAATCACAGCAGCTGATTAGACACATCAGCACCTTTAAGTGGTTCTCATGAGAATTAATTAATGTAGCCACTGTGAACTGAATAGTTTAGTCAGTGGCATAGAGAGGATTTTAGGTTATTGAAGCCAAACTTGCAAATCCACACTTTCTAAAGAAAAATGGTTGCCTTGGTAAATGACCCATGCTCTGACCAAGCAGGGGTCACCAATTTGGTGATGGCCTTTCTTGTGTGCGGTCTTGTTTGCACCTCATCCTGAAGAAGGACAAATGATTAAAAAAAATCCTACATGTTAGAAAAGATTTTGTGGCCTTTAGCAAATATATGTCAGATTCATGAGAAAAACTTAGCTATTTGTTAATCCAAGAAGCACAAAGAAAAAACTGGCAGTATGATGTGAACACATGACTGGTAAAAAGAGGGTGAGAATAAATGAATGTGAAAATAATGGAGTATATTTGTACTGGTAAAGAAACATTCGTTGAACTGAAGATGTAAAATCAAAGGCAGCTGAACTTATGCAGTCACAGTGGGAGGAGATAAAAAAAACTGTTTTAAAACATAAAAGTAATGTAGCAATTATAAATCTTAACTAATGAGAGAAATATGAATAGCAATTGTAAGTACCATAAGAGTCACTTCAGCATCACTTTTTATTATCTTCAAGTCAAACACACTTATACTGACAGTAATGGTGGGTACATTCAGTAAAGTTTTAGGCGCTTAAGTAGAGGGCAAATGGTCTTGTCTTGTTTGCTGAAAATGTTTTACCTGTCATCCAAAGGACTTCTTTAGATCTAAATGTGTTTGGAGGTTTCTAAACTATAATCAGAGCAATCTCACCAATAGAGCCATTGAGGTCAGTGATGGGCCAATTAGGTCACATGCCACATGCCCTACCCTTTATTCGGCATAATATTTGTCTTGCTGTTGCTCGATGATCCAAACACGTCCCTAACGATGCGATGTGAGTTGTTTTGATTGCATGTTCCAAGGTGTAAATTGCTATAAAACTAGCCAGCGAAACGACTCAAGAGAGCAGAGTAGAAAGATGAAATCTGAGGCTACCTCCTCTTCTTAATGTTGGTTGTTCACATTTAACACAGATGGCTTCTTTTACTCCTCCATCAAACCACCTGTCTCCCTTATCCAATATGTGCACATTGCTGTCTTCAGATGAGTCAGTAAAGTTAAATATATTAACACAGCAACCATTCAATTCAGCAAGTCTTAGAGTTATGTAAATAGAAATTGTCCTATTTATCTCATGGATAAAAATATAGTAAATTTGAGTTCAAACTTATGCAGTACAGCTTAGTGACATTGTTATCCATCCATCTATTATCTAAAATGCTCATCCCTTGTGGGATTGAGAGAGGCGCTGGTGCCTAGCTCCAGGGGTCAGCGGCCGAGAGGCGGGTTAATAGATTTAGAATCAAATCAATTATTTGTCTAATGGGGTATACAATGAGTCATTGTTCTATTTCAAAGGATGTTATTTTAGTGTTGCTGTTAAACTTCAAAAAACTCAATTGCTTTGTGATCATTAAGTTTACTGTGATAGCTGCATGCTGAGAAGATCGATTCTCAGATTCACACCTTGACTGTCTGCTCCGTAACACAGTGATTCATAAAGACCAACAGACACTTGGGACTTTATAATCAGTGTTTCATTATTGTTTCCTGGTTTACAGTTGATGGCAAGCAATGTTATTTTTGTATATATTCAGTGTAAATCCCTGTCTGGGGTCTTTTGGTGTGGAGTTTGCATGTTCTGACTGTGAACGGGTGGATTCTAGCTGGATACTTAGGCTATCAAGTTTAGGAACTCCAAATTATTTGCTCTTTGCGATGAACTGTCTCTCCAATGACCACTGGCAATAGGCAACAGAGCCTGTACGGTACTAATAGGTGGGCTTAAAAGGATGTAGTTTTGTATGTATGTATGTATTGATGGATGGTTAACAATGGTGTTGTCAGAAAATAGTGTTGAAGTTAAACTGATCAAATAGACATTTCAGTCACAAGTCCAGTTGGTACAGTCAGTTTGTTATAGGATGCATGTATTTGCTAAATTTACTTTCACAAAATAATCCCAGTTCAACAATATTCAGCTTCTCTAACTTTTCTAAAGAGTACGGTTTTCATTACACTTCTGAAACCTTTTCGGCAAAGGCACATTGTATAACAACACTAGTTCAAATGCTTGCTGAGATTGTTTTAAACTACACTGACCATGCAGCCTCATGAGCTAATTATCCCATCGCAGCTTCTCCTTTTGGGTGGATGGAGAACAAGGCTTGTAAAACTGTTGGATCTTCTATCAGTCCTCTAGAGGGTCCTTTAATTATTCTTCTTCCATTATCAGAGTGGAATTCAATGGATAAGTAGTGCAGTCTGGCTAATAAGATCCAAAACCATATGTTCTCTGCAAAGACTAAACCAGAATAAAAGATCTGACCTTTGCCTTTCATTTTTGGCGCAAAAATACCTAAAATGAAATCAACTCAATAAGGAATTTACCCCAAACCTTTTTGTACAGAGGAAAGCTGGAAATGTTGAACGTTAGCCTGGTAAAAACTTTTGTCCTAAGCTACTGGCTTCATAGAGGGGTCTAGGCTCTCGGCTGTTAAAAGATTATTTCCTGGAGGTATGGACTGTGTTGAGGTTTTAAATTTTACCCAATTGCTAACGTTTTCCCATGATGTATGTAATGCACCAATTTGACGCTAAGAAGCGTACCTGAAGTTGTCTGTGCTGTAAACACAGGTAGCTCGGGGCCGTTCTGCATGGAGTTTGCAGGTTCTACCTGTGCGTTTGTGGACTCTTCCCATGTATTCAACCTTTCTCTTTCAGTCCAAAATCTTGCTTATGCTGCGGTAATGTGAACACAGCATCAACTTGAATTGGGAAACAACATTGTAGTTATATTTGGTGACTTTTCAGAGCCCTCCAGACAAAGCTAGCAACTTTCATTGGTTTATTGGAGATGTGTAGAACAAGCACTAGTTTTTACCAGGCTGATTATCATCTAGTTAAACACCAGAAATAACAGCTATAGTTAGCGCTTTTCAAAATTCAAGATTAAAACATGATGCTTGATTGTTTTCAGGAAAGTATACATATTTGCAATTTTTTATTTTTATTTTTGCTGCCGTTTACTATTTTGCTGTCATGTCTGCAGGTAGGAATTATTTCTAACTTTTGTGGTACAAACCCTTTCTAACCTGTAGAGTCCTTTATGCCAAAATTATTACAAATGATTTCATTGTTGCCCACCGGATCCAAGTTTCAAATGTCTGTTACTTAATCTGTTCACCTTAGGGAACAAGTGCCTGGAAGAAAAGTCGCCTTCAGGGGAAGTAGCTGCGCCTGTCTACGGTGTGAGATTTAAATCTGCTCTACCTTGTTTACAGCTCCATCACCGATGCAGCTGCTGCACTCCCCCTCCTTTGAAAATATTTGCTAAAAGGGCCTGAACACGATTGGAGTTAATTAAAGCTGGCGACGCGCTGCCCTGATGCGCATGCATGTTTAAGTAATCAGACGCCGATCCTGAATGACTGCGGTAAAACGAGCTTTTTGTAATGTTTTCCTCTGAGCAATTTGGTGTCAATTGTTTATGCATCTCCCTTCAAGACGAGACATGAACAGATGTGCAGCGAAATGTGACTCTTTCAGACTGAAGGGAAATTCTCAGCACATTCTCACCATAAAACATAGCAATAGAAAATACATGGGTGGTTGAGGCAGTCACATAGTGTTTTGACAATTAATTTTTCACAAGAAAAGATTCTGATGTATATTTATTTATTATTATTGTGGCAGGGTGTGTGTTTTCTTTGGATAGAGTGATTGACACGCCTCTGCCAGCACTTCTCAGGCATATATTGTCTTGGCTTTGAACGCAAGCTGTCATGCATGTTTGATCACAGGCATGGGCAGAAACTCAGAAGTCTAGCAATCTTGGCAGATGAGACCCATAAATTTTTTTTATTTTTTATGTTTTTGCATGCGGTGAAATGCTTTACTGCTTTCTGAAAATGTTGATCTCACACCACTCCTGTGTGCTCAAGGAATATTTGTTAAAAGCCAAACACAACTCTGGAAACAGGCCGAGAACAGGCGGGGACACTCCTCAACATCTGCTCCCGTTGTGTGTGGCTTCCCTTGAGATATCACTCAGTGAATCTCTTCCTGCTATGCTATTTTTTCCCCCAACCATCCTTTCTACTACTTCCTTTAAGAGCACACGCTGAAAAAAATGTGTCATCCTGGTATAAGAGGGTGGAAAAATTCAATGACAGAAGCAAACATTTAGTAACATCTTGGGACGAGCCCCTGCCTGGATGTCATTGCTCTGGACAGATCTGTCCAAAGCCTATTATCATGCCATCATCGTTGCGGAGTCTGCTCCACAGCAGCATTCAATTAATAAACCTGTCTCGCTAAAAGTAAAACAGAATGTAAAGACAAGTTTGGTAACTTCACGAAACACAAACTTAACTGTCAACAGCCCACATTTGTGTTTTGGGTGTTAAAGCTTTCCACTTGCACATGGTGAGACATGTTAGGACAGTTTTCATTGAAGATTTATAAAGAAAATTTAGCAACAGAAACAGTCCACACTTTGGTCTGAAGTTGTTAGATAACTTCTTTTTTTTTTCGTTCCCCAATTAAGATTTTCTTTCCTTTTTTTCTATTTTGTGGCTTACCACTTTGCTACACGGTACTCTCTAACCTCATATTTCAATTATTTCACTAAGAGTTTCTGCTTGAGAAATCTCTAAGCTGCAACATGTTTTTTCTTATTCAATTCTCTGTCCGCAGTCCATTTAAGGTTTATGGTACCAAATGGAAGAGCACAGAGTGGGGGCACCTGTCTCCAGCCACCTCTTCCTGAGGGGTTCCTAACCACTCTTGAACCAAGTTTTGTGGTTTAATTAGTTTCCTGAAAGCTGGATCCATGTTACACAACTGAACTTGACGAGCCATTTAAAGATGATGTCTGATAATGTAGTCATTAACAATCCACAATTCCTCAACCAACCCTAAATCTTTAGATGCTTTTTCAACACATGAATTGGAAAAGTCTGAGCTCATTTTTTCTTCTATTTCCTTATGAATGTGCTATAAGTGATGACATAGGTGCTTATGCAAGGGAGCCACTAACATACACCGTGTTCCAAATTATTATGTAAATTGAATTTAAGTGTCATAAAGACAAATGTTTTTGTTGTGCTATGAAATTTATAGATGGTCTTTTGTGTCAGGGCTCTTTGAATCACTACAAAGGAAATCTACTTAAGAAGGATGTTCCACATTATTAAGCAGGCCACAGGTTTCCATCAATATGGGAAAGAGAAAGGATCTCTCTGCTGACAAAAATCATCAGATGGTGTAGTGCCGTATGAAAACATTAGATATTTGACGAAAACTGAAGCATTATCGTACTATGAAGAGATTTGTAGCTGATTCAGAACAAAGATAAAGACATAATGAGGAAGGTTTCTGTTAGACAAATTCATCAAATTAAGAGAACAGCTGTTAAAATGCTCTTACAAAGCAGTAAACGGTTATTTGAAGCTGTTGGTGCCTCTGGAACCTCAAGGTGGAGGATCCTCCAGAGTCTTGAACCTGCTATTCAGCCAACCTAACCAGAGCTCACAAGCAGAAATGGTGGCAGTGGGCCCAGCTGTACATGAAGATTAATTTTCAAACAGACTTGCTCACTGATGACTGCTGTGCAACCCTGGATGGTCCAGGGTTGCAAGTAAAAGTAACCCTGGACGTAAGAGTTACTTTACGTAAGTAAAAGCCAAACACAATCTAAAGTATATGGACTTTCTGACTGATCACTTTCTTTCATGGTTAAAAAGAAGAGCTGTACCTTCAGTAGCAAAATCATCTTCATGCATGACATTGAATGCTGCAAGGAATACCACTGTGTCATTTGCTGCTATGGGAATAAACGGGGAGAAACTCATGTTGTGGTCACCATCCTCCTCTGACCTCTGACCTCAACCCTATTGAGAACCTTTGGAGTTTCCTCAAGCAGAAGATCTGAGGGTGGGATGCAGTTCATATCAAAACAGCTCTGGGAAGGTATTTTGACATCCTGCAAAGAAATTCAAGCAGAAACTTTCCACAAACTCACAGGTTCAATGGATGGAAGAATTGTGCTGTGATATCAAAGAAGTGTCCTATGTTAACATGTAACTCGGTCTGTTAAGATGGTTTTGATTGACATAGCTTTTGATTTTACCACTTAATGCTGCACATTCAAACAATGACCGTTTGCAGTTCTTTATAATCCATAAAATGTTTAGAAAACCTGCTGTGCATAATAATTTGGAACACGGTGTAAACCAGGACTATTACCTTATATGTCTGTGGGGTCTGAGTCCCACTGTGTCTTTGCCTTGGATTCGAGCATCATTGCCAAAGTCAGATTTCCAAAGTAAATGGATCTGTTTTATTGCACGGCTTGTAAATCGTGCTCACACTTTTAAGCAGATTCATACATATATAGTTCAGTACTCTTAAATACTCCAAAGATCAGAGTTATTTGCATAATTTAAATTATTTGGAAAAAATACCATCTCCTGAGAATGGATATGGTTCTCAGGAGATATCACGGGGCACATGAACATATTTTCTTTCATTCTGACGGTGGCTAATTACAACCTTCTAAAGTGTTTTTGTGTGAACACCTTGGCCTAATAATTATATAATATATTTTTTCACTTCAGTCTGTTCTATAATTTTTCATTGAATCGGTTAAAAGTATGTAGACGTTGCAGATCCCAGGTAAAGGGACAAGCAGACAGATTTCAACAACCTGTTGTAACAAGAGAAATGAGCAAACAGCAGGAAAATGTGCTAACACATATGAAAGAACAACACCTGCATACAAGCTCTCCAGGTCAATTTAAAAAACAGCGAGGAACCCAAAAACATTTCTAAGCCAATTTGCTAGAGCTAACACTCATATGAGTTGTGCCGAAACCATTCACCACCGTCACATTTTACAAACACCTCAAGAAAAAAAAAACACCCAAAACATCTCCCAATCATGTTCGTAAAAATGTTTATTATTTGCTACTTTTCTTATTTCACATTAAGTGTTTAGCAGGAGAAATGACTGAACACAAGGATGACAATGTTGTTGCACTGTTGGCTAAATAAAGAGGGATCTTTTCTCCACTGAAAAGATATTCTACTAAAGTCATACCAGTACCAGAATCACTGCCCTCTATTGTCACGGCTGTATTACTGCACAGTATCGTTGGACAAACATTATTGCTCCCAAACAGGCTGATGTGCCGAACAAAATTACAACTGAAAAAAATTTTAACCACATGTTAAGTGAATCACACTGATTTACATCTCTATTCAATGAGCAGATATAATCTTCTTGATTATTTTAATGCAAAGTTGTCTTTGTGGCTGAAGAGATAGCAACTTCAACTTGGCACAACAATAAATGTGCATTGCTAAGCCTTTCATACATGTCCACAACTTGTTAGATGGGATGCTAAATTTATTTGCTAATCTCACCACTTCTAGAACTTTAAACCTCCAAAATTTGAAAATGTTGCAAAAATCTTGGCTACTTAAAATGAGCTCCCAAGATTGCCCAGTGAGGCAATCAGTTGCTTGCTGTCCATGCACCGTGGAGTAATTGAGAGAGGATGAGAAGGCAGACTCACTCATGCATCTGTCAATCTGCTTTTAGGCCAACTTGGGTGTTCACACTGAAACCTGCATGTGGGCATTGCAGCTGAGAAGTAGATCAGCGTACTTGCTAAGTAATAAAAAGGAGACTGCATTTGAGAATTAAACTCTTGAATGCAGCATTCCTTAGGAACAATTCTTTTATTCAAGAAAACATATTATGCCTTTGAATGCCATAATTTTCCCTTCCGTTTTCACACATTTCCAAATTGAAGAGAGATTTGTCTTCAGTTTCAAATGTTTATTTGCAAAACCCATCAAATGTAAATTGGTTTTCTAGACTGTCTGGCTTATTGACTGTCTGATTTGACTGTCAAGACCGTCAGGCTGATGAAACATAATATTACACCCAGCATGAAACAATCAAAATTTAATGCTGAAAGGAAAACGGTGAGACCAGAGGAAAAGGATGTGCTCTTTCAAGGTCTGTTTTCATTAACCACAATGCAAGGCTGGAATGATTTGCATTTATTAGAGCTTCTGTTGATTTAACTCCTGTATTTGGGTCAAATTTTTCCTTTAACTTAGCAAATACACAGACAAAACTGACTGTCTCTATAGTGACACAGCATAATTTGAACTGATATCCATAAAAACCTTTCTCAAAGGTACTTTAGGGAGATATTGGCTATTTGTGTCTGTTTCCATGTAGTATACATTTTTCTACACTATAAAAATTGTTTTGAAGGGTAATAATCATTACATATTAAAATATTTGTTTCATTTGAGCATCCTAATTTGCAAATGTGTAATTATTAAAGGCAACAACATAAGCTTTTTTTTATTTTTGTAGCTTAAGCTACCTAAATATTTTAACTAAATTGTAACTGAAAGGTGGTATGAACAGGTAAAATGGGCTTTATTATTGATGCAAATTTCAATGTAAAAAAAAACAAACAAACATGAATTGAAATCAAGAATAGTCAAGTTATCACTTGCTAGCTGACTCCTATTATGTGAAAATACGAAATTATTATTTTTTGTATTTTATTCTAATAATTGGCTTTTATATTACCGATTTAGATGAGTTGGTAGAGCAAAACTTAATCCTCTTTGGTAATAATGCACAATTTTGACTCAGACATATTAAATAAAATGTATCAAAATAAAATGCAAGCAAATTATTACCCAAATTTTAATGGCAGCAGTTAAAAAATATTTAAAAGTTCCATAAGTCTTTCAGTTTCTCATGATCAATCTTAACTTTAATGAGCAGTGGAAATTACTTTGAAGGTATTAATGTCAGAAAAAAAATAAAAATTAAGTCTTAACATTGGAGAAATTCATTAGGAGATGCTAAGAATAGAGTCACAGTAGTATATAAGTGACTTCAACCAGACCACTCAGCACTCAAAACAATTCGTAAAATGACTGAGATGATAAAACAAACGGAAGAGGCTGTAATTCGGCGGAGTGTTTTGCGTGTGTTAAAATGCATTTACCAGCAGATTTCCTTCGGCTGAAGCATTGGTGTTGTGCAAACTGAGATGAAGTGCAGGGTGCTATGTAATGTTGCCTGATGGACAGCGGTAATGGATAATAAATCCTGGATTCAGGTGCTGTTTGATCGTAAATCACACTCAAGACTGTTTGCCAGAGTGGAGTCTGTCAGACCGCAGTTCAAGAGGGAGCAGTATGGGAGAAGTGGGAATAGATTCCATTTTGCAAAATAATTTGTCTCCCAAAGTCATGTCAGTATTCAGCAGAATAGCTTAAAAATATATCTAACGATACTGAAAACCCTTTTTTTTAATGGAGATAAACCCGACTGGTGAACTGATAGCTAAGATTAAAATAGGTCAACAAATCTGGAAGTAAATGTGCTGAGCACTGAATTTTGTGGTTAGGAAACTACACTAAAAATCGCCCTCTTCTTTAATTTTGGTTCTTTTGATTTATTCCTTTGTGACTATCACGAGCGAGGGGAGTATGGTGATTCAGAATAAATCATCCTCTTCATGGCAGAAACACAAGCTGAGGAAAGTAGTTGAAACTTTTGCTAATATCCTGCTTTGCTGCTTGTTTCTTTTACTGCAAGGTCATCATAAAGATAAAAATAATCCCCCCGTGACGAATTTGTTTTCAAAAGGTTTCACTCTCCTTCTCTATCATCACAGGGAAATGCTGCTCGATAGTGCTGACTCTGAGCGAATTCTTTGATCGGTGCCTGATGTATCACCCTGTCTTTGCAGTAATTCAAATGCCTTCACTACTTCTTTTCCAAGGAACGTGCAAGTATGAAATGTTTTCTTGGGGATGTTCTTCTAAAATGGATTATTTAAATGTGAACACATGTTGAGGCATGTTGAGTTTTTTTTCTTTTTAATCACCTGAAAGCCTGTGTGGAATTTCTTTCCTGTTAAGTGCACCAAAATGTATTTTTTTTTTTCATTTCAGGGGTTTTTTTTAGGCTTTTTTGTGCCATTTTGCTGAAATAATTTATGTTTTTGAGTAGTTGTTCACAGGGGCACTGCCGGGAATCTGGGGCCCCCTGAAAAAAATTTAAAAAATCGGCCCCCCCTCGCAGCTGCTGTTAACATTTTTTGAGTCTATCTGACCCATCAAAAGCTTCACAATTTTAAAGGCTTGCAACTGCCTTGCTTTCTTTGGTCCAATACTGATGCCAGCACAATATTTACTGCTCATAAATTGTACATGCAACAGTCCACATACAGTATGCAAGTAGGTTGCTTAATTTTTTTCTATTAGTTTTTGATTACTGAAATGTCTCTCCCCACGAGCAACAGTCATAGGCAACGTGCAAAATATACATGAAGCAATCCAGGCTTCTCAAAAAATGCTATGTAGTGGCATTTTATTCAAGCTGCAGTATATAACTTTAATAAAAATATGATTTCTCCATATTTGTTAAAGCTGTCAGTATGTCGTGACAGTTTGTTATAAGACAGATAATCTGTGAAAACACTCAATCTCCTCCACCTCGTCCCTGAATTACTATTACTGGCTAAAGTTATGTAACATTCTGGCCAAAACAACCAATCAGAACCAGGACGAGGGTTCATGGCAAATATGGATGTGTGTTTTTTGATCTGGAAGTGGGAACATGAAATTTTTACTGCTAAAAACAATCTTTGAAAATACAATCGGATTAATTTTGCAATTGACAGGGCCCCATTTTGTTTTTGTTTTTTTTGTAATTTCTATGAACAAAAAATAAGTAAATAAATTGTGGAGGGCTCCCTGTTCGTCAGGGGCCCTTACAATTGTCATAACTTTCCCCCCCTATACGGCGCACCTGGTTGTTCATACAACTGCATGATGAAACCACCAGCCGACTTAATTGAGAACGATTTAAAACCCCAAAGCAACTCCTATGCGCAAAAGAAGTCTAGTTATCACACAACATGTGACAGAGTATTACATCTCCTACCATATGTATGCTGACAACATAACATTTTATGACACTGAAATATAAATGATGCTCACTGAGCCAGCGTGTCCATAACATGAATAAGTGGAATAATCAGAATTGTCTCCATCATTATTATCAAAACTACTAGTGCCTGCCTTTGTTTTCAGTGGGTTAGATTTCTGCAGCAGTGTCTGAATAGGCCTCTGTAAAAAAAAAAAAAAGAAAAAGAAAAAAAAAGTGAGGCATCTAGGTGGTGCTGCCAGAGTTTTAACCAACTCCAAAATGCATCAAATCACACCAGTTTTTAAATCACTGACCTGGAAAAGAAAAGATGCAGAGGCATTTCTGAGTTGCTTGTGAGGGTTTTACCATGTAGTCCCCTCTCCTCTTTAGAACAGAAAAAAACAAGAGGATGCAGTACTTAGTTTTATCTTGGCTCCTTTTAAATCACCACTGAAAGCACTTTTTGTTTGCTGTAAGCCAATGCACTGTTTGCCTGTTTGAAGTGTGATACTGTCTCTCATTTTGGTTCATCTTATTTTTCATGAACCCAATATCATGTACCGTCCCAAACTGTGAGCTGGATGTATCGGTGTACCTGTAGTCATCATTGTTTAATCCAGTGTAACAGCTGACTAAACTGCAAGGAGGCTTACAAGATGTAATGGCTTATCTAGGTTAATTGATTTTTTTGTCTTCTTTTCTCTACTGCTTTGAACTAGATTAGACCTTTAAAAGCTGGTCATCAACAATGGCTGTTCCTTACAGCATATTGTTCCTGACCAAAGTAACAGTGCTGTGGGTAATAAAAAAATATTTATATAATTATCTTGTGCACATCTTGTTTTAACATGGGCATTAACACAATTTATCATGTGGCAATATGGATCAAAATAAAAAGAACTTCACAAAGATTCATGTCCATGATTAGCAAATGGCAAAACTGGAACTCAGAGTAAAAGCACTAAAGAAATTAGGCTTCTTCTCTATACTCATGCAAAGGAGCACATCTTTTTAAAGCCAGTTCACCACAGGAGTCCTGGATACAAGTCTGTGCTTTTTGCTGATCAATATATTGATGAGTCACTTACTCTTTAATAAAAATAAATGTACATTTAAGAATATACCATATCAGATATGCAGCAATTAACCAACCAATGTCTGTAATGTACTGACTGTGTGTCTGGCCAGACCAGTAACTGACCCTCATATATACTTCCATTTCATTCAAAAAACTATCAAGAACTACAAACACATACCTGCAACGTAGTGTTTGTAATATGTATGTGTTGGCTTTAGGTGTTTATATATATATATATATATATGTGTGTGTGTGTGTGTGTATAAACACCTGGAGCCAACACATACATACTACAAAAACTATGTTGCAGGCATGTGTTTGTAGTTTTTGATAGTTTTTTGTACAATAAAGTTACCAAAAATACATAATGAAGTATGAATTCATTATTTTGCCAGGTTAATTTAAGTGATCATGGTTAAAATTTAATATGGGCTTCGTTAGCTTTCTGTAGTTTTGTGAATGGCTCCATTCAGTCAGTAATAAAATTCTAATTGGCACAATTAAGAATTACGAGTTCAGAAAATGTAAATGTAATATGCAGAATAATGAAATCAGATGGCAAATCGTTGAGAAAACTCTAAATTCTTGAGTTTTCTCAAAAAGGATGCAATGCTTTTTTAAATAAACTCAATTGTTATCTTTTTGGCAGTGTGAATAAGCAGAGTATAAATGTGTCTTAATGCTGATTGAGTCTCAGGATAACACTATGAAGTGCAGATGACTGGTGATTTTTGGTCCCTAGCAGGCAGCCCATATAAAAATATATATTTTGTATACATTGCACATAGGTAATTCTTTTAACAGTTTCAACCAGAATGTTTTAGAAGAGATTAGAAAAAAAATCAACTCAACTTGATTGCTTTGTAGTTTTTAGAAACAAAAACTACAAAGCAATCAAGTTGCCTGTTTTTCAGAGCAAAACAGGCAACTTGTAAGTAAGCCATATGTAAATGGATAGAGTAGCACTCACAGAAGCACCATACAGAGTAGTACTATAACAGAAGATAAAAATAATTGAAACCAAATTGTGTGCATACATGGATGACGTAAAAAGAATGAAATGTGATCTTTAATGTCGGTACCATTCCTATTCTGTCTGCAGTATCTGTGATTTAACATCATACTTCTGTCATCTGTTACCTAGCAACAGAGGCTTTTCAAGGTTACACATCTTCAAAACATCACAACCTTCCCTAAATCTTTTATGTTCTCACATGTAACTTCAGAACAATTTTATATTGAAAGTTCTCCTCTCAAATAACGTTTTTTACTCAAGACATTTGGAGCCAATATCACATATTTATTTATTTTTATTTATTTTTCAACTCTCTTTTTATTTCTCGGAGAGTACAAGTACAAAAAAAAACATCATCGCAAACATTTTCTGTGGAAACAATTCATTAGGACCTACTTACAATAGATGATGGAGATGCCCATCTTTTATGACCTTCACCTAACGCCTTCAAAGCCTTTGACTGAATGAACATGTCACAAAGCATGTTCCCTTTTAATGTCTTACTGAGACGTTTAATACTGAGGCAAGAGACCAAGAGAAGCTCCTCCTCCTTCACAGACAATATGATTACTATTTTGTACTGAGTTTTAATACAGTTTTTGTCCTTTGATGGCTCCATTGATTTGCAGGCAAAGTACCAGATCTAAACAGGTCCATGTGTTCCCTGTTTAGATCTGGTACTTTGCCTTAGGCTTTGGAGACTGGATGCTGTCGTTCAGTCCCAGAGGATGACCAAAAATGTTCTTTGTGTGATTTGAGGGAAATCGAGAGTGAAGTGCACTTTTTGTTTTACTGAATTTAAAAAATGATTTATTTACCAAAATATTTTATGTTTATCCAGATTTCCTTTATTTAACTGATGAGGGAAAAATGTGTCATTTAAGTATTTAAATCACAAACAAGAACCATCTTCTTCAAAAGCATGACACAAGACAATATGAATAAACAAAAAAGGTGCTGAATCCCAGTTTCTCCATGCTAAGATAACCCAAGAACTTCAAGGACAGATGAACCAAACACCATGTTCTATAATCATCACAAAAAATATAAAAACTGAGACAATAACAGCAGGCATGTAAAGAGTTTCTGCTTGTTGTGAGTAAGGACATGCAGTAACACTCCTTTGTGCATCTAATATGCGACAGTCAATCAAGGAGCTCCATAGTTGAGCAACAGCTTCACCGTCGTCAAAGAAGAATTATTTTTTGCCAGAGTTTTTCCGTCTCCCACCAAATGCAAATATGCTACTAATAATTATGTTTATTACATCTGCTTTATAGTGGAAACAGATTTACAAGAAAAGATTATTTGTTGTTACTCTTTTTTTGATCTTCAGCTTCCTTTGTATTTGTGTTGGTTGCATGTGACTCAGACCTCTTGGCATTGAATTGCTGAAACTATAATCTATATTGACTTTTGCTTAGACAAGCCTCACTCCACTTTGAAAGACAAACACCAGTAACAAGAAAGCAACAGGAGACATTGATGTCAACTTTGCCGTACGGGCATATTGCGAAGCCAAGCCCTCCGTGCGGGTCATTGGATTGAAGTAAACAGTTTTTAATCTCTTCAGACTTTAGACAAAATAGCTGCCTGAGACGTCCCACACTGCAGAAAATGAAACATTGTGCTTACATCTTAGGCTGTCAAAGATAACATGCACCTTCAAATCATTTTGTGTTGTTCTGTGTAATTCAGAGCCCAAGTGCACAGGTCTCACCGGATGTATTGCAAGAAGCTTTTGGCTCCTTCTTCCCGTGCAGCTGTTTTCTACAAATCTATACCAGTCACAATGCGGACATCTCACAGGAAAACAAGGTCACATCAAAATCAAAAGTCAAAAGAAATGTTTGTTTTAAGTGAGTTATGTTTCATTGCTCATGTAGATTTATTGAGAAAGTATATGTTTATAATCTTATTTGTTTGAAAAAGGATTGTGAGTGTTTTATTTTTATTTTTTTCTGCTTCTGATGGTGACATTGAGCACATTTAGTTACATAAACCTGGTTTGCCTGCTAATGGCTGTATAATGGATTGGTGGCAGACTGCACTGCATAACCTTTCAGGTTGAAGATTTACATCTCAAAAACCACACGGACCACTGCCACAATACCCACAATCATTGACTAAAGAATTTCGAGCTGAACGAACAAGCAGCTCGTTGCAACCAAAAGTGCTTGGCATCGAAACGTCAGCCAAGCAACCGTGCCGCAGCAGCTCCGCAGAACTCGTGGTGCTGTCAGTAATGCGTTCCAGTGGACCTGACAACATAGTTACCCGGCACTTATCACAGAGAAACATCCCAACAAGAGGGAGATAAGGGACCAGAGTTCTGTCCTCATTTTCCAGTTCATTTTTCATTTCCCCCTGCCATCTTCTCCCCCTGCACCCTCTCTCTTTTTCTTCTTCACTTTCCTTTTCACCAGTGCCGTGGTGGATTGTTAAATTTTCCCCTCCTCTAGCTATCAACTTCTATGAGTTGGCTGAATTTTTCACACGGCTTTTGGCTTGAGATCAGTGAAGTACCTTGGGCAGAGAACGAAATATAGAACTGGTACAGAGAGACAGACACAACCTCCCGCAGCAATCCTCTCCCAAGCAATTTTGATAGCAAGGGTAGCAGTGTGGCTTATTTCCCCTGTAATACACTTTAAGGCCGTAAGCTTGTTCCCTGCACAGTAAAGAGCACTTTCCCCCCCTCTGCTTGATTTTCTTCTCACTGGCAGACAAAAAGGCATCCAATCTCCACTTTGGATGATTATTCTGCTTTTGACCATGACCTCATCATCTATGTGGCATTTGGTTGAAAAAAATTCAAACGTCATCTTGTAATAGGTAACTTGGATACATCATACACCTGTCAAAAGAGACAGGCAAGAAAATCAAGAGGTAGGAGCAGAACGCTGACAGTGGTGTTGAAAGAAGGTGAACAAAGATTATAAGTGAATCGTCTACTGCTCTGTACACGAGGCTGATTTTGTCCACTACTTTTGAAGTCGTGTTTCGCATTTATTTTTAATTTTTTCATACTTATAAGATCGGGGATGAAAGGACAAGGTTTTACATGCCTTGTATGAGTCAAATTAGATTAGGCTACGGTGTAAATATAAAGCAGTTGAGGAAATCTTCATCACTGCAGACAGAACATCTGCATAGAGTTGGTATAACATTAATAAGTTATGGTTTTGTGTCATTACTGCGACATCTGAGAACCACTTGTGTATATCACACAGCAGAAACACACTTGTTCTCTAATGCAACTCAGGTCTTGTCCTTACTAATATCAGTGACGGAAACCAAGGAATTAAAAACCGACACAAAAGCCTACTTTGCACATGCTCACTATTGCTTTCTGCTCTAACAATTGCAAGAAAGGTGTGGTCATTTTTATGGGTTACTCCACAGCTGTCTCACTTTCCAATAAACATCCAATGTAAACTGAAGAAGTTAGAAAATTGTATACAGTATCAAAGAAAAAACCCACTACAATTGTTTTCAGATAATGTTTCAGCGAGAATGGCTTTGGTCAAGCTAAGAATAATATCCAGTAGGCACTGCTGACATTATTACCACCAGCAGACCCAGCATATTTGTCTCATTCTTTCTGACACACTACAGGAAGAGTTTATTTTCAAAAACAAAATAAAAAACTCAATATTATAATAGTAGTGAGTACACCGTTAACAGGTTTTCAGTCAAACACAATGACTGAAACGCCAAGAATAAACAATCATGTATGCATATAATATAGCTAAGAGCAGAGAGAGCAATTAGCAAAACAGCCAATATCTGGACTAGATGGAAACTGGAACACTTGGAGAATTCACGATTGCATTTAGAAAACATGGAAACTCTAAGCTCCAACCAGAAGCTGCAGGAAGGAAACAGTGCTACAAACTGTGCCACCATGTAGCTCGAAATACAAAAATGAAAAAATGAAAATAAATATAATACAATCAAAATGCCATCCTTTTTACTTAAATATTACATTTAAATGGTCCAGGTTGTTTTTTTTTACATGTCCAAGACATTCACAGTAGCAAGGGAAAATGGCATTTCATAATTTACATGAGCACAAGTCTTCTTGTTAAGAACCTAATTACTAATTACAAATGATACCTTTACAAAAAAAATGCTGTTCTTCTGTAGTTGGCTGAGCCTCTAGTGAGGAATGGGCGTCAGAGAGGATGTTTTTGTTTCAAACAGAAGCTTTAAGTTTCTGCAGCTGAATGCAAATGAATGCCTTTGAAGTGAGGCGATCTTAGGAAATTAAGAAACTCAGCTCTCTTCTTTGCATGTACAAAACTGCAGAACTGTAAAAGTTGCCCAAAAATATAGAAGTCACAGGAGCAAACGGCTTAAAGGCCTGTTTTGATAACGGTCAAAGACGACAAATGCCTATTTCATCAACCGTTTCAGTCCAAGCTGGGAAAAAAAAGAAAAGAAAAAAAAAGACTGGGTAAGTGGCGTCAGTTCTTTTTTTGTATTAAGAAGCATATTTTTTTTGTTATTGAAGAGGAGCCTCTATCAGGGATGTGCAGGCAATTACACTAAATGCTCCCATGCATGAAATCCCAGCTGGTTGTTATTGATAAATTTCCAAACACCTCCAAAGACTTTTCAAATTACCTCACTCCCTTATTAAAACTTTACTCATGCATTTCATTTTTGTCTAACCTTCTCCACCCACCATCCACCACACTCACCACCACCACCGCCGCTGCCTCCCATTCTCTCCATTTCTAAGAGTGTTTGTTTGATAATGAAGGGAGCAAAAGGAAAAGAAAAAACAGGAAAATATGCTCAATAAAAGGAGAGGAGGGGGCCTTAGTGAGGAGATAATGGTAAAAAAAACCCACAGAAAACGAGAGGAAAGAGAGTGCAACAAGGAATGAAGGAGCTCTGGACATATGAACAAACAGCATCCATTTATCTCCTGCTGGAGTGCTGATGGACAGGGCTTCATTAGAGGCAGGGAAGCTACAAACCAGGCATATTTTTGAGTCTTAATATTCAAGCCACAGAGCTCTGCATTAGCACAAGTCATTTCTCTTTACATGGCTGAATGAGATTCCCTTCAGATCCATCTGAAGGTCAAATAAATAAAGAATTCTCAAGTTGCTTTTCTGGAAAAAATATTTTATATATATTGAGGATAGATCTACTTATTTGAAGTGACAGCTTAATTTAACTGAGTGGAGCCGTACGAATAACATAAATGCAAATGAATAAGTAAGAGGGGGACTTAAATTATTTAATTCCACTCGAGCAAAACATCCTTCAGCATGCAAGGTGTGATCAGACCTGTTAAAACCACCGTGGCCTCGTCTCGTTTCGTGCTCCAAACATAAAGTTTTCACAATGAGAAAGGTGACAAGATGGTTTCGTCACCTTTTGAACTCTTGTTTCAATAGGCCATTCATCTAGGTCGGCTTGGCGCAAATTTGCCTTTCCCTCTCTCCAAACACTGAAGACCTCTGATTGCAAGAGATCTGTGCCATGATTGTAAACGACCATCTGGCTTTTCCCGGGTTTTGTTTGACATCCGTTGAAGAACAGAACACGGCACATGCTGTCTCTGCTCTTGAACCCGTTTTGGCACCCTGCAGTGGACTGGCAGATAAGACAATCTCACCAATAAACACATTTGAATGTAAAGGCAGGCTTTTGTAAATAAAGACACTCTTCAAGCTGTGAAGGGGCTTTATTGGAGCATAATTAATCATCTCATGGGCCCAGAGATTAATAGCGGGAAAAAAATTAAATGCATTTGTTCACCCTGCCGGGAATGAGTCTCTGCGAGAATGCCCCAGAAAAAAAAAAAAAAATTTTTAATAAATTAAAGGCACAATATGATTAAAATAACTGGCTCAGTGGGTTGTTGGGCTCTTAAATAATTACAGGGCGCAAATATTTATCTGCAAAGTCTTATGGGAGACAAGGACCCCAGCCATCAAAGTTACTTTTGAGAGAAGCACATTTCACCCTGATGGCTGTGAACGTTTTTACCCTGAAAGCATAATAATGGCGTAGCTTTCATGTCAGAGCATTCAGTTGATGCAGCGAAATGCGACATAAAACAGGAAAGCCATTTTAAACACTTCATATATGTGTCACAAAGACGTAGTGTGCTCACAAGGCCCTGCTAGTGATAAATTAGACATCCCTCCCATGTGCCCTTGTTGCAGTTCCTTCAGAAGCAGACATAAACTCACAGCTATAAAGTAAATGCAGAGTAAGAGCCCCTCTCCCTGATGCATCGACCACTGGAGGCCCGACATTACCTCTCAAACCACGGCAGTGGGAGCAAGCCATACTTTTGACACTCTGTTATGGAAGGAGGCAGGCTGCCACTTCTGGCTTCTATGTTTGTTAAAAGTGTTGCCGGATTTGTATGCACCGTCTGTCTTGAGTCATGGTGTGACATGACAAAGCACAGGTGAAAAGAGAGAGCGCTGACTCACAAAAAGCGGGATCTCTTTGGACGCCGCAACAGTCACTGGCTGTCACCGAAGCAAAAAGATCTCCCTTTTTGCGGAGGGATGAGGGCGAGGAAACAGTGGGATTGTCAAGACATTCAAGGGTGCGCACGCATCTGTTGTGCACAATAAACACAGACATAACAGCCACAATAAGCTTTTTCAACCTTAATTTACTGGCTGAGTTCACTAAGAACATATTCCCATTCATTGTGACAATGTAGGGGATCAGTAGCAGAGAGAACGGGAGTAACACAGCTGCGTAGCTGGAGGCAGAAATTGATTTTTCCGACCAGAGGCAAAACACCTGTGGCTCTAATTACAGAACAGGATTTTCAGCTTCTGATGGTGAAGACAAGGACAATGTTTACTAATATTGCATCATTGATATTATATTGCACGCAGCACCGCGTTCCCAGCATGTAGCAGACTCTCTGACTCTCAAACTTCTTTCGGCATTTGCCTATATCTTTAACTACTTTCCTTAGCCTGCCATATGAATTCAATATTTTTTTTTTGCATTTGATAGTGAATCTGATTTGTAGTTGACCTCCATGACTCACTTTTTTTGGTACAGCTTAAAAAATCTTGGTAGTGTGGCGAGACTAGATTGAAATCGGGAAATTGTAAAGTTCTGAACCCAAATAAAATTGCTCCACAGCGCCACCTTGGGAATTTCACCCAAGGAATATTACTCCCCTTTTTGATAGGACACACAAGTTCACTCATGCATGGATTAAGACATCTGAGACAATTTTAAAATGTACAAACAGCTTTTTATTAAATGCTTCTTAAAATATTCTTTTTAAAACCAATTCTTTATAACACTAAATGGAAAAAAGAAAAGTAACTACAGTAGCTGAGGTTACCGGCGGAAGGGGCCACTATAAGACGGTATCCATCCAAACACAGCAAACAAAACCCCTGTAAAGCACCAGACGCAGTGAGACAACCCAAATTCAGGAATCACGGCACACAAAAAAAGAAGACACAGTCACTACACCAACACCGCCGCCGGGCCTCAGCACTGCCAACAAAGAGAAAAAAAGAACAATTAATAATGACAACAATCCAAAATATACAACGAAAAGAAAACAATATCAGCCTAAATGTATAAATAGTTAGATCACACCAAAAAGGCTGGAACAAAAATAGAGAAAAACAAATTAAAATGTCCGAATCTGGTGCGACCCTCTGGCCACGCCGCAACAGGAGGTGAATTGAGCGCGCCGGTGCCGCACGCCAATGCCGCACGCCAAACACCACTTCAATTAGGGCGTGTAGCCGCCACCACGATCCGAGGTTGATAATGCGCAGAATCCGGGATGTCAACAGAGCAGCAATGGTAATATGGGGGAGATCTGTAAAAGTTAATTAGTCACTATTTAACAGAACTGCAACAAATTGGCGCTAACAATGAGCGTTACTTCTTACCTCCCAATCCAGACAAACTCATGTACGCGCGCACACACACACAGACGACGAGGAGGAGGAGAGCCGCAGAGTAGCGTTTTGCCTATGATCACACCTGGATTTAGATTTTCTGTGAATAAACAGCAATAGTGCAAAGTTGTTTATATACATATAATGTTTTAATAACAACTGAAGGTAACATGGTTACTTGATTGTGGTATAAAATGGCACTGTATGCCTGGAAAATACTCCTGAGACTTGTTGTGTTCTGTGTTTTTCTGTGTATTTATTTCTAGTTTTCTTGTGTGTCTGAGTCTCTGTGTTGTCCTGTCTCCCTGTGATTAGTCCCCAGGTGTATCTCGTTCCCTGATTTCCTCTTGTGTATTTAGCGTCACCTGTGTGTGTCTGTCTTGGTCGGGTCCTCAGTCTGTGTACGTCTGGTTACGTGTCAGTTACGTCTTGGTACGTCTTGTCACGTCTGTGTTCGTCCGTCATCGCCTGTTGCTACCTGTTGCGAGCATTAGCCTTCCGCTCAACAGTGCTGCCAGGTCTGTGGACTGTTTTCTGTTGATTCATTATCATTAAACTCCTCATCTCACCTCATCTGGGTCTGCTGCGTCTGCCTCACCACCACCACCAACCCCACTTTATGACAAGACTCGGACACTGTGAATACAAACACTCTTATCATGCAACATTAGGACAGAAATGTTTCAATGCAGTATAAAGGCAGTCCCTCAGAACAGCTTGTATTGATTTGCAGTGACTCCTCTCTCTTAAGGAGGACAAGTGAACCTGTGCTGCTGCTATGCTCCCAAAAGCATAATGGAGCCATCAAAGCCATCAAAGGTGTTGAAGCAGAATTCAGATGTTACTTTAGTAACCATTCTTACAGAGATCACGTCCAGTTGGGATCTCTGTTTGACCAAGGCTACTCTTGTTAAAAACCTTCAATTCCTTTGATCTTTACTCAGATTTTTGGAGAACTGGTTCAAATGTCTCTAGATAGCTTTTTTTTATACCTGACAATACAATACAGAGTGATTGTCGAACAATCGGATGTTCAGAGAAATATTCAACTACAAGTCAGGAGTAATGCAAACAGACAAAATACCAGATACCTTTGAAGTTCAGAGAGACATTTATAATGTTCTGGGACTGTGAATTGAATATTCTTTACCTTTTGAAGTTTTATATTGTGTAACAAAGGCAGAAGTAAACGCCTTGTGCCGCCGTCTGCAGATTAAGTGATGCCCCCTGGGATAGTGGCCTTCTTCTAAAGTGCTTCTAACTTAACCTGGGAAACGCCTCATTGGGCAATAAAAGAAAAGGTTTCGCTGTGAAGATCAACATCCTGGTCACCTTACACACTGGGAATCGTTAGATCATGCAAATAAGTATCTGCATGGGAATAGATAAAACATCAAAATTTTTTAGAATGCTGCCTTTTTTTTTATCAAGTTGTCTCTTACTCCTAAGTTATTTTTTTCCTCCTCTCTCATGACTGAATCCTAAGTATTTTAACTATTATTTGTCCATTTTCTTCAGATGTTGATTTTTGCCACGGATCATAAATCAAATCACCAACTGGGACTCGGCTCCACTCCACTTCTGAAAAGTGTAGTTTTGTCATTTAGTATGAGTTAGGCCTCATCTGGGAAGAAAAACCTCGTCAAGCTGAAATCGCTCACTGTTGTACTTCACTCTGCCCCTTCTTGAGATAAAGACTGCAAAGTCAACTTGCCCTCCACTGATCACTTACTCTAAGACACTTTGCTGCTTCTTTCAACCCCACAAAAGACAGATAAAAGCCTAACCTCTGGACTAAGTGTTGCACTGAGCTTAACTCTGCAAAGTGAAGATATTCACAATAAAAAATAAAATAAAATCTACCATAGAAAGGGAGACACAAAGCACTAGTTATAACGATGTGATGATGCTATAAATGCATATCTCTGAAAAATGGCAGTGGTTTCATTTGAACTGAAAAATATTTCAGAAACTAACAGATGGCATCAAGCGTCTTGTGCACACTGTTCAAGTTCCCATTGGGGGAGTAAAGTATCGATTTCTGTGACCCAGACTGTCCTCAAGAGCCACTTGAGTTTAAACTTAGGCTGTTCAGGTTTCATTGTGTGTAGCTGCTTACACAGTTGACTCATAAAAATTCTATTCTAAGTCCTTTGAGGCAAAGCTAAAATATACAGAGATGCGTATTGGGAACAGGAACATAAATATACTACCTCTTGCCTTTTAGACAGTCACAATTGGACAGCGTTGCAAATCCTTTTGACCTGGGGAGAGGGTTCAGGATTAACTTTTAAGCAGAAACCAACAACAATTTCAAACAAAACTGATACTGAAATTTATTCAGAAGATGCCAATCCTTAACCTGTCAAAAAAAAATCCCATAAGGCATAATGTTATGTAGAACAAAGCATTTATTAAAAATGGTTTAGAGATGAGTATTAGCTGTCCCTCAGAGTTTGTGCACAAGGTCCCGCCTCCTGTTCGGCCTTCCACATGCCCACATTCAGCCATAAATAGTCAATGAAAAGGACCTCATGAATGTCAGTGAGTTTTTAAATGTGCCAGCTGATCAATTTTATTTCATGATTAACAATGGCAACCACAAGGAGAGAAAAAAAACCCTGCAATTTCACTGAGGCAGAAAGCAAAGAGGAAAGTTGAAAACCTTTGGTTGCCACAGTGACATAAGATAATGTTTACACATTACACATATTTTGTGTAATCCTATAACTCTCATTATTATACTTTTTTTTTTTAAGAGGTCATGATTTACAAACAACTCTGGAGTGAGAATTGCATTTTTGAATCGGTTACCAAACTACACCTATACTGTATTTTTAGTTTTTGTGGTTTTGTCCATTTTTCCTTTTGTCGGGTTATGTTATAGTCTCTTAAGTCTTAGTGAGGTAGGTATGTGTAGATTCAAAATCTATAAATAATGGTGAAAAAAGGAAAAGAAAAACCTTACTCGTTCTGCATGGTCAAACCATAACCCAAGTTTGGTGTGCATTCGAATCATAAAATATCCCAAATTATGTTGTTTGTAACCCAGCAGGTTCAGTATGCTGTGAATTTCCAAAACCCTGTTGCGAATTTTATATCTGAGCCAAAGTGATGGATTAAGAAACCTCTCAAAACTATGTACTAACAAACCTCTGACTATGTGTTCACTCGTGTTTATGACACTATAAACAAAGTACAGCTTCTTTGTGATTTAGGTTGCAGGGGTGGTTGTGGAAAATCTGCTAACTGCATAAGCTTGCAAATGAAAAGAAATTTAGCCGTCACGACTCCAGCTCCTCGTGAAAGCAAACAAAAGTTTTCTCCTGTCAAGCATGTGATGTTTCACAAGGTTTTAGATGTCAGAGTGTATCAGTTGACATATAATTATAAAACTATTCTGTCATCAAACTGTGTCATCTGCTCAGAATGCTGTTGACAGGGAACGCTAACAGTGACTGTGGAGACATGTCATATTTGCAGATCTTTATTTTACTGAAAGCTTCAAATGTGAAATCAGAGCGTGACAGCTACTGGTTAGATTTACAGTTCTCTTTTCAAAATGTGGGCTGTTATTTCACAGCCCTGAGAGAATAATTAACTATTGTTGGGATGTGGGCAGAGGGATAGATCCAAGGGTGCTGCTCTTGCCTCCAGATAGATGACCTTTGTTTCTTCGCAGTGACCTGGCTTGGTGTACAGACGCGTGTTATTCAAAGTCTGTGTCACAACCTACCCCGGGGGTCATAGGCAATTTTTTAATATGTTAAGATATTTAAAAAAAAGAAAAAAGAACATTTGTCTAAGAAATACAATCCAAAAAATTAGAACAATTGAATAGATATAATGTTTTTTTCTTTTGTTGTTTTTTTTGTCATACTTTTTGTGTATGAAGTTGGGCTAAAATGCAAGTTAGCTGATGAAATACGTTTTAATAAACAAATAAAAAAAACAACTTATGAGGAACATAAAGGGAACCAGGAAGTAACCAGGGACCAGAAAACATGAGGTAAATGGAAGGAACCAATGAGGAGTCGTCTTGTTCTTTTTTATTATGGTGGCTCACAAGCAACGTTAAGGTGCATACCGCCACCTACTGTACATGAGTGTGTGGTGATACTAACTTACATCCATTAAATTCTATTTTATAATTTTGTATTGCAAAGATAAATAAATATTGTTTTCCTTTATCTATAAATACCCTTAAAATTGTCTTCAGTTCCCAATATTCCTTTCAGAATCCATTCCTGTTTTATCCTTCTTACTCTTTTTCAGGCTCATATATTTTACAATTCATCAATACATGTTCTACATTTTCTTTCTCTGCCACATCCTTCACATTTATCACTATTGTTTTCCTCCCAATTAGACTTAAAATGTAATTTAAATGGGTTATTTCTTCCCTTCTGTTTCTCTCACAGGTATTTTTAACCAACCAGTGAGGAGTGACTGAAAGAGAGGTGGTTAAATACAGGTGATTGGTGAAACAATGGACAGAGACTAATTACAAACCTAATGCAGCTGAGAGGGAAGAATAAAATGCAAGGTGAGGGAGAGAAAAATGGCCCAGGGACGTTGGGATGAAAAACCACTAACAGAAAGCTGGGAAACATAAATCTAACCACAATAATCACTTTCCCCAAGAAATAAATAATAAACACGATCTAACGAAAATAACTAAGAACTGACTGAACTATAGTAGAACAGAAACGAGGCTGAGCTAAACAACACAAATAATAACTAAGGTGAAACACATATAAGAACAGAAGCAACCCAAAAACAACCCAACACTGTTTGTGTGTGCTGCCCCTCAGACGACTTGAGCCAAATGCTTTGTCACAGCTTGGTGTTAACTCTTTGCACGTTCCAGACCCTTCATTAAAGATCAACAACTCCAATGAATTCAAGAGCAATTCGCAGGAATCCTTTGAGAGCTCGGATCAATTATATGGAGATCTCACCATGTGGTGCTGTAAGAAACACTTTATATAATCAGACTTCTTATGATCATTGGTGGACACTTCAGTCTGATTATACAAATGCTAACAAATGGAGAGATTTCTTAAGATGTATTTTTTTTTAGAAGCACACTTGTAATTTAAAGGTAATGGAGTGCTGGGACTCCTTGAGTCATGTGTTTTAATTATTTGAGAAACAAAGCACACATACCTCAGGAAAACATCAGAGCTGCAACCTTCCTCTGCAGAGGACGGTGCCTGGTGTTTCATGCCCCTGCAACCAGCACCCTGACCTTTAAACCTCTCGCCTTCCTTCAGTCTAATGGCCACGCAATAAAAAAGGACTGGAGACAGGACGTGGGTGTGATAAAGAAAGGAGCAAAAAGGGTAACAAAAAAAAAAAAAGCCCCAGAAATCTCATATGTGGGGGATTAACTCAGTCTTTCTGAGAGCTTAGAACTGCCACCTTTTTATTGATGAGATATATTAAAGGTATGTATTCACCTTTCCTTCAGTTAAGGCAGTAAATTCAGGTTTGCAACACTGGGGGACAATATTTCATCCATTTCTTCTAAATATATAAAATGCTGGACCGTATTTTTAATTTTTGTGATACCTACATTTCTTTATATGAAGGTTTTTCAGCAGGTGGCCTCTCCGATTACTGGGGATCTGTTCATGCTTGTCATCAAAATTATCTGTTCCACTGTCATTTTTGCTGAACAGTCTGGGACAAAATCCAGTTTCAAAAGAAACTTTTAAAATCCTTTTTTTTATTATTATTATTTTTTTTGTTGTTGTTGTTCAATCCATTGAAAGGTTTTGATATACACAATATTTAGCTTTCCAGGGTCAACTATCTGCAGCTGGTCACCAAAAAACCTACTGAAGACTAATTTACAGGTTTTTCAGTACAAAGAAAAACCTTGATACATTTTCAAATGTATCAAGGAAATCATTTGACAATAGACGTATATTGACACTGTTTATTAATTCTGTCCATTAAGCATTTATTAAATAATTTAAATTTGATTATTTGAGTGTCACAACATCCAAAACTGTTCCCTGTTTGTTAAATCTCTCTATCCTGTGTCATTTTACACTATTTACAGTTAAGCTCCTAATTATTAATGGACCTGAAGAATTTCATCACAATAAATCAACACAATAAACAATATATCTGTTTTGATTTACACCTTATAGGAAAATGGGGTGGCAAAAAACATAAAAATTTACTTTCCACAGTTATCTGTTGAAGAAGATCTTTGGTGGTATATACAGCAGTCAAACCCATCTGATAATAGTTGATCAGCTTTTTTTTTCCAGTCTTTTTGATTGGAAGGCCTTTCCTGCTACAAACTCGATCTTTAGATTCCTCCACAGATTTTATATTAGATCTTACATGAAACCATTCCAAAATGTATAACTTCAAGCCACAATAAACATGTTGGGAAAATGAAAGGTTGACTCTAAATCATAATGTTTTTCTAAAACTCTGGCGCTCAATTATTCATACAATGCGTTGAAGAAAGTATTGTGAACCTCACAGGTCTTGCTCTAGGCTGCCGGTTTTGTTAGTTTGCTCAATTTACTTTGAGTTTTTTTAGGCCTTGCTAAAAAAACACACTGCATTAGCAAAAGCTCCAAAAGGAGTTTTTGAAGCTTTCCGAGGAATCAATCTTCTGCTTGATTTTGCATATTCACACATTCTCCTTATGGAGTTCGACCTCAGGGTGACTTAAGGTGATGAAGGAATTCCCAGTATTCTCAACACATTTACCAAAAAAATTAATATTTTCTTAAATTATTTTATAAATAGTTCAATTTTCATGTCACTTCATTCAACAAGAGGTTAGACAATAAAATGTCAAGATGACGAGCAGTTCAATGCAATTCAACTAAAGGCTAATGATGAATATTGCAATTACATTAAAGCGTTTGCAAAACTATCAAAAGAGCAAAAATTGCCATGTGGCAGTAAACGCACTACTTAGATGTTTCCATGTGACTACAGGATGAAAAAATTAATAGTAAATAAACATTTTGATGGAAAGATTGTTTTGAAAAAAAAAAAGCATTTAAAGAAGTACCAAAAAGTAGCAAATGTAAAATTACTGGGTATCAAAATTGCATTTGAATATCTTTACATTGTTTGTTACAATTTTTTGGTTCCTACAATATTTACTCATAAACTCTTACTGCCGTAGGGTTTATGTGTTGTTTTTTTTTTTTGGTTTTTTTTGTTGTTTTTTTTAGTTCTATCCTGAAACAGGACATACAGGTACATAAAACCTTGAAACTAAAAGAATGTCTTCTTTTACCGTGGCTTGTTATGTATTCCCAAGCCTTTAGGCCCAGCGCCAAGGACAGCTGCTCCTAAAAAACTGTATTGACCAGTCAACTGATCTCTGCAGACAAAACAGGCGATGAGATCATCTACAAGAAACAAAGAGAGATTGCAATGTTCCTTTAGCCTTTTTTCAAGATTGCACTCTGACAAAAGCACCTCAGATTCCTCACAGTCAGCATCAGGGCTCCCCTCCTGCAGCAGACTTTGACTGTAAATGTATTTTCTCACACCCAACCCGTGTTTTGACTCACCAAACTCACATATCTGTTTTTTGTTGTTGTTTTTTTTAAACACTCCTCTGAAAATATATTACCAAAGACATCATTTTTTTTTATGCTCATGCAATATTGGAACATTTATTTCAAGCCGCAGTATTTACTTTTTCTCTTTTTTCAATATTTATGGTAAGTGATGCGAGAGTTTTAGGAGTGAATAGATACCTGTTCATCCGATTGCAAAGTTTATCTAGATTTTTAAGGTCTGGACGCCCATTAATGAGTCCAAATGATGCCTCAGGATCCCCAGATCACCGTTTCAGAGACTGAACCTGATAAATGATGACATTCATAACTTATAATATACTGCCATCAGGACTAACAAATATATTGATTATTAAAACTTGTTAGAGATTAGTACGGTAAAACATTGCATGTGAAATACTGCCAACAATTTAGAAATAAAAGGTTTTTGTGGTGTTTTGCTTTTCCAGCTACAAGTTTTTATATTCAGGCAAAAAAATACAACTCCTGATTTAAAAACAAAAAACAAACATAAAACGTTTGACGACAATGAGATATTTTTAAGAGTGGGCATTAAAAAAATTACAATTACTCATAGCTACACAATGGCTTTTGATTTTTCCAAATGGTGCTTTTCAGTGTTTCTTTTTTTTCTTTTTTGATTTTGGAATAAAAAAGTTATATTTATTTCCATGACTGAAATATTAAACTATTTAATTGCTAGAATATTCCTCCCTCCCCTTTCCTCCCCCATTTATTGTGAAATACTCTGAATACCTGTCTTTCATTTTTCACATTGTTTTCATGCAACTTCTACATCAGTGGGTTTACCAGAGGGACTCCAGCTAAAGGCTTTGTGCACCGCGCTCAGAATAAATTAGTTCTGGTCTGGAAAACACCAGACCAGAACTAGTCTCTTCTGTATGATTCACAAATATGGTCCCTGGTGTTTTAAGCTATTTTAATTTATTTAAGACTAATTAGTACTTTTTTTGTGATGAAACATTTATGATATTCCATGATTTTTGTTTTTATCAAAGAGCCCTCAGGCATATTGTTTGACTGGGGAAGTATGTATTTGTTTGTTTGTTCAGTTACTGGCTGCACAAATCCACTGCTTCCCTTGTGAAAACAATCTGAGGAGGGATTTAGAAGCACTCTGCAGTAATCTCAGTCTGCCTGTAAGTCGCCATAGTGGGGAAAACCACATGTGACACAATACAAAATTTAAAACATTAAAATATCCAGCAGCATTCAGATTGTCATACGGTAATTTCCATCTCAGGTTGGACAAACATCGCTGCAGATATCCATGTGTGTCGGCACTCCTACTTCTCAAAACAATACTGGAATAATCACTAGCAAGCCAAAAGAGTGATTTTGCACCTCTCACTTTTTTCCACATAATCACTCTGTTTTACCTGTGCAGGTTTCATTGCATTACAATGATGTAGTTGTCAACATGCTTTTTAGGGATAACGCCACAACTCAAACTAGGTTTCTCAGTTTGTGCTTTTGATCTTGCTTTAAGTGGATGGAAGGGAAGTTAAAAAGTTAAAATACAATCAGAATGCAACTACGGTAAAATGCTTGCATTAATACAGTCCAAAATGGGGGGAAAAAACCCCAAAACAAAACATGAAAACATAATAATCATGGCTAATCACACACAATAAAGATAAAATCCACAATCTGTTTTTGGTCTGCAGTCTTAGAGAGACTCACACACGTCAACATTATATTTGCCATGCCTTTCTTTTTTTACTGTACGTCACTCATAATGTTACTTTTGTTTTATAAAATAGCATTTTTTTAAAATGCTGTTTTTTAAATGGAAAATACTCTTTCCACTTAGAGCAACCGGGACTTTATGTTTCATTTTGTTTTCTGGCTTTAAGACATCATCATACTGTACATGTATTTTAAATAATTTATTGCCAAATTATTTCAAAGCTTTGAAAACGTTTTAAAAAATCCTTGTCCCTTTAGTGCAATAACAATATAGTTGACATCTTTTCTATGCTCAGTGTTCATATTTTTGCAGCGTTGATGCAAAAATAATCTTGAAAAATCTTGAACGTTTTAGAAAAGTCATATGTGTGTCAGTGTGCTAGAAAAGAGCAGTGAATTATTGCCTTGTAGTGTTCATGAATCTTGAGATTCTTTTGTAGTCAGAGGTTTTTATTTGCATTTCTGCCAAAAAAGCAAATAATGTAGTTCTTTGTAGTATTTCTGCAAAAGGTTTTTAATCAAAGGCTGCTAAACTGACCTCTGCTGTTCTTTAAAATGTCATTTCTTAATTATGTGATGAACTGAGGATGCAGCTTACTGAAAACTACTCATTACTCGTCTTCTTATGGCCTTTTCCTGCTTTTTGGGTTTAATTATATTGACTTTACAATGCCAAGCAGCTGCATAAAGACGTCCATGACTACAGCAATGATGGAGATCAGGCAGTTTATCAAACTATATATTTTGAAAGAATCTGCTTATGTTGTCAAATAAATTAATGAATAAATGGATTAAACTCCTCAGATGACGACGAGATGGATAGATAGAGAGACTCATGCAGTTTTAATGTCTACACTATAAGTGCTAGAGGGTTTTGCAACTTGCGCACAACATATGTTATTTTGGACATATGCTGAAATGAACTAATGCATTTGTTTTGCTCTGGGGGAAGTCTCAAATTAACCCAGGATGCTAGTCAGATGGCTTCCTACAAACACTGCCACGCATCGCTTTGGTTAATGCATAATTTCTGTCCTGTGATTCTATCTTGCAGCGCATGTACAGAGACAACCACGTTGCAAAGACAGAGTGTGCAAAGCAAAGATGAAAGCACAGAAGGAGCAAAAAGTTCAATACTGCTGCTGTGGAGCTACAATAAGGCCTTGTGAGATGTGCACTTTAAAACAGATTCAAATTGTTTCAATGTACTGAATTGTTGGCTTTTCTGTTGATGACCGAAAAGCCGAATACCATTATAGCATGATTTAAAGGCCAAAAAGTGGATTTTACAAAATATTGTCCTTTTAATGGAAATCTTTTGAGAAGAACAATTGATTTTTTGAACGTTGAAGCAGCTTGTTTCTTTTAAAAGTGTAAAAATCGGTAAACTGGTGCCATGTCCACAGTTTTAAGGGAGGAAGTCAAGAGGCCAATGAACTTGTGCTCACTCTTTGTTTGCTCATTGCATTGGGTTTCATTTCACTGTGATAGAAGCACAATCTTCTCTGTTGCCTTAATAATACATCATATAAAGACTGCAGTGCTGTCTTGTTGCTCCCCGTCATTGTCAGACTAGTTCAGGTCGTACATCTCTCCATCTTCAGGTCGTACATCTATCCATCTTCAGGTCGTACATCTATCCGTCTTCAGGTCGTACATCTCTCCATCTTCAGGTCGTACATCTATCCGTCTGCAGACTGGCTCAATATGGAGCTTCTCTCCTCTATATGACTGACAGGTGTCAGCGATTGCTTGCTTATAATTGGAGTCAGTAGGACGTAGCAGGTTCTTATCACACCTCCAAGACAAGTCTTCCACAAGATGTTGGCACTCTGAAATAACTGAAGCATCTTTTGATCCTAGAACACAAGCCAGAGTAAATCTGAAGCCTGAGAGAAGGAGGGTAGGAATAAAAACGGCAAGCAGCTACTCTGCTTGACTGGAGCAGAGTAGCTGCTGAGAGCAATCTTTTTTTAGCTGCTCTTTTTTAGTATATTAGATGCAAATTTTATTTGAAATGTAAACATTGTAATTTTAATGAAATGCTGCCCTCAAAGCAATGAAAAGAGCCAAAGCCTTTGTCACGTGAAGGCCTTTAAACTGTCAAATTGTCTTTGTTAGATGTTGGTAAGTAAAATTCAAAGTAGCAACATTTGCTGTTGCTGCCGTAAAAAGAAGGTGAAATGGCAAACCAAGCTAAACTATGCAGAAAAATATATGTATGGTGGATATTTTGAGCCAAAACACATTTACTGGATTATGCTCAAAGACGGGGCAGCAGCATAAACACCGGCTTTCCTGCTTTCTTATACTTTTGTATAAGAAAAGTAATGTGAAAATCTACACGTTCATGACGTGGTGTTGTAGGTAACAGCACGTTCCCCTGAGGCGCCCGAGTAACATTGTGCTGTCTGTCTGCTCCACGGATCACAACACATACAAACCGTGGCCTGTCCTTGTGTTGTGTAATCCAGGAAACGACACCAGCGTCCTACTCCATCAACAAGCCTCCCTTCCGAAAAGGTCGGGGCAAATGTTTTCTTCCCCTTGTAGCCTCCTTGGTGGAGGCAATAAAAGCCCGCGCAACAAACTACGTAGCATATTAAACTTGTCCTCATTATTGCTTAAAGAATAAAACAGAACTGCAATTCCATCTATCTCTTTTATTGCGCTTTGAAATGCAAGCTGCTGGGTCATTTTTTCCCATCATGCAAATACACATAATAGATCTTGTGAAATACTTAGATGAAAGGGAGCTTGCTGGATGGAGAAAGCAAAATACGAGGCTTTGAAGGAGAAAGAGGGGTTTGTATCAACAACGATGTGGAGCTGTTTGTTCTGCAATTGTAATTTTGATATAGTTACTTTAACAAAGGATTGTTCAGGGTTTTTTTTTTTTTTTTTTAAATGTGGTTTTTAGCCTCAGAATGTTTGCTCAGTCAGAATAATCTAAAAAAAATGGTCGTCCATTTTTTAAAGACTGAAGCAAGACGGTGAATAATGTTAGGTGGATGTTATTATTTTAGAGAATAATACCTCTGTTGCACAAACACATTAATGAATGTACTTCCATTATCATCACCTCAACATGTCTCTATGAAGAGATACTTATAGTTAGCCAGTGGCATTAGCAGCAGCATCACAGTGTGCAGCTTGAGTGAGTTCTGCCACCTAAAACCTTTACATATGATGAAGTCGTGGTTATTTTACTGAGCCTGGAAAAAAAAAAATCTGCATAATGACGACAACTGTGAACTATGTTTACTGACTATATGGTTGAAGCTCTGTTCATTCGCATCAAGCCTAGGTTGGCATAAAACTGCAGGGCTGCTGATTAAAAAGGAAACATTTAGCTCATAACACATTTCAAAGCTGAATAAATAAGTAAATGGTTTATGAGATATGAAATTCTACAAAAATTTATTGGATGTTAAAATTAGACTGTTGTCTCGTATCAGTCATTCAATCAGTTTTATTTGTAAAGCCTTTTCATGCATTTAAATCTAACACAAAGCCCTTTACATAGGGTTAAAATAGAAACAGGTATAAACAATTAACCACACCAAAAACGGGAATATAAGTAATTAAACATTATCCTTTGATAAATATGTCATCATAAAAGGCCTAGAAGAGAGGAAATATGTCGACCATATTTGTAATAAGAAAATATGGATAAACAATATAAAAACAATAACACACTTTATCCATGGGAATTATATATATATATATATATATATGATTTAACTATAAAAGCTAAATCATCTTGCGAACCTGTTGAATGTCTAAATTTCTAGAAGAATGTTGGATGGATGGATTATTGGTTCATTGGTTGGTTTGATTTTTATACCCTTGGTTTTATACCCTCGATGGGTAATATTGGAAAACAGATTTCCTCCACTGCTCAGGACATGGTCATTGCCACATAGATTACTGCCTCACTAGATTAATTTTCTGTTGCTTCTGTTTACAAGCAGATCAATACTATTGCCAAGAAGCCGTCCTCCACCGCGCCCTTGATATTCTGCAGTGAAAATGACTTACAGAAATCTTGCAAATTGTCTACCAATGCCAGAAGGGGTACAAAATGATGTTAACTCCTCAGAAAGTAAGGACATTAAATCGTCACTTCAAGCACTGTGCACAAACAGGCAAATTTTTACATGCTGATTATCAAGGTTAGTCAAAAATACATCCTGGGTTTCACATAACTGTATACAGTCATATTCAATGAATTGGAATATTATGCTGTATGTTTATATAAGTGTCTTTATTTTCTTATCTTAATCGGAGTCCTGGACTGTTGCCTTGGCGCATATCTTCCCCTTTTCTCATTACCCACTTTCCTGTCAATTTACTGTCAAATAAAGGGCGTGAGATTAAAAAACATCGCCAAAAAGCTAACTTTTAATCTGTCAAACGAGTCAGCAGCGACCAACTAAAGAACCGGTTCTCAAATACGCATGTGGATAATCTTCTGTTAATGACCAAAAAACTCACAATTATCACAGAAATAACATTGAAATGACAAAAACAGAGAAAAATGTACTGAGAATGAATGAAAATTGGACATTGCTTTTAAATTGTGGTTGAACACAATCATTATTAAAAAAATAAACTAACATGCAAAATAATTTGAACATAGGAACTTTTGAATCTTATCGATGGCCTCCAATAGCCTAATAATTGATTACGTCCAGCTTGTAATCACTCAGTATGCCAATTTAAAGGGTGAAAAATAGTTACTGTTCTGTTTGGCAACATGGTGCGTTCCACACTGAACGTGGTCCACAGGAAGTAAAGGAGAATGTTTTCCCGATTAGATTAGAACGAAAATTATAGGCGAGCATGTTGAGGTTAAAACCATAAGACGATGTCCAAGCAGCTTAATCATCTGGTGACTACAAACGCTACCTTAAAGTTGTTTATAGACAGTCTACATTTCTGCCTGAGCCTATGAGTTGCATTAACATAATCTCTAGTTTTAGGGCAACGGAAAAAAAAGAGGTTTGCATTTTTACAATGTTTTGGATTGTTTGTTCAGAAGCTGCTGTTCCTGGGTTCATATTTGTCCATGTTTTTAACAATTGCTTGCTCCCAATCAGAATTAGGCTAGCAAAGACTAATTTATTATTATTAGGCTAGCAAAAACTAATTTATTATTATTAGGCTTGCAAAGACTCATTTTCCTTCCTGCTTTATGACTCTTCCTTAAATCTTGAGTCTAAGTGTGCGCATGTCTTTGCACCCAAAATCAAAATATAACTTGAGCAGATGGGACTTTATAGAGAAGATATTTTATTTTATTATTTTTACATTGCCTCAGCAAGAGTGGTGGAGAGAGGAAGAATCCAGATTGGGAGCCAGAGGAGGATTGGCCATCTGGTGAAGTGGGTGTATTCCTGGTTCACTGGGAGGTGCAAGTTCATTAAATCCTCTGAGCCGTTCATTCCCCACAAGCCAACTCAGTTTTACTTAGTATTGTTGTATGGTTGTGTGATTTTACATGAATCGCTTCAAATTGAGTGTGCTGTGGATAAATCTCAGTAAGTAGTGCCCTTTAGGCGCTGTCAGAAGAACCAGAATTAAAACTGAACAATGATATAAATGAGGTGGTAAATTCCGTGTGACAGGAGCTAATTTCCCGATTTCAATACATTAACTTTATTTCGGATGTAATTATGCCTGTTTGTCATGATCATATAATATTATATTTAATATCACTTAATATTGTGAACTGCCTAGTTCAATTAATTAAAGTATGCAAAGCTTTCTGGTGGTGTTTTAACGTTCACTCTGAAGATATAAGTAGAACAATGAGTCCATCTTGATAAAATCCTCCATAATGAGGGAGATTATCCAGAAAATGTGGCTTAGTGAATGCATTTCTAATACATAATGTCTTTGCATTTGATCTTTGCTTATTTTAATTGGTTTTGTTACTTTAACATTCTCACTTAATGACCAGTTATTAGAATTACCAGCTTAAATTTCCATAAATTTCCTAGACAGAGAAGAAAATTATAAATCAGTTGCTTGTGATTGTGTTCAGGAAGAACACAAGTTCTCACCTGTGGCTATGAATTTAACATCAACATTCCTTATGATTGTAATTAACTTCATAAGACAGTTTCTGATTTAACGTGCCTTGCTACTTCGTTAATTACAGCAATCTTATGAAGCCTTCAAAAAACCTATCTACGTTCGCTATGTCAATGTGGTCACTTGTATAAAACTAATCTAACACTGTGCAGAAGTTGTAAAAACTAGTTGAAAAAAATTTGAAATTGTAGTTTTTGTGTTTCTGAGCTGCTATGGCTAAAAGTGATGCCTAACGACTGAAAAGGGAAGGGGGTAATTATAAATAATGAGCTGCAGTGGTTGCTTGTGTGCTACTCACAATGCAGCAACATCATCAACCTTCATCAGATTTAGTCATTAGTTGTAATCAATGAAGTTTCATTTCGCAACTTATGCAGAATCCCCTTTAACTGCAACATCTTTCTGGATCCCCAGGACAGAAAACTCACTGCTGACGATCCTTAAAAACGATTGCATCTTGCTTCCAAAAATTTAATTGGGTTATTTACAGTGTGAAGAGAGTAATTAGCAGAATATATGTCAATGTGCAATAAAATAAGAAATATGTTCTTACTTAAGCATTATACAATTTTTGTCTAACAAGGGGGGCAGAAGATGATTTTTTTGCTGAAAAGTATCTCTGAAAAATGACTGTAGTACCACATTTTATTGGGATTTTCTTACTTTAAAAAAACTAAATTGTGAATTGTCTAGAGCAAAGGTGAGCATAAGAATTTTTAGTAACACTTTTTTACCAAGGCTGCACAGTAGCGCAGTTGGTAGAGCTGTTGCCTTGCAGCAAGAAGGTCCTGGGTTCGATTCCCGGCCCGGGGTCTTTCTGCATGGAGTTTGCATATTCTCCCTGTGCATGGTGGGTTCTCTCCGGGTTCTCCGGCTTCCTCCCACAATCCAAAAACATGACTGTCAGGTTAATTGAGCTCTCTAAATTCTCCCTAATGGTTGTGTGTCCTGTATGTCTCTGTGTTGCCCTGCGACAGACTGGTGACCTGTCCAGTGTGAACCCCGCCTCTCGCCCGGAACTTAGCTGGAGATCGACACCAGCAACCCTCCTGACCCCACAATGGTGAACAGAAAATGGATGGATGGACTTTTTACCAAGTGAGCTTCTGTAGAAATAAACCACCTCAGCTATTTTTATAAGTATTTGTCTCTGCAACATAGCATCATCTAATGTTTACCACATTTATGTCGAAAACGTTCTGATGATGTTTATGCTTGAACAATTTCATTTGTTTTCAAGAAGGAGACACTCATTCTCACCCTTGCTAAACACAAACACACTCACACACACATTGTCATTTACAGATGCACTGTGTGCACACGCAAAATTCTGCGTAGTGGAAAAAATAATATCACTCTAAGCACATGTTAAAGCATGGCGATGGCAGCAGCATGCAGTGGGAATTGTTTTTCTTCAGTATTGACAGGGATGCTGATCTGGTAATGGTCGGAGATAGATGCATGTCAATGCTGGAAGAGAGCATGTTTTCAGCCTAAGACGTAAGATTGAAGTGAATATTAATCTTCCAGCAGGACAATGACTCCAAAACTACAAACAGAACAAGTATGAATAATATAGATCAAAGCACATTCAGGTCCCACTAAGGAACAAGGGTGAACAGAAAATGGATGGATGGATGGATGGATGGACATTCATGTGTTAACGTCTGTCCTCATGTGCCTGTGCCTTAGCTCTACCTACTGTTTCTTTTAATTGACTCGTCATATAACCTGGTTGGGATGTGTCTCAAATTACATCCAAATTGAACAATTCCCTCTGAGCTCTTATTGTGGTTCTAAGCTGTTTTTGTCAGTGAGTACGTTTGGCACCACATAGTGATACCGCTTTAATTGTGTCTTGATCATTAAAGTTAAGCAATTGTATCGTAACTGTACCAGCTCATGTCTCTTTGCATAAAGGATTACAGATGTTTGGACCACTGGTAATACATAAGTAGTGTGGGAAATGAATAATAAAAGAGAGCTAAATTAACCTAAAGTTCCCCACACACTGGTCTAGATCAAAATTTAATAAAAAGAGCATCACTCACATTCATTGATCTATTTGCAGAAAATAAACTCCACTTGGGAATCTGTAGCTGAATGTCTTTAATAACTGAATCCCTTTAATTTGAGTGTTTCTGCATTTTAGTTGCAACCCACACGCTCCGTCCCAGTAATGGGATTGCTTTCAGTGTTCTGAAGCAAGGAAACAATGACAGCTGAATGCAAGTCAGGAAAAATAACGTTTCAGTAATAACAAAAACTGCATACATGTTTTGTTATAGTGAGGATTCACCTACCTCTTTTTACAATTTTACTTGAGAGGGGGTAAGAAAAAAAAAATCCTATCTTTAATTACTAGCATTGTATACAAGAACAACATAATACATACTCTTTCTGTTTATGGGATTAATTAGCAGCTAGCTAAATGAAACTAAATTAAAAATAAACACAAAAGAAAACCTCTGGGAACACTTCATGTTCTTATTGTCAACTTAAGTGCAATAATGAACAATAGACATTGTGCTCACTCAGTCATACATCTTCATAAACTGGCTTGGAGTCGAGCTAAATGGTGCTGTGTCCCTTAACAGCAGGGATGTGGAAAACTAATGTGCTTCATAGAACGGCAGACAAAAAGGCAAGTCTAAAAATCCAAGTATATGTGTGTGCATGTTTGGAAACAGTTATAAATAATACAAATAATAATTGACAATTACTGTTCAAAATGTCCCCAGCAGATGGGGCTAAGACCTTCCTCCTACGTCTGATTGGTTGTTCCTGACTGGCAGTGGGGGATTTCTGCAGATGGCAGTAGGACCACAGAGAGGAGGCAGAGGGACTCAATGTTTTTCAGAGATTTTCGGTCTCATGTTATACTGTTACAACATAGTGGAAGTTTAAAGAAATATTTGAAAAACATACTTTTTTATAATAGTCATCTTTACGATGTATTGCAATTCTGAAATATTCAGGACTTATATACAATTTAGAACTCCAGAAATGGTGCCTGTAGGAGTACAAAGATATCTTGTCATCTATGTTATGGTTTATTCACTGAGCATAGACTCATAAAGACAGTCAAAGCTACAATCAATTTTACAAAATAACAAAATATATTAAAGTTTAAAACCAAAACACAGTGACAACTCCACATTATGACTTTTAAAGAAGCTCATGTGCTCAAGCTCCCCTCTTGGGAAACTGAAGATGAATTTGAAACTACGGCTCTAACTCAGCCGTCTACAGACAAATCTTTCTAATCTCGGGGACAAAACTGAAATCCCCAGGTCTACTGCATCTGTTTCAGTGAAGTAGAACTGCAAAGGTGATTAGCTCCACTCTCCCAAAGGATCGCCTCCATAGGGATAACATATGGTTATTGTTTGTTATGTTCCCCGTGTTCAGCTGACAGTAAAAGAATTACTCATCGGCTCTTTAACGGGTCAGAGACATATGCCGTGCAATTTAATCTCACAGTATCAAAAAGCAGTTTAACTCAGCTGTTACTGAATCAAAGTCCCTTCTGAGACTTTGATGAAAAGTTTTAATTGGCTCCATTATGGACACGCTGTGTGTCCCCTGAGTTCTTTCTTCAATCAAAACGCTGAACTTGTAAAATGGATAAAGGCCCACATATCGATCCTGTTGGCTTCCTCTCTAATTCCTTTGATAACACCAGAGCAGCCTGGTTATTAAACTGTTAAAGTCTTCCTCACTCCCTACATCCCTATTTGCTTACAGAGACAGTAATGCCCTGCCAACTTGGCACACACCAGTCTAAGTGTTTGGGGACCTTGTTTCATGTGATTTGCAAGGGTACCTGAAGGTATAGTGAGGACTAAGTCCGACTTTAGTGGCATCTGTCAGATTGGAAAATTGTAAACCCAATGTCTTCTAGGATTTAGAGTTTGACACACAGATTAAAGGTAACATGTTTGACCATGGTGAAGCAGAGCATTTTTCTGTTTTTGTTGGGATTAACAGCCAAACAGATGATACTTTATAGTATCATCTAATCTGATAGATGATACTATAAAGGCCAATGCATATTAATTCAGTTGGTTGTCACCTGTGCACGTATACATTCCTTTTTAAGGCAATTTCTTTTCCATTGAATTTGTCATTTGAATGTTTTTGTCCTAATCTTTTTTTTTTTTCTTTGTCTATTTTCTTTGTAAAAATTCAACGAGGCACCTAAGAACGGCCCTCCATGTTTTCATCTGACTTTTCCACATTTCTACTGTCCAAATAAATTTTTTTTTCAAACATTTTGGAGAGTAATGAAGAATTTATGAAGTGTTTTTATCAACTTTACATTTTATAGTTACCAGTTTAATTTTAAACAGGCTCACTTGGTTGTTATGGTATAAAAAAAGTCAGAGCTGAATATTATAACCAAAGCTGGTTATGGCGCTCATGCACAGCATCTTAAGCTGCAGTCAGAGAGTGGAGAGTGTCTGATTTGGGAACATCTTGTTGATGTTTTCAAGCCGAGACCTTCAAGGTGCATGGAATGGTTCAGCCACTGCTCATCAAAAATTAATCGGTAGAGGCAGTTTGGAAACATTAGGATGCCTCCTGGCATGCCACATGGAAAGGATACCCAGGCTGAAGACACAAACATGCAGTAGGAACAATATTTACCCCTTGGTCGAGGAGCCCCTCCGGATCCCCGGAATGAGCTGGAGAGTGTTACTGTTCCTCCTGGAACTGGGATCCCCATGAGCCAGGCTTGGATAAGTGGGAGTCAATGGATAGATGAGCTTTTGCTAGCTTATGATCAACAGATGTCTGAAACTATGAACAAATTATGCATATTAGCTCTTACTATTCAACCTGTGTTTTGTTTTGTTTTTTTTTTCCCACTTTTCTGAAGCCATAAAACTTTTTAAAATCTCAAAAAGCTGCAAATATAGAAAGGGAAGGAGAGTGAGATGAAATGACATGCAGCAAAGGTCAAGACTGGAAAAAAAATGCTGTGGTCATGTGGTATGCGTCAAAACTGCTAGAGTAACCACATGTCCAAATGTAGCTGTTAAATAGAGCAGAAATGTTGGTTTTAAAGTGGATGACATCTCTAAGCAACACAGAAAGAAATTCTCCCCAGAGACAATCAGATACTTTTCTGATAATTAAACATTGAATGGATGCTTAAATTATCTCTGAAAAAAGTAAGAAAATCTATTCTCCAGCAATAGTCATATAAACATTATGCAGATTTGAAACTGACTCTTTGGTAAAAGCTAATTACAACACACACACACCCACACAAATGCTCTAGTAATTAAAAAAAGAACAATGTAGAGAAAACATATCAATTCCTTTTCAATTAGTATTTGATATATTAGATTTAACAACATCAGGAACTAGCTATTGCCTATCTCAAGTTGTTGAGGTATATTGATTTTCTCATAGCTGCATGCCTGCTCCCATTGCAAACAAAAGTGTGTTTTTTCTTCAAGATATTTGGTCTTCACCTTCTGGGAAGAATTCTGGCACATGTTCATTTTAAAGGGTAGAAATAGATTTCTACCCTTTAAAATTTTGCTTTTTTTTTTTTTGGTTAGGACAAAAAGGAAACTGGTAAAAACTCTGAATCCCAGAATGCACAGCATTAAATAGTTTTCATGCACAGCTCCCAGGATGGAGGAATCACAGCTGGGATGTCAGTGACATCATAAATCTACCCTCACAACACAATGTCTCTCTCTTTTCTCACTGGCTGCACCGGGGGCGGAGGGGCATGTTCCTACATCTGGATGTCACTGGACAAGTCAAGACGTCCTCAAGGAAACCTTTGCTCCAAAATATACTACAGCCAGGCGTTTGCGTGTCTCATGACTGTACCTCTGGATCTGACTTCTCTGAGCTGCTGCGGAAAATATTCCTAAAGAATTTTAGACTCTAGAAGAGACAGGGTCTTGTATCTGTATTATTAAAAGCCCTTTTGTTTATTTCATTTTCATATCTGGAGGTATAATGGGTTACAACATGGATATTTATTTCTTGTCGAATCATTTTCAATCTCCTTAGACTGCTCTGTTTATTTTATTGTGTATTAAGAGAATAAATTCTCAAAATTAGTACTTATCTTGCTAATTCTAACCCTTAGTATGCCATGGACAGACATTACATTTGCTTAAACTTGAATGACTCTAAAATGATGTTTCTTGTTATGAAAAGCAACAATAATTTAATGAATATGCCTCTGGCTAGAACCTATTATGACACGAGAGGTAATTATGTTTTATTTGCTTGTTTAAAAATCATTAAAACATAAAGTTAATTTTCAAGAGAATAAAGACTCTACTAATAGTAAACAATTGTGAAACACTGATTTTAGGTTTTTACATGTTACTTGATTTATTTTTAAATGGTAAAATGGTCTACATTTGTGTAGCACTTTATCAAGTCAAAAGACTCCAAAGTGCTTTACACAACATTCAATTATTCACTTATTCATATCCTGTAAAATATAATACGTTATCGCTTTTCTCAAATCTCTTGCCAACCTCAGAATTAATTCTGAGCAGCGAAGCATTAGATTCAGTCAGCATATAGCTGCCATTTTCAATTGCACAAAGGCCTGACCATTACCTTTCCTAACTTCCTTATTAATGACACAGTTTATTTACTATTAATTAGAATTAATTCATCTGGTCCAGTGATTATATCTTCAATATTCCAAGCACTATTCTCTCCTGGAAAAGTAAATTACTGTTTTCTATGCAAGCTTTGTATTTGATTAACACGTTTATCTTGGGAACATGCAATTATGAAGCCTCCATTAGCTCTCCATTGTTCCCCTTATTGAAATGGATTTTTCTCCTATCCACTCATGGTGGTGGCCTTAATTTAATCTGGACGGTGAGGTAGTATGAAAACATCAAAGGTCTCTGAGGCATCACCTTGCTCTAAGTAGAGCCTTGCTAACTCTCTTTTTAAAATAAATGCCCCCTTCACATAATTGGGGACTGAAGCTCCAGCTCATGCTCACTCCATTTTTTTTCTTTTTTTGTTTTTACTTTCTTTCTTTTTTTTTCTTTTGCCGGAACCTCCCTTGTGAAAACAAATCCTCCATTCCTGCAGCCACATTACTGCATAGTCACTGCGCCAGAATCCCCATGGCAACAGACATGTGCAACAGTCTGCCCTCCCGTCTCCATCCCCCTCCGTCCGCTGATTTTTTTATTTTTTTTTTCCCTTCCTGAGAAACTCACCGAGCTTCAGAGAACAAATGTGCACCGTCATCCACAATGATCTACACAAGAAGGATGCAGTGGAAGGGCGAAAAAATTTCTTTCATATTAATGTGTCAACTCAAAAATCTCTTCTAGTTCAGCTAGTTGCTATTGGCAACTGCAGAAACAGAGGACATGGAGTAAAGAGGAGCAAGAATTGGGGCAGGCAGGAAGTAGGTATTACATATACATATATATATATATATATATGTATATGTATATATATATATATATATATATATACATATATATATATATGTATGTATGTGTATATATATGTATGTATGTATGTGTATATATATATGTATGTATGTATGTATGTGTATATATATACGTATGTGTATATATATATACATACCATGACTGAGGAAACAAAACTGAACAGGAGCAGGACTTGAACTATTTTTAATTAGTACTTGGACAATATTCCTGCTCACTGATATGTATTAATTTTCTCTTCTTTCATTCTCTTTGCTGGTTCTGTCAGATAGCTACTCTCTGTCTGGCTGTTTGCCCCATGCACTCTTCCCACATTGTGTGTTTGTTCTTGGTCTGACCTTCGCTGTAACAATATTGTGAATTGGGGTTACTCTGAGGGAAGAAGTCAGGCTGACCAGCAAACCCCTATTTCCTGACAAGGCGCCTCATCAGTGTAACAAAAGACAGACAATATTTTATTTCACTTGTCGGAGTTGTCTGCTCACTCTGATTCCCACTGAACAAAACTATGGACAACAGTTAACTTTTCACTCTTTAGCTCCATGTTATGTTATATAAAGCAAGTTGCAGTTTTTAAGACATATGCACAATATCATGAAATATATGCAGATATATAAGTTAGCAACCAAACAAAGGTTGCCTTGATGTTGTGATCCTAAATTAGAAAGAAAATGACTCATCTTACCTCAGTCTTCCATTGGAGCCATAACACTGAATACTTATTTTATTTATTTATTCATTTATTGTCAGAACAAGCAATAGAAACATATTGTTGGAGTAAAGAGGGTAGCTGGTAGTATAGAGAATTAGGAGAGGATTTAAGTGAGATGGAGCAAGGCCAAGCAGAGTTTTATAAATTATAGCTGTTAAATGATTCACTGCTTGGCCTGACTCTGTCTTACTTAAAGATAAGCTGCATGTATTAACACAATTTACAATATGACTGAAAACGCAAGTACATATCTGTTTCATATGCAATTTTGTAATGATTAGCAATTTAAAAAAATGCAATAAAGTGTAATACATTTTTAATCGGTGGTTCTTAGATAAACGTCTTCTGATATAAATTTTAGCTCAGCTACTCTCTTTCTTTTTACTGATTCACAGGTGAAGATAGATATAAGGGACTGTGTAAAAGACAAAATTAAAGACAGAAAGTTAAAATGTGTTTACTTTTCCACTTTGCTTTACATGTTTATATTTTGTATTTATTTTTTTTGTCTTTTCTTGGCTGACTTTCATTTCTACATACTTTTGCTTCTTCTTTTGAGTCTTGGAAAAATGATATTTTAACTGATTTTGACACTCATTAAAGCTCTTTCAGAAGCAGTTCCAGTTACCCTTATATACTGCAAGCCTCACTATTTAGAAGAGGACTAATTTGGCCCCATGTAAGAATTACAAAGCAAGCAAATGCTTCTATTGTCATGCTAACAATTGCATTTATACAGTTTTACTGTCAGTACTAATGCGCTTGATCTTCTAGACTATTCTGACTCTGGAAAAGGTCAAGCATTGTAATCACCTTATTATTTACATTTTAACTCTGTCACAGAATGCCACTTCCTTCTGTGACAGACCAAAATTGATTGAGAGCTTAATGCCCTTGAAAGTGGCATTGCTCCGCTGTATCTTCCCATCTTTTTTTTTTTTTTTTTTCCCCCCGTTTTTTTAGCTGTTCAGATTGATTTACAGGTGCCACGGTCACTAAGTCGTGATGTCCAATCCACGGTGATAAGAAGGTGAACTCTTTTACTCTTGTTAGTAGCAGCACTGGATTACTTCAATTACTGCACAAGCACCTCTGACATTAGAGGTGTACGGCCTGACGCCTGAGCGATGCTAAAATGCCATCAGTCTATCGCCCTCTGCCACCTATATCAGTGACAGACATGAATCCTTTGCCCCATCCTCCTCTGCATGTTCCTTCAACTTTTTTTTTTTTTTTTTTGCAAAATGCATCCCTTCCGGGTACCTCTGTCCTTTGAAAAAAAGGGAGATCATATCCATACACGTCACTTACAGTTCATGACTGTCTTCACATGTCATTTGTGTTTGCCATGCCAGTGCCAGTATTTGACAGCAATTTCTGGTTCATCGCAGGAAAATGTCAAACTAACTGACATCACTAAAGGTCACTCAGGAGCCGTTTAGGGTGTTTTATTATCGCTGCCTCTTTTCGCCAATATCAATCCAGCCACAAATAGCTGTGATGGTGGAGCATGCATGGGGTGAAACGGAAAATCTCAAGTGAATTAGGCTAAATGAGGCCTTACAGCTGGGCGTCAAAGTGTCGTCAGGGATTTAGGTCACTGGCTGCGAGGCAGAAAAGTTTGAGCAGCACTGAAGGCTTTTTATTGTTGTTTTTCTTTAAAATATGGTTCGGTGTTTCTTTTTTCTGTCTTTCTCCTTTGACTGAGGGTGATCATAGCCCACAGCTGCTAAATTCACAGTACATGTGCAAGATTTCACAAGCGAGCAAGCATGCCAGAAAACACACAAATGCATGCATTTCTACCTTCATTTACCTCTAGATTTATTTAGGGAGAGAACCATAAAAAGACAAGAGAAAAAAAAAAGAAAGCATGATTCAACCTCATTACAGCAGCTCCACAAAGATTGTTTGTTAACGTTGCAAATGTTGTTCCAATTTCAATGCAACCAAGATGCCTTTTTTGCCTCAGAAACTCTTATTTAGTCATTTGAGTCAACTTGTGAATCACAATGACAAAGAGAGAAGGAGAGGAGAATTAAGTAAAAAAAAAAAAAAAAAGAAAGCAAATGAGAAGCCAGGCTGAAATTCAATTCTCCAATGACGCCTAATCTTCCTCAGCAAGGGACTGCTTTGTGCCAACAGGGGTCCATTGCAGCTGCATCTATGAGCATGTCTGATGCCGTCTCTTCCACATTACTTGTAAATTGAAGGCAGCAGGAACCCTGGGCATCCTGTAAACTGTCTTTGGAGACTTCAGCTTTACCCTCTCTCTCTTTTCATCTTGCTAATTGGTTATCTATCCTCATTTTATCCTTTTCTTTGGTATTCAGAGGGCAAACCTGTCTTAATTTGTCTGGGCCCTCTCTGATGGTAAAAGCAAAATCTCTCTTCATCTGTGCCACCGTTTCTTGACAGCAATGCAGAACTTCACCCCCAGGAAAGAGTAGGGCAATGTTTTTCAGAAAAAGAAGAAATAATATCCCAGTTTTGTCCCTGCACCTGCATTATTAACTTCTTGAATCACCAGCGCTGTCGTTTCTGAACTGAACCGTCCCGTTTATTCATTAGAGCCGGTTTCAATTTGCTGCCTCGAACAGTGTCACAAATGTCCTCTAATGAGTATCACAAGACTTTACGATTTAATTTACCAACATATCAACTCGGCCTTGTTGGTATGCAGAAGATTTCTCGGCTCCTCATTCTCATTAGTCAGACTGCATGCGATATCACTAAGCTTCAAATAGATGTCATAAGAGCGTTAATTCAGGCCTGGTTTCAGCTTTCCATGTTCTCCTTACTACTGTTCTTTGAATAAGGTGGGGAGGACTAACTGGCTTTCTCTGTGAATTATGTTGAATGTTTTTCAACTTTGGATGAATTTAAAGGCTGAAAGGTTTTCTCTGTCATTATCTGCATCCAACAATGGAAAATAGAGCAGTTGTATGCATTTCTGTGATTTATTGATTTTTTTTTTTTTTAACTCTTAGCTGGAAGGGGATTTCCATTTAGCAACTATACGACTATAAAAACACAGAAAATAAATTATCATTCCAGAGTTTTTTACAACCCAGTAAGGTTGGGTTTTTGTTTACATCACTTGTCTCAGAGTTGTGAAGGGTAATTTTGTGAATTGAGAGGAAATTTGAAGGATCATAGTGATATGAGCTTTTAAATACAACTTTAGAAGAGTAACATCCAGTATGGATTTTCACTTAGTTTATCTGATATTCCACTGAGGAACTTTGCTCTGATGAAGTTGAAGTTTCATCTGTTATTGGTTCAACCTAACTTGCTTAAACCAGTTAATTCTGATAATCCCTAAACAATGATTCACATTGTGGATGGCCATGGTGAAGCAGAAAGAGTCTAATCTCATCATTTTTCTGCTTGATTGGCTTTAATCGATGACCAGCAGGTCAGAAACTCAAAAACCTGCAGCATACTGCAAAATGAAAACTGTTGCTGAGGGGTGAGGACTCCAGCTCTGCTGTTGTCAGTATCAGTGAGTGTTTAAGAAGAAGTCAGATGAAACATTTAGTTGCGAGAAGCTATTTAGAATAAAATTATTTTCTATGACATGGCGAGACATGAATGTGACTCACTCAGAGGGTGAGTAAAGGCAAGAGAGCTGAACGAAGTAGATGGAAGTTGCTTAGTTATGTACAATTCAGAATCCAATCTTTATTTCTCATGAAATATTTTTGATTTGGTAATGTTGGCAGCAGCCTGACATGTCTGCTAGTTAAGAAGTGCTGATTAGAGGAATGCTAGCATTCCTCCTTCTTTTATTAGTGCTCTTGAACTAAAAATTTTGGAGCTGAAATCAGTAGTGGAGAAACAATAATTATGAAAAACTGGAAACAGTCACAGATTTCTGAGTGGTGGATCTGCAGTCTCTGTATGTATTTAAAGTTTTTATTGAGTTAAGTGAGTACCATGGCAGGCTATGTAATTATGGAATATCCTGTTTATATATATATATATATATATGTATTTATTTTTTTTAATCTTTTCTAATACTTCCTATAGTGTTGATTATGATGATGGGCTAGAAGTTAGTTCTACTAGTTTTGTAATATTCATGCTATTAAAGCATTTAGCTTACTTTTGACCAGTTCCTGTTTATTATAAATACTGTAGGGATTTTAAAGAGATTTCAAACTCATCTTGATAATCTGAAGCCATAAAAAGACTGAGAACAACATCCTTCCAAAGTTGCAATGGAAATTATTAACTGTCCTTAGGGCACACAAATATTTGTACGGTATTTTAATTTAATGTTGTACTTAGATAATTTTATGAAAATAATTGCTGTAAAAGTGAAGCATGACATGCTTTACAGCTGATTGTAATCACGGTCTTCTGGTCACTTTGTTTGAACCGTGGCTTTTTGAACGTGGAGTTTCTTGTCTGAGAAATGAGACACAAATATTGTTTTTCTCTTCTAATTTCACTCGGCCTGTTGGTCTAATACTCTACTACAACATTAATCACACAGGAACCCACATAAACACATAAAACTGCAGTTTACAGATGTTTCAATCTGATTTATATCTGTATTTTACTCCCCCTCTTGTGCTAAATCCAAATTCTGGTTTGGCATTTGTTATCTTGATTATAGACTGGGGGATTATAATTGAATATTTATTGCTCTTTGTCTATGCTCAACTCAACATTAATCATTTCTCTTTTTATCCAGGCCGTCTTTTATCTTCCCACATAAAGGAAAATTAATCCCAAAATCCCTGTTGAGAGCACACAGCCATTTCTCCTGCCAAAGAGTCATTTTGGCTACTTGTGTCAGGTGTTGAACCTAAGATTGCAGTTTATGCATGGCGCTAAATCTTAAGTTTGTGCCCCTTAATTTTAGATTTGATAAAAAGGTAAATAAACAAAAACAATCTCTGTTAAATTCAACATGTCCTTAAAAAAAAAAAAGATCTTAATGGAGACCTTGTTAATCCTGCAGTTCAAATAATCTGGGCCCGCATTTGTTTGCATGGAAAGAGAATTAATCATACTCCCAGAGAGATGAACTTCTGGTTGAACTTTTAGAAATGAGAATAAAGTCAGTTCATCAGTGGCATTGACTTCTGGAGGTCAAAGCTACAGGGGGTCACACCGTCTCCCACAGGATTTAACAAATCTGATGGATGTGCTAGCAATACCAACGGTATGAAAAACATATATGTTAATCCTGAATAAAAATATGAGACTGAGAATTTTCAACAAGAAGAGCTGAGATTTAAATGGTTCAGATTGAATACATTGATAATAAACATAAACTTATGCTGCACAATAATACACATTCATTTCTCCATCTTCACAACTGAGGATGGCTAATAGTTAACATTTTAACCAAGATACAAAGATTGCAAATCATTCCCTTCAAAAGTTTACATTTTTCTTGTAAAGAAAACATCAATGAATTCATCTTAAAATCTTTTCTATAATCATATATATTAAAATAATCCATTAAAATAATTATACAACTGTAATGCCGCTTGAAATTATTAATGTTGCTTAAGATTTTTTAAAATAAGACTGGTGGCATGTCATTCTTTTGATATTTTTTGATATTAAAAAAAGTTTTAAAATAAATTTCAGACTGCGAGTTGTATTTGAATGCCGTGTAGAAGCACAGTTGGTGGGAAGATACCTCATGACAGACCAGACAGACTCCCCTCCACACAGTGCTGCTGCAAAGCCACAGGTTTGCTGCTACAAAGACCCCCATGGTATTTGGGCCTGGCAACAAGCAGCTGGGTTTGCTCCTATTTTTGTCATATTAGTGACATTTAGGTTCATGTGAGGTGATTTTCATTGAACAAATAAATGAAGAGCAAGCAATATACCTTATTATGAAAAATGGGGACATGAATCTTTGATTTAATCAAGATTTCTATCAGCAAAGTCACTGTAACCTAGTTAAAAACCATAAACAGCAGACTTAAGTATGTTTTTGTGCTGTTTTTTTTTCTTTAAGTTGTGGGATGGAACAGAGTTTTGCACTATTTCTGCACATTAACACTTATTGTTGTAAAATCTCACGCTACAAATGCTAGAAAAACCCTAAGTTTTATTCAGGTATATTTATTTCATAAGAAAAATACACCAATGTTTGTAAATTAAGTAAATAGTGATTGACAACCCTGTATTTGAATGATCTGTGGAATCCCACATGGTCTTCTATTACATTTCACAGGAGATCCTGTTGGAGGTAACGTCTAATGGTTGTAATGGTTCGATGTGAGTGATTGATTACTTCCTGTTTGAACATGGCTCTGTAACTGCTATAATATCACTAAGAGAGGCTGTGTGGATACGAGCTGCCTGAGATGGGCCTTGGAACAAAGGACGGTGCTGTTTTTTATTTCTTTTTTTTGTTTTTCCCAGTCTGTCCCTGATCTGACACTTTGTCTAAAAGCAGCTGTCCCCTGATAAATGATTCCCCTTTTCTTCCAATGTTTGTGATTTTCCTGCCATATAAATTTCTCTTCTGCTTCAAATAAATCAAAAAATGTACGGCGGTTTATCAAACTTGAATGACCCGAAACACAACGTGCCTACGGGGCAGATCCTCCACTTTTCAAGAAGTTTATTATTGCGCTTAGTCTGCGAAGGAATGCAGTAAATTAGGTAGTTTCCCAGTTTCGAATTAAAACTGCACAGCTTTGTTATTTCATGAAGACATAAATTAGAATGAACGTTTAACATTATCAATCAGCGCTGCCAATGAGATTTATAGCACCAGTGGCACACTTTCTAAAGAAAGTGATAGAGGCTGGCTGGTGTAAACTATTCTGACTGCCAAGAACCCACCACCCCCTGCTCCCCCAGCACATTCCCACACTACCACCCACACATAAACGGACACACATAGACTCAAAGGCAAAATCTCAGCTTGAGCTCTGATGTTGATAATTTTTTTTGATTGGTACGTGGATATTTCTTTAGTCCTGGATTCCCAGTAATTTCTTATTTTACCCACAACCAAAGGCAATGCAAGATTATAAAAATATCTATACAAGTGCACCAGAATACATCACGTCCAGTAAATTAAGAAAGTGAAATGTGATGATGAGCTGTTGCTCATAAAAACTAAATTCATTTTTTGGTTTCTTGGTCTTAAGTAATATAATATTACTTAAGACAGAAATGCTATTGTATGTCATACCTGAGGGGTCTGCCTGTTCACAAAGTGATGTATGACATCATAAAAATGAAAAGTTGAGTGGACGGAAAAGACAATATAGAAAGTATTTGCAGCCATGGGAAGATTTCATCAATCCTGTTCAAAACTTTCAAGTTAGCTGAAAAAAAATCAACATTTTTGAGAAAGTGAAGATTGTGGTTTTCTTCAGTCTTTAGCTATGTTCAGCAAAAAAAAATATTATAAACAAATGGTGGGGATTTATAACTCTATTTATGATAAATCTATCAGTGTCACTTTTGTAACTAAACTAATTTATTAAGATGCTTCAAATTAAATACAAATACCGGTAGTACTTTTTCAATAGTCTATTTTCAGATTCTTAATAAAACTCAGTTTGAAAGAACACTGAACTCCATTGACAGAAAACAAAGTGACAGAGAAGTGGATTCAAACACAGCATAAGCTCTGATCACCATGAGACTGAAACTACGGGCATTTAAAGCTCGCTCTTTACAGAAAACCTAGACTTTCACTTGATTAACAAACTAGAGAAGATGAACATCTGTTAGTAATTAACCTTCAGACCCGCATTGAAGCCCACAGAGCAGCACGTCTAAGTAGGGCTGTGCTTTGCTCCATTTCTCTAAAGCTAGTTCTCGCAACAAAACAAGGCATACAGAAGAAAGACGTCCACTGATGAATGTGTTTTTTTCTGATATACACAAAACACACATTTTTTTTTACTTTTTAGAAATATTCCTCTGATTTAAATAGAGAAGATGTGGACATCTAGAGTCAAACTGTAGAGCATGATGACTAATTAGTCACACTAGATCTCAATTTCATTGTAGATGAAATCTTCTTTTGACCTTGCCTCTCGTTGCCATGGTGTACATTTTTTTATTTTTTATTTTTTTGCCAGGCTTGTAAAATGCATCTAAGTCCGCACCATTTCCTCCTGCCAGTTCAGAAAATGGTCCGTGTGCACACATCTCCCAGGGAGAATGAAACAGGCTCACAGGCTGCAGCCTTTCTTCAACACCTCATTCACTTTTCTGTGGTGAAGGTTACAGATATAACATAATCTGGAGAGTTCTGTGCAATAGCATAAAGGTTCCTTGCGTGGGAGGAAGAAAAAAAAAAGGGATGTAGGCTGCTCTGCGTCTGTGGGTGGTGTACTCAGCTGCTATTGTGAAGTTGTGGACATTCAGAACTTGTTGGAAATGAGCGATTCAAAAGCAAAACGACTGTATGTCGTAAAGAAAACCCCACATGGGACAACGATAAAGCATGTTCCTCCCCTGCAGAAAGTACTGCCAAAAGAATCCTGTAATAAAAAATAAAAAAAAGTGTCTATTGTCAAATAGGTGGATTTTCCTTACCACATTATTGCATCAGAGCACAAAAAGTGTCAGCTATGCACACAGAGCAGCTTGGAGCAGACTTGTTTGAGCAGCTTGCAAAACCAAATGGTATAAGAATGGGACAACAGTGGCCCGCTGTCTGAATATTGTTATAGAAGACAAAAACGAAGCAGATTCGACATTCTGTTAACACGAGTAGGAGTGCGGAAATGAGCTGTCTCATGCTGCTGTGTGTTTCCCCTGTGAATCTTTGCTGGTGTTATCCAAGCAGCACTTATACCTGAACAAAAAAAAAAAAAGAAAAAAAAGAATACAACATCGCTTTGGCAATCGAAGTGGAAAGAAGTAGACGCAGACGACGTTGCAGAGTCATTGAAACTATGCTCAGGCAAAATTAGATAACCTGATCTTCCTCATTGTAGTTCCAAAGAACTTCTTACATTGTCAGTAATTCAAGTGACTGTGATGTGAGGGCACCTGAAGGTTGTCTGGATCTTGAAGCAACCCTATAAATCATTAACGTGTTTTTAGGTCAAGCTTCTGTAGAGGTAAGGATGTGTCTAAGTACTTTTCTTGTTCACAAATATGAAAGCCTGAAGGAAAGTAATGTCTCTAAAAGCATGAGGTGAGATGGGGCTTTTTAGCACTCTGTAAGGATTCCCACCCATCCCGGCGTTCAACTTTGGTGACATAACTCCGAGTGGAGCTCCACGGTGGTTGCAATGTGAGTGGTGATTCTGTTGTCAAAAGGTTAATGGTTTGACTGTAAAACCTCTCTTTGTGCCCGTCGCTCTCTGGCCATTTCTTTGAAAAAAATAACATAAAAAATTGAAATTAAAATAAATTTTAAAAAAAATTAACATTTATTGAATGTAGAGCACAAGATGAATGTGTGTGATCAAGTGTTCAACTTCAGAGTTTTAAAATAACATTAACCGATTTGTTTTGGTAGTAGCCCATTTTTCACAACTTGTTTGATACTTGCTCATTTGTCTTCTTACATACGGCTCGCTAGCATTGCCAGCTGAAAGTGTCACGCTGCCAAGAGAGGTAGATGTACTGTTCTAATCAGGAGTTTAAATACACCCATCTGACATGAATGGCATTACATTTAGGCTTCTAATGATTAAATAGAAGCATATCTTTTACAGAGAGTACTGATAATGCAACAAGATAAGAATCATAAAAACAAAAAACCAAATAGGTGGATATATTTTAAATTTTTGAGGTAATGCTCCAGTATTAACCTTAACCCTAACACAGCAAGTGATAAGCCACGTAAAAACACAGAGCAAGTTCAACAAAGATGATTGTTCAGGTGACGTTGAAGAATTTGGAGGTATTTCCCCTTCTTGTTATTACATTCAGAACCAGTTGTTTGAAACAGACCACAATAGATGATTGGTGCAACATTTAATGTTGCTCTGATCTTAAAGTATATTTAATTTAATTGAGAAGACAGTTGGCTCATTCATGTGGGATGATGCACATTTTAGTCAAGCGTGATAATATTGGATTGTGGACAAAGGTTTTGTCTCAGTCCACAGTAATCACAGTAAACAGTGGCACTGCTGATCCAGCAGCTTCTAGTTTATCATAAGGCTGTACTTTGGTGAACTCATTTCCTTTTTTCTGATTGGTTATATGTCTGAAACGTAGACCTAAATGGGTGTTTTAACAGGACTGACGTATCATAATGAAGTACCATATAATTCTGTAATGGATAAGGTCACTGACTTTAAATTTCCAGAAAAGTCTTTCAAAAATGTATTAACGTTGCGTATTTTATAATCAACCCAACCTGATCGATTCACTTGCATAATCAGAAGTCTCAGATTAGAATTGCATTCAGGTCCATGATGTTCACATGTCAATTTTTATCAGGAAGTGTTCATGCATATCTCCTCCTCTGGGCTCAAGTTGAGACTTGGTCCCTGAAGGCAGAACATTTAAATCTTTAACATGTCAATGCTCTTTAAAATTCAAAATTCATCAACACACACTCATGTTTTTGCAGAAATGTTTTGTCTGTAATTTTAAAGAAGCAACAGCAAACCTGGAAGCCAATTCAAATAAACCAATTCAAATAAAGGGAAAGTAATCTGCTCAAAAGTAGTTTAGATTATGATTATATTTCTGATAAAGAAAAAAAGGAATTTTAATTAACTTAATAATTTTCATTTGTTCCATTGTGGCTTAGTTACTCAACAAGCTGTGAAAATGAGTGGTGGGAATGTTTTGAAGTGACAGAGACCTAACACCCTCGTACTCTGAGAGGCTCACACACACACACACACACACACACAGACGTGTTCATTCACTACCACTGAAGAATACACCGTGCCGTTTGAAGCTCCGGGATGAAGCATAAGCCTGTGCAGCACACAGAGACATAAATATAAATTATTAAAATCTTGTGGATATTTCTCTCCTCTCACCTGAATTGTGTGATATTGTGTAAAGATGTTTGCGGTGAATCACCGTTGGCTGCTCCGTTATGACACTTTAAAATGCACTTTGATTCAGTTCATTTTGCAAAGTCTAACCACTGTTTTTTTTCTGCCTCCCTACTTTACTCATATTAGGCTGTAGCACTGGGAAAATCTGCCTAAAATAAAATAATAATAGTTTAAAAAAACATTGGCTCTGGGTTTACAGTGTAGTTCAACTTCATGTTAATTTACATCTCAGCAATCATTTAGAGAGAGAATTGGGCTACACTGTGAAAAGGTCGTCAGTGCACCACAGGGCTAACACAAACAAACCTGCTCACATATTTACATAAATAAAAGAAACCCGATAGTCATTGGGCTGGGGCAGAAAACTTGTCTATGAACTTAAATTGTATTTATGGCTTATCCTTACACCCTGCACTAATAAGGTGCTAAAAATTGCCAAAAAAAAAAAAAAGTGCTGCAAAACATCCATCAGACACTGAAAATGTTTCCTGTAATAAATATTTTAAAAATCCATTGCGACAGATCACACTCTGCAGGTTGGAGTTTTCTTTCCAGTATGCTTAGCTGATAGACTGCTAGAAATTTATGGATTTGGCTAGTACAATTTGCCAATTTTTCTTGGAAATTGATGGTTTGACTATGGGAAAAATACACACCACACAGTCCAACCCTGTTGATACAGATATATCAGGTTATAATGTGCAATTTTACCCTTGGTAGTAAAAACAAAAAACCAAAAAACTGGTCAGTCAGCATGAGGGGAAGAAGACCAGTGAGCTGTCATTTACACAAAGGACAATTGTTTTTGTCATGGCCTCATTTCACTTACAACTGACAAGTCCACTTGTCCTTTTAGCCTAATATTAAAAAAGAAAAGTAGTGTCTGGCACCTCACTGGCAACAAAATTGAGTTTTAGTTTTCAGTTTCCACTGTGACGCCTTTAAATAAAATACAGTGTAACCCAGGGGTCTCAAACTCCAGTCCTTGAGGGTCGCTGTCCTGCAGTTTTTAGATGTGCCACAGGTATAAAAACGCTGCAATGAAATGACTTAATCACCTCCTCTTTGTGTAGATCAGTTCTCCACAGCCTTGCTAATTACCTAATTATTGTATTCAGGTGTGCTGCAGCAGAGGCACATCTAAAAGTTACAGGACTGCGGCCCTCGAGGACTGGAGTTTGAGACCCCTGTGTAACCCATTGCCTTCAGAAGTCACTTAATTAGTAAATAGAGTCTTCCAGGATGTTATCTAGTCTTAGTATAAATACTAAGACTGTGAACAAATGTAAGATTTTTTTTTAGAGAAGATTAGGTTAAGTAAGTGAACAAACGGCATCATGAACGCTAAGGAACGCATCGGACGGGTCAGTCATGATGATTTTACTGCTGTTTTTTGTTTCAATAATGGATTTCTTTTTTTGTTTTCCTTTGCAATTGACAGATTTGAAGAGTGAAGAACTAAAAGATGAGATTATCCCACTGATCTGTGGATCCCTGCAGCTCCCCTGAAACTACTGCTGCTGCTTGGTCGGGTTAGATTGAAGACAAAATGTATTGTTTTGTCTCCTGTTGTGTCTTTCTATTTGTGGCTGATGGATTGAACAGTGTTCAAATGGATGTTCAAGACTTGGGATATTACCAACATACTGGAAGAATGAATAAATGAACAAAAGAAACACTGTGGAGGTGGGATCATGCTGTGCGAATGGTTTTCTTTAGCAGGAGCAACAAAACTTGACTACACTGATAGGAGGATGGATATCAATACAAGGGATTTCAGGGAAAGCATTAAAAACTTCATCAGGGTTGAGACTGGACTGGACCACCAGATGGACAATGACCTGGAATTTACAGGGACAATTAACAATGAAACGGTTAGATAATTTCATATCCCTGCTTTACTTTGGCCTACTCAAAGTCCAGATCTAAAACATTTTTCCAATATAGCTCTCCATGAAAATTGATTGAATTTCAGCTTTTTTCCATAGAAAAAAAAAAAAAAAGAGTTTGTGTATGTGATACCCCAAAACGTTTGCAGCAGACATTGTAGCAAAGGGTGGTTCTTTAAATTGGGTTAACACAAAGAAATGAAATCACTCACAACTGTCTTTATTTAAAGTCAACAGCCAATGCATGCTTATATCCATACAAAAGAAAAAAGAAACATTTGATGTTAAACAGTTCAATTACTGTGACTGCAGGTTATTCATTCTGCCTTTTATGGTTTCCAGTGGAATGGGCTCTTATTATTTTGGCATCTGACAGCTGCCCAGATCACACAACACACAACATCCCTGCAGAGGACAGTCAGTCCAACAGCATGCGGATACCCTCCAGTCATGACCCTATTTAGGTTAGTGTAGATGCAGTGCTGCATGGCGGAAGCTGCTCGACAGGACTGGCCTGACTGCCTTCAGCCACTCAGAGAAATAAAAGAAAGTGATCTGGAAAGTGTCCAAGCCCAAAAAGAACGGCAATAACCACCCCGATAAAGACAGGAAGGAACGAACCTTTGGTGCGGTCTGCACTCAGAGAGCTTCAAAGAACCATGATGGCAACCAAACGCATGAGGCGACACACACAGCTTGCATTGGTTACTGATGCAGAAATTTGGATATTTATCTGTCATTATTATCAGTCCTGTTAACACAGGCTGCAACCTTGCTGAACTAGTCACATAATGCTGGAGTTCATAAAAATTATAGAGCCAATGGTTTTCCTGAGTGCATCTCAAAAGCTGCAGGATAAAATACATATTCCTGCATCAACATTTTGAGGGAAGATGAACATTTATCAAACTGTCTACATTTGTTTATTTTGTGGCATTTGTAATGCAGCATAAAATGTGCAATGTGCCATGTGTTGTCTTCCTCATGTGTCTAATAGACATCTGGTAAAATCCAATGCAGGCAGTATGGAGAGACGTTGTAAAATTTAATGCACAGTGCTGGTTGTATTTTGTATACTGACACTGTTCATAAAAGCTTTTGAATTAGCCATTGTTAACACATAAGAGAAGGCCTCTCTCTGCTGGAAAATAACTCTGCATCAGACCAGAATTGGTGCTCCACTCCAGAGGAACCACTAGAGTGTTGTTTTGATTAAAGATCCGAATTGAAGAGTTCTTTTATGAGCAGAATATAAAAGAAAAAATAGACAAAAATCACAAAAACATTTAATATAACCATGCCTTAATGACAGTAAGTCATTTTGTGGTCAAAACATTTGAAAATAATCAGGATTAGACATATGTTTTCTGACAAAATGGCTAAAAAGATGTTTGCTAATACATGAGCTCTACAAAGCAAGGTATGCTGTATTTAATAGCAGCACAAGCTATATATAAAAAACCTCACCTCTTTTCTTTGTTCCCATAGTTTAATTAATTTTATAGTTGTTCTTAGCTTTCTAAGTTTCTGTAGTATTGGATTTATGGTCAGTAACCTGATATTATTTCAATCACACCGATGTAGCTCATGGCAGTAGCAAAGCATTTTGAATGTTGGGTTGTGCTGCGTAAAAGTGCCCAAAAAATGCAGAAACCGACTTATCTATCAGGAAACGCTTATAATTGCCATGAGGTCCAGAGAAAAAACTTAGAAATTCATTGCAAAAATTTTCTATTTTTCACTGTGTTGTTTTATTGATTTAGTGCGTTTCAAAACTTTAGAATAATTTACAAATGTTCTTAGAAAAGTAGGCCATCCGTGTCTCAAAACATGGTGTACTTTAGATGTTGATTTCTTAGAACACACTTGACTTAAAGCGATAGCTCTGGATTTTTACCTAGCTTCTTTAAATATCTCTCACTGTACATTTATACAGCATAAATCCATCTTAGCTGATCCAGGATGCAAAACAAATAGTGTGAGAGGAGCTGAGGTAAAATGAGAACAGTCACCAAACTGTATTTGATTAACTTTTAACCAGTTGCCATGGATGCGTGTTTTCAGGACTCTTTGTATACGATAAGATTATTGGTGGTTCACTGCCACCAATCTTGATTTTGTGTTTAAGTGCAAGACATCCCACGACAAAAACAGGAGTAAGTCACTAGAGAACAAATGGAGAAAAAAATATATAAAAACCATCAATTTCACACGAAATTTAGATATTAGTTTTTGTGTAGTTGGTCTGAAGTTTGTGGCTGTGTTTGTCTAAGCAGAAAGCAGCACCAACTCCTCGTCATCCAGAAGCTGGTTTTTCAGGCCGAGGGCAGAATGGACAGTTTTCAGGAGTCCTTGAGAAACTATTGACAAATGCCAACACTATATGTGTTAGAATGGACCAGTCAAAGTCCAGACCAAAACCTAATGGAGAATCTGTGGCAAAATCTGAAAACTGCTGTTTACAAATGCTTTCCATTTAATCTGACTGAGCCTAAATGGAAAAAAAATTGTGCTTCAGCAAAAAATTAAGTCACTTGATGCACAAAGCTGGTAGAGAACAAACTCTAAAAGACTTGTAGATGTAGTTGTAGCACAACATGGTTCCATAAAGTATCGACTCAGGGGGACTGGAAACATTTTCACACCACACTTTTCAGTTTTCTATTTGTAAAAAAAATATTTTGAATCATGTATAATAATCTTTCTACTTCAAAGTTGTGTACCACTTTGAATTGGTCTTTCACATGAAATTCCAAGGAAATATATTAATGTTTGTGGTTGTAATGTTAGACAATATGGACAAGTTCAAGGGATGTCAATACTTTTGCAAGCCACTGTATAATTTCAATTTCAACTATTATTTTTAATTTGGTTTTTGACATTTTGAAACTTGAAGTTGTGAACTGGGGGTGACGTTACTGTAGTTTTGTGGTTTCTGTGTGTTTTTTGTGGAAAGCTATTGTCAATATCTTAAGGAGTGGAACCATTTCATCCATATTTCTGAGCAAAGAGGAATCTTTATTTTTGAAAGGAGTAACAATCACTAAGTGCTTGTCATTTTTACAAAAATTAAACTCAGTGTTCTCTGACAAGCTTCAGCTACAGCTCTCAGAAAAAGAAAAACATAGCTCTACTGCCATATTTCTTAAGACATGAAATGCCGGCCATTGTCACGTCTGGGCAAGATTGACCAATTGCTGAGCAGAACAGGATATACTTTCTGGTATTTTTCTCCTTTCGCTATCTCGAAGGGCCCTCTCAACACTGCCTGCTGTTACAAACAGCGCTTTGAGTGAATCATGCAGCAGTGCCTTTTGACTTCTGAGCGTTTAAATGCAGAGTGCAGAGTTTGAGCTGAAAAGTGCATTAGGCTCCTCTTCCTGCTGCCCCAAATGCTTTAAGCTGAATGATTTGACTTAAATTGTAGAGTTGGGTGCTACAGATGGCTTGCTGTGAACGACAAGCCAAACTTTCTTGCCTCGTTTATGCGTCAACCCCTAGATGTCTTGAATCACGGGATGAAAACGACACAGTTTGCTTTGGTGTAGTGGTAAGCTGAAGTTTAGTGTATGCAGTCAGTTTATTGTTTAGCAGTTTTACCACAGAAGAAGAGTAATTGTGTCATCAAGGGGGGATAATCAGTAGAGTGAAGCACATTAGAGGGGAAGTGCTATTGAGCTATGTGTTACTCATTCCTTTTACTTCCTAGGAAAACAATTACTGTGTTTCAGTAACCAATGATTGAGACAACATGCGCTCACAGTGTGTGTAATTGATGAGTACTGCTGCATGCAAAATAACGTGAATTAGCCTTTAAAGAGAATGCAGAGGATTTATTGTTGTTTGTTTTTCCAAGCTGGGGCTGGTCTCTAAAATCCGCTTTCCTGATCCAGACTTTGCTTCATCTGCCGAGACACCTGAGCCGCAAAACACATTTTGAAAGTAAATAGCTGAGCAATCTCACTATCAGTGCCACTGAGAGGTACCATAACAACAATTCACTGCAGCATGCTCGGCCTCTCTGCAGCTCACACATAGCCCTGTTTCTGACACGCATGCAGACACGTAACCGTCTCTGTCATTGAGTCCTCACACATTTTGAATAATCAATAGAAAATAAATCAGAAATGTTGATGCAGTCTGTCAAAAGAATTACACCATGTTAAAGATGAAGATTTTGCAAGTTTTATTCTTAGGATAGTTCATAATACATGCACACAGTTGAAACTATTTATTGTTATACATTTATTGTCAGATCAACCTTCCCTTGTTTTAGATTAGTTAGAATCAGTAAAATAATTTGTATTTGCTAAATGACATAATAATGAGATAAAGAGAGGATATGACTGAAATTTATTTATGAATGACAGTAAATTCAGAATTATAAACATGATGGGAATGTCCAGTCATCATATCACTCAAGCTGCAGATTGGTTCTGTGTTCCAGGGACGAATGTAATTTGGTCCAAAATGTGCAGACTTCTACATAACGAATGCTATGCAAAAATATCAAATATCAAATATCAATCAGTCATAATATCAATTTAACTTGTTCAGATTTGTTAGTCACATAATATGCTGTTTTTGTGCATAATACACAGATTGTTACTTGGTCTTATTTTAACAATCAAAGGTATTATCTTTGTTTCTGAGAAGTTTTTGTCACAATCAGTGTCTATTTGAGTTTTTTTTTTTTATGTATTTATGTTCAACAGGTTTTGCTATGTTCTGTTCAGTTCTTTGCATCCACTTTTGTTCAAACATTGTATTATGAGATAGGTATTTTTGTTTAGCTTCTTGGTTCTTTAGCTCCTTCCACATTTGAATTAATTTTCTGATTATTGTAGTTTTACCCCAGTTTCAGCATATAAACTCACTGGTTTCTGATATTCACTGCTGGATTGTTCTGTTACACTGTCCATGTTTCATGACCTGATCTCTCTAAATTTTTCTTCTTTGTACTTTGGTTCACTTTACAACCAAAACAATGGCAGATTTTTTTCCCGATTTACCACAGAACGCTGAAAATGACCCTGTGTGCATGATCTGTGAAGAAAATAAAGTGAGGGAAACATCACATCTTGAAAGATGCATATCTTACAAATTCCCTGAAATAAATTTTTTAATAAATGGTGTTTGGATGAGGGTTTGGTTTACGCATCCCTTGTGATTTTTTTTTCTAAAGCTATAAATAAATATTTCCAATGTTCTTTCTAAGTCCAATTGGACTAACAACCTGCACTGTAAATGCGATCTGATATCTGAGGAGTGTGGTCCTGTTTTCAAATAATGAAACAAAGTATTTCAGTCAAACTGAAATGGAAGGAGCAGAAAACACAAACACTTTGCTCTATCAAACCTGGGTGACAAATGCTAAGTCTAAAAAAAAGGGTATAATTCTTGAAATAACAAGTAGATACTAACATTGAACAGCAGCCAAAGAAATTCTGAAAAAGGAAAAATGACACAAACAATAAACCCTCAGTGTAAGACAAGGACTAAAATTTCCAATAAGGTCTAAATTACTGCTTGTTAAAGTGGGTCAAGGCATAATTTCACATGCACCGAGAATAATGTGTCTCAGATCGTCATCTAAAAAAAAAAAATGCTCAAATGTCCTTCTATAGAGAAATAGGTTGGCTGACTGTTCATTGGAAAGTAAAATTCTACTTACAGGTCATTTACCTTTGCTGCTTGTTAAACATTGTACTGTAGTTTGGTATGAATGTTCGTTTTTCTAAAAGGTCAAAACAAAGTCAAAAATAAGAATTTTTTTTTCATTGCATTATCAATCAAAAATAGAGCAGGGCATATGTCATCAGCCCTCTTGTTTTCCATTGTTTCAATAAATACTCCATAGACTGAATTACATTCCTCACAGCTCAGACAATTTCTGACTCTGGTAGTAAATACTGTTGCTCCTGGAAACCTATAGCTGCCTGACAAAAGTACATATAGAAGTTAATTATCACTACAAACTTCAATTCATTTGAGTAGGATTTTTATATGATAAATAAATACAAAATTCTGCATATTGGTTAGATGGAATAAAAACTGAAAAATGTTGCAATATGATTCAGCCCCCCTGATTCAATACTGTGTCAAAACAACTTTCAGTTCAGCAATTTAGCCCTTGTAGTTGTGAATATGTTGAGATTTTTGGTCTACTAAGAAGTAAACATTGACTCAAGTTGCTCATGAACAATTTGTATTTTATTTACATTGATTTAATAATAAAATGACAATAATAATAAAGTCGCCATCTGGTGGGGTGTGACATGCACTCAATCCACTACCAAACTAGATCCTTCACTGCAGTGACAAACTAACTAAGAATCAATTATTCACAATGTTGGTTTTTCAAAATTAATATTTTGTCGTCACTTTCTATTGTGAGTTGGTTGTTTGGACACATCAAGTTTTGTTATTTGGTCCAATTTACTTGGCTTAGGCCAATAAACTGTTTAATACAAATCTTTGTCTTTAAGGCTTGTACATATCCATACTGCACTGTGGTATTATTATTATTATTATTATTATTATTATTATTATTATTATTATTATTATTATTATTATTATTATTATTATTATTTCATGCTCTGTTCTTTAAACATTTTGGTTCTGTGTGAGAATTCACAGCATATTTTAGAGCAAATCTATCTGAATTAGTGGAAAACTAATTTGACCTCATTTCCAAATTCCTGCTTCATACTGAACTCTGACATAATTCCATCATATTATTGATTATATTTTTACACTTTAAGTTTTAGAAGTTGATCAGTTTTTCATCTTTCTTTCACCTTTCACTTAATAGTTTAGCTGAGTATTGTTGGCTTTCTGAGTTTGTTGATTTAATGTATTAAACAACACAGTTAGATTATTTTCATCAATAAACTCTTGCATATTGGAGAGAGGTTTTAGTGCTGTTTAAAAAAAACTTGCACAAATAATAAGCAATTATTTGTGGTTTTTCGTAGCCAAACCAGAATCCATTGTTACAGATTTCAAGAATGCGCACAAAACCTGGTGGAATATAAAAAGAGAATATTTGGTCATTAATGTCTGCATACACCAAGTAAATGCATTATTAGACAACCTAGTTGACATGACGAGCTGCTCTACATTGTATGCAACAAGCAGCAAATATAGGATTCATGATGCGAGAAACATTCAAATTCATGGAGCAGTTCCAGAGGTCCTGTGAAATTGATATAAGTCTGAGGCATACTGTTTCATCTCAGAAAGCAACAGTGTAAGCAGATGCTGCTTTCTGTCCGTATAAATGGTGCATAGAAATTACTTTTAAAATACCAGCATGGCCTTTGCTCTGCTCTCCTCATTATAGGTAAGGAAAACTCTGAAATAAAGTTCTGGATTATGCTAAGCAGCTATGTGGCAGGAGTTCATGATGTGTAGACCCAAGCCTCTGAAAGAATCGAGGTACTTTGAAAACACAATTTGCAGTTTCACATTTAACCTGTTTCTTTCATTTTCACCCACATTGGCTTTTCTACATTCTTTTTTTAATCAAACTCTGTTACGTGCTTTTCCCAAGTTGACAAAACACACTGGCATTCAAGATTCCTGAAAGTTGTGATGCTCTTGAATGCCAGCTTGAAAGCTGCAAACAGGCTCTTAAGCCTATTCAAAACCAATAATGTATATATAATGTATACATATGTATATAAATATATATATGGTTTGATCATAAACTTTAAATCCATTTGTGGATCTTCATAGCCTGGTGACCATGCTCTTGTTCTATGTGTTCTGGACTCCTGGCTTGTGACAAACAATTGTTCGTGAGATGCTTGGAATTTGTTAAAGTTTTACATTTTGCCCAGTCACTAATGTTTGGCTGCGACATACCGGTATGTAAAGTCCCAGTTTGATGCTGTGAAGTTTACCAGAAGTTGCCTGAGCTGTAAACAACCGTCCTCCACTGTGAAGAGAAACGTGCTGAGCCAAACAGGCTATTAAAGGTGCAGTATGTAATGTTTATAATAAGATGTTTTTTTGGAATCAAGAGAAATCCAGCTCAAAGGGAGACACAAATGGGAGATGAGAATTGAGTGGAATTGCATAGGAAGGCGAGACGTGTCATTTAAGATAAAACCTATTCAATAGTAACAGTCGTGTTAATAAATGACAGACATCTCACTCCTTCAACAGAGTTGAGATTAATAAAAATTTTCAGCTTTTTTAAATCACACATTTAGAAAAGAATCATACATGCAACAGTTCTGTTAAAAAATTACTAATGGAAAAAAAATGCATAATTTTGCTTTTTCTGTACTATTTAGAACAAACTATTAGGTTTGGATTGTCCCTTTAGTCACTTCCCCCCCTCTCTCTCATGTAAAATGCATTCTGTAAGAAAACAGCCATTACTGTAAATATTTTATGAAGATTTGGCTACGTGTATTCTCATCAGACTGAACCATCCGTTCGTGGGTTTACATAAAAAAAACAACACATGACATGGATTACAATGTTCAATGCTCGTTAATGTGCTACCACATCAGTGGAGAGCAGATGTTTGAACTGGCCAGCCAATCAGCTGCACTGCTTGAGCTGCACTGAAGCATTTACAAAATCGGCGTCAGCATCGGCACCCTGTTGGTAAGTGAACAGAGCAGTTCATTAAAGGTGTGCTGCTTTCTCTGTGCTCACGTTAACAAGCCAGGAACACCGTGTGACACGTTACCAGGTAGACTGCTTCATGTCAGTGCACATCGCAGCGATACAAGGCAAACATTGCTATGAAGGTGACTGCAGATCTAAAGAGATTGCTTTGGATTATTCAGAACAGGAATACAATTTACCTGTGGATTTATCAGTCAAATACGTCAAAAATAAGTTCTCAATGGAGAGAGACTTAGAGTGGGGTCAGTTCTAGAGTAAATTTTTCAACACTGATTTCCTTTTATATTCATCAGTCTCTTATTCATTGTTGTCACTTTTGAGTACAGTAATCACCTATTTTTAAGTCTTCTGCTACTTAAAATACTGCTTTGTATTGCTTTACTCACCAAACTATTACTTTATGATAAAATGCATCTTCTTACGTTTTATCAGGTGTTTAATCTTCATCATCCGTTTCACTTGTCTTCAGCTTCACTCGCGGTTTTAGATGAGGAAGAGAGAGGGCTGGAGAATGGTTTTCTCGTCAGACTAATACATTTATGAAACTACACACAAAAAAAATTAAATGAGATAAACTAAAATCTCGGAAAAGTGCACACGGGTCAGTGTGAACCCCCTGACCGCACACAGAGAAAAAAACTCTTAGGATTTAAATAACCCCGACTCTTAGGATCAGGGCCGGCCCAAGCCTCCATGGGGCCCTAAGCGAAATTTGGTTCTGGGGCCCTCAAGTTCTGCTAACAATGTGGACTGGCTACAATCAGCAGATCGTAACACAGTGCAGTTGACATCAAATCTGTCCATCAGTCCGTCCGTCTAAATTGTCACTTCAAGAAATCTGAACTATCTTCTTTTTGTGAGTGACATTGTTTAGATTCACATGAGTTCAGGAGTTCCTTCAGGTGTTGAAGGACTCAAAATGGCAAAATCTAAACTTGCAGAAGTATGAAGTTTCATGCAACGACTAAAAAATCTGAAATAGCAGGGTTTTTGTCTTTTAATTTTTCCCTTGGAGCGCATTCAGTCTCCAACCCACAGAGGACTGTAGGCATGTTGAGGCTATTTCTGTGCTAACCCCCAGTGTGAGGCCAGGTCAGAGAAACGTTGTGTGGTTTTATTAAGGCACATTAAGATTTTATGTGACATCCCTTACTGTATTTTACATACTTCGGGTGGTAAAAAAAAAGAAAAGCAAGTCCATTGTCTTGGAGGAGGGTGTGTTTTTTTATTTTTTATTTTTTGGCCAAAGTTTTACTTATCTAATCTTCCAGATTGTTGAGGTCATAAGCTCACCAATCCTTAAACCTTAAAACAAACAAAAGAAAAGCATTTTCAATTTTAGTGCTCATCAAATTTACAGTGTAATTTTTTTGTTGTTGTTAAAAATAATATATCAATATCGATATTATACTTTGAAGGCATCCAAAAATTTAAAATTAAAATGTTCAAATAAACACTTATTTGAGGAATGATCAATATTTTATATTTGTACCATATTATGGTGCTGTTTATGTTTTACTAAGATTCTATGCAAAAATGCATCTTGCAGGACTAATAAGGCGTTTCGTCATACTTTAAACTTTAGTGGCTTTTGTAAAAGTTGCAAATTCCTCCTCTAATATAGTAGTAAGTACTACTATATCACCCATAGCTTTACATACTGATAAGCAGTTAGATTTTAATCATGTTTTGTCTGTAGTCCTTAAGTGGCATTTTTAATATCCCATTTTATAATAATGATACCTGAAATTGGCTGTAAGTCATCACAGCACAGTTAAATAAAAATCCAGGGTTGCAGGCCTTTGGAAAAGGTCATTTTGGAATGGATGATGTTTTACATATTTTAGACATGAACTGAATGTAATTTTTCTTTTTGGCCAGCTCCTGTTTTAATTAGCACAGTAAATGCAAGGCTACCACAGTCACCCACGGCAAGGTGGGTGCAGGTGAGCCCATGCGATATTTTGATTTCATTTTGAGCTAACATGTTTAACACAAATGAAAGGTTGAGAAGAGGCTGTGACTGTGGGTGTGCACGAGGATGTTTTTCAAAATAAAGTGCTGCACATTGTGCTGTGATGCGCCATCGCTGTGATGCGTCATCACTATGAGAACCTTCTGTTAGTGAGGTCCACAAGTCCATCATTTTTCTACGTTTACCAGGAGCAGTCTGTTAAGCAATTTTCTTAACCAGCATAATGATGAAAATGTTACAATGACATTTTTGATGTTTTTACCCCCTAAAAATGCAAAAGTTTACTAGTTTCAGTTAATTGTCAGACTTTGCTGAGGTTTGAGCTCTGATGTTGTTATCAGGCAATGAGGTACAGCATCAACTTGAGGAGAAGTTAGAGCAATGAAGGATGGACGTTAGCCAGCACACAGCGAAGGGCTTTGAAGTGATGCTTAGTTGGCTGAGTGTTTGTTGCCAGGTTACCACATTGTTAAATCACAGGGATCCATGTGATGGTGAAAAAAAAGAGCATCCACAGTTTTAAAAGTTTGTCAAGAGATGAACCTTGCTTTGTCTGTCGAACAGCACCAGCTTAACATTGAAGGCCAGATAATTATGAGGCGTGTCCCAGCTTAGTTGCTGTTTTGGCTTCTTCTGCAGATGATGTGGTGTTCAGTCCCGTTAGGAGTGCGTTTAGGAAGGAATGTGATTTAGGATTTTGTACTGTTAAATTAGTGGTAAATAATATATGTTTGTTTTTTTTTTTTTTATCCTCAGCTATGAATTAATAAAATCAGTCAATAAAAATGTAAGCTTTCTAATGCTCCCACTTGATCAGTGAAAAAATGTAAATAGTGCATATCACCTCTTTTTTGCATTAAGCAAGTTTACTCTGTTAAATGAATAAGAAACTTTACTTTGTCATTAACTATTTGCACTAGCAGGTCAATGTCTGCCACACTCAGTTATTTTATATTTCTCCACCCACATGTCTGGTGTTTCCTAGGTAATGATGATGATGATGATGATGATGTTTGTTCTCCATTGTTCTCATTTGACTTCTTTTACAATCAAATGTCTTTATATTGACATTAAATTGCACAAAAGTGAAAATATTTGATTTGTCTGAAGGAATTTATTTTATCTAGGCATTAAAGTAAAAATGTCTGAATACTGATGCAAACCTTAAGCAATTCTCCTTATATAAACATAAAATGTATCAAATAATGATCTACTTTGTTTTGCTCTAGAGTAAAAAAAATCCCAAAAAACAGATTTTGTGCATACACAGTGTGCTTATAAAAGTTTTAGAAATTTTTCATGAGCTTAAAGATTTGACAACCGCCTTATTTCTCTACCTAAAATCTGTGTATTTTCACAAGTATCATTAATAAATCGGTAAATGTGTGAGTGTTAAAAGCATACACTTAAAGTGTACGTTTTTAATTAAATGTATCTAGTTAATTACGTTGATTTACAATCCAAAGTATTCAGTTTTTCATAAGAAATACTAAATATATTTTCAATGAAAGGATGGATGAACCTTTTCGTTCTGTTCTTTGTGCAGTTCAATATATTTCTCTCTAATCAATGTTAGTCTTTCCCTCTTGGCTTGTAGTTTCCTTGAGCCTAAGATCAGCTTCCGTTGTTATTATTCATCTTCCCTCAATCTGCCTGTTTGCTATCTTCAACAGCTGTTCCTAATCCCCCGATTAATACATTTGCATGCAATGTCATTCTCCATCTTTCCCCTCAGTGTATAAACCCGCTGGCTTTTACTGTCCCTGGTTGGATGTTTTTTTTCTTTTTCTCTGCACATTGCTTTGTCTATTCTCCATGTCCCGATTAACCCATTAAATAGATTTCCTTTATTGAAAGTTCTCCTTGTTCATCCGAAGTGACTGCCTGGGTTTTAACACGACTGTCAAAAGTCAAAGGATTTTTAAAATGATCATTTGAGCCTGGCAGAAAACATGACAATTCATACAGTATCCCATGCTAGCTACATCATCAAAATTCAACAGGAAACAAAGAATTTTTAATCTCTAACAACTTCAACCATTCTGGTAGCAACCCAATCTTTCAAAGATGTTTGTAGAAGCACTTTACAATTGTTAGTCTTGCATTTTCTCCCTCTGTGGCCATGGAAATTACGGGAAACTGAATTTAATTATCTACAGGGATGAGCAAATACTTTGGTCAATACACACGTATTACAACTACAATACTGGCAATGATGTTAAATCATTTGCAGACAATACAATTTATGGTATGCTCCCTATTTTTTACAGACATTTAGCAATTATTTCTGAATGACTCGCTGCACATGAAGTTCTGACCCCCTGTAAATGACTATAAAGCTTTTCATTTGATCTGCTGCCCATGGTTAAAAAAAAAGAAAAGAAAAGACAAGAAGACTTTGACAGGTTCTTTTTCCTCTAAAATTCAAATAAATAAAGCTAATTTCAGACATCCAGTGTAACCTTTGTCTGACCCCATCAAAAATGTTTCTGCTTCATTCTGTGAAGTTGTGACAGCATTGTGACAGTGGATTAGATTCCATTTATTTCGTACCTTTAACGTTCGGCAATCATAGGCCGTATGGAGTCTAATTATCAGATAAAAACTCACGAGTTGGTGACGATTAATTATAGTTTATGACCTGTTTCTCAAAGGATTCAGTCTGTGAATAAATAAAAACCTGCTCACATAAAATTTTCCTGTTCTATAATTGTCCATTCCCCTTTCTGATGGTTTTTCTCATCAAAGCATCTGAGTCATAAAAGGAAAGTTTGATCACCTCTTCTGCATTTTTGTATTTGAGAAACTCCCCAGCCTCACCTCTGTATCTGACACACTCTGTGCTATTAACAGCGCCAGCTTTTAGAAAGTTGAAGAGAGCAGCCTAAGTAAAAACTGGCATTAGAGTTTAATATCTTTCACTGTAAAAGGAAATCTACAGAATCTGATACATTTTGTGATTCTCTCAGATTTTGACTATGTACTGTTTGGATTTCTGAAATGGACGAGTAGAGAGCTTAGAGCTGCAGTCAGGATTACAACGCGGTTTTAGCTGTAAAGTTGTGACCATATCAAAATATTTACACTGTGCAATTAAAATATAATCTTTTACAAGTCATTTAGAAGTTATTTCATAAATAAAGCCAGAGTTCTGTGGCTAAAGGAACCATGAATAAAAACAGAGTGAAGGAACATCATGTTAAATCAGGTTTCTCAAACTCCAGTCCTGGAGGGCCGCAGTCCTGCAACTTTTAGATGAGCCTCTGCTGCACCACCTGAATATAATAATTAGGTCATTAAGGCTCTGGAGAACTGATCTACACAAGGAGGAGGTAATTAAGCCTTTTCATTCCAGTGTTTTTTACCTGTGGCACATCTAAAAACTGCCGGACAGCGATCCCTCGAGGACTGGAGTTTGAGACCCCTGTGTTAAATAAACTCTTTAAAAACCTTGAAAATTAATTTGAATGAAAGATTTAATTCAACAGTGAGTTGAAATAAACATCTGCAGAAGGTAACAGAAAAAAAAGAGCTACAGAGTAAATTGGTATGTTCCACAAATATTTATTTTGTGGTAAATTAAAAATTACTCTCTTGCCAGGGACATTTTATGCTGTAAATTTCTACCCTGGGGAAAGCAGTGGACATGCTAGGGTGTCATTCTGAAATTTCCATAGAAATTATAGAAATGTTTAATTTAGTGAAACCATTAATGATTGCTTAGCTGTCTGGAGATGAAAAAGATGAAAGTTCACAGACCTGTGAACAGTCTGAGTTCCCCAAGCGGTGATGTAATTACTAGCTGAATGTACCAAATAGTTGATGCATTTTTGGAACTTCTCCAAACATTTTGCTTCCTGTTGATGAGTGAGTTTTCATCGGCACAGACAGAGCTTCTGCATATCGTATCATAAGATTGGGTAATGTCATCATCAAGTTATGGCTATAAAATTTGGCAGATATGGGCATTAAATACTTGGTTTTCTCCTGCCATAAAACATTTCTACATGTTAAAAAAAAAATTAAAAAATTGTACTAGCCTACCTCTGCTACCTGGCATATGCTACTTTCTCAGATGCGAAGAGAACTGGTGGGTGTTGTTTAACCCTTAGAATTTCCCCTAAGTTATTACCAGAACACACTTTTCAATAACTTTAAACAAAAGGTGAAGTTTTCAGCTGCTTCTATTCAATCAATTTGAAAAACTATTGCACTCTTAGTTGGTTTACACATAGAATATAATGTCATTTATTAAAATACTAATGTGCCCTGGCTATTTTCAGTTGAAGTTTGATTTGCATGTAAATAAATGTTGTTGTTTCCACTGTATTTCAAAAGCAGAAGGTTTAGTCTTCCACGTGTCTTAAAATGTACAAAGGTTAGGTTTTAATTCTTCTGAATTCAAGGAATATAATTTAAAGCCCAGATTTACCTGCAGCAACAGACATAAAAACCCTTTTTTAATTAAATCCTAAACCTAATTAGGTTTTTCGTTCAAGTACAACAGCAATTTACAAAAACCATTACACACAGGACAATAAATATTAAAAACAAGTGCCTCATTTTTTCACACCGTTTAACTTGGTTTGACATGTTCTTACATTTTTAAGTGTGTGCTTTCCTTCCGTATGAAAAAGTATCAGTCAACAGATGGCTATGACTAGTATAATAAATAAATAAATAAACAAATAAATTTATGAATTTGTTTTGTACACATTTAGGAACAACTTAAAATGAACAAAAGGCATGAGAGAGAAATGCCTCCAAAAGATATTTGGTGCAATATGGACAGGGGAGATATGTCTGATTTTCTTGTGTAGGTTTCAATTTGGTCACTGCTGATTAACTGTGTCCTTATCTGGCTCCACCTCAATCACAAAGTCTAAATTATGATGAAAAGGAATCAGTCAAGAGTGTGAAAGAAGGTGAAATAAATATGTCCCAGCTAATTTTAATAAATGTAAATGACATGAAACTCTTTGTTTCCACTTCATTTGCTCTGTTGGAAGCACCTGATGAATAATAAGTTTGTTTACCCAGGTTCTTTTGTCAGAGGAGAAGGCATCCCATAATAACACAGTCGAGATGCTGTTGTATTAATTTGGCAAACAAAAGCTATTCATCTGTGCTTTTCTTTATCTATCAAACTATTAAACACCCAGGTGAGAATTGGAGCCAAACAAAAGACAATCTGATTCACCAGGTTAACAAGACATTTTAGCAGATCTTTCATTAATCTGATGTCGTCATATTTTAAAACGCAGCCCGGCACAGAGCTCACAGCAGTCGGTCTCCTCAAGTCACAGAAGGCAAGAAGAACAGAGAAAGGAAAGAAAAAAACAACTTAATTATAATTATTTGGTTTATATCTCATGGACAAACACATTTCTACAGATGTGTTAACTGTTGCTATAGTGCCATGCTTTCAAAAGACTAAATGCTTCTTGGACTTTTTCATATTTGTCTCAAGCACAAATTTCCATGGATCTTATATATTCTCTTTTTTGGTAGATTAAAACAAAGTATTTGCTTAAATATGAAGCAGAAGAAAAAAGATACATGTTTTTCAAAACGTTTTTACTGTATGTGTTTTTGGATTTTATTTTTCCACCATCCCTGTTTTGATTGGTTTGTAGTTTTAAAATATAAATTTGCTTTGTACCTTTTGACAAGTTTATTTTTGTGAAATAGTTTGTTCACAAATGTTCTCTAAAAAACCTCTGAGTCCTTCAAACTAACCCAAGCATTCATACTGAGTTTAACCCTGTAACTCCTAAACGCAGCGCCGTCCATCCAGCCAAATTTGCAGTACAGTGTTTCCGCCACACGTTGCGCTGTCTGAAAAATTCCAACAGTTTCAGAAACCAGAAACTGGCTTCCCAGCCATTATCTGGCTTTTACAGCAATTTCACTCCTGCCGTAGCAATTAATCTGAGGGGCACTCTTAATAGACAGTAAATTGTGAAAATAACTTTCTAGATATAGAAAGGTCCAGTTGTTATGGATAAATGGGCAAATAAAATGAGCCATTGCATTTATTAACAGCATATTTAAAGAACTCTGTACAATTAAAATAAGCAAAAATATTAATTCATGACATAAAGGGTTTTAAAGGTGAACTTTATTTACTAATTGTTGACTTTGGAAGGAAGTTAATTGCAATGTATTTTATTTAGTTCAGTACCAGATTAAAGGGGATTAAATATAGATATATACCACAATTTTCAGATTTTTATTTGTAATACACTTTATTTAAAAATTATTTCTAATATTATTTTGGTCTGTCACGTAATAGCCCACAAAAAAAAGACCAAAGTTTGTCATTGTAATACAAGATTTTATTTACCATAATGTGAAAAAAGTTGTGCTGAGATACTCCCACCAAAGAAACAAAAGTTTTAAACCCAAACTGTGTTTCTTATTTTTCTTTTTTCTTTATAGCTCCTGGCTAAACTTGTGTACGCTGCGTTGTGCTAAGACTCTTTCTAGGCTCTCAAGGAGTAGTCGTTCGCTCCCCACAGTCCCACTCAGATACATGCTTTATCCTTTTTATCTACAGCAAATCAATACCTACCTCAGCCACTTTGGGAATCAGCCATCTACACACATCAGCAAAGAAGTGATTCTTCAAAAGCACAGAGCTGAAATCCTACTTGAAAATATTTGCTTGCACAAGCATGTTCTGTTATGTCTTGCTGGTATTTGAGCTTCTGGAGCTTTCCAAGGTAGAAAAAACAAAGTAACCCATCGTAGTCATGATACATTTTTATTAGCAGAGTTGGCTGTATGCAGTTCCTCATTGCTCTGAATACAGAATATAGCCTCTAATCCTCACAAACTTCTAAAATGTTTCCAAATTTACTATGAAACTATGACTATCAATCAAATACTTCATTAAATGTTAATTTCTGCGTGTTGTATGTATCAGGATAGTGCAATGTGGTTTCAGAACAGGGGCCTAATTATGTGTCATTTAAATGTCATGAATCAATTTCTACATGTTTATATTTCACATGCCTTCGCCCTCACCTGGAAACCAATATATTTTTTTTCTGGTTTCTTGTAATGATGAGAAAATGAATATTGATGCAGAATATCTCCAGGCACTTCATTTAAAATGAATGAAAACAGACATTCAGCTTAGACAGATCTGCATAAACACAGCAGCCCCATTAAAGACAATTTGTGTAATAATATTAAAAAAGTGTTTGAAGCAACAAAAGGCAAAAATGTTCATGTAAAATCGTCAAACACTAATTTTATCTCCAAATGTACAAAAGGTCCAAAAGGTTTTTTTCTGCACTTTATTCATACAACCTGAAATTATTCACAACAATGAACTTAATGATTGTGCATGAGGATTAACTGGGACTTTGTTCTTTTTTTCTTTTCTTCAATCCAGTAAAAAATTATTTTAAATCCTGGCAATTTCATTTGTATGTTATTTACACCCTTTCTATATGTGATTATTTCAAATCACACTATTGTGTAGACAAACTAAAGCCGTTGCTTTGAGTTGGCATAATACCTTTAATGTGTTGCAACACCCCTGCATTTAATATTCAAAGCATCTGTTTGCTTCTGCTTGTATCTTTCTGCAGTCTTTGAAGCAAAACAGACAAACCCACACAAAATCACATGAAAACAAACCAAATGAAATCCCAGAAAAGGACACATGTCACATATTCTAGTTGATGGAGAGGATTTTTTTTTTTCTTTTTTACTGAAGTAAACAGAGATGGGCTTTTATGTGAAAATTTGAAAATTTTTCCTGATATATTCTCATGACATGTTTTTGATATCTGGGCTTAAGTGTTGCAGAGAACTAAAGTCCTGAATATTTTTGTGCTGGGAATAGAAATACTATTTTGTGCAGTTCTTGATGACCAAGTCATGCATTCAAACTATTAACATTTATTGAATATACCGTTATTTACAGTCAGACTAACTATCAACTCTCAGTTGGACATCCTAGCTTGACTGCAGCCAGAAACCTCCACTTATAAACACATAAAGTAAAAATGTCCCAACAGCGGCAAAAAAAAAAAATACGCTGGAAATAGCTCACAAACAAATTACATGTGCTTCAGCATTAGGTATTCAGTGGCACCCCCAGTTTTTATAGGCATGGCCATATCAGACCTGTGTGTTTTTTTGTTTTGTTTGTTTGTTTGTTTTTGGTGCAATGGCTCCAAAACCTGCATCAAGCGAGCAGCTATTACTTCAGCGAACCTTTGAACTGATACTTCATAGCTGTGGAGATGTAAGAGTGGATATTTTTATGCCCATTTTTAAAAGCTAGAGTCAACTAGTCTGCTGCTTTAATGCCTCTTTTATCTCTCTGGAATATTACTTTGTCCATCTTCAAAGGACCTCTTGTGTTTAATACTGCTATGACTCAGCCTAAATAATGCATTGCTTTCTTCCGTTTCTTTAAAACTGTTCCAGCTCTATTATCTTTGCTCTCTCACCTTTGCCTTTCTCCAGGGGTTGGGACACTGGTGTTCTCTTGTTTCTTCACAATTTAAAAACTGCCTTTGCAAGTTCCCTACAGAGTACTGGTATTAGTTTGATAGCAGATACACATCAACTGGATATGGTGAGAAAAACAATTCCCATTACAAATTACAGTGAATATATTTAAATAATGCAGATAATGACAATGCAAAACAAAGACAAAATGTTCTAATCAATGGATTTACTTGAGGTGGCATGAAGGATGTTGCTTTTGTAATTTAATTTAAATGAAATAGAATAAGCCCAAATTACATGAACCTAAACTGATTTTGGAAATGTTAGTGCCCAGCTAAAGAATTAATTATGTTTTGCAAAATAGGGATGATTATTTTGAAAACAAAGAAGCAAAAAGGTACTTGCTAAGTGCTACAGGGCAGTATTTATTTATTTATTTATTTATTGAATAATAAGACAATAGGTGGCTGGTCGCATGTGCACAAAGTTTGTGATTCTGGGCCATTTTGAAGAATTATTTGATAGGCATTTTTTGTAGCCTCATTCTTCACTTTTTTATTTAAGATATAATGTTACAAAGTAGTCTTTGAACACAAAAAAGTATTTTATGGCATTGTGACCTTTGCAGATGTGCATAAACAATTACATCTGAAATGTTGTATGTCTTTGACCTTATTAGCAAAGAATATTTTGCTGTCTGAATTGTGGTACAGTTGTTTTGACCTCCACTTGTGACTCAGAACAACAAGATAGATCTTAAAACAGAAGCTTTTTTATCATACAGCCTATATGAAAATGTTAATCATATACAGTTCCCAGAGTAAAAAAAAACTTCCAAACACATTGGCAGTAATGCCACATCCCAAAAAATACTTGGTGATGCACACAGGTGCCTTAAGATTAGCAGAATTGATTAAACTCTATGCTTAACTTTACAAACACTCCAATAAAAACCACCAGTTAGGAGAGCGACTGACTGACTACATTACAAATTAGGAATATTTTTCTTTTCTCACTAGATGGAGATGAGGGAATACTGGTTTCTGTAGCCATAGTTCACAATCATCACCAAATAAAAGACTACAGCTGTCTATTGATTCCAGTGTGATTGCTGTGATTTGCCTTTAGAGTGTTTCATTCAGATGTGGACTGAGTGGCTGCAGTCTTCTGCAGCCGGCTGCCATCTCTCCCATATGCCACAGATTTATAATGATTTCATGCCCCAGTGAGTAGCTCATTGAAAAGAAATGTGTGTTCCCTATGATTTGTTACGAGCTTCCATTTTACTGAATGAACGAGTACGAACAGGCCACTCGCACCTTGTCATCGAATCGGTCTCCTTTTGACTTAAACATCGGGATACTTAGCGGGTTTGCTCTTTAGAGGATTTCAATAATAAATGTAAGGAGGACAAATGAAAGGTTCCCCACTGCCACAATTTGAAGAAAAATTCAGCATATGTATGATACTTGTACGTCTTATTGATCTGAATTATGAACATGAGGATTGTACAATATATTTTGAGCATTTAGCGACATCAGTGTTTGCAGTTCTAGTATCGCAAAGAACTGTTGGGAATCCAATCTTTTTTGTGCCAATAAATTCAGGAGTTCACACTTTGCATGCAACACAATATTCAGCTTGATGGATGGAGTCTCATTCTAATTGCCAACTACTCGCACAGATTACAGATGCTAGTGGTCAAAGTGTTGAAAGCACAGCTGAAAGTAGCATAGTAATGTAAGAAATGCTAACATTTCTGTATATAGTGGCTTTCAAGTTCTTTCAAGCGCTTGCCTGGACCTCCGCCATCAACATGTCACAGTGAAAAGAAAAAATGACAATGAATATTGTAGCATTTTAATATCAAGAAATCTTGATGTCTAGATCCGCCCTACTACATACAGTTTCCTGGTTTTAATTTGTGAACGCCTCACCTCCACTAACTTCCGAGCTTATAAAAAGAGTTAACAAGGATGAATAAAGCAGTATGAAGCTGATGCTACGTGGGTACAGTGCACCTTGAGAAAGCCAGAGATGCTTCTTATGCTGCGTACATTAATTCTCATTTGGCCTTAAACAGAGAACAGATGGTGTTTGAATAAAGGTTAATTGATGGTGTTAAATAATGTGCTAAACAGTAAAGGTACGCCATGGATTTTGAACACATCAAAGGTTTATTTTTATGAGCTAAACCATTTTGAGTTTTGTCAGTCTGGTTATTGACTTTCTTTGATTTCATACTTTTTTGGGGGGATTTCACATTATTTTTGCCATGTTTAGCAAGTTATTTTATACATCTATTTCTTGTTTCAAAGAAGCAAGAATTCTCTCTCTCAACCCTGCAAGTGTACATCCTGTGGTTTGATTGAGCTAAAATTAGAAGGTTTGATAGAAAGAAATGGAAAGCGCAATCTCAACTGTGAAGGCAATCTCATTTTTCTTAAATGTTTTGCTGGAGGGATTGGTAAACATTGCAAAGAACATGACAGTCTTTACCACATTCAGCTAAGTATATAGTATAGCATATAGTTTTGTTGTTGTGCAAATACATAATAATTTAGGTATGTAACCGTAATAGACTTAAAATAAGAAAAATTTAGAATGATTTAATGTCAGACAGTGGAGAAAAATAGTCGTCAGAAGAATATTTTTGTAGACTTAGTTTAGTTTTATTTATTTATTTTTGGCGTTATTAAGAATGAAAAGAAGCATACATTTAGATTTTATAGCAAGTTTCCAAAAAACATTGGCTCCACAGAGGATGATGCAAAGCATGTTTGCCAAACTGGAACATTCACAGACTCAGATTATACAAAGGCAAATCCAGTTCATTATTTCGAAGTGGACGCTAAGCACCCTTACAGGAGCGGAGTCAAACCAAGGGTCTGCATGTCTGGAACTGGAGGCAGCAGGCCAAATGGTTTCATCCTTATTCAGTGGCTGTGTGTGCTGACTTGCTGGTTGCTAGAGGCTCTCTCTGCAGGGCCAAGGACTCCTGAGAGTAATTCACTGCTTCCTCTCGATTTGGATGTTATTTAAATGCTTAGTCACATGCGCGTTTGAGAGTTTCCTACATCAGAATTCATCTTTTTTTTTTTCAGAACTTCTGGTGCATCAGATATTCAGATTGTGTGAACATAAACAATTTTTCTCTTCTTCAATGAGGCATCTGATTGGATTTACGAGGGAAATTTTGAGGTTAGTATGAGAGCTATTGAACCAACAGGATCACCCTGCTGCAAAATGATAAACAGTTTTAAATGAAAATACAAAACACAAAATGTATATTCATCAAATATATATTCATCACATATTCCTAAGTGATGAAAACAGAAATTATGCTGTTCAGTAAAAATACCTTTTTAGTCTTGAAAACTAAAATAAAGATGACAATTTTCTACTGTAGATATCATTTAACAAAGATATAAATCCCTGCACTGCATTGAAGTCTACATTTTAAGGAGTATTTTTAGGTAAAATTCTCATAATATGGACAATTTTTGCTCATTAGAAATGTTAATGTAAAATGAAATGCTCACATGGTTTTCTGGAGTTTCATAAAATGCCACAGACACCTCAAATCAAAAGAAGAGTTTTACAACAGCTGCACTCTTCTTAATTATATTTAGCACCAACACATTTTAAATTTTTTTGAGTAAACTACACCCTGTTCAAGTACCATTTTGACACATTTCATATCATTGGGAGTTTAACTGATTAAATGTGACTAAAGGCAATTTGATTCCACACAAAATTTCAGTGCACTGACAGAGTTCTCATTTTTGAAAGTATTACTACATCTGGTAATGTAATGCATAACTTCAGGATCTTTACTGAGACTGTGCTGGAGCTGCTATTACCTAATAATTTAGCATATGCCACAGCTCCTATCTGCTCCACCTCAGTATCTTTTTCCACAAAGAAAATAGTGACAATGATTTGCTGGCATAAACTCAACCACCTAGTGCAATCGATGTGAGGAATTTGTTTGTTCTCACTCAGTGTTCCCTTCTGGTTTCTATGGACATCTTACACGGTCACATTCCCTCTTAAACTTTTTGCTCCTCTTTAAACTTGGAACTCCTCTCTCTTCAAAATTCTCTGCACATCCATGCACAGAAAGTTACTTTCTTCCCAGAGTCACTTTCCTATATTTGTTTTTGGCATTGCGATGCATTATTCTGCTCATGTTTCCCACAGACTGCACTTTTACTATCTTAGTGAGCATCGCATTGTGAGCAATGTTTAACTTTGGGATCAATTATCTTGAAAGGACTACAAAGCCCAGAGATAAAGTGCGTGCATGCATTGCTTTCAAATTTACTGAATAGCATATCAAACGATGCACACACACAAGTAAAAGCGCGGAGTGATTGTTACATTATTACAGGGAAAAGAAAGTCAAGATTATTAAAGTGAAGCCTGTTTAACAATGTAACAGAGGAAGACCAGTGACCTGTAGGATGTAATTGTCTAACAAAACACAGTTCTTACAGAATGGAATGTGAAAGGTTGTCATTTCATTGTAAAAGAAACTACTTACAATTGACTACCGATGACTTGAAGAAGACAGCATAATTTCCCACAATTAGCTTTTGTGGAAGCAGACTGGCAGGAAAGAAGAGAAACATGACAGCAACTGCAAGAGGATAAAATCGAAGAAATGGAGAAAGTGACTGAAGTGAGCAGCAACACATTTTGTCTTTAGGAAATACATCGGCTCAAATAAAGAAGAGCATGAAAGTTAAGACAAGCAGAAGAAAACAAGTTTGGTTTTGCTTCTATTAGCAGTATTGATGAAAATCTTTGCTTTCTCTCATTATGAGGAAGTGGTAGATAATTAGGCACAAAAGCGCTGCAAAGGTTTATTGGAATTCAAATGCTTATTATTCTCCCACGAATTAAAATAACTGTTTAGAAACCTAAACATATATTAAAACCTTTGTAAAAAAAAAAAATCTGCCCCTTGTTGAATTTTAGCATTTCACTGGAATTAAAATATTCTGCGCTCTATGGCGCCCATTGAACGATCAGCCAGACCAACGGGTGAAACACACACATGAAACCCTTCAAGACAACAATAAAAGTCTCTTTGAGGTATATTCTAAAACCAACAAAAAGTTTGCCATAATGGGTGAAAGGTAGCCTGGTAAAAAAAAAAAAATCCCTTGTTCTATGCTTTGCTTTGTCCAGATGTGGCTTCCTGGAAGCCTGGACTCTGTTGAGGTTTTAAATGTTACCCAGTTGCTGACATTTGCCCCTGGTGTATGAAATGCACCAGTTTGACACTATGAAGCTTACTGGAAAATGCCTGTGGTGTAAAGGACCATCATCCACTGCGAACAGGAAAGTGTCGAACTGAACAAAGCTGCTGCTAATGTTGATTCAATATTTGAGAGCGTGGTCAACATGTCTTCACGTTCTTCACTACAATTCTAAAATAGCACCAAAAATCGATGTCGCTGTTCACAGTTTCTCCTTCTGTTTGCTGATTGTTCCCCGTTGAAATCACAAGGTGAGCTGGGAAGAAAGATTTGAATAGAGCGGAATAACGTAGGAAGGCAATGGCCAGGCTAGGTCAAAAGTGAATTTTTAAAGATATTTGACAATTTACTCAGTCGAACATTGACAAACTCTTCCTAAGTAGGTTTAGGCATCTGTTTTAGGCTTTGCTAGTATCCTGTTGAGGCATAAGAGATTAAAATTTATCAAAAATGATGACTTCTTAAGTATATGTAATTGGTGTGAACAGACATCAAAATTTGTCTCCTTACCAACAGATTTGGAGAGTTTCAAGTGTCTGGTGATGATGTGAGTCCTCCTCTGAATGCTGAGTGTTGGCTATTTTGAACGCTATTATGAACTCCCATGGAGATATGGATTTACAAAATATGTACTGGTTTCATGCTATTTTATGATCAAACATACTCAAAAAATAATGTACCTGGGGGTCCTCTGTTAAATCTAATATACTCAAATGACATGTTTAAATGATGAAATAATTTTTGTTGTGGTACTAAAGTACTAGGTTTACGTCTTAGTCCAAAATTTATGTTCATAGCTAAACGTCTGTGTGCTTTTTGTTCAAAAGCTTGTTACATTAGTACAATAGAAAAGTGAACATGGGTTACAGTAAAATGATTTCTCTCACTTTTATTTCCTATCTGGATAAAAGCTTTCTCATGTATAGACAATCATTCATTATTTACTATGGCCCATCATGTGATGGTTAGATGTTAAAGCTTAAGCATTGTGCAGCATTTCACCTTTGAATGTATAAAGTTTGAAAATGGATGGAGAATTATAATTATATACAGTGCAAATTAAATGCATCTAATTGTCACATTCATGGGTGAAATTACAAGTGTGCAGACCTTAATTATAGTGCAGACTTTGAAATGAGTTCTCACTCTTCCACTGTACTTGGCAGCACTTTTATCCTTCCATTTACTGAATACCTTGGCGAAGGAGGTTCCCAGATCCTGCTGGTACTTGGGGAACAAAACCAATTTGCTCTTCAACCTCTTCACTTTATTTAGGTGAAACAGTACTAATTGTTTTTAATTAACTTTTCTGTAAGTAGTCCCCTTAACACCAAGTTACTCTGGCTAAAAAAGGGAAGACAAACAATGAGCCTGAAAATTAAATTTTGGGGTAAATTGTTGTACCTAAGAGCATATTTGAAGTTTGATTGCATGGATCTTTTTATTAGTTTATGTTTCTTCCTTATCAGAAAAAAACAAAACAACTGTTTATCAGTGTGAACTTGCAGTGATTATTAGCACTACTTAGCAGCAGTGGAACATTTCAAGGGCTATGTTTTCATGGGTTAATGATTGGGTAGATGTGTTTTTTTCTTAATTTACTGACAGGATCACTGGTTAGCTATTTGTGAAGAAATGCTTTAAAAACATTTAGCTTCTAAAATAGAAAACATTTTTAGGAAGCTGTGACTGAGCTCGGGATTTCTCTGGAGCATCGATGTTGTACTTCTGGACTGTGTGTGTGATTTCTGACTGTTTTCACTGCACATTGTTTGTCCTTCCACAGCATCATGACCAGGTTATGAAGAGATTTAGAAATGGCTACATTTGGCTAAGCGATAAGGTAAGAAATATCAATATCAATATTTCTGTGACTCGGTTAGTATATGAGGTAGTTGCATGTCACACAGCAATGATAGTTTTATGTAAGCTGTACTCTTTGACTTTGACGTCTTCAACATACGAGATGCAGTCATTTCTGTTATACGATCTGTGGAATTAGAAAGAAGCAGTCTGGTGGAAAAAAGCCCCAACACGTGCACTGTGAATCTGTTTGACAATCTGTTTGTCATGCTTCTTGCTCATCAGACCATCCATCTTTGATCAGTAAACCGTGCAACTGCTCAGCTCGGTTTTTGCAAGCTTTATCGTGCCAACTTTTAGCTGCTATATAGGCCAACTGTGAATGACAGCATTAACTTCACCAGCAGTGGTCATCTGTATTTCCTCTGACTCTGAAATAACAAGTGTTTTCTGGTGTTCACATTGATATGCATCAGTTTCATCAAGAGCTACTGACTGTATCAGTGGCCTAAAAGCTTCCACTCAGATTTTTATTCTCTATAACTAATCAGAGTTTACTTAGAATATGAAACTTCAGCACCAGTCTGAAGTTTTATGTTTTGTGGCCCTTTCAAAACCTATTGCATCAACCTTTGCTTGTCTCCCCTCTCAGTCTTATAAATCTCATGCTGCTTTTGTCCTAGAATCCCTTCCTATATTCTTCTAATGTACAATTTTGTGAAAGCTCCTGTAAAAATCTTCAGAGGGACAAACCAGACCTTTCTTCCAATCATCTGGTGAACAACAACACCAAAGGAAAGTCTAAATGCACTGTGGAAATCCTCAAGGAAATAGACTCGAGGATTTGTGGTTTTCCTTGGCATCAAGACTCGGCCCTTGCCCACATTACCTTTGGCACTGTCGGCAGGTTCCAAGTTATGCTGGAAAATGAAATCAGCATCTCTATAAAGCTTGTCAGCAGAAGGAAGCATGAAGTGCTCTAAAATGTCCTGCTTATGGGCTGCGTTGACTGTGGACTCCAGAAACGGAGCGAACCAACAGCAGACGATGACATGGCAACCCAAATAATCACTTACTCTGGAAATGCCAAACTGGACTTTAAGGAACATGGATTCTGTGGCTCTCCACACTTCATCCAGGCTTAGGGACCTTGATTTGCAAATCTCAAAGATCTTTATCCACTTTGGCGTCTACCCACCAAAACCTCTGCACTCCACCAATGTCGACTGTATGCAGCTACAAGATGGCCTCGCTTCAAACTAGAGGCATAAGACACTAAATGTTGTTTACTTCTAGCTGCTTAAAAATCTCAAAATATTCACTGAAATTATGCATATTCTATATATTATACACTTTTGTGTGCTGAGTGTAGTTCCCCCAGGGAAGCAAAAAGGTTATTACCACCTTTGTGTGCACACTAAACTCTCTTCCCTGACACAGGACTCTCGGCCAGAGCCTTCTATATGGCTGCATTTTAGTCATCCATCATGTTCCAAGGAAAATAGTATTTGAACGTCTGCCCCAGATTCTGTGACATTTTACAAATAAACTTGACGGCTCCTTATACAAGATTTTTCCTCGCAGCAAATAGTTTTGGTTGTATTGACATCGCCCTCTAAATGCTGAATATATTTAGGAATTATTGCAAATATATTTCAAAGTTTCATCCTGATTTTTTTTGTCAGATAAAAAAGAAAAACACAGCAAAGTATGTTTACTAACAAGATGTTGGACTGCTACTGCCACCTCCAAACTATCTTGTGAATATGACATCATGCTACAGTTTTCCTTGAATCCTAAAGGGCGTACAGCACCAACGTGTGCAGCAGTTTCCAAAGTTTTAAATTAGGTTTTCAGTATAGTTGGTGTTGATATTGCATGATAACTTAAAAAAAAATCTTTACAGTCTTCTGCAGCAAATTAGGTTACTAGGATGCAAGCACATGATGTTTTATAGTTGTGCTTGTATGAATAATTTCTTAACCAACATCTTGCCCAGTAATCAGGTCTGCAGCAATGCTATTTGCTCTATTTCTATACTGATGTCAGCCAAACCTGACTGCAAATATCTTAAAGATGTTTGCAATTTTCTTTTAAGTCCTAATTAAAAAAAAAAATCGTAAGGTAATTTTCATCACCTGAGAAACTCTACACAAAAACGGCATAACAGGTTTGGCCAGATGTGTGGTGTTGAGGCAAACAGCAGGAGCCGCAAACTATGGTATACATGTACTGATTTCATTAGTCAACATTCAGATGTCAGACAGGAAATCTCTCACAACCTCTCAAGACCAAAGAGAATAAACAAACATGTTCGACTTGGAGGACGCAATGGACTATGTTTAAAATTCCCCTCTGCGCTCAGATCACCTCGATTTCTGATTGGCTACACGTCACATTCAAAGTTGGGTTACACCATAAGTGCAATATCAGGCCAATGCAAAATGTTGAACATGTTGAAAAATGTTTATTTTTACTTTGGAGTGGTCCCAACTTCCCTCCAAGCAGACAAGTCGCTCTTAAAACTCCACACAAAGCAGGAATATCTTCTAAAATTATCTTAAGAGTGGTCCCAATGATTAGGAAGTCCTTAAGATTGTTGAAAAGTGGAAATTGGTGCAAAAATCTTGTTCTATGAACTAGGCATAAAAAGAAGTGCTTCATTCTAAGGAGACATTGCTGAGCTCCCATGTCAACTTGAACATACTGCTATTAGTCTGTCTGGTAAATAATTCACTTAGCTTATGGCTTGACAAGGAGAGACAATTCTCTACTTTATTTTTTTAAATTGTGAATGAAATGTTGAATATTCAGCAAGACCTTCATTTGTTTCTTTTCCATTTGCAACACACGGGACTAACGGAATGGGTTTCAAAAATCAATCCTGTCTATAACAGTGTGTCTGCCATCCCTTCTAAATTACTGCCTGTGTATTTTCCGCCTTGCATATTAAGTCTGTTCCTGGCTTATCTGAAATGCTACAGCCTCAATTTGCCTATCCATCTGCTCTTCAGCTTTCAAGGGATCTTGGACATGTGCTGAGGCCATCTAGAAAGTGGATGCTGATGGCAGTATTTGTTTAACCTTTAATTGCAGTTTTCAGTCCACATAAAAAAATCTAACAAACGTGCCAAGTTTTGCTTCTACTTTTTACAGTTCACACAAAAAAACTTTCTGAGTACTTCAGTCTTTTTTTTTTCTTTCGTTCACAAGCATTAAACAGCAACATCTTGAAAGAATTTCTTTTTTCTCAGTTTGAATTTTTCTGTCTGCCTTACTCAATAGTGCAGCAAACTTGTGATATGAGAATATGCAGCCATGACATCTTTGAACAGCTTTGCGACAGCTGCAAATTAAACAAAGATCTGGAACACATCAGGGAGTGGGCTGATGCAAAGAAGAACCTTTACACCCGATAAGTGAAGGACAACGATCCTCTCAAGATAATTCAAACTCAACATGAAATGTTTTTTTTTGTTTTTTGTTTTTGGGAGGGGGGACCTAAAAAGTTTTCTCTTACAGAAAAAAGATGTGGATTACAAATAGTTAAAATCATCATAATTATTTCTTTTACATATATTTTTTATTAATCCAAACTAAATGTGCAATGGCTCAAATATGTTTCTGTAATAAATCTGTGATGATTAAAAACGCCTGTTTTATAAGTCTACTTTTAATTATGAGAATTGTGAAGGTCAGCTCTGGGGTCAGGGACGGATTGGAGGAAAGGCGCTGGAGGGCAGAATGGATCTTATCAACAAATGTAGCAGAAGGCCTGCTGCTTCCCTCACTAGAGAAAGTTTTCAGACCCAATACGTTATCACTTCTTAGGGCTGGAGTGCCAGAAGGGGTGTAGCACTAAAAGCTGACAAATCCCAAAATAATTAAGCAAAAACTGACCAATCAGCAAACATTGGTGGACAATGGGATGGCCACAGGGCTGATCTCAGCTGCTCCCTAGGGGCATAAAAGAGGCTTGATCAGTACAGAAGGTTGTGAAATCCTCCAAGCAGCAGGACAAGACAAACAAGGACCACAGTGGGCCTAAAATACTTTGGCTTGTGTACAGGATTCATCCCCAGAACTCCAAGTCTGTGGTCCCCAGCAGTGGCTTAAACCCCAAAAAACAGAAATACAGAAACAAGATCGGGAAAAAGTCTGAGCTGTTTCTCCCCTCTCCATGCAAACCTTTGTGTGATTGGTCTGATTTTTGTGGGTGTGTTTATATGGAAAACAGTCCCAACTACTCAACTTCCATAAGACGGTTTTTCACCCAGGATGTCTACTTTTGAGGCACTGAGGAAGTACATATTGAAACACTTTCTCTGATCGGTTTTGGTATGATGCAGTGGAAGAATGAAAATATTTTCCAGATCACGAGTCATGATTTCTTCCTCCTCCAAACTTGTAAACCTGTAACAGTCAGTCCTCAATTTCATAATTGCTGTTTTTACTGCACTGTTAAAAACCACACACGACAAAACATCATAAAGTTTTCTGCAGCGGGACTCTGTGTTGACAGTTCGCCTTCGGTCTGGCCATGCTGGTTCGCAAATTTATGGACTAAGGTTGTTTGCTTTAGTCCAGAGTTATTTAAAGGACTCATGTGGGACTCCATACGAGTCACTTAAACATACCTGGAGCAGAAGTAAGCCAGTTTTTACAAGGGAAAGTGGTTGCTTAATGAGTGTGATCTGTACAACTCAAGTGGCTTCATGCTACTCAGTGTAACAAATTCATGGAAGGAGAGTTTGGGACACTCAGGCAGCCATGACTTTCCCCAGTAATCAGCAAATTAGATTGCTAAGGATCCTGATCAGGGGAATACTCAGCAGGTTTAGGATCTCAGTACCTGTGAGGTGGAGAGCTGGTTGAGTGATGACCACAGTGTAGTTATTTAGAGGGGGCTAGAATATGGTTGAGTTGTTGATTTCTAAAGAAATGATCAGAATTTATCAAATTTTAAAACCTCACCCAATGCGTCAAATATTGGCTTCTGAGACATTTTTGACAAATCAATAATAAATAATTAATGCTCCTTATTATTGAGATCAGTGTTTCCCAATTCCAGTCTTTGTGGCCCCCCTGCTCTGCATGTTTTAGATGTGCCTCTATACCAGAACAGCTGATTCAAATAATTGCATGGCATCTTCTGCAGCCATCAAGTACTGCAGGAGCTTGTTAATCACCCAAAGATTCAATCCAGGTGTGTGGCAGAAGGGAAACACCTAAAACATGCAGGCAGGGGGGCCTGAGGACTGGAATTGGGAAACACTGATTTAGATCAATATTTGTGTCATCTACCCTTACTGCTCTCTGTATCTAAATGTATTATGAAGTTATTGTCTCATTTGTTTGTTATGCCATTTATCAGTCGACCCATCCTTGTACTTTAAGGTCTTCTTTGGAGATGTTCAGAATCATCTGTCAGGTCGTCATTCAGCGTCGTTCTCTGAAGCCCTTCACATGTTTTCTACATACATGAATACCTTCTGTTGTAAATCATGAATCTGTGCAGTCATAAATCAATCAAACCTTGCGTCTCTCCATATGGCCAGTGATCATTTGGTGTCTTGTATGCATCATTCTCTGAGTTCAGCAGCTCCTCTTGGCTGCTTAATGTCTGTGCCAAATATAGCTTCCATGCAAAAATGGGAACAAACAACTAAAGTAAAACTGTCAAGCTTATGTATCTCTGTGTCTGGCTGTGAGTACATATGTGGAATCGCATGTCGGACTGATTCCCCCAAAGTGTAGGTGTATGAAATGCCTGAGAAATATTCAGCATTTGATCATCTCCGCCTGTGAAAGCTTTGAAAAACCAAAAAAAAAAAAAAACGAACAAAAAGAACCCTGTAATGGCACATCTACGATGTCTTTGCCTCTCTGTGTTTTTTTTCTATATATTTTCAAGCTGCTACTGCTGAAAGCCCACACAGTTACAGGCACATCTTAAATCTCTTCTTACGAAAGGTGACACCTGATGATGCAACGATTAGCAACAAACATACAGACTAATTTTTCCGAAGGAGCACAGACAACTTCACTCATATGTTCTGTTAAATGAAACCTTTACTGTGACAACAAAACTTTTCTTAAAATGGCTGACATGAAAGAAGAGAAAATGATGTGACTAAATATGATGGAAAAAACAAAATAAAAAAAATTCTCAGGGGTTGTCAGAGCCGGCATATGCAACTGCAACTCGTACACATGTGTGATTGACAGCCCTAACATGTTCCTTTTTATCATTTATTGTCGGTTTCTGACCAGGTGGAGGGTGTTTCTGCAGATGACCGTAAGTCCACAGGGAGAAGGCAGAGGAGCTCAATTTTGTTTCATGGCTTACCTGTTTTATGTTATTCTGTCACAACATGGTGACCGTTTTCACAAATAAGTAAAAAAAAAAATAGATATTTTTAATAAAATTAACATACAAGCAGCTGTAATGAATGGTTCTTAAAATAATACTACCACATCAAATATTCCACCCAATGAGTCTGTTGTGATTGCAAATTTATACCGACGTCACGTTTTTGTATTAGGTTTCACATACAAAACTCTAGTTAAACATTATAGCAGCAATGTAAGTGAAAAGAAAATAGACAAATGCCTTTTTGAGATGGAGAAGGTTATAGGTCCTGTCAGATACGAAGGATGAAAACAAATATGCTCTTACATTTTGACCAAAAGAATGGGATCCCAAACCACAAGGATTTAAAATCAATATACCCGACAGATAAAGGACTTATCTGTGATGAATGTTTCACTCTTTTGACCTCTGTTGGTTGATTCTGGTTTGCTTAGTGTAGAGTCATTGTGGGTGGTCGTAGCACCTTGTGGTCACATCCTTTGGAGGTGTTTTGAAAATATTCTTCTTGGAGCAGATGGTAGGGATGACCCATAATAATGTGGAGGGATTATACATCCACTTCGGCAGATAATCGTTTTTCAATGCCCCAACAAGAGGGGGAGAAGAGTCACTTAGCAGAGCTTCACCTACAGGATCTTGTTGTGTTAGTTGCTCATTATTATTACTTCTATTTCTGTTTGAGTGTGTTATTACATACATTTTTTTAAGTATTTTTTAATCTAATTTTGACACATGCAGTTGTCTGATGCATCTTTTTTATTTTTATTTTTTTAAATGCTTGTAAATTTACTCTTGTAAACTTGTTGTGTCATAATAACGAACCAAACAGAAGGTTGGTTTAGGGCATTTACAAAGCATTCAGCTGAAACTCCAATGACAAATTGCTACATCATAGGGGAAATAACTATGATGTGATTTGATGAGACGAAGATTATGATGAAGTAAAAGACTCAGTGAACCAGGACACACAAAGTGGCTGTGGGCATCTGTCCTTATGGATGGGTACAAGAACATGATGGAAAAATTATCCTCCAAAAGTATAGCTTTTGCTGTGAAACACGCAGTGTTTGATGATAATGAAATGAATGCTCAGGAACATTTATTTAATCATTTGAGAAACAGACTCAAAGTGCTCCATGTTTGCTGTTTTGTCTCAAAATATAATGGTACTAAATTATTGCATTTTTGTGTGAAGAAGTTAGAAATATTGTTCCTAGGAATATACGTTATTGAATGTGAGTGGTGCATGATAGAAGCATGTTGCACACAGAGCTGGACTTATATAAGGGCGGATTTTCTCCTGTTGGCTAAGTAAATGACCTCATTAAACAAGAGGGGCATCCACAACCTATTTGCCTTCTACATGATGGTACACAATATCAACATAAAAATCCAACAGACGGTTTAATATGTCCAGGATTATACACACACTATCAGACCAGCTCATCTGTCTGGGTTTGTCTCTGTTTACTATTATTATTACTGTAATATCTGTGGAGAACATGGCTTTCTGTCCAGCTCTGATACTAGGGTTCACAACATAATTTTGAAACTTTTTATATTTTGGCCCTTGCCTTTTAGAGGATTTCTAGTTTTTTTTTAATTTGCTCCAAAAAACTCTGGGTTGCTTCCCTCCCATCTAACCCATCTAGCAAATCATTTTCTTTTTTATTTCTATTACAAGGTAAGTATGCATATTAATCTCTTTATTATTGCTTTTTATATTCCTATTACTGGGCCACTCTATTATGATGCCATGTAAGACCTTAGAATCCTATGTTAAGCCAAAATAACATTAAGTTTTATTTGGTGGTGTTTTGAGGCTCTGTAACAAAATTACTTTGCAGTAGACTGTATGAAATCCTTGAACATTAAAGTGTGCATGTATACAATGATGCAGCTTTTTATATTTACAACAAATTTGGGGTTGAAAACACAAAACCTGTCAAATGAAATGTGAGAAAGGAGATGTAGAACTCAGTTTGATAGAGTTAATACTGCCATCTAACCGTTATCTACACCTGCTTGTTTGTGCAAACGTCTGAGAAGCTGATGCATATCTTTACCTGACATTAGGTAAGAAATTTAGAGTTACTCATTAATATATCATTCATTACTGTTGGAGGAAGCCAGGACTCCCAGGGAGAACAGATGCATGCACATGGAGAACATCCAAACTGCATTTAGAGCCAGGCCAGGATTTCAACTCAGGATGTTTTTGCTGAAAGTCACTATTGATACCAGCGTGTCATTGTGCCTTTTTTCAGCTGTTTTTACTTTGGTTTTCAGCTTGAGTACTCAGTGTGTCACGTCTTGAGTTCTGATTACATGCCAGGCTATGTATTAGATTTTAATTTCAGTTTCACTGAATGCTCAAACATTGCCTTTCTTCAAATTTAACAATTAATTTGCCACAGTGACTAAGATGTTTTGGACATGTAGAAATATTTTGCCACATGATTACCTCATCTCACACACACCACTGAACATACTATGAGGTCCCTAGTTGTGTGTATCCAAAGAAATCCAAAGTGAAACTGCAGTCTTCATTGATGTTTGGTTATTCCAGCTAATAACTATCAGACCACTTGGAGACTGCTCCCAGATGGCCATTTGATGCTTTGAAATTGAAAACGTAAACAGAGACAGTGACATTACGGAAAAGTAATAAATCTGGTCATTGTACGTTCTTTACTATTTACGTCAATAAACATTCGTAATTGGAAATACCTGGGAAACGTACGGTGGCCCTGAGGTGCAAAACACGACAACATTAACGAATGCACAACAACATTAATGAAAACACAACGACATTAATAAAAACACTACAACATTAATGAAAACACAACGACATTAATAAAAACACTACAACATTAATGAAAACACAACGATATTAATAAAAACACAACAACATTAATGAAAACACAACGACATTAATAAAAACACTACAACATTAATGAAAACACAACGACATTAATAAAAACACTACAACATTAATGAAAACACAACGACATTAATAAAAACACTACAACATTAATGAAAACACAACGACATTAATAAAAACACTACAACATTAATGAAGCACAAATACAAATTCAAAAACACAACAACATTAACGAAACACAAATACAAATTCAAAAACACAACAACATTAACGAAACACAAATACAAATTCAAAAACACAACAACATTAACGAAAACACAACAACATTAACAAAAACACAACAGAAAAGGTATGTCCCAGTGGGTGACCTAAGAAGTCGCTGATTGGACTACAGCTCGTTTTACTTTTGAACCGGAAGTTATTCTAGTGTGTGTAACAGAGTTACAAATGTACTTTTGTTAAATTATTATTTCTTATACATTTTATATTGAGAATTTGTGAATTTTATCTCATTCAGTTATTTTTATTTATTTTGTTGTTTTTGCCTGCGGGGGTCGCTCTTTTGCACTCCGTCTCATTTGTGTTTCCTGGGCTTCCGTAGTTGCTTTCAGCCCTCATAGCTCCTCTGCCCCCCCTTTCCCTCACAGCGTTGTTCCCGCTGCTGTGGGCAAGTCGGAGCAAAGTTTGCTGCTGCTTGTTTTTATGTTTGGAAGTTCATGTAAAGGTTTCTATCATATGTTGTTTATTATTGTTTGTTAGTGTATTATTTTGCAGTTTTTACCATCATTGTATATATTTTTTTTAAAAGACAGTTTTATTATAATTTCCTTTTCCTTTTATTTTGGCGCGAACAGCCAGTGCTAGTTCAGCACAGCTGAGTTGAACGTTGTTTTTATTTTTACGTTTAGGACTGCAGAGAGAGAAAGAGAGGGAGTTGAAGAAGTTTTGATTTATTTTCCCTTCTTTCCCAGCTATGTGTTTTTATTTTTAAGTTATACTTTTTATCTCTGTTTATTTAACTTTGTCCCACTGTATTGTGTCGTTGTGGCCACCAGGTGGCGTTTTTCTCCTCTTGTTTTAGTTTAAGATTTTTGTGAGAAGATTTCTTTTTTTTGTGTGTGTGTTAACTGTTAAATTTGCAAAATGTAAATGTTGCCCTGACAGCGTTGTTCCCGCTGCTGTGGGACTGCAGAGAGAGAAAGAGAGGGAGTTGAAGAAGTTTTGATTTATTTTTCCTTCTTTCCCAGAAAAAAAAAAAAAAAAGAATTTAAATATCCTGACCGAGTGAGTTCTGGAGACTTATTGATGCCATCCGTTACATGTGCTTCGTTTGAATGAGAAGCAAAGCAAGCGGGAATACGGTCACGTCGCAATGTATTGCCCAAACTGTGGAAAAGAGCAGGTTGAGCCGTCACCAAACTTTTGTAGCAATTGTGGCAAGAAGCTTCAAGAAATTTGTACGGAAGATATTCCACAATGTTCAAGTAAGTTAATAAGCATAAAGAAATATTTACGTTTCTTATGGATGTAGCAACTTGCTAACGTTAGTGGTCTCCAGACCGTGTCCACTGTTATTTAGTTGTTCATTGTAAATGCAATTAAAAGTACACATACTCGATATAATACAGCAGCATGGTATTAGCCATATATAGTAAGGTCCGTTACAGCCATAGGCACTACTTCTAGTATAATTTGTGTCGTTCGTAATACATATCGTCTGTTTGAATGAATGTGATGTGCAACATTTTTTCTTTACTTCTAGCACAACAGAGTGTTCCATCCCGCCCTTCACCAGCCCTCCGCAACTTCCTTGAATACAGAAGAAAAAAAAATGAGGAGCGACAAAAGTATTCTCTTGGGAAAAAGGGGTTAAAGCAAAAGGAAAAAATGAAAGTTCGGGTAGGTCCGGTATTGTTCCGACCAAAAACAAGCAGGTTTTAAGTAACAGACTTGCTTAAAGAAAGTTCCACGTAGCAAAACTATACAGAATAATTGTTTAACAGTAACAGCAAACTGTCAATGATCAGTCAAAACAGTAAATCATCTACTGATTAATTATTGCGCAATAATTTTACAACCATTGTTCTGTTTGCATCAGTTCAAAAGTAAAAGGTTGAAAATGACTGATAATAGTTAATGGATCTATTTGGATGTTATTGTAACATAATACAGGAGGAATTAAAAACAAAAAGAAAACAACAGAGTATTCTCTAAAACTAAACATTGCTCAGTCTTCCGCATAATTTTTTTGTTTGTTTTCAGATAAATATTGGCTTGATGACCATTCAGAAGAATTGTCTAAAGCCACAGCGTGGAAAAATCATTTTGCTTGCAACAAACCCAGATGTCTCTGCCACACCTCTGCTCAGTCAACGTATCAGTTCCTGAACATTCTAACAATAAACATGAAACACGATAGGCCGGCAGCTATTGTCAGGAAATGCCAGAAACTTCCCCGATTCCTTGCGTTTCTCTGGTTCGTTTCAATTTCCTCTTCTTCTTCTTCTTGGGGATTTTCTTCCAGGTAAGTTATTACAATGTGAGAGCCAAAAATATAAGCCAGAATTGTTGACAACAATTCTGGGTCGTCAACTTCCTCAAAATCGCCCTGATTCCTGGGACATCGGGCAATTAATCGGATACCTGATAGCAATTCATCATCTACTGCAGCAATAACATCTCTTGTAAATTGAATTTGTAACCCAGTGTTTAAAAACACACAAAAAAATAATAATAGATGTTGATTTAATGTCTTATTCTACCAAAAGAGCTAAAAGGTAATTACGTAAATCATCAAAAATGTGAAATATGCCTTTAGTGTTAGCTTTTATTGACAGATTAGGCAGCCAATGGCTGGCGCGGTCTGGTTTCGTGTCGGCCAATGGGGTTGATCGTCCCGCCCCTTTTTAACAGCTGGCGGTTGTTTCGTTCGGAGCGCGGCAGACAGGCTTGAAAGCTAACAGCTGACGGTTGCTTCGCTGACGGTTGCATCGCTGACGGTTGTTTCGCTGAGAACGCTTAAGAGCTAACAGCTGATGGTCGTTTCCGTAAAGAGCTAGAAAGAAATTGACGAATCTGGAAATTGATCTCAGAGGGTTTCCCCCTTGAACAGCTGAAGCCCGAAAAATAGCCGTTGACGGCTCAGAGCATCGGTCAGGTTTTTTTTTGAGCTTGTACGGTACACTTTTGGCTTGGAGGGCCAAAGATTTCAAGATCCTCTTCTCCTGAACCTGGATGGCGAGCCCCAGCCCAGAGGACCAGGCGCACGGGTAGATAGTGACCCGACTGGTCACCAGCTGAGAGACTTTGAGACTGAAGAATTGATTCATTGGAGACTGAAGTATTCAATTTATTTATTTATTATTTTTTAAAAGCGCACAGTATTTGTTTGTCTGTTTTAATGAATAGTGTGAGAAATACAGTAACATTTAATTCCTCTGTAATCTAAATTTGGAAGATAATTTAAATGCACAGATTTAGCAACTGGCTGAATGGTCAAATATTGGTAAATCTGTGCATTTAAATTATCTTCCAAATTTAGATTACAGAGGAACATTTTGATTAAATGTCAACGTATCAGTTCCTGAACATTCTAACAATAAACATGAAACACGATAGGCCGGCAGCTATTGTCAGGAAATGCCAGAAACTTCCCCGATTCCTCGCGTTTCTCTGGTTTGTTTCAATTTCCTCTTCTTCTTCTTCTTGGGGATTTTCTTCCAGGTAAGTTATTACAATGTGAGAGCCAAAAATATAAGCGAGAATTGTTGACAACAATTCTGGGTCGTCAACTTCTTCAAAATCGCCCTGATTCCTGGGACATCGGGCAATTAATCGGATACCTGATAGCAATTCAATTTACAAGAGATGTTATTGCTGCAGTAGATGTTGAATTGCTTCGGGATTAGTAAGTTCCTGATTCCTGGGACATCGGGCAATTAATCGGATACCTGATAGCAATTCAATTTACAAGAGATGTTATTGCTGCAGTAGATGATGAATTGCTTCGGGATTAGTAAGTTCCGCTTCAAGTTCTGTTAAATGCCTTCAATAAACGCTGAGATAATTTATCACCCTTCTTAACCCTTGTATTATGTTGAGAAATAATTACATTTATGATGTTGCGGGTCATTTTGACCCGTATTGTGTAATTCGTCTCAAAACAGTCAAAAATGAAGTCAAACCAGTCAGAACTTTATTTTAGATTACATACATGTGGCACACAGGCCATTTTAATGGAATAGTCGAGGTAAATTGATACTGTTTTGTGTTTATTAATACTGTTTTGTGTTTATTAATACTGTTTTGTGTTTATTAATACTGTTTTGTGTTTCGTTGTGTGTGTTATTTACTAGTGGTGTCGCAGTTTGACGTGGTTGCGGAGGGGGGTGAATATCACTCCGCCGTTGCTAGGTAACGAAGGTTGTGGAACGGAAGTGGATGTGTTCTTTTGTTTTCTGTTCTAACGGCTGTTAAAAAAAAAACGTTACCGCTAACGAAGTTACTTTGTAACAATCATTAAATTAAAATGTTGCGGACTCAATCTCCATCTCTCTTTTGATTGTTTGCCACCGTTACATTTTTGGCGAGCCAGCCCCAGGAGGAGTTCAGCTAAAAGTAACTAATCCAAACGAGACGAACCGAAGACGGAGGAGAAACTACCGATGGAGCAGCTTCAAGACGAAGTGAGCAGAACGCTGCTAATGTTAGCGAAGTCAGAGCTAATTTTAGTTTGTAAACACCTCAAGAGTGATGAACCTTCAGGAGGGTTTACTGGCCAAACTCGGCTCCTCATCAGACTAGCAGAGACAGCACTGGACGATATCGGAAATGAGGAAGAACCTGAATCGTTTCAACAGTTTCTCCAGAATTTAATCACCTTAATGGAATCTTGGACATTGGATGATCCCAGAACACCAGAACAGACACAAGCTGACGAAGGTGAATTAAACTCACTAAAAGTCAAGTACAAGGAATTCCAGGAAGAACATAACAAAGCCCGACAGCGTATAGAGGAGGAAATTGGGGTTTTAGAGAAGAGTGAGATTTCTGGGACGTCTTGTCTCTGGTGAGGGCTACACGATGGATCCAGCAGAAGTGGCACCGGTTCAAGCTTTGAAGGAGAGAACCCCCAGAACTGTAGGAGATCTGAGAAAAATGCTGGGATTTCTCTCCTATTATCGAACATATATACCAAACTTCTCCAGAATAGCTAAGCCCCTCTACCAGCTTCTGGCTAGTCCACTGGAAAATCAACCTGAAAATCCACCATCAGGAAGGCAAAAAGACAGACGGAACACCAACACTGCAAGAAATAAAGGTAACCTCCCATCAAACACTCCCATTCACTGGACACAGAACCATCAAGAGACAATAAACACTTATTGACAAACTCACTGAGCCTCCCATCCTTGGGTATCCAGATCTCACCCAACCATTTATTCTGCATGTTGATGCTTCCCAGGAAGGGTTGGGAGCAGTTCTGTATCAGAGACAGAATAACAAAATGGTTGTCATCGGGTATGGATCTAGAACACTGACCCCACCTGAGAAAAATTATCACATGCATTCAGGAAAATTGGAATTTCTAGCACTCAAGTGGGCAATATGTGAAAGGTTTAGAGATTATTTGTACCATGCACCTCACTTCACTGTATATACAGATAATAACCCCCTGACCTACATTCTCACCACAGCCAAGTTGAATGCCACGGGTCACAGGTGGGTTGCCCAACTTGCAGATTTCAATTTCACCATTAAATATCGACCAGGCAAACACAATACAGACGCAGATGGCCTCTCTCGCATGCCACTGGATATAAATGACTTATTGCAGCAATGTACAGAAGAAATGACTCAGGATGTGATTAGTGCTTCAATTCAGGGAGTGACTGTGCTTCAAGATGCCCCATCTGTCTGGATAACCACAGCTCACATCAACACACTGGACTTAGTAAGGGATGCTTCTTCACCTTCATTACCTGCCCCACTAACACCAGAACAAATCAGAGAAAGTCAAAAGAAAGACCCTCTCATCAAGCAAGTCATGCATTATAAAAGCCAAGATCAATTCCCCCCCAGAGGAGTGGTGAAAACCGAGCCTCAAAGTGCTCTTGAGGCAGTGGCGAAAACTGTATATCAGCGATGATGGGATCTTATACAGAAAAGCAGGAAATAAGTCTCAGCTAGTGTTGCCAAAAGAACATCATCTGTTAGTGTTTCAAGAATTACACAAAGAGATGGGTCATCTGGGGGTCGAAAGGACTCTGAATCTGATCCGAGACAGGTTTTATTGGGTCAGAATGCAGCAGGATACAGAACATTTTGTGACCCAAGTGTGTGAGTGTCTAAAGTCAAAACGACCACAGAGAGCAGCCAGAGCACCACTGATGCCAATTGTGACAACACGTCCATTCGAACTGGTTTCAATTGATTTTCTGCATCTAGAGGCCTGTAAGCAAGGCTATGAGTATATTCTGGTTATAATGGATCACTACACTCGCTTTGCACAGGCCTACCCCACAAAAAACAAATCCGCAAAAACAGTTGTGGAAAAGCTATTTGATGACTTTGCCCTTCGCTTTGGCTTCCCGGAGAAAATCCACCACGACATGGGGAAGGAATTTGAAAACCAGTTGATGGCTCAACTGCAGAGGTGTTGTCACGTGCGAGGGTCCCACACTACCTGCTACCACCCACAGGGTAACGGACAAGTGGAGCGATTTAACAGAACCCTGCTGTCTATGCTCCGTACGCTCACAAGTGCCCAAAAGTCTGACTGGAAAAAGTCGTTATGTAAGATGGTGCACGCATATAATTGCACCCGCAGTGACACCACTGGCTTTGCTCCATACTATCTACTCTATGGGCGATCCCCACGTCTGCCGATAGATCTCCTGTTTAACATACAGCCAAATGAAACACAGCAAAGCTATGCTGAGTATGTCAAGGATTGGCAAAGCAGGATGCAGCAAGCCTACAAGATTGCAACCAAAACTGCCACCCGTGAATCAAACAGAGGAAAAAAAGGATATGACAAAAGAGTTTATGGAGCTGACCTGCAGCCGGGGGGGCGTGTGCTTATGCAACTTATCAGAGAGAGGAGGTCCTGGTAAGCTCAGATCCTTCTGGGAAGATAAAGTGCACATCATCATGAAAAGAAGAAGTGATATCAGCCCAGTATATGAAGTAGTACCAGAAGGAGGTGGCAAAAGACGTGTGCTGCATAGGAACCTCCTGCTCCCTTGTGACAGTCTGCCAATCGACAACCCAGAAATAGACTCAAAAATGACAAGAAGGACTAAAAAGACTAAGTCTAATACATCTCCATGTCATCTTTGTCAACGAGAAGAATCTTCAGACAGTGAGAGGGATGAGGAAATGGAGCTGGTGTGCCATTTTCCTCCTGCTCAGCACAGTGGTCACCGAGCTGTCGGACTTAACGCCCAGATGCTGAACCATTTGCACCAGACCTTCCTGACCAAGACGGTGCACCGACAGTGAATGAATCTCAGGCTAATTGGATGGACAACATACTAGAAGAAGAAAATGGAGGCCAAGTCTTGGAGCTACACCAGGATCTTCCTGAGCCATCTGCAGAAACAGCTTCTGAGGAAGAAGAGGATGCAGCTGTTCCACCACCTGCATCCAGCTACCCAAAGAGAGAGCGTCGCCGTCCGAGGATGCTGACCTATTGTGCTTTGGGTGAGCCAACCATGGTGGAATTAGACATTAAAGAACTACCTGTGAGTATGATTCCAACCTGTAAAGAACTTTGGCGACCCTGGGTAGTTCCAGGTGTTAAAGTACAGAGTTAAAGACACACTGTATATAGGTTTGAGAACTACATTCAAAAGAAAAAGACTATACATGAATTCTCAAAAGACAGTGTATTGACTGTGCTTTCAAGACAAAAGACTGGTATCAGAAAAAAACTGTGGCTGAAAGTAAGGTTCTGTTACACTAGAGAGATGATCTGAACATATTTAGAAGTATTTGTAACTGGACATTTGTAATCTAAAGTGACAATATCCTCTGTTAGTGGTGGACACTATTACAATAATATGTAATGTATGTATGTAATGAATGTCATGTTAAGTACCTTACTTATAATATCACTTCCAGTAATAGGTATTTAAAAATGTCATAGGACATTTTTTTTTTAATGAGGGGGAGAGTGTGGCACACAGGCCATTTTAATGGAATAGTCGAGGTAAATTGATACTGTTTTGTGTTTATTAATACTGTTTTGTGTTTATTAATACTGTTTTGTGTTTATTAATACTGTTTTGTGTTTCGTTGTGTGTGTTATTTACTAGTGGTGTCGCAGTTTGACGTGGTTGCGGAGGGGGGTGAATATCACTCCGCCGTTGCTAGGTAACGAAGGTTGTGGAACGGAAGTGGATGTGTTCTTTTGTTTTCTGTTCTAACGGCTGTTAAAAAAAACCGTTACAGCTAACGAAGTTACTTTGTAACTATCATTAAATTAAAATGTTGCGGACTCAATCTCCATCTCTCTTTTGATTGTTTGCCACCGTTACATACACACTTATGAGAGATGAGAAAAACAGATACACAACTTGAACACTATATCATTGAACTGCTTATTTAAAATTTTCACTCTTCATGAATACTGTTTTTCATTGGCCTTGCCTCATGTTCTCTGTCAATGTCCAACATTTTCAGTGTTCCCCACATGATGGACAGAATGTGACTTTCTGCAAATGTACTTCCTGCATCTCACACAAGAGGTACTTGTTTTACTGTCATCTTGGGAGGAACAGACTTGGCATCTTTTGCGTTTTTTGCACCTGTATCGAAAGGTTCCATTGTAGGTTGGTCAGATGCCCTGCCCTGGACTTTTGCGATGACTGCTGCGGCTGCCAGGGACCGAGCTGGCCTGACTCAGTTCTGGATGTTGGGAGTGACGAGTGCTTTGCCCAGTTCTTCCAGGAAAAGTTGACGTCGGCGCAGTTTGCTGGCATTCCACTGCTGGTTGATCTCAATCCACAGGACATAGGCATTGTAGGCAGACACATCCGCAATATTGTAGAAAATCACCAAGGGCCAACGGGCAGTCTTGCGCTGGCAACTATAAGTCGCTGTGACTTTGTCAAGATTATCAACTCCTCCTTTGGTGGAGTTGTAATCCAGGATCATTTGTGGCTTCGTGTCCTCTCTTGTGCTCAGAGATGCATCTTTGTGCATTGTGCTCATCACAAGAACATTTTTGTTTCTGTCACGCCCCCCCCATAGGCAATGACAAAAATGGGAGACAGACGAGCGGATCCAAATAACAATTTATTTGTTTCCCAAAAAAAGTATGCGCTTTGAGGACTGTTCAGCCAGTCCGAGAGAAGTGTGGAGCAGTGCTGCCTGTTCCGGTCAGGTCTGGAGGCCAACCAAGCAGGGCAGGTGGCTGACTAGATGCCAGTATTTATTAGACACCAGGTGCGTTCAATCAACAGTCCATCCCCCTGCTTCCTGAAAGAACAAAAACAAATAGTGGACTACACTACAGACCCCTACTGGTTAGGAGGGGACTGTCACAGTTTCTCTTTGGGCAGTAAGAAACATGTGTTGTTTTCTCATTGAAAGCAAATTTTGAGGAATGCAGAGGTCTTCCTTTCATCATCAGAAGCTCACTGGGAAGTTCTGGTTTATTGCAAAGACAGTGTTGCTCGGAAGATTGGTCTTCCATTCTCTTCATTCCACAAACTTGCAGTTGCTTCACCCTTCGACCTGTATACTCCAGCTAACACCAGAATTCCGATGTAGGCATGTAAGTCAGTTGGATCCAGTGGTTTCCATTTTTCTTGAAAGACACATCTCCCCTCCAAGTTGGTCATCTCAAGAATTATCTTCTCTATGGGTGGGGATATGAAAAGCTGAAATGCTGATTCAATGTCATTAACTCTTGTGACGGCAAATCTTGTTGGACCAGGAGTCATTTTGATGACATTAGAAGATGACAATCTGCCTTGGCTTTGGTGTGGTGATGATGACCATCTTATCTTACCATCTTTAGATGTCCACGTCCCCTTTGTGGATGAGGATTGTTGCGTTTCTTGATTTTCATCTGATGAAGAATCGTCCTCTGAATCCTCCTCATCTTGGGAAAAATTACAATCTGGATCATCAACGGCATTGTCCTCTGGCTCTGAAGGATCTTCCGTCTCTGAAATTTCTTCGTCGACATCGCTATCCCAATTCAAAATCTGCAATGAAGCTTCTTCAGCTGTAAATCTTCTGGAGCTCATTTTGGATGCATCTCTCAAAGAAAGGGCATGTAAAAGTGACAAGGAGAGGGAAGAGAAAGTCCCTCCTCCACACACACCTGGTTCTCAATAGCTATTCTGAGGCAATCAAAACAAATCACATCAAAGAGGCATGTTTATTTTTTAATTTTTAAACGGCTACTTTAGGTCTGGGTCAAAATGACCCGCAACATCATCATTGTACACAAACTGTGTGCAGACACTCCTCAACACATCAAAGACTCCAGATTTTACTCCGATGTTCATGATAAGGAAAAGTCACAAAATTTCATGGAAAAAAAATAAGAATAACCTGCACTTTGGTCAACTCAAAAATCGAAACGGGTCAAATTGACCCGAAACATAACACAAGGGTTAATTCATAGACAAACATCTTGAAGTAACGATCTTGATAGTTCTTCTTCTTCTTGATTTTATTGGTGGTTGGCAACAAACTTTAAGTAGCATTACTTACTGGTATGGAGTGTGGTTCTAGATGGACTATCAATTTATATAAATACTTGTATACATCAACGCCATGTTCATCAAACATGTTGTTCATCAAACATGTTCATCAAACCTGCGAGTCCTCAGAGCGATGCCTTGAGGGTTCAGCTGCCTCAGCAGTCTCATTACAACATCACGTTTAACACGCAGGTTGTGTTTTTGTTTGAGAACTTGCCACATGGTCCAATAGCCAAATAATTGCCCTGGTCCTCTCAGCTCGGCCATAATGGCACGCCTCATATCCCGAAGTGGAGAGTAGTTGCCTCTTCTATGCAGCCCTGCTTCTTTCAAATAAGTCTTTAGTGAACGCATACTAACTGACACTTCGTGGTTGGTCCGAAGCATGTACAGTATCACCTCATATGTATATCCTGAGTCAAAATACTCTCGAATAGCAGAAGTAAGGTTTGGATCACGGAGAACATTCATGTTTTTAAAAAACACGTTAAAGCCAGAATAACTTCCGGTTCAAAAGTAAAATGACCTGTAGTCCAATCAGCGACTTCTTAGGTCACCCACTGGGACATACCTTTTCCGTTGTGTTTTCGTTAATGTTGTTGTGTTTTTGTTAATGTCGTTGTGTTTTCATTAATGTTGTAGTGTTTTTGTTAATGTCGTTGTGTTTTCATTAATGTTGTAGTGTTTTTATTAATGTCGTTGTGTTTTTATTAATGTCGTTGTGTTTTCATTAATGTTGTAGTGTTTTTATTAATGTCGTTGTGTTTTCATTAATGTTGTTGTGCATTCGTTAATGTTGTAGTGTTTTGCACCTCAGGGCCACCGTAGAAACGAAACAGCATACTTCAAAGACGAAGAGGAGTTGATGTTCCACAAAATATCCCTTATTTTCTCTTGTCTGTACACATATAACATGTGCAGCAAAAATCCAGCAGACATGGTATCTATAAGTAGCTAAGTGAGAGTGAAGGGTCGCTGAATCTTCAGAGGTGGCAGTTTCTCCTCAGTGAGTTGGCGAGTTAAAACTAGAAGCTCTCAGCTCAGGGAAACTTCCTTTGCTCAGTCTGAAGGTTTCAAATTTATTGAGTCAGACAGATAAGACAGGAACACCAAGCCAGGGAGAGAGCAGGATCTGTTTAAATGCCCACTTGACATTGGGACTCTGAGACTTGACAAATCTCTTTATGGGTCCCTGAAGAGGTAGCATTCTGACCCATGGAAGACAGGAAGCTGCACTGTTTTGAGTTTCAGGCAAACAATCAACATTTATTGTTGGCCTTTTGATTTATTCTCTTTTTACCTGTCTCTTCTTTTCCCCAGGAGACTTTACTGTCTGGAGTTGACTTTCCTTGTAATCTAATATTACTTTTATGCTTAGGAAAGCAACCCATGGGATGTGATTTCTGAAATACCTCCAACAACGTAAAGAGCTCGAACGTGAAAACAGGCTCAACATACAAGGGCTGATGATCCCCACAGGCATCGAAGCTGTTATTTTATAATCCATTTTAAATTATTGTTACTGTGTGTTCTCTTTTGTTTTTCACAAAAGAAAATCCAATTGCGACCCAGGTTCAAATTGAAAGATTTCAACAAAACAAAATTGAAAAGTCAGACAGACAAGGAAATTGCGTAGTTACCGCTCATGCACTCCAAATATGAGACTCACCATTATGTCCTCCTACATCATGCATCATGCTCTGTTAATGAGTTTTGTTCAAGAAAGGTGCTTTATAGAGCGGTCACCATGACCGATCCAACACAGCACACATCTTCAGGCTGAGGTCCCTCTGTGCAGAGGAATTTTGTAAAAGGAGCCATTGACTGTGGATTATGATCTGATGCTCGACATGGCCTGTGTGGTTTGTGTGTGGATCATAAGCCTGAATTCATCACACAGTCAACTGAAGACCTCGAATTAAACCAAAGACCTTTAATGGATGGATTATTTTTTTTTTTATTCTGCCAAACAGCATGACTTAAGCATGAAAGGGAAATATTGTGTAAATAATTGATTCAGCTGTGGATGAGGGAGTGTAAGAACCAAATTACGGTGCAACAGTTGGTATTTTTCTTTGTAGCTCCCAGTAAATACCCCTCTCCCTCCCTTTTTTGTCTCTCAATTTGTCAATTTGTCTTTGTACCCAATTCCTCTTTTCTCTCCTCTGTCACCTAGAGTCGGCACCAGCTCCTTCACTGGCACTCTGCAGCAGATGTAACTCTTACATCACTCCCCTCTCATCATTTCAGAGGGTGCTGGAGAATATTGAGCACTCACTTGTCCTCACATTGACATGAATGTGGTGAAACTACAGAATATTATTATTTTTTTTTTTATGTTTGGTGTGTGAGCAACTTAAGGAAGGAGCAGAGGAGGTACATTTTTGTCACACATGATGGTGTTAGAAAAGCTTGATTTCACCTTGACTTATTTCCCTTTTCTGTCCTCCTCGCTTCTCGATGGCTGCATGATGTGCAATTTTCACGCAGCAGCCGACCTTATTCATCAGGAGACATTTCTGCATCGGAGATCAGCGTGTCTAATTCTCAATACCATCATGGCTTGTACACATTGATTTTTGCACAATGCAATGAGAATGTTATTGACTCAGGGAAAAAAAGACAGAATAACTCCTGGAGAAGATGCTGTTGCCTTCTTCAACGTTTAGTGATGCTCCACAACAACTATGTCATCAGATAAGAAATAAATTGCTCTTTCCTCTATGCTTTTGTTGGCCTGTTAAATAAAACCACCAGCCCAAGACAGCTAGTATCAATACAAGCTTAGACATACTGGCCTGCAAACGTATTGGTGCCTCCTGTTTGCATCTTATAACATTATAATAACAATTTTTTAGTGTATTTCATTTTGATTTTTTGTAAGCAAAACACAGAGTATTGCATAGTTGTGGAATTATACAAATGACAGGATACCTCTAAAAAGCCACCCAATTAGTGAACAGAATCAACATTTCAGCAATTTAATCTCAATTTAAATACAACTGTTCTGTGAAGGCCTTAAATGTTTTTATGAGGATGTTAGTGAAGAAACGGCATCTTGAAGAATTTGCCACTCACATTATAGAAGAGCTCAGGTATCAGAGTCCAAAGCAATTAGTCATGATGTACTCTGTATTTCTTTCTTTGGACAGTGGCGAAGGCAAATTGTTGAAAGGAGAAATCTTACTTACAGGTAGCTTACATGCCAAACAGTAGACATGGCAACAAACTAGTTGGTGTTATTACTTTTGAAATGACATTTGCTTAAAATCTAGAACCTTAAACAGCAGCACATGCTGGATGTCGACTTGAATATCTTCAGCTGCTACTTATTAAAACTGTGAGCCAGTTTGCTGTTTAAAAAGACACAGTCGCTCAGTTGGGTTTATATTGGGTGAGTGACTCATCTATTTAAGAACTTTTCATTTCATAGCCTTGATACATTTTCCATCTGCATTGTGAAGCATCGTTCTGTTACTTTCACAGCGGATGACTAAATATAAAATGTAGCTGTACGCACTCCAGAACCCATCCTGCTAGTCATTTCTTCAACAGAGAACGATGACCCAGTTCCTCTGACAGAGATGGTATGCACACATGCTTTGACTCTCCCTCAGTCATGTCTGACAGGAGATGTGGAAGCCTTTGGATCATGAGGCATTTCTAAAATTTTTCACTTACCATCATTATTGGATGAGTTAATATCAGTTACATTCAACAGTCTTTGTTTCGAACCATTTGGAAACTCTGCAGAAAATTATTGCCTCTGCTTTGGAGAGGCAACCTCTGCTCTGGGTTTTGCATGAAGCTTCTACACTTGAATTTTTGAAGGGTGCTCTTTATTGTAGAATTAAAAAAAAAAGAATTCTCCTCATTAGAAATGCACTTAACTTGTTTGGATGCTGCACAATTTGTTTTGTTCGTTGTTTTTTTTCAGAAATGGAACAATCCCTTCTTCCCTTTTTATCTACCTCTGATACATCACTATCCTCCCTTACTGACAGTTTTAGAAATGTGCCAAAACGACTACAATAATATCACATAAAAATTGGGTTCTCACTTTATTTTTTACTAATTCAATTGCACAACAGTTATTCTGGCAATTTCTTAAAATTAATTGGAAATGAGCATTTTGTTTCAGTGTCATCAATGAATTCATTTTTCTCTTGCCAAGAAATATGAAGTGATACAATAAGCAGTTTCTCATCCCGCTATTCAAAGCAGGGTATGTGTGTGATGATCTTCATAAGTTATAAAATGGCTACAAATAATTGCTCACCTAAACGTCCCCCCTTTTCTGTAATCGTAACGATTAAAAAGTTTAAAAGAACTTGAACTTTTGATAAACAAGAGCAGACAAAATCCTTAGTTTGTAATTGCCACCTGGCACACAGTGAGTCGGACGGCAACGGTGTTAAAAATATCTCATTTATATCTTACTGTTTGAAACCTACAGCTTTTCTATCTGTGTCTGAGATAATGATAGTGTAGTTAGAAAACAGATTAACTTTCTTTCATATCTTTTTTTTTAACAAATCTTTATTTTGGGTGAAACTGATTGTCGAAGGCGTTGTGTTGTGTCATCAGTCTAGATTTTATGTAGCCACTTCCAAAAGTCTAAATTTCTATCCCTTCTTTTATTGCATAGTGAAAGTTAACATCAATAACTAGTCTGTGCCACTTCAAAGTTCAACTATGCCTTTTGTTGACATCAGAATAACTGTGATGTTGCACTGAGATTACTTTTTGCTGTAAAAAATATTGCAAAACGTAATGAGAAACAATGGAAAAAGTTAGCGAAGACAAAAATGCACATAGTCCCAAATGCATCCATCACTGTAAGTAACAGTAAGTAACTGTAAGTAACTGTAAGTAAGGTCTTCACATTAGGTTCATTTGGGGCTGCTAAACTAAAAGGCATGCCACACATTGCAGATTATTTTTGTCATAAAATCAAAAAATCCCAGTAAAAAATATAGTTTTTCTTATTGTTCTGATAAAGGTGGGAAAATGGGAAACACTTCAAAGGTATGATTATGTTTGAAAGCATTTTACTTTAAAAAAAAAAAAAAGAACCAATACAATACAAGTGGCTGTAATTTTAAGGTTGATTAATTGAAACAATATGACTCCTTTTGAAAACGGTTGTTAGTGAATTATAATAGTCTGAGGCAAAAAATGCAACAAATGAGAAGAGCTGATCTTCCCACTGACTCATTTAATTAGATGGCATCATTCTGAGTACAAAATTATTCATACCCTTGGAAGTCTCCTACGTTTGCGCATCTTTCACATAACAAGCCGAACCTCAAAGCCAAAGTCTAATGTGTTTTATTCCAACTCATTGTACATATTTCTTCCTGTAATCACATATGTATATATTAAATAATAAAAAAGCTCAGATCCCTCCTAGTTCTGGTAATAACATTAACTTCTGGGAAAATGTTTGCACATGTGACTGAGCATTCTTAATCCCGTTCTATGCAATGGCTAATATTATAAATTGATAGAATGTGGAATGTCAACAGAATGCACTCAAATAATTAGTAGCTCAGACAGCCTATCACTGTCTTTCTGTTGCTGTGGGACTTCTCGTGTGATGTAATTCAAAATGAAAAGATTAATTTGTAGAGAGGAAAGAAAGATGTAAGGCTTTCACAGGGTCTCATCATGTAAACCTTGAATTAAAGGCCAGGAAACAGGAAATATTTGTGTCTGAATGTAATTTAAATTCTTGGAAACTCTTAATATAAGAAAAAATCTGATGTTAAATCACCTTGAGAACTCTTTTTTTTCCCCTAGGAAATATTTCACTCTGATGTTTTTTTTATTATTTTTTTTATCAGAAACAATAAAAATGTTTCTTTTATGATGGTGGTTGAAGGTTCTTTCGAGCACTTACCAACTCAAGTAGTTGTTCATTTTGTAGGACTGCAAAGACCATAACATGAAATTCACATAATTTGCATAGTTGCCAACCCTTTCACTGGCTGTCTATGCCCTATTGAACAGGTTATTATCATCCTGGAAAAGATCATTATCATCAGAATGGAAATATTTGTTTCATTAGATTGTATTGATTTCAGCAAAATGCCCTCAAGAACATAACAGATGCAGCAAATTTCACACTTTATGGGGGAATACTTAGGTTTTTCTTTAAACTCTCAACCAGTTGTATTTTTGTTCATTTTAGCTTCCTGTGTTGTCAGACGGATGTTCTCAAATAATGATTCTTCAGGTTGAATTTCTTCTTTATGATACCTTTAAAGGAGGCAAAGACTTCAGCTTTCATCCCACACTTGATTAACCTTTTCATGCAGTCTAACTCAGTTTGCCTTTGAATGAATCTGATATGCATTGCTTTTGTTTCTGTACAATTAAATTGATTGGCACTCAGTATGTTGTCATTAAAACCTCTAAAAGATTACATTTTAGAAAAGTCAATATTTTGGGGCTCAGAAGGGATTTCAATCAGAAAAGCACTGCTTTATCACATTTTGTGTTTCATTTCAGTAAAATAAAATGTATAGTTCTTTCAGGAAAATTAAAGCAGTTACGTTATCTACTTGAAGAACAAATTGTGCATGTGAGGTTTAGACTCAAAAAGTTGCTGTAATCCAACATTTCTTTTGGTCTCTTTTTTTGAGACCAGAAATGTTGAAAATAACTTCACATTCAAGTGAAGTTATTTAATAAAATTCACATTTAATAAAATGACTTTTTTGATCTGCATAAAAGATTAACAAATGAGACAATGGACCAAAATGCATTCAGGCCCCTTCATTTTTTCAGCATTTTGTCACATTACAACTTCAATTAACTCCACTGAAAGAAAACTGGTACATATGGTACAACCTCCATGTTTAAATTTTTGCATGTTTCACCAATAAGTATCATGTTCTCAGAGTAATTTCCACTATTACTCTACCACCACACATAGTGTCTTGCATTTATGCCAAAACGTTTGAATTTGATCTCTACTTCCACCAAAGCACTTTCTCACATTTGTTTGCTGTGCCCTTGTCCTGGCTTGCGATTACAAACAACGTAACAATTTAAAGTGTATAAACTTCTCCACAACTTTATCTAGAACCTGATTTATGATTTATCGTCATTCCACCTTGTGATACTCAGTGGCACAAAATCCCAAGTATGTGACTGCAAGGTGACAAAATTCAAAAAGGTTTAAGGGATGAGAGTACAATTGCAATTCACTACAGGTGTTGCTGGTTGTTTTTGTTTTTTTGTTGTTGTTTTGTTTTTGTCAGCAACTGCATTGAATTCTGCAATGTCTTTAAAAACAGAAAATACATTTCTATGGCCAGCTTCCTAAATCAATCATCCATCCATCCAACCAACCCTAGTGGGCCGGGAGTGGTGCTGGTGTCTAGCTCCAGCGAGACATTTCGGGCGAGAGGCGGTGTCACCCTGGACATGTCACCACTCCATCACAGCTTCCTAAATCTAAATAGTTAATTAGATCTTTAGTCAAGAGGAAATTGTGTAATGATTTGGGTTAAAATTTCCCTTTTATGTGAAAAGGAAAGTGGAAAAAAAATCTGTTTCAGAAAAACACTTTTGTGCAGCCAGATTTACAATGGTAAAAATAAGATTGGGATTAGGTTTGGAACAGGTTTGGAGTTAAATTAGGACCCTTCAGATGTAGTGGGTCAGCTTATTTTTTTATATATATCTTCTATTTTTTTTCGACTGAGCACATTGCAAGCGAAAGGTTGAAGAAGGATTTTATGAATCTGGAAAATATATAACAAAAGCTTCAATAAACAGAAATAACTAGAAGATACGACTACATGTTAAAGTTTCTAACTGAAAGTACGTGGAAGTACTTTGCTGTGAAAGAGCACAACACCATGTTCCATTTATTTCAATGGGGCCCAATCCGATCTGAAAAAACTGAATATTTCATAAATCCCAAAAGATGCCAATACCAAAAGACAAAGCCGTGATGTCCTGACTTAGCAGAGTATGGGGAAAAGTTGAATGGTTGAAATGGCATAAAGTTTGCAGAAGTAGTTTAGAGGTGAAAAGTGTACAAAAAAAATAAACATGGAGGGACTCAAGTGTGTGAATGCTGCAGGCATTCACACACTTGAGTTCCTAATAAAAATGTTCTTCCAAAAATCTAAAAGTCCATTTTGCCCAGGGACAGAAGCTTGCCTGTTCTGGAATCAGTCATTGATATGTGTACAGTATCCATGAGGTAAAACATCTGCCTCTGCCTCTCACTGATCTACTAACATGCATTTTGCATCATTTTCAATTATCTCTGACTATGTTCATGATAGACACAAATACCTCTCGCAATTGGCCTGGTTGACACATCCAGAAAAGCAACGAGATGCAGCTTAACACGCTGTTGACATGAGAGCTCCACCACTTGATCTTCTTAGGTTCAGCAAAGCACTGAACTCCGTTTTGGGATCTGTGAAATAAATCCTATAAATAGAATAGTCACTCAGGAGGCTCTTGAGTTCCTAGTTTATGAGGGAGTCAGTAATCCTATAAAGTCTGGATTTGCCTTTCTTCATGAGGATCAGTATTGTGTTAGATCTTATGGGCTTGCGAGTCTGTCAGACGAGGCAAAATAACACGAAAATAGTCCTGATTACTGATTGAAGGAAATCAAAGACAGACAGCTTTTCTTACAATTGTGCCTCTTCTCCATCCTTACCCTGCAAGATGCCATGCACCACGCAGTACCTTAGAGAAAAACGTCAATTTCAGGCTAGTTCTCACTCCAAATTCTCTGCCCTGTCTCTGCTGAAGAGTTTTTCTTTTTCTTTTTTACAATCCCCCTCATACCTTGCAACATCCTCCCATCACTCCAAATTGTTTCTTCCTGCAATATTTGGTCGCCACACACTCAATAAACCCCAGCAGTTTTCGGACAAAACCCATGCACATCCTCTGACACCGAACAAGGTCAGAGTGGCTTTAAGAGCATCAGCGTGCCTTCGAGACACAAGGTAGACTAAACTCTTCTCTGCAGCAGGGCTACAAGTTGCTTGTTTACATTTCAAAGCACACAATTTCCCATGTGTTGACAGCGCACAAACACACTAAAGCTGGCACAGTCAACATAGATGTTGACAGTGGATTTGTTTGGATTGAAAGTTATGATTGTGTAACCAGCTTGCATGGCATATTTGCCCACCAGCAGTGTGTTGCTCACCCAGCGAGACCACTTTGATTCAGATCTGCACACACTGCAAACAACAAGATGCAGTCAGATACATTTTTAGGAAGACAGTAAAATGACGCAAGAAAGTCACTGTCTTCATGCAACAGAAATTAATGCAGTAGAATGACTTGATGCAAGAGAAAAAAAAAATTAATCCCCACTACACTGTGTCTCTTCAAATAAATCTAGGACTATTTTACTTGTATGCTTTTCATTTTATGCATTCTTATTATAACACATTTTCATTGCTTTTTATTCTGGAGACGAAATATTGGTTCCCACTCACGCCTTCCTGCTCTCCACCAGCAGCAATTATTAGATGTTAAAAGGAAAAAAAAGACAAACATCATTCCATCTTTCCATCATTTGGGGAATTATCACACTGGGAATTGACTTTATTTTTATGTATTTTTGCTTTGAGCTCTGTTTACTTAGTCATGTGTGTATCATGGTAATGTGACAACGAAACAAGAATAATACATTTTTTTCTCTCTGTTGGCAACACAAAACGGTTTCAATACAAATATTTTCTGGAGAATAGCACATTTTGTCTTCATAATGAAAGCAGTTAACATTTTTGAATTCATCGCAGCGGATGCAACATGTCGTTATGGCTGTCTAAATTCACAATTTATCGCTCGTTTTCAAAGTCCACAAAAGAAAAGGAAAGTTTGAACATTTATCTTTTTTTAAGCCCATATAAACACTATCCTAAAAGATAAAAAACAACAATTACATTTATTTTTTTCAACATTATGTTAGATGCTCAACACCAAAGATCTTTTTTGTTGTTGTTGTATTTTACATGTGGTTTGTTTAATATCTTACTAGTTTACAAAAGTGATGTTTGATGTTTCAGGCTTTAGGCACCCAACAAAAGAAAAATATACATCAAGAAAACATGAATTCAACTGGTTTTGGGAGAGTGAAGATCTTCTCAAAAACTCACTTTCTGGCTGAAAAGCATAAATCCTGAAAATTCTAGAAAGTGATTGCAGTCAAAGTTAACTTTGAATCCTTCACAGACTAATGGTCTTTGTGCATTGTGGTGGTGGACAGCACTCTGTTAACCTGGGGCCTAATGTGTCCTTCGGCTCTTGCTCTTGGCAGGTGATTTGAAGTGTGAGAGTTATGACTGCAGCTGAAGCTTTATTAGACGGCTGGAGAAATAGCGACAGTGACCGGCCAAAAAAACTCCTGATCCTGCTTTCAGGCAGCCAGCTTGGAGGGCCCTTCCAGGGGTCGCTGTTGGGACCCGAAGATCTGTCATCGCGTCGTTTTCTGTAAACAAATGATTAATTATGACTGACTCAGAGTCGGAGTTATAATGAGGTAATTAAAGCATCTAGTTGTTGTGAGAAATGAATGCATATTGTATGCATGCATAGCATGCCTAATCACAGATTAGTGACCTGATAAGCCATTGTGTTTGTTCCGTCGTTTTCGGTGTAACACTTTCATCACACTGGTGGAGCATGATTGAGATGAAGGATGAGACAGGCAAAATTAAACAGAACACACCAGCAGACTATAAATGAATACGGCTTCATAAAGATTTCATTTGTATTTTATGTTTGGCTTTGATGGTCCCTCTAGGCTTTAATGTATTCACATCAAGCAGAGAACATAGGAATAGCTGATAATGATGGGGAGATTTATGGGATGTATTGTCTAGTTTGGGGAGGCCTTCTCTGGGCAGTAAAGAATATGTTCAACACTGGTCACACCATGAGGACAAGTACATCTGTAATAGTTCTGTCAAAGTTCTCAGAGTGGTGGAAACTGGAAAAAAGTGATGAGTGAAGGTCTGAACCTTTACTCATTGGAAGTGTTTTTGTTTTGTTCATCCTCAACAACAGTTAGTTCTATGTTCATTTCACCTGAGTTAAAATGAATTTGATCATGTTTATAATTCATCAGCTGAAAATTTTGGACTGACTCCAAACATCGGACTTGAACTAGTTTTCTAAATTTTTTAAATATTTTGTAAGAAAAAAGTTCAAATATTACATTGATATACCATTTATGCAATTCCCTTGCAGCTGATTGTATCTCCTTTAGTTTTACTTTCACCTCTTTTATCACAATCAAATCAGCACAGGCAGGATTTAGCATAAGTTTTCAGTTTCTTTCTCCTTTGAACATCCTTTTCACAGTGACTACTGCACAGAAATACAGAATAACCTGGAATAAGTGCTAGAGGAACCAAAATGCCCATTTTAAAGGTTTCTAAAGCAGTATGTTTTTACAGTTTAACCCAGTTCTGTGGAAACTCAGTAGGATACTGGAAATAGGCATGTTAGAAAATACAGATTCTAAAAAATAAGAAATAAAGTTGAAAACATAGTAGTTGTGCTAAAAATCCTCATCATCATCATCAGACTGGGTTGAAGTTACATTTTAGAAAGGGCCATAGGCGTCAAATATTGAATTCATAAGCAGCAATTTCCTCCCTTAAATAACTTACTGAAGATTGAAAATGAAATTATTGCATTCACACATAGGAGGAGAAGGAGGCTGTAAGAAGATAGTGAAGTGTTTTCAAATAGGTCTCTCATCATCAAGTGAGGGAATTAAACAGCAGCAGTAAAAAAAGATTGATGGAGGTCAATTTAAGGTGCGGACTGCCCACAAAACTTTCAATGAGAGCTTCATATGGAACGGCTAAAAACACAAACCTGAGAATCTTTTTTGACTTCAAAGCTACTTCAGAATGATTTCAGACTCAAGGGGATGGTGGAAAAAAGTTCATTTGAGTGCAGCTTACAGGTAGAGGAAATATTTTTTTTAAGATGTAGAGCCGACAACTAACGATGGTCAACTGTTGCTTCTACTGGCCGCTACTTCATATGTCTGTTTACAGCATCGGTGTTTGTATTCATTAGTCATGGTGGCACATGTTTTTATTGCACATGGTAAGCAAATAGGTGAAATTCATGCATGTGAATCCATGCAAACACATTGACTTGATATTTATATCGAAGCAAAAACGAGCTGGTTTTAATAATGGAAGACCTTATCATAGATTATATGAACTTCTGTTGCACTGGGAACATTTTGGAGGCGGATTTATTGAGCAAGTTATACACAAGTAAATTTTAGAATAAAGCAGAAGATCAAGGATTGACCTCAAAGACAGTAACTTCGTTGTGATCCTCAAAGTTCACCAACTTGAACATGAGAGAAAATTAAAAAGTTAGAATTAAAACCACAGAAAGAAAAGTTTAAAATAATTTTTAGGATTCTGCTGGACTACAACAAAGACAGAATAAAGAAAACGATAAAAGAAACTGTGAGATACAAAAAAACCAGTTGCAGTCTGCCTGACTTAAAAAAGAGGCTGGACACCCAGACGTGAGAGAATAAAAAGATAAGAATACACTTTTTGTAGGTTTTGCTTAAATTGATGCATCAAGGAATAGGGATTTTTTTTCTGAAATGTTTCAATACAAAGAGATGTTTTCTGTAATGACCCACATAACATGTTTTCTGACCATTTTCATCCTCTTGGGGTTGTGTTGCCTTGTCCATGTCTTTTTTTAAAATGCAAGACGCTTTCTATTTAAAACAACAACAACAACAAAAAAAAATGTCAGTGGTGTGGAAGAAGGAGAAGAGAATTTCCTGATTAGGATCATGGCTGACCGGAGTTTTTTCCGGAGTGTCTGGGCTCAGCTCAGATGGGATGAGAGGCTCGGCCATTAGGGAGGCGCTCCCCATACGCTCCATATCCAAGCAGTCAGCTCAGTTGCTTTCAGCATCAGATTAGAATGCCTCTTGGTCTTCTCCCTTTGGAGATTTTCATCAGGTACCGTCTACTGGGAGGAGGCCTGCAGGTGGACCCAGAACTCACTGGAGAGATGATAGATCTCTTGTAGCCCAGCAAAACCTCTGGATCCCCCAGGAGGAGCTGCAGAGTGTCTTAGGGGAACGGGTTGTCACGGTTTACCTCATAAACTTGACCTTTGTGAAAAGTGCGCATAAAATCATGGATGGCTGTTCTCCAGTTTTGTTTGAATTAATAAATGATTGCAATGTCGATTTTAATACTTGATTCAAAAATCGAGGCCGAATAGCATTCAGAAGAATACAACATTTAAAGCCAGTAGACACTGAATCCAAGTTGTGTTTTGAATTTAAAGACTTACTGATAAACTCATTAGTCTTGTTTGGATAAAGAATAACAAGTCAAAACATTTATGTTCAGCACATAAAAACAGAAACTCTGTTTTTGAGGCCTAGCTTTATACCTCTTGTTTAAAACATGCTGTTTTAAACATTTTCACTAATAAAAATCTGGGCTTACTGAGCATTTGTATTCATCCCCACTTACTCAGATTCCTCTAGGGATGGATTCACACCAGGTATGTTTATTCTGGTTTAATCCAACTTTAATTTGTTTGTCTAGAAAGTTCAGCTTGTTGGGGAGATGTGAATGCACAATCGAATTCTGATATAGACTTTAAAAAAATCTAACTCTGGGGAGACATGGCTCCACGGTCTTTCGCCGAATAAGAAGAGAGAAATCCTACAACCGTTAAAACCTGAAGCCACCTCAGCCTCAACACAATCTCAGTGGTGGCAGCAAAATGTTGTGGAATAGTTTTCAGCAGGAACTTCAAAACTGGTCAGGATTAACAGAAAGGTGGATAGATGTAAATATATGACAATCCAGGAAAATAAATTATATCAGAGATTACTGAAGACATTAAATAGTCTACAGGAGTCCAAAAGAAGCAAATTACAAATTGGTTTGTTTCTCAAGGACAGTATTTTTGTTTGTGGGCCTGTGATTACTGTGCCATGCAGTCGCAACTGTTCAGTCACCTAAAACACAAGTATTACATTGGTCTTATTTTCACTTTTATTGTCATGACAAAAGTATTACTAAGACTTTACATCCATATCCCTCAACCCTACTAACAAAGAAAAAACATGAACAATGAATAAATACAAAAGCATCAAATACATGAGAAATGATCCCACATTTGGTCCATTACATCCTAGTTTAATCAACAGCCTAATAAAACCAGTTAGAACTCATTACTTTTGTTCATTGCTTTAACAATTAATTAATCATTATTAATTCCCAGCAACACCGTGATTAATCAGGTTAAAACTTTTAATCGCTTGACAGCCCCAGTTTCATTTCAAATTAAACTCAGAAATACTTTATTAATCCCAGAGGGAAATTAAATGCTGTTTTGACTCATGTCATTTTTTTAAGGACTTCTTGAAGTAATTGTTTGTAGACGTAGTTTGCAGAAAGGCATGGACAAAAACTTTCATCTCCGTCTTCCTTACTAAAATACATTGAATTTTGCAGTCGTATTGTCACAGAATTTGAAGCAGTAGGACATTTGTCAATACATTTGCACCTTACCATACACTTATTTAATTTGAGTAAATCAAAAATACCACTTTTGCACAAAACCTGTTTCTGGAACAAATTGAAAATCTTATCTCTGCCAGTAATCAAATTTAAAAGACGTCCTGGTGAGCAATAACAGATTCCAGCTTCAAGTTTTACCATGTAGAGCATCCAAACTGTCGCAGCATGATAATCCTGATAGGAAATCAAAACATGCCAGGTGTAAATAAAAGTTAACAGCTTATACAGACACTTAGCATTTCAAAATAAGAACAGTGATTGCTTACAGCCCAGGTCAGAAGAACCTGCACAGTCCAGAGATACATCAGATGAAGCTGACTTGTGTTTGGGACGATGGGTGCCATGGGATCCTTGTGCGATGGGCCGACCTGTACTGATGTACACCAGACCCACCTCAGCTGTGTAAATAGTGAGCCTGGGCCAACCTGAGGCATGGCCATCGGCCACGACTGCTGCTGCACGCTCTGGCATCAGGTCATTTGACCGGCAGCCCTGCTTTATAACGGAAACGCTGCCTCTATAATCCTAGGACTTTTATTCTCTAGCTGCTGTAGCATCTTGATCACTATTTCACGATGTGTGTGATGTGTTTGTCTAATAATGCACACAGAGACTAACAATCACTTGAGGGAAGCACATCTTTGCATAAATTTGCATGTTGGTTATCCACCAGTGGACGGCCATTTAATCTAAATTCATCCACTATATGGTGAAAGAGAGAATTATTACTGTATACAAAAATAGCTTTTGCTTTTTCTCAGTAATCTATTAAATGTTCAAATTTACTTATTTGTTGTTAAGAGGTTATATTTATTATATCTTTAAAATTACAACAGAACAATAGCCTGCTGAAGTGCCTCCTTATGATTATTTCAGTGTAATTTAAATTAAGCCAGAGTATTTTTAGATGGGTCTTTCATGAATAATTGCGGGTTTTTACAGCAGAGATCTTGGGTTTATCTCCCATAATTAGGCCAGCTGAGTGTGTTATAGGCACAGAGGCGCACCAGCAATGTAATTGTTTTGGAGCAGAACAGGGGAAATGCATTTATCCCCTCTCACATGCTTAAAGATTTAATTGTGAGCTTCCAACTTGACCAGCTGCCTCGGTACATTATGTTACACCCAGTCTGGGACCGTCCATTAATGGCTTGTGGATGTTTGCAGACGTGCAATATAAAAAAACATCAACCCTGCGAAGCAGATAGGGTTGTGCAAGAAGAAAACGCAATGGCTTTCATAGATGTTTGTTATGTAAGGCAGAGAGTGACAGGAAAACAACACATACAGGCCTATTTTCCTCCCCAGTCTGTCAAAGATGTGTCATGTTCTATCCTCTGCACTGTTGTCATGGCAAACGGGAAACTCAAACATCTGAAGCGATGCTGTGCCTGGAACGGCATGCTATGCGCACTGAGTCAGAGCGTTGTGTAAAAATCTCTTGATACGCCTGTTATTTGGTAGGTCTAGGACCAATTTACAACATGAGAGTTCAGAAAAAGCACCAAACAAACTCTGTCAGCGACCAGAATATGTTAGACAAACATCCCGATGTGTGATCGTAATGTCCATGGGTGGAAGAATCATCTTCATTTTCAACAAGAAAACAGGCAGTAATTAAAAATACTAAATCATATACAGGAACATCTTTCTGTTCACCTGTGCCTTAAAATGAAATCAGATGCCAAGTATAGCTTAGTTTGAGAAGTGTGGCGTTCTCAGGACTGTGCTCCCCTCTTGTGATATTTAAAATTCAGTGGAAGGCTGTCAATGCCTCCACGTACTCAGAGATGCATTTTGTGGAAGTGAACATAAAAATAAAACTAATAAGTCAATGAATAAAGACTAAAAAGTCAGAAAAAAGAATATGTTACTTTGAGTGCTGTGCTACAGTCAATGTTTTTTAATAACGGCCGATGAAAATATTTCATCTTTAGTCACTCGGCAAAATTTATTGAGGCAATTTATCTCAGACAGAAAACTGTAAATCTTAAAACTGAAACTTGTAATGAGGTGAGCTTCTTCATGACTTTCAAATGTTGGCAGAGATGTTTTAGTAATGTCAATTAAGGAAGGTTCCTGCCATATCATGTCAGGGTTTCAGAATTCTCCATAAAGCCGTAATGACCAGAAATCTGCTATTTTGTACAATCTTTAATGTTTTCTTGTTTTTATACAAGTCCACATCCCCGAACCCTTGGAAGGTTGTCCTCCCACAGTCTGAATATATAAGTCCTTGCTACTGTAATTCATGAGCGGCTGACTACATATCCTCAGCAGTACATGCAGATGTGCCTGATAGAATATTTATCATCCGGGATTCATTTGTATGACTTTGATAAATTGCAAGGCGTTGCGCTCTGTATTCGTAATAAGCTCAGCTGAAATGTGCAGCCATGATACATACTCACAGAATAACTCAAAGGCACCTGAGGTCAGCTTTGTTTTTCCGGAGGAGACGTAAATGTGTGTGTAAAGGGCCAGGGTGGGATGAGTGGCTTTTTGATATTTAAAGTTGGAATCAAGCAGGTCAAAAAGAAATTCTGTATTTAATCGATTTTTCTCAACCTCTAATTTACTGACTGGATAAATATTTTTCAGTTCACCCACAGAAAGGCCTCATCAGCTGAAGCAGTCTCACCTGTTTTTAAGCCATCGTTCACTAACACCACCAACAACTCTCGCTTGCGTTGCGATAACGATGGTAATGGATTCCTGAACGTCATAAAGAGAAATCATTGCAAGTTCTACAGCATGCCATCTGTGTGATGCTTCTACTTTGAACAGCCATTATACAGTCTGACTGCTGCCATTAGCGCTGTGATAGAAGTGATACATGAAGCAAAACTTTATTCTTTAAATGACACCACAGCACGATTGTAACCATTTTCTATTTTTTAGGTGTAAAAGAGAAGCCTATCACTGATCTTTATGTGATTTTTGTTCTTCAGTCACCTTACTTTACAAGAGTTAGACTGTTGGACAAATAAGAGCCAAATATAGATCATATTAACATCTGACAAATAACAATGCTATTGTAACTTAACCAAGCAAATGTTAGAGGCCTTCAAGTTTCCTGTTCCTATTCTGCCTTTCTGTTATTTTCTTTTTTTTAGGGTTAATGGTAAAAGATAAGCCTATATCATTAAACATGTAAACATCATGATATAAATAAAATATAACCTGATTCATAATCAATTGTTATTTTGTCATTACAGTTACACAACATGAGCTCCAGTAAAATAGCTTGTGTTGGTAGCTAACCAAATGGGGTGACTGGTATAATTCAAATAAGAATTATTATTTTTTTTTTTAGCTTAGCTTAAACTTTTTGATTTTTAATTTTTCTTTTTTTTTTTTTTTTTGTCTTGTTCAATAATCACACATTTAATGACATGTCCCTGCAAAGCACCTGTACATGTTGCACTGTTCACTTCTCAGCTGACAATCAGATTAAAAAGGTGTGTTGAACATGCATCCAAAGTGAAACAGGTTTTGTTCAGTGACTGGTGACTCAGTTTCCACCAGTTAACAACAAATGAGGAGTCAGGAAAATATCTGGCTAAGGATTTAATTTTGAATTAGCCACTCTGCACGTTTGCTTTATTAAAGCACAAGGAGAGGAGTTGGGAGCACGACAGGTATGATTTTGGCAATGTTACTGGATGTTTACCTTGGATAATATGAGTCACAACAACATTTATTTTCCCTCCCTTGGGAATAATAAAGAATTTTAGAATTGAATTTGAATAAATGCATTCTCTGTATATCAATAAACTGAGCAATCACCACGGTACTCTCACATTAGATATATCCATCCATCCATTTTCTTTACACCTTTCTTCCCTAATGGGGTCAGGAGGGTTGCTGGTGCCTATCTCCAGCTGCGTTCTGGGTGAGAGGCGGGGTTCACCCTGGACAGGTCGCCAGTCTGTCGCAGGGCAACACAAAGACATACAAGACAAACAACCATTCACACACACACTCACACCTAGGGAGAATTTAGAGAGCCCAATTAACCTGACAGTCATGTTTTTGGACTGTGGGAGGAAGCCGGAGAACCCGGAGAGAACCCACGCATGCACAGGGAGAACATGCAAACTCCATGCAGAAAGACCCCAGGCCGGGAATCGAACCCAGGACCTTCTTGCTGCAAGGCAACAGCTCTACCAACTGCGCCACTGTGCAGCCCACATTAGATATATATTTATGTATATTTTTTATTCATATATAGTCTGTGAGAGTGCATTTGTTTGCGTGGAAGATTGCAGCTCCAGTTGAACGACAGGAAGTCAAACAGAATTCATGAAAAGCTGCTTGAGTTGCACAAATAAGGTGGAGAGCCTAGTCAAATCCAATCTAACCTGTATCCCTCAGATGTTGGGAAGTCAGGCAGATATCATCAGTTATTGAAATCTTGGTTAACGTTAGAGACCTGGTAATTGTCCTATAAGTAGCCTGGGATGCTATAATTCATTTAGGTCTGAACACACACTTCTTAAATGTGCTTGTTCAGGTAAAGAGTGAGTTTGTGCATTTGCATGTAAGTTGGCCTCCAATTGGTTGTTTGATTATTGAACTGGTGCATATTTAAGCGTCATTACTCACATTATTGGCTTCCGAGTCCAAACTTGTTCACCTTCAACCAGCACAATGTTAAACTGACTGTAATGTTATCACATCTGGGCTCTGGCCTTTTTCGAAGCTCTAAACCCTCTTTGTCTAAATCCCTCTGCCCATATCCCTTTGTTATAACAGGCACTAATGCGACAAACTGATTAAGCGCTATTAACTTGCAAATTAGTTCTTTTGTTCCAACTTTATCCCCATCAGCTTCGTCCGTTTGAAACAACCTTTGTACAACCACAAAAAAGATTGCTCTGTCAGTGATGATTCTAAATTATGCACTCCTCATTTTGAGTGTGTCTGTTTGAATTGTATGCAACAGCATTGAGGAGAAAATGTCATTTTGGCATCTCTCCATTCAAATGCAATTAATAATACAACCTGGATTGCAAGAAAGTGCTCTGCGTCATCATGCTGACAATTACAGAAGCCTTCATGATGTTTCCGGATGGATCTCTCATCTCCGGCAAGTGGATTTTCAGAGAGATTGAAATTAAGAGAGTCAGCAGATAAAAAGAAAAAAAAGAACCTTGGGCAAATGCTAAAAACTCAGAGAAAGCAGGGCTTGTGAGACTGTCAGTGACGTGCGGTCAGGGGAGGCAGGTGAAGCAGTGCCTCACCAGCCATCATGGAAAGAAAGAAAATATATAATCATAAAGTAATTTAAATTGTTATATTCATCCGGTGGTTTGTACTAAAAAATATTTATTTTTCATGTAGCTTCACCAATTTCGTTTTTTATTTGTTCAAAATCGCTGAATTTTCTTATTTTCCCATTCAAATGCTTGGAAGCGATGCCGGTGAGGCAGCAGCGAGCTCTGCCTCACCTTGGATTGCGCAACCCCTGGCTCTGCGCTGGCTGCTAAGCGGAGAGAGCATGTTGCTGTACGGCGTCAATAAAATGGTTTAAACAAATTTAATATGTGAACTTATTTCCAATAATTTAGCTTATGTATATAATGTACAGTGCTTTTTGTCACCAACTGTGTTTGTGTAACGTGTTTCGTGTAATGAGCGATTATAAACGGCAGAGAACAGGTTCGAGGTGAGGCAGGCAGTTCTCTTGCCTCATGGCAGGGGGCGCTCAAGATCCCAGACGTTCGTCTTGTTCACTCCTCAACTGCCGAGTAAGTGACAGCGAGCTAGCCTGCATTGTGTTTTTTTAAAGGAAATGTGTGTTTTGTGAGCTACAGTTTGTATGTGTAAGGATGCAGAAGTGAAACATAACCTGTAAACTGCTGTCAATCTATGCATCTATTTGCAAATCTGATTCTGATGACGTCAGTGCCTCACCAGCTATGAACCTCACCGCACGTCACTGGAGACTGTCCCCTACCTTTCTGTCAGTCAAAGCAGCATGGAGGCCTTGAAGCGTACAATACAAAATCTATATCATAAAGGGTAAAAAGAATTTGATTGTAAAAAATTACATCAGAAAACATTTGGCTAAACATCCCAATCGAGAAAAATTGCAAATATAACCAGTTAAGCTTTTTGCCCCATTATGAATTTATCTTCAATCTGATTTGGAAATGTTGTATTCCTCTTCTTTGAGCACCTAAATTAGCAATTTGTTTTGTTTTACACAAACTACACATCAAATCATTTCCACCTTTCAGGTCAATTTCTACCTCACTTACAGGGGGTTTTCTATAAACTATTAATTAACTGAAATGAAATCTGGTTAGGTGACTAATATTATCTCCTGACAAGAACTTGCTCATAGCTAATTTGGTTCCATCAGATGTCATTAATGTTTAATCTTTCAAAGGAGTTGACTGGTCCAAACAGATCTCTGGAAACAAGATAGTCTAATATCTTCAGAAATAATAACAGTTAAAAAACATTTTGTAAGTATTTTTGGATCCCTCCATTTTAATGATGTAAATATTCATTATGTGAAATGCACTATTGAAATCTTGCGCTTCATCAACTTCATCTACTAACAACCATCTTATCCAGAGAGCTTTGAGCTCCATGCCAATCTGACTTTCAAAATATGTCTGCTGAAGTGTTAAGCTAGTGCGATGAGAGTGCCATGAATCAAATCAGATGTTGTTTAAAAGCCTGGGAGGGAGGTGCAATACTCTGTCCAACAATGATCTGAATATTTAAAGCTAAAAAAACCTTCTGCATACTGCTAAGTACAGCGGGAACATGGTGGCTGTCACTTACAATTACATAAATGGATGCAAGTGTCACAACTAGGCTTGTAGATATAAGGAAAATAGCTTTGTTTGTCCTAATCTTCACCAATCTAGTTGAGGAAATGTCTTGGACTCTGTCTCTTACCTTGGGTGCCCTTCATTTCCTTGGAAAATCTGTCCGCTTACTCTGAGAGGCTGCTTGCTAAGTGCAATCTGTGCAGCTGTCAGTGGTTTGTTTGTTTGTCGTGGGGAAGACGTGGCATGAAGACAACTGCATCAGACAATGCAGACCTATTTTTGCATGCTTCCACAGACAACAGAGAAGCTGGAAGCAGCATGCAGTACATCACTGAGAAGCCTCTGGCATAATTCAGATAAGAATATTCTGCTTGAAAGAATAATGTTTGCAAATATAATCGCTACTATCTTATAATGTATTCCCCATGAACAAATATACAATGAGTTGACATATTAATACAAACCAATGCCAGTATACTGGCTACTTTATTACGTACATCTCACTGCTACTAGATTGGATTCCCGTTTGTCTGCAATGACTCCTTAATTCCTTGTTCCACCAAATTACAAAAAGTGTATTATCAGACTGGTGAATGTGAGGACGATTGGAGGTCAGTGAATTTATCACCAGGTTTTAAGCTTCGTAACGGTGCATCATCACACAAGAAGCAGCCATCAGAAGATGGGTGTGTTGTGGTCGTAAAAAGATGGCCATGATCAGCAACAAAATTCAGACAGGCAGCAGCATTTACACTGTGCTTAATTAACACAAAAAGCATGTGAAGAAAACTTCCCTCACACCATTGCTCCGACTAATCGGACCAGGCAACATTCTCCGCTGTTTTTGTCCCACTTTCGTCAGAATGTGAATCGTAGCCTGTTCCCAGTTCTTATGGTGTTTTCACACCTGATAGTCAGATAGACTCGGTTCGACTGTGGACCCAGAATAGCAGCCGTTGTTACAGTTTCATGTGGTGTGGTACGCTTTCACACTTTCAAATGATACAAACCAATTGAAAAACTTGACTGCCCCCGTCTCACCAGTGGTGTAGCTGCACAAGGAACCACTGAAGGAAACGACACTAAAACTTCTGAAGGAATCACTGACACAACTTCCTTCTTCACGATGCGTAAACAAAACTGGAGTGGTGTGACATTTTAGATGCTGGAGAATTTCTCTTCTGTCTTTAGTGAAAGACCATGAGCCATTTCTCCCACAAGAGAAACTCCATTTCTCTTGTGGAGAAATGGACAAGGTTTCTTGTCCATTGGGCAAATACATTCGGGGTTGTATTTGCCCAGAATGCCTTACGCTATGTTCTGCGTCTTGCTTTTGGAACGTTCTCCAGTCCGCTTGCATCCTCAAATGCTTTTGAACTGAGCTCACTTTATTCAAACCAGGACTTTGGTTTTAAGGCAGACCACTATTCGCTTTTTTTGGTCAGCATCAGAGTTTGATTGCCTCTATGCAAACAAACTAAAATTCAGTTAAAATGGACCAAACAGGGCTGGTGTGAATGCAACCATATTGACTGTTTTCCACTGCCACAGACCATCTGCTTTGAAATTTGGATTATGTTTTATGTATGCCATATATCTTATACTGGCAGGTATTTTGAGCTACTGTTGACTTTTTTTTTGTCATATGAGGTTGCCTTTTTCAGACAATTCTCTATAAAGCTATGAAATTGGTTGTGTCATAAAATCCCAGTTTTATTACAAGAGTTTCTGATAAACTCAGACCAGCACGTCAAGCTCAACATTGCTTAAATCCTCTTTCTTCACCACTCTGATGCTCAGTTTGTACCTCAGTAAGCCGTCTTCACCCCTCCTAGATGCAGAAATATATTGAATTGTCACCATGTGATTGGCTGATTTATTTGTGTTAACAAGTAGTTCAATAAGTGTAGCTAAAGAAGTGTCCTTATACTTCCTGTGTATGTTTAAAAACATTTTGCATATGTTGTGGTGAAACATTACAGCGATGTAAGCTGCAGAATGGATGGATGTTATTATGAGAAAAGATAATTTAACATCAGCTTCAACACCCTGTGACATTTAGTGTGTAAAGGGCTGTAATAACTACATGCAGTCTTCCCAATTGTTTGACAGCTTTCTGAAAATCAATGTACGAACAGTAAAAATGCTTTTTTTAAATCTAAAGGTCAAAGGTCGTGTTCAGTCCTTGATACAATTTTTAGACTACTGAGACAACAAATTGCTGATATTGATAGATTCACAGCTAAACCGAATGTTTGGTGTAAAACCAATTCTGCGACATTGATTACAGCATGGGATTTATGGCCATAGATTGCTTACAGCCTGCAGGACTCCCACTGCTTCAGTGAGACCTGGTTGAGGGACCTGGGTGAGTGCATGCGTAAATGACTCATTTTCTGCCTCCAGCGGTATAGCTGGCGCATGAGCTGAGCAGTAGTATGACTAGGCATGCACAATGAGAGGCTGCACTCAGTCTGCGCCCCAACGATGAGCGGTGTCAGACTGAAAACCTTCCAGAGGACCAACGACTCTTTTGACGTATTTCTGACAGGGTTTTAAACGTGTATTTCCTTCTGAGATGTGCCTAGTTAGTATGCATCACAACATCCGCGGTGAGCAGCACATCCTATAAGCTTAACGAACTTCTTGCATTAACATTCAAAAAGTTATTCTGTGCCAGAAAACCTTTAATTTGCCATGGGGAACAGATGAATGGAGGTAAAAGCCTTTATTCTCAGAAACATTTCAAAAAGCACAGACACCTCAGGTTTTCTGGGGCTCTGACTAACCGGAGATGAAAATGGCTTTCAAAACGGATAAATATGAAAATGAGGTGGCTCATTTTGATTGCACCGTCAAACACATTGCACGTCTGTTTAACTGGCAGGCAATTATTTTTGGTTCGCAACAAGGCGTCTGAAAAAGCGAGGTATAAAAACAAGCAAAAAAGAAATGGTCAGTGGTCCTGTGCGAAAACAAGTGCATTTATTGTGAAATAGCAGTATTTGAAGATGAAATGAAACAGAAGAAATAAAAAGAAATTTTTAAAAATCGAATTGCTTGTAATGAAAGTCAATCCTGTGCCGTAGTTTCATGATTGCAAATGTACTGAATGCAAATATCCTCTAATCAATACGGCTGTCCAAACTGGAGAAATTCACTGTTGTTAATGAAAGTTTTTTCAACCAATACAGCCCAGTAAGTTGTTGCAGTGGTTCAGAAATTTGAACTGAATTTGTTTACAAAGACCAGAAGTCACAACATATAAATGTGTAAGAAACATATTACCACAGGTGGGTCGACACTGTTTCTTAATAGTAGTCATTACTATACAAACAATTTGTCATTCAGTGGTGTGATCAAGGTGCCAGCAGGTTTTCAGATCTGCGGTGCCATGAATAATGCAAAGGTAGTTCCTTCCTACAGAGTTCGGTGTATGACACACGGTATCTTAACCGACCCACTCAGGACCTCTCGATCGTAGATAACCTGTGAGCACAGCAGCTGAATGTAGTCTTTCATCAAGCACAAAGTTGAGAATACCAACAAGTTTCCTGCTTGGTAAGAAGGAGCGTGTTAATAAAAAATGTTCGAAAGTTCAACTTGTTTTATCACAGGGGCTGCAGAAACATTCCTGGGCTCCGACATGCAGCAACGAGGTCGGCAAGGAGATTAGATGTGAAAGGCCATTAGCAGGCAAACAAGTAACATACAAAATTTGCGATTAAATTTTAGAGGCAGAAGAGCAAAAATCTTGACAGTATGAAACACAAAGCAATAAATGCTTTTTTTTGTAATGCACTTTCTGAAAACTAAAAGGGCTTTTTTTTTGGCTCTTTGAATCAAGGTATCCATCAATCAAAAAATAAATAAGTGAAAGGAAAGAGAGGAGGAAAGAAAGTGGGTTAAACGTGACTAAGTAGACTTGAAGAAGACAATGATTTGGCGCCATGTGGAGGCAGGAAAACGGTATTTATGGAGGTTGCTAATGAGCTACAGCTGACGCCAGGCACACATTCTCTGGGGACTACTTCTCCGAGTAAACACAAGATACAATGAGCAGGAGAAAAAATATGAAATTCCTGGGATTATCCAAAAATATTTCTATTTCTGTCCCTATGAGGATCTGACTATAACATCAAATATCCAGCATTGTTGCTGTTCCTGAAATGTAATGGAATTTTTTTTTAAAATGATCCATCCTACCATTTACTACCATTTACTTTCTTAGTCTACGTTCAAGTGTATAAATTGAGTTTTTCTTTCTCTTATCAATTTTGAGTGTGAAACAGAAATTCAATCCTCCAGGATTTCCATAGATTATGGATGATACTGACATTGCAACATAGTTTCTCTCTTATTATTTTTGCTAATCAATCATGATAAGAAAAAACAATGTTTTTTTTGACAAAGCATTTACAAAAACCTCTTTGATGTCCAACTTAACACTGTCATAAACATGATACAACACCTCTTCTAAACATGAGGGAGTCTTTGTGAACAGTTATGACTGTTGTCATGAAGTATCATTTGGTAAATAATGACAGTTTTAATGTAAAGTTACCAATTTTAATTGAATTTAAATCTAACTTTTAGCTTTAAAACTGTCATAATTTACCGAATGACAATTTATGACAACAGTCTTAACCATTCATTAAGACTTCCTCATGTTCATAAGAGGTGTTATGTCATGCTTATGACAGTGTCTTGTCAGTATTATGCACACCCCTTCAAATAAAGTCTCACCAAAGTATTGAGCATGCAGGCCATTGCTTGAATATTCATTGCCTTTAAACAGATTTAAAGTGACTGACGTATTTCAATACCAGCTAATTGGTACAAGTCGTCTCACAAAAGATCATCTGAGTTCACTCAGTGTGTCTCATGTTTCTGAAGCATAAAGACACTTGTGTCTGGAAGGTTCATCCACTGTTTAATCAGTATTCCTCGCTACCATTGCAGCACAAGACAAAAAGAACGCTCCAAGCAAATCAGGGAAAACATTTTTGAAAAGAATCAGCCAGGGAATGTTTAAAAATACTCCCTAAGCTACTGAATACCCCAGCAATGATGGTTATTCAAGGACACAGTTTGTGACTGACTTATTTCTTTATACATTGCACCAATTACAGCTCTTTATGTCTCTTTACAGACTAGTCAGTATAAACCAGCCTCAAAAACTCTGTAAGTAACTCAAAAACAACACCTTGTTGTACTCTAGCTAAACAGATATCTTCTGTCCGCAGAAAATGTTGGAATGAATTGATCCAGGCCAAAGGAAAGTGTCCCAAATGTCCCTGATAATAGGGGACCTTTGGGCACTTAAATAACTTAAAAACAACATAATATGTAGGAGAAAACATAAGATACAGAAATCCTTCAGCTGTGAGTTTGACAATGAGGAACAGCAAAAAAAAAAACAAAAAAAAACATGATTTTAACTAAAATGTGCAGATTCATCATACTGTGATGATTTAAAAAAAGTCTGCTGGAGCTTAAACATTTCATCCAGCTTTCACGTTGTCAAAAGGAGGAATAGAAACGACTGAAAGGCTTTCAAAAGGCCAGTCCCGCTTGCACAGCATTTTATTTACAGAGTCTGTTTAGCTAGAGTACCTTGTTGTACTCCAGCTAAACAGATATCTTCTGTCCACAGAAAATGTTGGAATTAATTGATCCAGGCCAAAGGAAAGTGTCCCAAATGTCCCTGATAATAGGGGACCCGTCATCATTAGGATTGATGGCACCAATTTATTATTAATGATTCGTAAAATGAGATCCAGTGGACCCCATTTTAAATACATTTTCCATTACCGAGGACCTGACAAGCAACAGTGCTGATTTCAGGCCCAAAGCCGTCCACTCGCTTGTTCTTGCTATGAATTACAGCATTGGCTCTATCTCACCCAATGCAAATGTCTCATTTTGGTGAAACATGGGTTGTCCCAAATTGAAAGCATTTGTTTTAAACCTGGGAGAAAAATATCAAGGCTTGTCACAGGGTTGTAATATTAAGGTGTTTTATTTGGCTTTGAACCACTGGACATAATGCTCAGCTGCACGTTTTCTGTGAAATGTCCCTTATGTATCCGGGCCATCTGCTGCACTAGATGTATGGTTGGATGGATGAATAACCAACGTGGATGGAAGGATGAAAGATGTGTAACACGACACAAACTTACGAAGACAAGGTCCAAGGTCTAGAAGTCCAAAAACATAAGCTTAAAATAATGAAGGCTAACAAACCATGAACATGGTGGGAAGATGATGGAGGGCACAACATCATGAGGCGGACTAAAGCAGACTGAATAGTGATGAGCTCTGCAGAGCAGACTGAACAGATGAACCAGCAAAGAACAATGGAAACCAGTGAGCCTATATACTGAGAGGATACAAGTGTGTTAATCAGGGGATTAGGAAATAGCTGTGGAGGAGAGAAAACAAGCAGACTGAGGGAAGCTGAAAAATAGCAAATAAAGCTGAATTAGACACACATTTAATACCAACCAAGGGAAGGAGACTAACACTGATCTAAGAGAAATAAATGTAAATGCACCAAGAATATAACTCAAGAATAAACTAAGAAACAAAACACAAATGAATGAACTCATAAAGCAAAACTCTAATGGCAACACCAACTAATTATGGCAAGACCTTTCCTACAATAATAAACCCACAAGTAATTAGAGAGGAGCACAAATGAAAAACACAAAACCTATGAATCGTGACAGAAAAATAAAGAGTGCATAAATTGTGAACAACTAAGGGACTCTTGCACACAACATATTTCTTTTTATTTGTTTATTCACTGAAAGCCCTTTGGTGAAGTGATGATATTTTCTCACTACACCAAAGGTCTGCAGTGGCTGTTCGTGTTGAGTTGAGTGAGTCGTTTTGGTTTAATTGCGTAAATAGTGTTATCGGTCCGGCGGCATTCATCCGTCCCATGCAGACTTCTTTTTCCTGCACAATTTGTGAAGAATGCGGCCGATAAAATCTGCATCACCTTTTCTGGGCAAAGGCGGCGCGCTCCTGCAGAGCATCAAGACGTGCTGCCATAAAGTGAAGCTGGAGTTATTCGTTAATCCTGCAGCTCTATGTTTTGCCTATTCATGAGGGTAGACACGCTCAATCTATTGCGCCTGCGATTCTTCTCATTTTCAAACGCAGTCCTGTTTAGTGTGTTGTTTGGAGGTAAGGTTTGTGCGGGACAAAAGCTTTGTTCCTGTTTTTCTACATGCAAACCTGAAGTAGCTCAGGCCCTAAATACAGAAGAGGTAATGGGTTAAGTTTTGCACTCCAGGCATGCCATATCTGGATGAAAAGAGAACTGCAGAGAGTGATTGCAATATGAATGGATCCGAAATTAGACTCAGACAACCAAACCCCAGCTTCCACTAAACTCGCTGCAGTTGATTTAAATACAGACGGTTTCTAAAACACCCTGTGGGGCCACAATGAATAATTGCACAGACTCGCAAACTAGACATCCACCACCTTACAGTAGACAAAACCTACACTCCTAAAATACCGTCAGAAACGCCTAGAGTGTGCTTAATAATTGATTATTGGAGCATCCGTGATAATTAAAAGAAGACATGTGTGCGTGTGTTGCAAACGTGTGAGGTGATAATCACTGACTCTATATCCACAGTGGGAGATTGCGTGCGCTTGCTCTCCCGTTGAATAGAAGGAGAATCTTGTTGAGCTGTGAAAAGTGCACTACCACATCCTGGTGGCTTGTCACTCATCCCCTTTACCCTCACACTGATGCAGGGGGAGTTTTAGGAAGCCATTACTCCAAATGGCTCTCATTCTCCCGGCAATATTTGGATGCAGCAGAGAGGGTGCTTTTCCATGCTTTAATTGGAGATGTATAACTTTTTGAATATAGTCATTCTCTGCAGCAGTTAGGAGCTCTCAGCAATGGCTGTGATGTTCTTTTGAAATGCAAATTGTATCATGAGGACAGTGGAAGTAACAAGCTGAGAGCAGTGCACAAACACACAGGTTGCCACGTTGGTGCACAGCCATAAACTGCAGGTGTACATTCAAATGTTTGTTACAAAACACTAACAATTATTCTTTTTCCAAAGGACAGGCTTTCTAACCGTAGTAGTGACAGTTTTATATTAAAGATAAATTATAATTCATACAAGCACAAGATTTTGGATTCTGATATGTTTCTTAATCAAATGGCCTCTTACTGATGACACACATTAAGAATGGAACCAGCGCTCTTATTTTCCACCAGAGATCCTCTACACAGGAAATGTAGATTTTTTTTTTTTTATGAAAAGAAAATAGGTTAAGAAGGTATTTTTCTTCCCATCCACCAAATTAAATAATAAATCTCCCAGTTTTAAACACTTATTACCCCGGATTGTTATTGTAGTTGAAGACTTTGTTTCAAAGCAAATAACAATCAAAGGTTGAGAGACAAGGACACAACAGTTCAAGTGAAAACACTCATATAAAGACTATGTTTTTATTTGCAATTTATTTATTAACTTGAAGGGATTTTAGGAGATGAATGACAATAAAAGGAGTTGTTAACTACCTGACTAAGAGAGGGAAGAGTTGTGAATATAAGCAGACCAGACCCACCAGACATTTTAGGTGTGTTGCTGGTTTGCTATGTCTCCAAGGTTCCACCACACAGTCAGCATTTCTCCTCAAATTCATAATGAAAGATGTATCTACAATCTGCAACTAAGAAAACATTTGAGACTTTGCTACACAGAGAACATACATGTGAACACAGAAAAGGCCCAGTTTGGCCATCTGGCACCACTCCAAGTTGAAATTCATAAATAAGAAGCTAAAATAAAAAAAAAGTTAAGCTTTTTGTTCTTTCTTTTTAATAAAAATATTCAATAGTGTATCTAGTAAAATGTTATATTTTTACTTTAATTTTTTATTAATGTGAAAATTGTTTTTAATGATGAAAACAGGTTATTTTCTAATACATCACTATGACACAAAATAGTGGTAAAATAAATCAAGACAAAGCTTGATTATTCTCTGTTTTTCAATCAATGCCAGAGCTTTGCTTAGTTGAGACAACTGTGAAAAATGTTCCTTTTTCCTAGAATTACTTTATAATAGTAGCAATAACCATCTTAGCCTATTTATAACTTCCCTCTGTGAGCTTAGACCAGTAGCAGACATAAGCTCCTAATACACCGAGGCAGAAATAAAAAAACAAACAAACATTCATTTCTGACGTCCGATTGCATTTAAAAACCTGATGAAGTGTTCATCTGATGACTAAGAACCCACCAGGTGGGTGGGCAACCAGCTCATGTGGGCAGTTTTGGATTTCCTGCTTTGTTAGCAAGGTGCACTAGCAGGGTCATTTGGGACGAGTTAATCTCTCTGTTTACATTGAGATTGCTTTGGGAGTGGAAATGAAATGCTTCAGGAAATTTACTGTTGCTGTAAAAAATGTTGTGCACCACAGAGTCTGCATAAGAAAAAGACAACAGAGTGGTAGGTGGGCTGTCTGGTCAACCAACGACGCATTTCATCACCAAACTGAGACTGTAACTCAAAAACAATTTGGCCTCTCACGCGTTTCTAAGTAGGCCAAACAGACGACATTAAACCGCATACCTGACTCACCGACATCCACATGGCACTCTTATCATGTACAGCTATGTTACTTTGGCAAACTAATACTAGAGTCATAGTACACTCATTGGTACCCATTGTGTATATATTTTTTTATTGCTGTAGAGGAGTTGTTCACTGAAATAATTTTAAAAACCCATATATTCCACATGCAATCTTGTTTTTAATGTGTTATATCTGAAATGTATTAGATCAAAATGTCTAAAAGCCTTTTAGTAGTAATCCATGTGCTTGTTTTTCTCAGGTCCATTCGACTTTCCAAAATGGGAAAGACAATAAAACATTCGGTAAAGAAAAATTAAAAGGCTGTCTGCTAATACATGTCAGATAATTGATACAAAAAAGTCCCTAACTTAACCTTGACCATATCTAGAGTTATTGAAATTCAACTGTTTAAAAGCACTAGAACTATAACATTCAATGCTGGACAAAAACCCAAGTTTGTCTTGCCAGTAGTACTCACAATCAGGAGGATGTGTTACTCTCTAAAGGTCAAACGGATGGTTTGGACGAAAGCCAGCAAAAGCATTTTCTGTGCTGTTAGTAAAAATGGCATTTAGAAATACAAGTTAGACTTACAACTTGAGTCGAACTTTGGGCAGGCCAAAACTATATGCCTGATGGTCGAGTAGAGTCGAGGTTCGTGTGATACGTTTTTAATCAGCCTACAGACAGCACAGAGAAAAACAAACCAAGAGGAAGGACATAAAGTCGTGTTAATCTACTGTCACAACTGTGTCTCACAACTTGACTTGATTTCAAGTCAAATGACCCAAATCCACATCCAGAGGTGTGGACCCAAATTATTTCATCTTCCATTTATTATTATCTGGAAAATTCAATTATTTAAATGCTTTTCACAAAACTTTATAAGAAGTGCCAATAACTGAAGAACATTATGCTGCTCTTATAGGGATCTACTTCACAGCTTTTCACATCACCTCAGTGGCAACTAAAACTAAAGTTTATTAAAAGGCAGCGAACTTCATATTCACACCCCTCACACCCGTGCCCATGTCTGTCAACTGTACATTTAAGTGTCTGCAGAATAGTTTTCAAGTGGTTCTCATGGGGTTTTCCAGTGGTTTTCCATTGTCTACATGTTACACAAATACATGTTTATTAGCTCAAGCGTCTATTCAGAAACACGTGTGCATTTCCCTCTGCTGTCACTTAAAAAGAAAAAAACTGAACAATTTTACATCTGTACAATGCCACCTTCTATTATTAATTCACTGTAATTCATCATGTGTTCTGTCTGAAAAAAAAAAACCGAAATGCAAGAATTCAAAACACACTCAGAAATATAAAGCGTAATTAGAGCGTATTATGCACTTAATTACAGTTTGAATAATGTAATGCAAATTCCTCTCCATCGGGACTTTTGAAGGAAAAATGCTTCACTTTTTTTAGTTCCAACCACTGCAGACAGAAAGAGAAAATTAAAAAATAAATAAATAAACAGGAAAAGAAAATCCTAAGATCCCATCAGGAGCATCTGGATCTCCATTTTTGACTCAGCTGTGAGCCTGGTAGCATTTTGTGCACACCACAAGATGTGTCAAAGTAATCACAGTGGAACAGCTGCAGCTGTTTTCCAGTTGCATAGCCGGTGCAAGAAACACACTGCATGACGCTGACCTCGACTGGCCTAACGACTTTAAAGCAATCTATTATTTCCAAAAAAGCTTATCTGCCCCACTGGTTATAGTAAGGGCTGTTTATTTATAAGAGTCTTATATTAGCTGTCAGAGGGGCTTGATAAAATGCTCCCTCCAGTTTTGGTTCTCCCACGGTCAGGGCAGAAGGCAGACAGTAATCGTCGTTCATAATTCAAACCTCCTAAGTCCTAAATTGAATCTGTTAGATGCATTTCTCTTAATGTAATCCAGATTTATTGAATTATATATCTGCCTTAGATTTATTATTTGCAGTAACACCATAAATCTATCAAGCATTTTTTATTTCATATAGTATCTCAAAGCGCAGAAGACTAAATGGACTGGCCATTAAAATTCAACAGCAAACTAACATGGGGCACATAACATACTGTACTACTTAGTACTCAACAAGTGACACGTGAAAGTAAATTATGTTCCAGGGCTTGTGTAGAGCGGTTTCCTAGTAAGAAGGCTGTTTTAACTTCAGAGGGACTGACAATTGGCTGCACACAATAGTGACTAGGAGGCTATGTTTTTCTTGAGCCGTGGAAAAATTGATTGCTATATAAACATATTTTAATGAGTCTGATGATCAGTGGAATTCAAAGCCAATTTGACTGCACTTCTCTTCAAAACGTCGCTTTGGGGAACACACAGCAAACAGGCCGGCACCAATGAATACGTCTTTGTCTCTGTGGAAATATTAACACACATAGAGTTTTTCAGTGCTTAGTGTTTTCACCATCTGTCAATACAGTAGAGAGTCTAGCGTTCTCAGAAGTGCTCATCAACAATCTACAAAAAAAACAATAATAATAATAATAAGAAGAAGAAGAAATCTCTTGACTGATCTTTATGAACCATTTGGAAATGTTATCCATAGTCAAGGTTTAGGCCAAAACATAATTAAACTGTCTCTGCACTTCCCTCACTACATCTATTAACTTGCAGAGTTTAGGGAAGTGGTTTCGCCTCTGGAATTTATGACGACTATTAGAGACACTGGCACGAGTTCAAAACCAAGACAGTGGGAAAGGGAAATATTTTTGACGTGACTTTACTTCTGTAAAAAGATTAAATTCAGCGTGAGCCAAAAATATTTCATTCATATGGACTACAGGGTGCTTTATTTATTCAGGCTTACAATAATAAGCCTTAAGTCTGGGAGAAAAATTGGATCCTGTAGCACTTTCCTTCTCATATCACACTCTGAAATTATGCTTTTTAATATCTAGGAACAGGAAGGATCAATATTTGGACTGATCAATAAATTTAACTGTGATTACAACATAAACTTGGAAAGTATTGCTTCATATTAGCTTAGAGCTGCTGTACTTCCATTTAGCTTTTAGAGCTGCAAGCATTCTTGAAAATCATTATGTGCTTTTTTTACTTTTGTCTCAATATTCTTAGCCTCAGTTCATACTTACTTTAATTCTGTCAAAATGGGATTTGCTTAATGAACCAGTAGTGTAAAGGCAAATAAAACAGTCTTTCAAAACCTTTCTATTTTAGGTGCATCAGTACCAAGTTGCTGAACAAGGATTAAAACAATAATGCATTGTGGCATTGTTTGCAGATGCTGGCTATTGTTTTTTTAATAATAAAAACAGTGATGGAGTCATTTTTCACATATCCATAACTTTGTCTAAATAATCCCAATGTTAAAATTAGACAAACTTTAATGATATGAGATTTTTAACATTATCTTCATAAGTATAAAAAAATAATAAACTAATGACTCAAATTATTTGAAATGTAATAACTAAATGAATCTATTATGTACTGGAAGTAGGAAAGAATAAAAAGGGGAAGCAAAGAAAAATATCAGATTAAGATCATCTTTATCTTTAGACTTTTTTATTATGCAAAAAAGCTGTCCAATCAAACTACAGTACAGACCAAACGTTTGGTCTGTACTGTATATGCGATGTTAAAAAGTAATTGACTCCCATTTTAAATCATAAATTGACAGTAATAAACCAAATTTTTGCTACACCTGTTTAATATGAGAAGAGTAGAATAAAGAAATTACTTAAATAAAACTGTTCTGATAACATGAAGTCGGCTAAAATATCTAAAACAAATCAACCCATCATGCCCAGATTAAAAAATTCACGTCTTTCTGTCTGGAAAGACTTTTTTCTCGGGCCATAGGACAACAGTGAGTGGCATTATACACAAATGGAGCAAACATAAAAACTACAATGAACATTGCCAGACGTGGCTAGCTTACCAAAATTACTCCAAGAGCTCATCAATGGCCCATCGAGGAAGTGACAAAAGAACCTGCAAAACATCTGAAGCACTGCACACCTCCCTCGCCTCATTTGAGCTCAGTGTTCATAATTCATTAATCAGAAAAAAGACTGAACAAAAATGACATCCATGAGATCTTGGGCGAAAGAAACTAAGCAAAATGAACACAGATATCTATCTCACATTTGCAAGAAAGCAACTTCTTGACCTTTAAAACTAAAAAAAAAAAAACTAAAAAAACCCATCTGTTTGCTGATGAGACAAATAAGAGCAGCTCTTAGCGAGGTGTGGGTCTCCTTCCACACCTCGGGAGGAGACCCACAACCTGCTGGGATGTGTCCATCACACCTCATAACATCCTGGTTTAGGATGTCCAGGAGGCAGAGGATGGAGCCACTGGGTACTTCATTTTTTTCTAAACACATAAAAGCATCTTTTAAAAACTGCTGTTGATACTTACATATATCATGTTTATCTAAAACAGAAAAAAAAATACTGAATACATCTGAAATTGGAGAATGGCTTCTCAATTCACAGCTCTTGGGATGGTCTTTTGGCTGCAATGAACATTAGAAAATACTACCTCTTTAGGGCCCATTTTGAGGCTTTGTAGAAATGATCAGGGTCATCAGGTGCTATGGGATGAGAGCCAGATCATGAAAGCTTAAAAACAAGCTCTGAAGTCTTAGAATCAATCCTAAAGCTCACTAGTAGCAAGTGAAAGGGCGCAAGGTTGGCTCTAATGTGGGGACTTTTTGCAGTTGGAGTTAAAAGCCTGGCAGCTGCATTTTGTATCCTCTGCTTCCTTTAGATGCTTTGCCTGCTTGAGGCGGAATAAAGTGCAGTACAAAAATCAGGTTTAGAAGAGAAAAAGCTTACATGACCTTCTCTAAGTCTGCTTCAGATCATTTCGAACCTGCTGTATAATTGAAGGAGTCTGCATCAGCAGTTTTTATACACATGAACTTCAAAATATCACCTTAAAATACTACCTTTTCAACATTTTGAATAAGGACAAGATTAAATTTTTAAGGCTGCTGGTGTCGGGGCCACAAGGAGTGTTAAGCATTGCTGGAAGCCAGGGTGTAGTTCTGGGTTTAATGTGCAATAGTAAAAGTCAGTGTCAAAACTTTAATTCCATTTCAGGCTTTTCAGCTAATTTTAACAAACAGATAGAGAAAGACTGTAGTGTGTCCACTCTCTTGCACATCCTGCAAATTGAATACAAAGTGATGCAAACGTCAATCTTTTGAAGGTTGCATCTTTAAAAGCAAACTAGTAATAAATTGAAACACTTGCAATGTCTTTAGGCTAACTATAATAGCAAAATAACCTGGATGAATAAATAGCTAGCATTAGCTTGTCAGATCCACAGAGATGTAAAGAAAGAAAGACCAGACAAGATCGGACATATTTGATAAAGTAAGGTCATTTACACCATTAACACACTATCTGCATTTTATCTGTCCTACTATAACAGACATTTGATCATCCCTTTTTGACTTTTCTAATACTCTAGCATATTTAATTTGTTTGTAATTTTGGTAGCTTGAACAACTTAGCCACCATGTATGCGCCACTGCTACTTAATTAAAACAAGTAATTTTCAAATGCTGCAGCTACACCTAAACAATGTTATTCGGTTTTGTTCAACGCTATGCATGTGCTCTGCCTGCATTGGTAAAGACTCACTCACCGCAGCATATCAGATGCTTGGATGTGGCTGTAACCACAGGGCAGTCTAACCTATGTTCTAATTAAATCATCAAACATCTGTCTAACCTCTTGGTGATTCTCACCTGTTCACACCTGGCACTTATATCCAACTGATCCTTTGCAATAGTCTAGTGGATGAAAAATAAAAACATGCAACATTTTCTATATGTCTGGACTGAAAAAATATCCAAAAACTGAACTGAAAGCAAAAAGATTAGAGAAGTCACAGTCTGAATTGTTTTCTGAGAGACGTCTAAGAAACCTGTTTTAATCAGTTCGGGTAGAATAGGGTCAAGAACACAAGTGGATATCTTCATCCTGTTAATTGCTGCACTGATTGCATCTTTTCTCATCCCCTTGCAATGTGACTTTCTAGGTGGAGATTCATAGACAAAAGCATAAATTTAAATGTTCCAACTGTATTAGCATCTCCTATGGTGACATTTTTTAAATCTAACCAAACTAATCCCTTATGTTTGACTTCAGTGGTGTGTCTGTTTAACTTCAAAGCAAGGCATGGATTTACAAAATGTGTGCAGAGGACAGAACAGGATTAAGGCTAATTGTTGTTGTGTGAAATTACCTTTGAGGTGGTTAAAACGTGGTTTCTGCGGCACACAGGGAGCTTTATCTTCTGGTTCATCGGTTAAATCTACAGGTTCATCTCATGATTCAGGAGAGTGAATAAAAAAAAAGTAAAAACCTTGATGTATCATTTGAAATGCAACTGTTCAAATTTTAAGGAGGTAGTTGTCATTGGGAAAATTAACCTCAAGATTCACAGTTTATATATTTATAAGATTGGTATGTGATCAGAGTGTCTTTTCCCCTTAAACGTGTTATTGGAAGTCGATCCGCAGAAGCTTTCAGTGGTTGATGTGCTGCTGCCCCTACCTTTATTCTGCAGTATTGCTGAATAAAAAGCAAAACGCTTGCTCTCAGTTTTGTCCTACTGATAGTGAATCTCGTGAGGAATCACTTGATGTCAATAAGTGCTACAATTTATGCATGAAATTGCGCCTCCGACTCAGTCACAAATCCGAATGGCCACAGCTGGTCAGAGTGACACCGTCATTGAAATGACACCATCTTTAGCTCTGAGAAATAGCTCTGTGAAATCACGAGAACATAAGATGTTATCACTTTCAGCTCTGCCAGTCAAAAATTTAGAGAAAAAAAAATAATAAAATGGCACAGGCAGAAAATAAGTATTTTATATGACGGGATCAGCCTGACAGACGATGCCCTGAGCACAAGGTTAGGCCTCATGCCTCCTTTGGTTTTGCTCTTGACCTGCTTATGATTCAGCATGGGGTTAACCCTGAGAAAACATGGGAGGGCAATTGTGCTGCAATTCACGTCTTTCCATGATCCAAAGTGAATGCAGCATCGCAGAGACTTGACAAGAAATGATGATTTTCACCTTCCCGTTTCTGAGCAGAGTAAAGAGCCCAACCTCTGCAGTGACCATTAAGAAATATTCTGAAATCTCCTGTGTGTAGTCACTCAGTTCATGGACTCAAAAACACTTTTGAGACATTTTGTTTGTCTTTTTCTCAAAAATTGCACTTCTATTTCTATTACATTAAACCAATTACTGTGATGTATGTCATATAAAAAAATAATTAGCCTACAAACAAAAACCTATTTTCATCAACTCAAGCTCTTTTCGACAGATGTACACAAACGAGAGCCTATATTTAGGGGGGTTTTTTGTGCGACAGCTTTTCCTTGCATAATGAAGTTTGCAATGCTCAACCAAAAGAAGAGTGATGTACAAATTCCCAGCGATGACAGACAGCACTGAGCTGTGACACTGTCTTACCCTGACACATGTCCGAGCTATCGGCTCTGTAACTACCTCCCTGCAGAGGCCTGGCCACCCGGCTGGCTTTGTCCTTGCATGGGTCACTTTGGACAGCGAGACGACATCTCAGGCACTGCTTGAAAGGATCTTGTGACGGGGGCCCAAGTGTCATGAAACACGTTGAGGCAGAATCTATAACCTTGGTGACAAACAGGCAACCAGGGGGGGAAAAAAAATGAAACAAACGCAAAAACTTATCTCAGACACTTTATATATAAAAGACTGTCCTGGTATTGTGTTGGTTTGAATATATATATATATATATATATATATATATATATATATATATATATATATATATATATATATATATATATATATATAACCTTGACAATTTAACTTCAAAAGACATGTTGACTGAAAAGAAAAACAGGGCTTGTCAAGCTTCTTGCTCAAAGGTCCAAATTTGTTTTTTAAAAAGGCTCCAAGGGCTGCAGCAACTAACAAATTTGCTTAAACTCACAAGCAAAAAGAATTTGCGGTTTATGCCTATAATTTCATGCTTTTAAGATTACCTCTACAGCTTTATGGCTTCTCCCAAACTGTCCAGACACCCTTTGTCTACCCTTTCTGTCACCCAGTGACCGGAGCCTCCATGCTGCCCTGCAAGGCCTGGTGGATGTAGACAACGGATGTATGGAGGCCCAAATGTTGTTTTTTTTTTTGTTTGTTTGTTTGTTTGTTTTTTTATCCTAAGCCACTCAAATGTACAATTGTAAAAAGAAATGCTTGCTCTAGTTTTTACATTTTTATACAAATTATGCAAATTTTATTGGTATAATTGCTTTACATGCCTCAATAAATATAGCCCCATTTTTCACACATGAAGAAAATAATAAACTGAGCTTAATATCCAACAAGAAACTAAGGAACATGATGTTGATAGTAGAAACTATTTAATATTAAACTTGTGCACCTGTTAAATTACAATGTAGACACAATTTTTAACCTGACTCTGTCTAATGTTTTTATTGATCAAGTAGAATTTTAATAATAGGAGAATAACCCGGGGCTGCACAGTGGTAGAGCTGTTGCCTTGCAGCAAGAAGGTCCTGGGTTCGATTCCCGGCCCGGGGTCTTTCTGCATGGAGTTTGCATGTTCTCCCTGTGCATGGTGGGTTCTCTCCGGGTTCTCCGGCTTCCTCCCACAGTCCAAAAACATGACTGTCAGGTTAATTGTTCTCTAAATTCTCCCTAGGTGTGAGTGTGTGTGTGTGAATGGTTGTGTGTCAGACTGGCGACCTGTCCAGGGTGAACCCTGCCTCTCACCCAGAACGCAGCTGGAGATTGGAACCAGCAACCCTCCAAACCCCATTAGTGACTAAGGGTGAACAGAAAATGGATGGATGGATGGATGGATGGATGGATGGATGGATGGATGGATGGATGGATGGATGGATGGATGGATGGATGGATGGATGGATGGATGGAGAATAACCCTGCATTCCTAAAATTATCTGAATGTTTTTGTTAAGCTCTAAAAGTCCAGTTATCTGGGAGGGTTTGTGCAATTATATAAAATAACATGTATGTTTCATGCCATTTTCAGGATCTTTGAGGAGACAAGGGTTTGTTGAGCAGCTAGGCTAAAGCTCAATTGCTTCCACTCTCTCTTGATGTGAGAAATACTCTTCTGACAATGTTCCACTTATTTGCTGCAGAAGAAACTTACAGAAAGAGTTGTTCTTCTTCTTAACAAATAAAGAACTTTCCTTTTAAGGTCGTTATTTATTTGTCTAGCCTCATGTCAGTGTGCTGTGCTATGTTTCGCTCTAACTTTTGCAGTCGATCAAATATGTATATATATTTTTTTTCTTTCAATTGTGTGTTTGTTTTAGTCCACGTGGAGCTCTGTAAGCAAGATAAAATATCAAAAGAAATATCTACTAGTGATTGAGTTTTCTGTGTACAGGAAAACAGACAACTTAGACAACAGACAGGCAGTCTAGCTGCTTTTACAAATGTATCAACCCAGTTAATGTTCCAACAATAAGTGTGATGGAGAGCAAGAACGAAAGTAAGTAAAAACATGACATTCAAACAACAAAGTGGAGTTTTAAGTTTCTAGATAAATGACGTTGCAGTGGTAGACCTTGTTTCATCCGACTGTCACATGTCAAAGTGTCTTCTGTTGGAGAAAAAGCCCTGGTAGACAAATTGAGCAGCAGATTCAGTTTGGAGTACATTTGTGCCTACAAATGTGTCATTTTAAGGTCGTTCTGAGTAAATATTTATGACGAAACAAAAAAAAACTGACCTACAGAGTCTTCTTTTTTTGATGAGATTTTTGACTTTTGCTTCGAAATTTTAACCGAGAGTCTGAGACAAGACTGCAGATACAGAATCCAAATAGTTTGAAGTCCACTGTGAAGTTTCCTCAGTCAGTCATAATTTGAGGAGTCGTGTCATCCACTGGGGAAATTTGGAGAGTTCTTCAACCTTCCTCTTCCCAGTTGGGTTTTGGCACCTGCCCACTCTCAAAAAGTACCAAATGTCGGGTTTAATGACAATGTTATGTTTGTGCTTGCTTCATCGCTTGACTTGAACCCTGAAAATAATCAGTAGAGTTTTAAGAAGAAGATGAGAAACAACAGACCCAGAACTATATAGTGTACAATATATGGACAAACTATTAATTTGCCGGTAGCATTTTATTAGCCTACCCATTCAAATCAGCCATATAAGTATTTGTGTCATTTTATGTGAAATTAATATGCTTCACCTTTTGAACTGCTTTGCTGATCTTATTCAGATTCATTGAGATGCACCTGTGATATTTTGCTGCAATTTAGCCATGAAGAATTAAATATTTAAGCACTCAGACTGGAAGCTCGATGAAACATCAAAAATATAGTTTGCTTCATTAACTCCATACACTGAGATGAATACTTTATGGGCAAGCTGAGAGCTGTGGTTAGTAATCCTGCAAATAGTTGACCCGAAAGCTGCTCTCTGTATTGATGTATTCCCAAGAAACAACTGATGAATTTTATTTTTTATTTTTTTGCTGTTCACAGAAGATTATCCACCAGGCCAAACCTGTTTATATGAGCAGGTTTGTCTCATACAAACAGGATTAGATGATGAACATGAGTGCCATTGCTTCAGATAACCCACCCAGACATGGTACAAGCTACAGTGTTTGTATCGATTATAAAAAGAGCATGTCAGCGAGCGGCCCTGAGGAGGAGGTTACCCCTGCAGTATCCTCCAAAGCTTGGCGGTGAAAGTCACTGTGGATGGGCAGCTTCACTTCAGCTGCAGTCAAGCCTGCCTCTGCAAACCCAACCACTTACACCAGCTTTTAAAAAGGCGGAAATTACGTGTTGCAAGTAAAAAGCAACAGCTTTTTGTACTTATCAAAGACAGTTTCGTTGTTTTACCTTCACGTGTTCAGGGTCCCTGATGTGTGGGCGGCGACTGAATTTTAAGGGATAAATGAGAAATCATCAATGTGGCGAGTGCACAAAAGCTGTGTGAACTATTTAAAAGAGCAAACATTTGTCGCTCCTGATTGCTTTGTGATTTTGGAATTTGATTCTCTTGCTTCACTTCTTTTCAATTCTTTCCGCTAAAACATGTTCAGTTTTAATGGTCTTAATTTGGAAGCTTCTGGCCTTCGTGTTGCGTTTTGGATTGTTGTGATCGGGTTCTTTTATACTTTTCTTCTTTCTATGTTTTGATTGGAGGAACATTATTATGGATGAGTTTAATTTGTTGGCCCATTAAAGAGAATCACTTATGGGCTTCCTAAAAGGTCCGGTTCTACCGGGGTGAAAATGACTCCTTAACTTTGTGATTTAATCACAGTTCATGAAATTAAATGAAATTCAGACTTTTATAAAAGTAATTCTCTGAACATATTTTGGGGAAAAGAATCCCTACAGAAATGTTCATAAATATTCCAATTATGGAAAGCCGGCCCACTGAAACACCTGTGTGGGTGTTTAAGAGCCTTATTATTTATTTATGTCTCTTTTCATCCTTTTAAACTTCTCACCCATCAGAATTACTTTTCAGTTCTAAGTGTGTGTCATTAGAGTTGCAATTTAAAAGCACATTTCCAATTTGAAGTGCAAATGAGCTTTAAACATGACTTACAAATATCCCTTTTAAAAGGAAAATGACGGCACATGTTCAGTCTCAGATAGTATTTCAAGACCATAATTGAATCTCTGAGTTTTCAGGGCTGAATTAAAACACATGATAACAGCAAAGGGTTCTGCATAAAATTTTGCCGCAGCGGTGATGAAATGAGCAGCCAAGTAAATCATTTTATAGTTTTACTCGTGTGAACCAATTGTGTTCTGCTGAGGCAATAACATGCAAATTATAAAGACTGGGAAACGAAAGTTGCTGCATAAGAAACGTAGGTCCGACTGAGCGGAAGGATCAGAAGAAAGCAGTTCTGCTGCCACCTTCCTCGGTTAATACAGTTGCGAGTTTCGTGATGTGTGTCTATCTTTGCGGCTTGCTTGCAGCCTCTTGTGATCGATGCGGTTTAAACCAAGCTGCCAATATCTGCATCATTAGCGTCCCGTGATCACACTGAAGTTAAAAAGGTCATTAGGCAGGAAATAAAGAGACAAGAGCAGACTGACCGTCTTTAACAGACGATGGGTACGATCAGGGCATTAAACTGGACGTTATCGCCTGGTATCACTCAACAGAAATGGCTGGACGGTTGGCCTTTTCTTCCTCCAATAACGTCTACCGGGCTTCGTCTCCTCCTCCTTTCGCTGATCATCAGAAATCCAGTGCTACAGTCTAGTGAATCTGAACATAAAACTTATCTACCCCTACATTTCAACCAGATACGGCTGGGGTCCCTAAGCAGAACCATTATAAGACTGGAGATGTGTTGGAAATACTTTTGATTAAATCAGGTGAAATATGGTTGTTGTTTTTTTTTTTGTTTTTTGTTTTTTCTTTGCATTGATTCATTTCCTTGGTGTGTCATGTAATAGGCCATGTTACGCCTTTTACCATCAGGGTTGCTCAGGATCAGGAACCACTGTCGTTCACTTAGGGTTCTGTATCATTTTTATTTCTTTCCATAGAAAGTTTGCGTGGCTCAGGGTTTTTTGTGTATGGCTGCGTCTCTTATCTGGATAAACTACCTTCTCTCTCTTTGTTTTTCTTTCCAGGTTCTTGATGCTCAGTGCACTTCTCTATCTCTTCCCTTTACTCCCAGCCTTTAGTCAGTCTACAGCAAATGGATTCTTACTACCTGCTTGCTGAGAAGGAGAGATTAAACTCTCTGGGCTTCCTAGACAGATTTATTATCAGCTGGCATTAAATATTCAACTGAGGGGCTTATGGATTATATTTATTGTGAATCGGTGCTATTTATATAAACTGAGAAGACTTAAATTGAAAGTTGATGCAGTGGGATATTCGATGCCAGGGCTGGTGAGCGTTCTTTAAGCAGCTGGGTTGTTACTAACCATTCTCAGTTGCTAAGGTTCCTGCATTATTCATGTGGGCAAAAGCACCGAGACACGTGTAGTTTTGCACATTTATTTGTTAACCATGACTTTTGCTGTCTTACACCTCTGGTGGATCACTGGCAGCACCTCTGGGATCCCCTCAGTGTGGGTTCTTTCTCTCTGAGACGGATCCAATCAGTTTTCACTGTTTAGCGTTTCCTGCTGGACGGCAAATTTGAATATTTTTACTGGGGTTTTTATTTATTTATATATTTTTCCTTAACAAATGGTGAGGATCTGAGGGAATACATTTGCATCTTATTCCATCATTAGCTGGAGAAGATGTATTTTCATTTGGTTATTTTAGAGCCCTTGGTATCGCAGCAGGAGTTCAGGTTCAACTCGTTGGATTCAGCTGTGCCTGCTAAGATTTTCTCTGAGCTTTCCGGTTTCATCCCCCTGTTCAAAGATTTAAATTTGGGTCACCTGAGTCAAATTCTCAGAGCTTCCTTATCCCACTGCTTCTACCTGCAAATTTCTTTTTTTGTCAGCCTCAATAAAAGTGATAACAACCTGCTGAGTTGTCAGGAAGGTGGCGACGGCCCCTCTTAGTCACATTTATGAGCGATAAGAAGTGGACGCAGGAATTTGAGCTGATAATATCTGAATCTTTAAACTGACATCACAGACATAAATCTGTAGGGCTAACCATTAGCAATGAGCCAATTTACTGGTCACTTCCAGGAGCTGGAAGCGTGGGTTGAAACTGGACTTTAGTAAAAACTTCCCCCACACTTTGAGGAACTGGCCACCGGCAGCCCTGACACACATGAATGAAAAGTGTGACAAATCCTTCAGGCAGCAGGTATCTCTAAAAAAAATTGAGTCAGTTATCTTTTATCCTCTTTCTCCTCTCCATTTTCATACATCATATTTCAAATTATATGGTTGTATCATGTACAAAAATCACATTTCTTTGGAGCTGCAAAGGAACTGGAAATCTATTACATATATGTCTCACATTTTATTTTTCATAATGTCTTTCATGGGATCGCACTGTGCTGTCATGTATACTTGCCTAAAAATACATGAGATGCACAGAGAAATCAGCTGTTAACTGGCATGCTCAACTTTGACTGGTCCAAAGCTAAAATATCAGTGAATGAACCACATTCAACTGCAACCAGGTTGAGTGAACCACTGCACTCAAAGGAAGCACAGAGATGCAAGAAGGTATTCAGAAGGTCTGCGCAATTTCTACAAAGTCTCTACTGGTCACTGAGGCTTCACAGAGCATTAAGGAGAGCACAACTCAGCAAATAACAGGAAGGCTGACTGGAGTTTCATCCTTCTGCATGACAGAACATGTTGGATCTGAAAGTGTTTCCAACGTTTTGGACATCTCGGTGTTAAGGTAAGGATTCGCAGAAAACACACATGAAGGCAGATGTTCCAATAATGCTAATTGTGGCAAAAAAAAAAAAAAAGTCAATTAATGATTTTGTCTTTGTTTCACAGAGACTGCTTTACAATATAATTTGAGTGATGATTTTATTTTTTTTTTTACATTCTAAAATTGTGTTTCTTAAAGCGACATCGATATAGGCCAAAATATTTTTTAGTGACTTCCTCTTTGGTGTGAGTGTGGATGTGTATGGTTTTCTATCATTGGCCCTCTCCGGGGGGCGCCATGCTTTTTGCTCACTGATAGGTTTCAGGCCCTCGTCATTCCTGAAAACAGCTGAATGGTGACAAGGGAGAAGTTGAGTCATTTTCTTTAAAGCACAAGAACCATAATCAAAAACAAGCAAATTAGTAACAGTACAAATACCTACATCAGATGTGTTACTAAGAGCAGTGTCCTTCAAATATACTGGATGATCCATTAACCTACTTATGAAAGAAACTCAATGTCTCTCATTCTCTTCATTTTGTCGCATTATCCTAATTCTGGAGTCCTGACAAAAAATCTGCTAATGCTCTGCATAATGGACACCAGGCTCTTGTTCAGGAGATAACAGCCAGAAATGTTGGAGAGGGGGGGAAAAAAAAGAGAGAAGAAAAAAAAATACATCTGTTCCTGCACGCTCCTCTCTGCTCCTAAATAAGATGTCGGAATACATTAAATAAACATCCTTTTTTGTAGTTAGTCATTTTGAATAGAACATTCTGAAGAAAGCTCTTTATTGCGTTCTATGAAATACGTCTGCAGAATTTGAATTTCAAATGATCCTTTTGATGATGAGGGAGGGGGAAGAAAAAAAAAAATCCTCTTATGTTTGAAAGAAGGGAATGTGCCCCGGTGGGGATAGTGTGGTGCAACAGAGCAATTTTCTGCGGTCAGACAGCAAAATAGGTACACCAAATAAACTCAGAGAGAACTTAATAATTAATTAGAGAGTTCAAGGGGATTAAGTTACAATGCAGGGCAATTGAACTGATGAATGCTGCAGATTAGCAATGTCGAAGTCGCAGGCTGACTCAATGTGCTCCCGTCTGATAGAGATGGCTCCAGATGCCTCAAAAGGAAAACCAGATTAAAGCTAAGTTGGAAATATTTTTACATCTGACAGGACGGGGCCCATCTTTTTTTTTTTTTTGTCTGACATGAGAAAAGAGCATACAGAGAAGAGGAGACATTTTCAATGTACTCCTCTCATGTTTTCTGTGCTTGCATGGTGGGCAAAAGCTCAAAGTTACGGTTGGAAAAAAAAAAAAAGTTTTTAAGTGTATATTTTTCTCCTGGTACTATCTGAGTCTTTCCTTACAATTTTTATCCCACTTTAGGGATCAGCACTGTCAGGAAGATCTTATCTGAAGAAACTTAATTTCCAGGGTGTAGAGCTGCCATATCTAAGTTTATCTAAGTTAAAGCTTGTACTTTTAAGGTTAAAATAAAATGAAAAGTCTAAAGTGAAAATTAAACATTGCATTGTAAGTTTCCACAGTGCAAGATACAATGGACACTTACTAAGATGTTCAATTCATATTTTTTTCCCCGCTTTGAAAAAAAGACAAACCCTGACCTGAATTGTTCAAAGAAAAATTTTTGAATCCGTGGAGAAACAAAGAGCGAGATAGAAGATAATAACCAGTGGCACGAATGTCACCATCACAGAGGAGCGAGGAGTTTAATATGGAGACATAATTTCCCCGGCTCTTTCTGTTTTGGGACAAAAGCAGACAGGGACGGTTATGATATCCAGGTATCATCGTCACAGAAACAGTCGTAGAACAAAACAGTGTCTGCAGGGGATGTGACCCCCCGTACATCCCTCCCCTGAGAGGTTCCCACAGCCCGCCTGCCTCCCAGCGCGCTGCAGTCTGTAGGCATGGCTGAGCTTTGCCTGTCCTGCGGGGATACGAGGACCCTCCTGCTGTTGCACAAATAACTCATCCACCGGAGAGCCTCTGCTCTGTGAAGCAGCAATCAGCCAGCAGCCCTTTTAATGTCGGGCCCACACAGACGGCGATTCTGTTATGTAAAAAGGGAGGAGATACCGTGCTATCTGCGGCGCTTTGTTCTCCCGTTTGACGTGAATCGCCTGTTTGAAGTGAGGGCTTAATGTCGACACGTGTGGCAGCTGTGTGGAGAGGAGTGTTGTGAAGCGCTATCTGGTGCAGATCGGCAAAGTAAACTGCAGTGGAGTTTCCACACTCACGTTTCGATTCTCTGAGGGTTTCAGTGAAGATAACGCTTGTGATGATAAGCCTTTGCATTGTGTTCTCTGTGTTGGTGTATGTTGGTGTGTTTTGCAGGAGGTGGGGAAGTTAAGGCGGCATGTGTTGTTGGGGGCGAGGGGCATGTGAGAATTGTACCCCTTGCCTAGTGCGTATGTAATGCTGTTGTAAAGGCCACAGACACCTCTACAGAGCAGAGAGAGGATAAAGGCCAACGCTTCGCGTCCGCAATTTCTAAGCAGATTATCACCTCTGTGTGTTGAACTCCTGTGCGTTCGCTGGGCTGGCACCAAAACGCAGCCACAGATTGAAAGTAATGTCATCCTGTGAAATTCCCAATGGCGTTCAAATGTCACGGTCAGCACTTAATGGTAAATTCCTCTGTTGGATCCTGTGAGGGCTCTTCGTCACGTTAAACCTACAGCTCAGACTTCACATTAGCGTGTTGAACTGACCGCCTTCATCACATTAATTGGCCATAAATTCAAAAAGCAGCTTCCACCAATTGCCTTCATGCATTAGTAAGGACCTTGCTGCAGACATGGCAAGAGGAACGTGGCACCTTGTGCAAGAACAAATTATCCTCACCGTGTTGGATTATGGTTTGTTAAGCAATAACATTTTGCATGTTTATGGGAGAAACAGATTAGAACATCATACTCTGAGGGATGGGTTTTTCTTGTAAATGATCAGATTCCAAGAAATGTCTAGCACACGTGATGAAAGTGATCTCTTGAATATAATAAGAAGGAAAGCTAGCTCTTTAATCCACACATTGAAGCCCTCTAATCAAAGATGCTCTGAGATCTTTCTGCTTTTCTTTTTCCATGAACATCCACATGGGATAAAACACTTCTTACACTAGTCTTCAACTCAATGTAGCATAAATTATAAAAGTGTCTGAATTAAATGTTTATAAGTTTTTATTGCTATTGCTATCTAGTGATAAACGCTTGCATATTATAGAACATGGTGGTCAGGAAATAAACACGGCTTCCTACAGAGAGTGGGAAAACTGGCTGTTTAAGATGTAACTGAGTACGAAAAGTCATGAACAGCGAAATGCCCCCAAGATAAATGAAATACCCTGGAATCTTTTCTGGAAACCAATGGCGTTCTAAAACAAAACTCCAACTAGCAAGTTTTAGACATTTTGAAGTGTTTGTCTTCCTTGTGCCACTAGATGCACTGGAGTGAAACCACCTGCCTTCATGAACAACTGGAACTATGGACAGTCAAAGAGCTAATTACCAAGAATAAGCCTCCCATGTTATTTACAAAACTTTCAAAGAAAAATTAAATACAGTAAACAAATAGATTACCTCAAGCTACAGAGAGAGTAGAAACCCTTTGGTTTCTCTTTCTAAGACTTAAGTGAAAGAAAAGTATTTTCTGTTGTCTGATTTGTAGTTGACTATTTTGCTCTTCTTTTGGACCAACATCCTTGTCTGGTTGTATGAACCATATTTTTTCTCCATGTGTCATGATACCTTTAAAACCCCACTCCACCTAGAATCACAACTAGTTCAGGAAAGTGCAAACACAGTATTCTCACTTTTCTCCCACACTGCCAGCTGTGCACTTGTTCCTGAGTGACTCACCACAGTTGGAAACTATTGGGCTACAGCAATATTTCTCCTCACAAGAGAGGAGCTATAAAAAAAAAAGGAAAAAACCCCGCCCTAGCAGGAGAAGTTTTCGTTACACTTGGTACGATTTTATTTATACCAAGCTTATCCAGTAGTCTGAATAGTTTCTTTACACATCCTTGACCATTTGGACATTACATTTCAAAAGAGATGTGACCCCTGCACGCTCCAGTGGCTGAGACTACTGGCGCTGGTACATCTATACTCTCTACACGTCTCCATGCTGAGGCCCCAAGGCAGCAGTGTTAGCACTAAATTGACAAAGCAACTAGATGTGACAGGGGGGAGTCACAAAATTGCATTTTGTTGGATCCATGTTTTCCCCTCCTCTCTTGTCGCTCAGCACTTCAAAAATTAGATCATTGCTCAATTTAAAGTGTTATGATAGATCTTAGACGGGATCTACTTTATCCACTCGTTGAGATAAGATGGAAGAGGATGAACCCAGAGGGGCCCCTGGGGACACAACATGTAGGTTTGATACGCTCATACGTAGAGCGCAACGCTGCAATTTCTGTCCCGTCATTGACAAATACACATCATCTTTATGACTTTGGGACTGTATCGTGTGTCATCAGGGTTGATGATTTTATCAGTTTTTGCTCTGGCAATTTCAGACTTTCAGGTGCTGCGCTTCCACTTTTTTTCGCCCCCCTTTTCTTCCGCAGCACCGAGAGGTAATGAGGACATGCGAACAGCGGCGAGAGCGGCCATTTCTACAGAGATTGAAAAGCCTGCCATCGGCATCAGATGGCGGCATAATCTGAAAGGCAGTCATGTGGTGTGCCACACCACAGTTGTGCATGCATTCATTACAATGAAATAATTCTTGCCTCCTGGGGGAATGGCCAATAAAGCCCCAATGGTTTTGCAGGGAATTCATGGCTCTCTCTTTTTTTTTCCTTTTTCCTTTTTTTTTTTTGTACTGGACTCCAGGAACACGGCTTTTTGATGGCAAGAGAGAAAGACACCCTCAGGCAGAGATGGGATTTATCAGTGCCCCTGTAGCTCTCTCATGTTTCTAATTTCTGAGGTGCTGCAGTTGAGTATAGATTTCAGGGAGGCTCTCTGAAGCATGAAGATCCTACTGAATACCAGGTCACCTAACAAGCTCAAACCACATGTCTGTATTGGCCTGGGATTCATATTGGTTCACACCTACTGTCCAGCAAACCGAGGCGAGTTAAACTTGAAAGCTTGAGCAACAAGCTGCCTGCTGCAAACCGACCCTCAACACCTTTCACTTATTGGCTACCTCTGTGTGATTATTCTTTAACCTGAAGCCAGGCGGAGATCTTAAAAGGGTTTCTCGATGCATGTTTTTGACTCGCTTGAACATGTGCTGATATAAAAGGGAAAGGACCTCACGCCTACACTGATGAATTTAGTCTTATGTGAATTATCCGTTCTTCATGCAAATCCACATCCATTTAATAGCGGCTGATTGGCGCACTATTACTGATTGTTGACGTTTGACGTGATCACAGGGAAACACTCGTGTGGCATTTATCACATTTCTTCCACTTTACCCCAGCAAGCACAGTCTGCAGCAAAAATGTCATAATCCTCAAAAAATGGAAAAAGTGGGATTTTTTATTTGTTTGTGCTGAATATGACGTCCAGACTCTCTGCCTTTAAGAGAGGGAACAAAACTATTTCCCCCTTCATTTTCTTTCTCATGAGCATGCACAAGAAGGATGAGGTTGCATTTGGATGCTCAATTAATTTTAGAGGTTTTTACACTATTAAGCACAATTTATCCAGGGGCTATTACACCCTGCTCTTTCTCTTTCTTGTTTTGCTTTGATGTTTTTAATGCGCTAACAAAATTTCAGGTTTTTTAATCTACCTATTACAAGGCAGGCTGGCTGGCAGTATCGCACCGTTTTCAGATGTGTGTGTTTTTGCAGCTCCTCAGTGAATGTTCCGACAAAGCCATATATCCATTTTCACGCTTAGTTGATCACACTGAAACCGCTTGACCTAATTTCAGGAATTTTGGCAAAGAGGTGAAGCAATGACGGTGTATAACCTTCAAAAACAATTAAAGTGGCGCCGTATTTAAGAAAAGGACGGTAAACACCCAGTTATCATGCAAACTGCAACAACAAAAACCAATGAGCTGCATCTCTTCACGCACCACTCCTTTCCTTGGAAATAATCCCTCAGCTTTTATTCCCCACAGTCCTCCAATCACATCATGCATTCGCCACTTTTCCGTATGTCTCCTCTTTTTCCAAAAGCTAAAAAAAATTAAAAAATCCTCATTGTCCTTGTTCATCAGACAGCCACCCACTACCACCCACCATCAGACTCAGTAGTGCTCACCCGAGAAGGGTAAACACCTGCAGAGTGCTCTGACTTCTCCATCTTCACAGACTCTGAGCCGAACTATTTTCTGTCGTTCTAATTAATTGCTCCAGCCCTTATTTTTTTATCAAGCATTTTTGTTGTTGGGTAAACAATAACACAGAGTTTCGCACTGCTAAAATACAGCAAAAGAAAAAAAACAACTTTAGGCTCCAATCTCACCCTGTGATGATCCGGGTATCTGACTATGGTTTTGTGTATTTCTGATACTTCTCTTGGAAAAGAGGATTGCTGCTGGAGGGCGTGGTTGTTTGGGCTGCTGCAGACTGCACACCTGTTTACAATTCCCCAGATTGGGATTAAAAGGAACTGCAGGACAACTACACTTTGCCTGATGATCAACCTTATAGTAGAGTAAAAGCCACTTGTTTCTGAGAGAGTTATTAAACTCGTGGGTGGAGTTTATTATGTTAAAGAGTTTGGTTGGTTGGGATGAATGAGGTCTCCTCTGGATAAACAGTCTTGATTTCATGTCAGCTTTAAACAAAGCCGTTTTGATTACAGTCAGGAAGACTTTCTAACACTGGAGCCACAAATAGCCTCACTGTATCATTATGGTGGTGTTAAATGTGGTTTATTAAGCTTTTGGAGAAAAGCTGCCTCTCCAGTGAAGAGAGAAGCTGAAGATTTATGCCATTTAAATGTAGATATTCTCACACAGTAATTAGGCTGAGCAAACGGAAAGACGGAAGAATGAACAGACACCAAAATTATACTGAGAACAGGGATGTATCGCTTTTACAACATTTTTTTTTTCTATAGATCAGTATGCAATGAGACCAACAAATCCCTTATCCTGCCAGTTATTCAACCAACCATCCAACAAGCATTTAAACGTTAATAAGGAATCAAAGCAGCAACTTATTTTGAATGTTAGACTAAGCTTTTGTGGCATTTTTAGCATCAGCCCATCACTGATGTCAAGCCGTTGTTGGGATGTGATATATGGAAGGAACTGTTCCTTCTGCAGGGCTTTCAAGTTTTAGCAAATAACATTCTTCACTTTTTTAAAACCAATTAAACATACAAATTCATTATACTGTCCCTTCAATTTCTGCCACTGCAGCTGGGGCACGGCACCCAAACGAGGAGCAAATAGTATTTTCCCTCAAAGCAAATCTGAGTCATGACCGGGTTAATGAATGTCATATGCAGCCATGATAAAATGTGCAGGGAAAACTCCAGTACTTCTGCGCATTGCAACGTCCATGGTTTAAGTTAATTGTTGCAGTTTCTGCTAATGCATTTCTATTAATGTGTCATGCTTGAGTTGTAATTGTAATTACATTACAATTAAAATACCCACTGTTTTATAAATCTCATTAAGAGGAAGAAGATTGGTAATAATCAATTATTGCTACTCGTTACTCTAAACAGTACGTGTGCCAGAATTTCATTTATTAACTGATAAAATACTTTTTTTTTTGCATAATCTTTTAAATCCATCAAAAAAAAATCAATTATCAGAGAACCTCCCATTCCTTCTCTTTGTAACAATCACACTATAAAGTTTTGTGTGGTTCTGTCGGCTTCGTTATTAATAATAAATCATAGCAAATCAGAGCTTTGTTGCCATTTTCTGATCTCTGTTATTTGTAAAACTGTTCGTTCCTGCTGTGATCAGTCATTACAAGCTGATTGGATGAAAGAAGAGTCATTGTAAATTGAGGTTTTACTAATTTAAATCAAGAAGAAAATGATTTGGAGTTAACATGTTATTGTCATGTTGTATGATTGGAGACCCAAAAGCAGAGAGGCTGAGACGTGCAGTGATGATGAATTTATTGAAAGAATAAGAATTTAAACTTACAAATATCCATGGGGGAAACAGGGAGGCAGCACCAAAACCAAAAATTCACAATAATGAAACACGGCAGGAAACAGGAGGAAAACATAGGGTGGAGGGAAGAAGTAGAGGAAGTAGACGAAAGGATCCGGCAAGTAGTGAGTGAGAAAGAGAGGCTTAAATACTGGGGAGGTAGAATGCTGAACAAAAGACTTGGGTTGATGAGCTAACTGATAACAGGTGTGAGTGAACGGAGAAAGAGACAGACTGAGGAGAGGGAGAGAAAGAGTGGCACGGGGAGCGAGGGAGAAATGACTCAAACACTGAAAAATAACTGGACTGAATAACCAATTAGAAACACCAACAACTGAACTGAAGTGAAACAGAAACAAGTCAGATCTAATCAAGAAATGAAACTAACAGAATAATAATGAAACTAGAATCAAATCAAACTACAAAACAATCTATCAACACGGGATCCTGACAGATAAACATTCTGTAGCATCTTACCTCATAGTGCATTTATGAATGCACTAAGAGGTAAGTGCATTTACACAGAGATTGTAAACCTCAATCTCTGTGTATTTTGCAGAGACTCTCACTATACCTACAGTTTTTAAAAGGTTGCCAACATTTCTTTGTTTCTGAGAAAGTTATTAAACTCATGGGTGGAGTTATTGAACTCCATCCATGAGAGTTATTAACCCTTGGTTGTTCTGCTTGTTCTGCTTGAGAACAACTCAGCTAGTTCTCAAGCAGAGTTGAGAAGTTGAAAAGTATAAGAGACAGAAACTTTGCTGTGAAACCTCGTGCCTACCAGGAATCAAGCCAAGTGAGCTACAGGTCAGTTTTGCTTCAATTTGAAAAACATCTGTATCAGAGGTATGGACTGTCCTACTGTGGTAGATGGCCAGTTTTATACCTGGAGCGTCTAATCCTGAAAGAGCAAAATAACTCTGTCTGCCTAAAGTCTTCATTTTTCTTTCAGTGCTGAATAAAAAGCCAAAATGCCTCCATATAAAAAAGATTCCTTTTAATCTTACTGGCTCCATTGAAGCTTGTTCTTTCTTTTCTACACACGTTCCTTTGTTTTACAAACCTTTATATGCCTCTTAACGCAAAGCGCAATATGTGTGCATTTAACATTTTTGGCATCATGGGCTGACATTCAAAATACATTTGTTGTACACATTGTAATTTTTTCAATGTGTGTATGGCGGTAGGGTTTTGGTTGCTTTTAGGAAAAAAGGAACTTTTATCACTATAAATGGTATTCCAAGGGTTAAAAAATTAACAATAAGTTTGAAATGTGATATGTGGGATACTCAGGAGTGAAGTCAGTAACATTTATAGCAGAAATTATGAAAAAAAAACCTAAGTAGTTACTGAAATAAATTACAGAATGAAGGAACCGCAGATCATATCATTGACAGAAAAGGCTCACAAACAAGGCTCCTTCCTGCAGTAACAGCTGCTTCTCTGAAGAGTGTTGTGGGTAACGCATGCATGATAGCGCTTATACTAGGTTGAACTATAAATAAAAAGCACATAAATCCCCACATTAACCAAATTATTTACTTTCCAATTATGTTGGACTACCTTAAAATGTTACTATTCTGATCACCAGCCAAGTTCTTGTGGCATCTCTAAATACTGAACATTTTTCTCTTCTTGGCTGAGCTGTAAAATAATGCTCAAGCTTATATTGTCCTTTTAAACTTTGGACATTATGGTTCATAATGATTTGGATTGCTTTTAGTTATGTTATATATATATATATATATATATATATATATATATATATATATATATATATATATATATATATATATATATATATATATATATATTCAAATAATAATAAAATACAGGGGGATTTACTAATGAACACTGTGACTCACAAAGTGATGTGCTTCTCTTGAATGTAAAAGAAGTTGATTATTGGTGATTTCTGTGCACTTTTTGTGAATGGTAGGCCACCATATGTGCTTATTTAGACCCATTTATTTCAAACTGCTACCCAGAAAAGAGCAAAAGACAGAAAACGTGAACGTCAAATATTGCTCAGCCTTAGTACACAGAACTGAAACTATCGGCAAGGCCAGATAACACCTCGGGGTAAACTGGCTCTTTGATTAAACCACTTTAGAGACAAAATGTTGTAAATGAGCCCATTTAAAATGTTAGGCGGTGCGTTTCAGCAGCCACCAGTGGTGTCGCAATGTCACAGCCATCTAAGCCAAAACAGATGTGAAACAGCCACATAAATCCGAGAAAAAAAGAAAAGATAAATGCTGTCTGTCAGCGGTGCATATGGCCATGCCAAAATAGGAACTATTCTATTCATCAGCCCTCATGCTCTCAGCAAAAGAGTTAAATCAAGAGCCTCAAATGCTGAACAGCAGGTGCCACGATTCGTCCACATTTCTGGTAGTTAAAAAGCAGAGCTACAGTTGTTTCTTCTTGTCGACGTTGCCATTGTTGTCTGCAGGGAAGGCAGCGCTGCACCGATTCGTGCCGTACCTGTCTTCAAGGACTGTGACAGCAGCAGGATGATTGCGAGGGTGATCCGGCTCCACAGAGTTTTGTTTATTGGCACGCCGTTTAGCCAAGCATGTCTTCAAAAAAGACCTCAGCAGAATAATTTGCCAGGTTTACGCCGCAGTGTTCTCATGGAGATACGCTCCAGAGCAAAACGGATCTGTCGCACGGGCTGGAGAAATGTCATGAGATTACAGATATCTTGTCTCGTCACAATGGGTGCAGCGCGAGAATTCAGCCCCATCCCGTTTCCATGATAGAGATCTTAATTTGAGTTAAATAGAAAGTGAGTCAATCGATTTGTGTTGTGACAAACACAAAGACTGGAAGCCAACATTTTCATAACATCCTTCTTTTTTCTCTTCTTCTTTTCATTTAAGATAAGATAAGATACTTAAGATATCACATTACATTAGAAAGGACGGAAATCCCAACAACAAAGCCGCATCATGGAAAATGGCTTTTGTGATACAGCACTAAAAGGGAAGATTAACGTATGAATCCAGCTCCTCTGTGCAATATTCACACGCATTTTTAGGCTTGTGACCAAATTAAAAGTGCCCCACAGAGGAAATAACCATGTGGTATTCCACTCCTGCCAGGTGCTGTAAAAAGAGGCACACGGTGGCTGCTGTGACACAGAAATTGTGCAACCTTGCTGAGCAGCCATGTCAACTCTTCCCTTACTTAATGAGAAGTGGTGCCTGGGTAAGAGAAAAAAACACATTTCACCATCATATAATGTCTCATTTCCAGAGGAACCCTGACAACTCCTAGAGTGTGAACACGTCATGAGTGACAGCGTTTCCACTTGCAATTTTTTTTTTGTGGCATGCTTGCAATTTGACAACCAAATTCATGGGACGCAAGGGCCTTTTTGGCATTTTTATACAGTTGAAGACACAAAGTGGAGAGATTTGGGCTTCCAACTTGGATTTTATCTGTTGTTATGTTTCTGGCTCAGTGTCCAACCTCAGGGGAGCCCTGGCAATTCCTCCCCCCCGAGTCTCTCAAGAGACCAGAAAAGAGAAATGTGCAACAGAATGGAAATCTCAACACTTTACAGCCCTCCCAGATTTCTACGGAGAGCATCTACAGTGCACTGGGTAAGACACGCAACCAAGCATTGATAATGAGAGCCAGGCTGCCTGGGAAAGTGTTATTTAAGCAACATATTCCTGCAAATTTAAGGCCAGAAAAATTACACTTGCTGTTATTTACCCTTCCAGAGGAGATGGGTTACACTTACCTCTATTTCAAGCAGCAGGTTTCCATACACAAATAAGCATATTTGTAGTCTTTAGTTGATATGTAAAATTGATATATCCGGTGGATATTTCTATATAGTTTAAGTTGCATTATTTATCGCAATGGGTGAACATGTCAAAAATGGGAATCCATCCCCACTGTTAGCCTTTGCTGTATTTTCTACAGCTAAATACCGCAAAATGCCCAGTAAAACTAACATAAAACATCTTTACAATTAGTTACTGTAATTTGCATTGCATTATGGGTAAAGGACATAGTATTACAGTAACTTACTGTATGTTTTGAAGTTGCAGTAATTTACTGTTTACACATTGCAGTAGTGGTACTGTATTTATAATATCTTGCACTGTTAGCCTTTACTGTATTTTTTACAGCTAAATACCGCAAAATGCCCAGTAAACTAACATAAAACATCTTTACAATTAGTTACTGTAATTTGCATTGCATTATGGGTATAGTACATGGCATTACAGTAACTTACTGTATGTTTTGAAGTTGTAATTTACTGTTTACACATTACAGTAGTGGTACTGTACTTATAATGTCTTTGCGCTGGCCATGTAAGAATTCTATTTGATTTCCAACGGTCATCATAGATGTTTCATCGTGGTTCTCTGTTTCTGTATTTTTACTCCTTTAGTGGTTAACATATTTTAAGGCAGAAAGAGAGCATGTATTTTTGTTTTTTTCACATCCTAGCTAACATTAATATGCAGTTTATCTAGCTACGTCATCAAGGGTGGCTTCTTCCAACGTTTTTCTGATGACGTTTGTTTTAAACTCGAAGCTTTTTCCGTCCAAGTGCAAGTGCAGCTCTGTCGCTGTGGGCTCACACTGCTTCAGCTCTTAAGACAGGTAAAAAAACACTTAGAAAACTGTTTGAAGCCAATGTATATTTTAGATGGAGCTAACGTAACTTATAGCACCATGCAATAATGCAATAACTTAGCATGAGGAGAAAGAAAGAAAAATATGATGGTGTTATTATATGAGCTGGATCTGAATTAACGTTAGCTAAGGTGCTAATTTTACCGAAGGTTTTAGCTTGGCTTTTGCCGCTAAATCTTCCTCGAGCGACTAGCTTTGGGTTGAGATAAGCTCAGTGATGAGTGTCTGTTAGCATTGTTGTTACATCCTTTGTCGAACAATATAACGTTAACTGATAATTGATGGGCCCCCCCTTTTTTAAAATACATCTAACTGTTCATTTGTTTAAACCATGACCTTGCAAATGTTAAGAGTGCAGATTAGCTAGGTCAACAAGGATGAATTCTAACGTTGTTCTTTTTTTTCTTTTTGTCAGATGACTTTTTTTAACTCCCAAGCTTTTTCCCTCCAAGTGGCTGTGCAGTTTTGTCCTGCTGAGTGCTAACATAGTTTCAACTCTTGAAAAGACAAGACAACAGGTAAAAAGACAGCTCTTCAAACATATTTGAAGCCACAAAATAATCTGGAAATGTAGAGGAGCAGCTAACCTAATCTATAACTTTGAGCTTGCTACAGCTAGTTAGCCTGCTAAAGTATCATTACATCTCCAACATAGTGTATAAGAGTCTGTAAATGAGGACAAAGGTGGAAAACATTCAAGTGGTTTCTGTTATTTTTTGAGTTGGTTCAGCCACAGTGGCAGGTGGACAAAAAAGTTAATTTCCAACCCTGGTTCCATATAAGGACTGTTCACCTGTTTAAACCATGCTCTTGCAAATTTAAAGTTAAGTCAGTACTAACAGGTGCAACTATGTACAGGTGTAAATTCTGCAGCATTTGTACTTCATAATTTAGAGAATTTTGTACTCATGTGAAGAAACATCAACACACAGCTAATTATCGGTTTCGTTGTGGAATAGAGCAATGTCCTACTTCCGTCAGAGAAAAATAAAACATTTAGAAGAAAAAGAGGACTCAATCTTCATCTTGGTTGATGTAATTTTATATCGACTCTTAACTTAAAACACACATCTTAAATCAGAATTGTTCAATTAATTTGTTAAAGGGATCAATTCACCCAAATTACAAACATTTTGTTAACCCATATTGTACTTAGCCATTCAGATACTGTATTTGTGGAATGTAATGCTTTCAAAAATCCGTTTAGCCTCACAAACTGTCATTCACATCCGCTGTTTCAGAGTGGTAGCAGGATGTAGGGGTAAAGTCTAGTCTAGTCTCTGGGGTGAGGTTCTCAAAAACCTGTTATAATCTGGGTGAACTGGCCCTTTAAATATAAATTACTACCAGTAATTCATAATTAAGAGTTTTCCTTTTATGTTTCAAAGGTATCTTCCACCAAGATGTCTGTTGAGATGGAAATGACCTTACCTACAACACCAAGGGTAATCATGCTTGGTAAGAGGAATATTTTCTATCACTATAATTTTTTTGTAGCAATGTATGTAATAGTTATGGTAGTCTGTACTTTTACTCACTAGCATTAGCTTGACAAGGGTTTGTCTATTTTAGGAAATAGCTTGATGTCTGCAACCTGGTGGATGGTCAGTATGGAGAAGAAGGTATTTTTCGAACCTGAGCAACTACATGACTTTGCCAGTGTCCTTGCTGTCTTTTTGGGTCATATTATGACTTCAATCTGGAGTATCAGGAGTCAGCATCCACCACGCTGGAGATGATACAACTGTAAGTACTCTACACCAAACCATTTATGAATTAAATTTAATGACAGTTTGAGTGATGATGAAGAACCATAGCTGATTGCTGTATTGTATGTCTTCATTTAAAAAAATACAATTAATATATTTTATTTCTGTTAAAAGATTCTTTGTGAGGATCAATCCAGATGTTGGTACCAAATGCACAGCCAAAGTCAGTACAAGCTGCAAGACGGGAAGTCTTGTCAAGAGGAAAGTAGTCAGTGTCAACTCCCGGATCAACACCTTCCTCAAACTCGCTGAATTTGAATGGAGGACTTCCAACTAGGTAAGCATTTTACCAAATGTTTATTATTTTATTGTCTTTTCCTCCTATCCTGCATGTTCTGACTTTACTTTAGCCTTTTTAATATGATTTTAATGATTATTTATAAATGGCATGTGATTCATACACAATAGCCCTTTAGAGTAGCCTGCATCTTTTCTGTGTCCGTGGTAAAAAGTGGATGTCGCTGCATCTCTTACTAAATCACAGAAATGTTTAAGTGTGTAGTCGTTTAATTGAGGTGTTTTTTTTATACTATGCAGTTTTCAGTTTATTAGGCACACCTTTGCAGTAATCCATCAGCACCAACAAAATGACTAAAAGATTGTTATGACATGTTGTACTTCATCGTCTCCTTGGGGACATTTGCAGGGTCTCAATACAGTACGCAATCGCTTGAATTAGTGAAGACTGACTGACTGCTTTTGCCATAAACAATCCAAAAACCTGAAGTGAAGCCAGTCCTGCTCATTCTTTATGCAGCTTCTATTATCACTTCAGTGTAATTGATTTTTTTTTAAAAGAAATTATCAACTTAATGCTGCTTTATGCCAATGATTTTATGCATTTGGACATTGTCACTTCAGTTTAATTTGTCAGCCTTCCTGTTGATTTGAAAATGTAGATAACTTCCTGACCATCGCATGACCTCCCACATTTTCTGTCTTATTCTTTACAGTTCAGCTTCCACAAGATGGATCCCACTGATTTTGTTTGACAAATGGAATAAAAGTTCTTCTAATGTAGGAAATGCATCTGATATAACAATATTTATTGATATGAATGCCTACCATATAGTACATTATCGCACTTGCACTGTTTTTGTGATGTATTGTGTAACAGAGCACATTTAAGCTACTGTTAACTGCTTTCTGACAATGCAGCCTCTGCTGGTTTTTTAAATGAAGTATATTCTATATATTTTTTAAAAGTCAGTCTTTAATAGTTTATGGCTGGTACTTGATGCACACATGTTCATGTTGCTACATACATGTGCCATAAAAATATTGACATGACCTGTAGTGTGTTCTATGGTTTTGTTGTTTTATAGCACATTATATTATATTGTGACATTGTTCTTTATGACATTGCGAATATATAAATGGATTTTATGTCAACAAATCTGCTGAAAATAAATACCTGTTTTTATTCACAGTACTTGGACTAAAATTTCTTTTATGAAACTTTTTAGGTTTATGGTAAAATATTCTTGTATTAAAAAATGTAAACTTTAATTTACAGTAAAACTGACATTATGTTGTGAAACAAGTTTACAGTAGACCAGCTTTACTATAAAATACATTTACAGTTTTATGCTATAAACTACATTTACAGTAAAGCAGTTATAACTGTAAATCACACTAACAGTAAAAATTAACTGTGAAATATCATAACAGTAAAGGTACTGTGGAATGGTGATTACAGTAACTTACTGGCAACACTGTTGCCAGTAAGTTGCCAGCAAGTTACCGTAGAATGGTGATTACAGTAACTTACTGGCAACACTGTTGCCAGTAAGTTGCCAGTAAGTTACCGTAGAATGGTGATTACAGTAACTTACTGGCAACACTGTTGCCAGTAAGTTACTGTAGAATGATGATTACAGTAACTTACTGGCAACACTGTTGCCAGTAAGGTACTGTAGAATGGTGATTACAGTACCTTACTGGCAACACTGTTGCCAGTAAGGTACTGTAGAATGGTAATTACAGTACCTTGCTGGCAACTTACTGGCAACACTGTTGCCAGTAAGTTACTGTAATTACCATTCTACAGTAACTTACTGGCAACAGTGTTGCCAGTAAGGTACTGTAAAATTACAATAAAAAGTCTAACAGTGTATCTTATATATCAGCAATGACAATTAAATTCTAAAAATCTGCAATTCATTTCAAAAGTCATCATATTTAAATGGAAAAGCTGAAAGACACAAGTTGAAACAACCAGTAAATATGTAAAGTGCAGGTTTCTTGAAACATGTTTTTTTATATATAAATATTATGGTAAGAATCACAAAATCTTTTGGTCAGACGATTAAAAGGAAGTTCAGTTTTCAGCACATTTGATTCCCAGCAGTGTGAGATCAGTGATCAGAAATAACAGTCACAAAGGGATGGTTTTTGATTTTTTTATTCAGTAAAGAGCATGAGCACTGGGTGCCAGTCACAGCTGTAGATAATTACAGTTCTTTATTTAGTTTTATTTGTTCAAATGTTCCTTTCCGTTTGAAGTTTTGCAACAGCTCCCCCTCCAGCTGTTGGCATCCACCCATATGGCTTATTCCAAGAGAAAAAGAAAAGGAAGTGAACATCATGGATTGTGGATGTAAACTGAACGTTGTCGAAAAAGCTGATAGCTTTTATTCTATTAGCAGGGTTTTAATTCCTCTGAACTCCCGATCTGACCCAAGATTAGAACAACTAAATATTAAAACTATATACAGTATTGGTGTATTTCCATATGAGACAGTTTATTGAAGTCTGGGTGTCACGGTGTAGGATGCTACCTACTGTGCAGCTGCAAAAATATTCTTCAAAATCTGAATTACTCGGAGGCTCCCAACCCTACACATCGAGATCTACAGCTGAATCAAATGACTGAATCACCTCTTCACCATGCCATCAAGTCTGGCCAAACATTACAAGGTGAAACAAACTGCAAACATGTAAAGTGCAAGTTTCTTGAAACACATTTTTTCAAGTCATTCATTTCATTCAGGTATGTTGAAGCAGGGCTGCATCTGCAAGGTTTGTGGACTGTGGTTGGAGACCCGTGTAACATCAATAAAAAAAAAAGTGAGTATAATTGTTAGAAACAGAAGTGATGTCATGTTGGGAGGAAAATGGGATGAATTATTCTCTATAGACAACCGAAAAAGTGATGTTCTCATATGTTATGTACAGTAAGGAAGGGCTGTTGATAACATATCAATGGGTTTTGTAATTTGAAAAATCTGTGGGTTTCTGTTTTTCGCCTGGCTAAATCACATAAGTAATTATTGTTAATTATTGTTATTGAGCTATGAAATGCATGGACAGCATTGTAATTTATTTTCTAAATTAATGTCAGATTAGGACAATAATTCAAAGCTGCCGTGGTGTGTTTTACAAATAGCATCAGAGTTACGTAAAACATGAGAGCAACATGCTCATTCGCTGCCTATTTAATTAAAAAAAAAAAATTTTTAATTATACATGCCTAAAATGAGGCTGCTGTGATCTAATTAATAGCTATCATATGATAAGTATGAGGAGATTTAAGAAGTGGGAGGCCTGGGAGAATGAGTGGGCTGAATCAAAATGCACAATCACCGTCCACTGAGACAGTGGCGAGGAAAACAGAGTGGTGTCCATGAAACAGTTTTCATATAGCAGCACGGGCAGCCTCGCAAGGCTGACTGCCTCCATAACGCTGGTGTTGGCGAGGGAGAGCCCTCCGCAGATGACTACATTATTTATAGATGAAAGAGGATCTAAAGCAGAGCGATCAATGTGCAGATGAGACGGGGCGACCAGATGATTGCAACCTGGTCTGCAGAGTGAGACGTGCGTTCTGCAGGGTGGGCAGGTGTAGCCGCTATTTGGCCCCTAAAACAAATCTGCTATATAATGGCCGCTTCTATCACTCTGAGTACAGAGGAGGGGGAATCTCTGTTCTTTGCATTTGCCAGAATCACTAAGTGAGAGAGACGGCAGCACCGCTGAGCAGTTACGGCCATTTGGGCAGATCCATCAGGGCGGTTTGCTGCCATGTTTCCACATTTCAGCAGATTCCTGCACACAAGCACCCTCACAAATCTCGCGTTATCACCAAAGTGCGGACGTTGAAATTAGCACTCGGTCCGTGATACGGACCACTCGTGATAGCCGTAGAGGTGCGGGGAGATCCGAAGTGGGACCTTGGGGAGTGCATTAACCCACACTGATCTGCCAAATACGGCGGCAATTTCACACCTGAGTGGATAAAAAACACGGCCATCCATTTGAGCTTGTGACAGGGAAAACATCTGAGCCTGAATTGAGCCATCGGGTAAAAGACATGTGTTTTCTAATATTTAAGAGCTGCTGTGGTAATTGTCCACCCATCTAGTTAGTTTGGTTTTCACTGATAATGTCACCGTTTAGGGATGTCCCGTGGTATTTTACATCGCCAACAGTGCCATACAACATGCCTTTTGGTAATTTCCCATTCTCTGTGTTGCAACAATACATTTCAATCTATTTTATTGGGATGGTATGTGACACACCATTATTCCTACCCCTTTACTCTGATACACTTAGATAAAGTCTGATGACCATTGAAATCCTCAACTATGGAAAGTTTTGGAGAAGCATAAAGCAAATTTGGAATATAAAACAACATTCCTAACTTTGAACAAACGTCTGGAGTACTGTTCAGCCGCAATTTAAAATCTGTACATATGCAAACCCACTAAGACATGTGCTTGACCAGAGAAGAAGCCAAGAAACTCTTAGGTACTTCAGAGAAGGTGCATAGCTCAGGAGGGAGAAGTTGTCAAAAAGGCAACTCAATAAGTAAAGAAAACACTTCTGGCTTTTATGAGGCTGATAAGGAGAGAGCTGCTGTTGGAAACACGACAAGAGGTTCAGTTTAAAGTTCAAAGGAAACAGCAAATACGTGGAAAAGGCTGCTCTGGTCAGATGAGAATAACACTTCCTGTTTAAGGCTTGCATGTAAAATGCTATGTGAGGCAGAAAACTAACACTGCTTATCTTCTTGAACAAACTATTCTGATGTAGAAACATGGTGGTGTCAGCATTATGCTGTGGGAACGCTTTTCTCCAGCAGGGACAGGTGAGCAGGTTAGAGCTGAGGGAACAAAAACCCTGAATTTACAATCAGCAAAGATGCTCTCTACAATTTGGAAAGGAAATTAACTTGATGACAACTAAGCCTGCTAACTATGCTATTTAAACGTTCTGATGTACAGTAATATTCGCTTTAAGTGGTGGACGAAAACCACGTCTGCAAGAGTAAAGGGCATGTGTCACGTCACATTGACATAATGAGCAGCACAACAGTTTTGTTTTGCAGAGAAGCTCCAAACCACTTGGAAGTGGCGTCCATTTAAAACGTTCTCTCCCAATAAAACTGCGTGTAATAACTGGAGGAAACTATCTTGTGCATAAAACCACTTCAGTTGGTGCGTTGAAGATAAAAGTTGTTCGCAACAACCTCAAAGGGCTGACAGACTGAATGCTGTGTACAGTAGGGGCCACAAACACGAAGTTGACTCGGTCCAATTTGTTGTTCGCCGTTTTCTCCGTTCTTCATTTCTTTTTCATGTGAGAGGCTTATCTGAACGTAAGCACTGTGAAACTCAAGTAGACACAACATCGGAGGAGTTTTTATATCCTTTGATGTGTGATTTCTGGTGAAAAAAGGGATGTGATGCACATGCAAGAAAGACACCAATTAAGAAAAGCCCCTCTATCCCAAGGAAGTCACGCCGTTATTTCTATGAGACCCTCTCAAACTTTGACAAAGGGCATGAATCAAACTAGACCCTCAGGCAAGGGCAAGAAAGAGAAAGTGCGTGTGTGGGTGTGAGGGTGTGTGTGCGTGCTTATAAACCGCATCCTACTCGGTGTGTGTGCTCTGAAACTGGTCAGCTACAAACAAGATAAGGCAGTCTGTGAAGAAGGAGGAGAAGGGGGAACTTTCAGAGATCTTTGACAAGAGGAAGCTCCTGAGGCAGACAAGGTGATTCTCTAATCCAGAGGTCATCGGCAACATTTGCTCAAGGACCAGATTTATTTATTCCCCCCCCCCCCACAAGCAGACAGAGAGAGAGAAGAGAACAAACTTCTAGTATTTTATTCTATATAAGACTTTATTGTCAGATAAGTGTGATATTTTATTGCTTACATGTGACGAGTGCTTTTCCTCATTTTCTCTTCTTTTAGAAGGTAGAGACCCTCCAAAGACCTTTTCAGATTCCCTTACTATTCCTGTCAGGGCCCTCCTGTGTGTGTTCTCGTAGTAGGAGTGCCACTGAGAGACGAGGTATGTCAGCTCACCTTCCACCAGAGCCGTGTGAGGAGACTGGTAAGAAGAGATGTTTGCTCCTCCAGAAACTACGGCGAATTCTTTAATGATGGCAGCGGTGACCTTAAATTAAGAAAAGTCATCAGAAATCTGCACCCTGAAGAACTTATTTCTTTCCTCTCTTTCTACTATATAATTGCCATTGCTGAGGGGTGCGTGCTCAGGTCATGACCTCCATACTCCGATTATAATCTCTTTTCGTTGTGTCCATATTGAGCGCCATGGTTGTTGCCTCTGCACCAGCTGTTTAACTTCTTCTTGATATCTATTCATTCGCCTCTGTGGAACTGTGTATAGTTCATAATTAATGCGTAATGTGATCATTTAAAGCCTGGATGGGCAACAGTTTGTTGCTGTTTTCTTTTCCTTTTTCATCAAAGTGGTCTAAGTGTTAGAATCAGGTTTTAACTGGATTTTATAAAACCAGCAGGGAACCATTGGCGCCTGTCTCCAGCATTCATGAGTAAGAAAGGCAGGAAAACTTGCTAGTCCATCACAGGACCTGCATGTACATACTTAAGGTCTACTGAGTCTCTAAGTAGTCATTGTGAGTAAAGCTGCACTCTGTGCATTGCTCTACATTTCTATGTAACCCAGATGATGATAAACAGCAGAAAGGTAAATGGGGGCACATATCGGGAGAATCACAAAGCGTTGCATCGGGTGATGCCGCTAACACATTCTGGAAGCTCGCTGAGACAGAACAGATAGCTGCACTTGAGCTGAAGATAGTTTTAACGGAACATTAACATTTCTGCGTAGAACAGGTTCAAATAAAGGATTGTTTGGCTGTTTCCCTGGGATGTTTCTCCTCCGGGTTATTTAGCTCAGGTCCTGTTTAACGACCGTCAAACACAGTTGATGTGTGTTGCCCTTTATATGGTAAACTTGTATAGTTAATCTGATGTTTTATTGATGTAAATTTAGCTTTACTGCTTTTTATTTCCTTTTCCTCTAATTAGAAACCATAACCTTAAGGTTTTTAATATGGAAGTCATTGTATTTAATAGTTGTTTAAGTTGTCTTTTTGCATTAGTACAGATGGCGGTTTTTAGACAGCTGAAATACAAACAACCCATTCTTAGCAAACACCAATACCAGTTGAGCACTGGAGCCAGTTTGGTGGGAGAAAAAGAAAAAAAAAACATTGTGATACAAACCTTTAAACTCTTTATCTGCTTTATTCCTTTCTCAGTGGGTGTTTGGGAATGTGCAATTGTAGTGGTTATGTAAAGTGCACTACAAAACTGCTCAGGTTTTTCCTTGTTTAACTAACATTCAAGGCTGAAGCAAAGTGCCATACTAAAGCAACAGGCAAGAGTCTTGACAGTAGTGGTGTATTAGTTTCTAAAACTATTTTGGAAAAGTATTTTTTATTTTTTAAGGGTAGACAGAATTCAGGGAAATAAACAACTAGTGCCCCTTTAGTCTCAAAATGTGTCCTCATGCGAATTTTATAGCAAAAAAAAACAAAACAACAATGTCAGATAATCTTGAATAAAATTTAACACGAGTTATTTCATACTGTCCAGAACTCTAACTAACAATTTTTCCGGTGCTTGTAGTCGTTCAGAAGTGGACAGAACAGTAATTGCGCTACATTAGTAATAGTGACTTCTGCATGTTTAGCAGTAAAAAGGGCTTTCGTATTTTTGCTATTGTAGCTGTATTTATGACATTAATGGCAGTGAAATAACAGAATTAGATGTAATGTTCCCAGTGTTGGCATAAACCAGGCAAACGACAGCTCAATCATTTAAAAACAAGTTTTTTTACTGATGTGTAAAAATTTTTTAGAATTCATTTTTAAAAAAACTCACTTCTGAGGCATCAAATGTAAAGAATGACCCATCTGGTTGTTCCTGTCTGGTGCTCATAGGTTTTAGTTCTCTTGTGAGCTTCGCTAAAGTTTTAAGTTTTACCATTTTGAGCTTTTGGCTTTTTCAGTTCTATAAAATAGCAGTTCTGTTTATAATTAACCTGGTAGGATACCTTTGACATTTGTACTGGGGGAGGTCTCGAGTCGCCAAGTCTCCACAGGTGTTCTGGAAACAGATGAGACCGTTTCCATCACCTTTCTGTTCAGGCAGTGACTCTGGGCTGATTACGTCCTGGGCAGGGTTGAGACCCAGGACATGATGGGTGAGCTTACAATGTGTTTGGCTGAAAAATGCTATAGCTTTACAGATGCACAATATTGGTAAAATAATGCAAAATTGTAATGGGATAAAAATGATCACATAATTCTACCAAAATTGATAATTGAAAGATATTGTATTTGGTATTTATTTGATAAGCAGACAGAACAGGGAAGTTATGTCTGTTTATATATATATTTATTTATTTATTTGAGATTTTCTGCAGTCCATAAATGTGAGCATAACCTCATTTTCTTCTTCACTCAGTAGAAAGCAGCTGTTTTTAATTTAAAAAATAAAAATAAAAACTTAATAAAAGTTCAATACCTCTGAAGTTGTTTCAAATGCTGCCCTAATAATATTAAAACAGATCCCCACTGGTGCTCTAAATATTGCTCCAGATATCCGAGGGAAGTTCTGTCTGTTTCAAATATTATGTTCCCAGCATATTAAAACTCAACATGCCTTCGGAACGTAAACAGAAGTTTACAAAGAATATTGAGGGAGAGAAGAGCAAATGAAGTACACTTCATTTCACAAATAATCCCTAAAGTTTAGCTGTCAAAACTCTGATTACAGAAACATATTTAGCTCTTTGCCAAGACAGAGACAAAGCTGCTTAACAAGGTCTTGAATTCCTAGAAAAATATAATATCAGTAGTATGCTATCTCAAAAAGAAACATTGTTGTATATGCGTCTTTTAATTCTACATTTGTGTGTATAAAAACCCATTAGCTGAGGGGAAGTGCAGTTGAAAGAGAGCCCAGAACTCATATTGAGTTTCTTCCAGAGGATGCTGCGCAGGAACGACAACAGATACCCCGCATAAGTCACTAATTAAACGTTAATAGCCAACACCTTAATGAATGCAATGTACTTGCTGTATATTGCATGAAGCTACATGTCGTTCAAGTCAATTTTAATGACCCTGTGTCTCTGAAGACTTTGAATCGGTGAATCACAAAAGAGGCTTTTATAGGGTTCGAAGAGAGGTAGCAGGTATAGATCTAAACTGCAGAATCCCAGCAGAGCAGTCGGCTTCACACTTTACTGACTTTGAAACAAATAAACTCAAAATAATGACATTTTCCTAAAGCACTCAAACGGAAGAGGTTTAGCAATTGCTAAGTCGCGGTTGCTAAGGCACGGAGTGATTAGAGTGCGTGCACGAGGGTGTGACTCAGCAGTATCAGTGTACGGATAGGACTCAGTGAATAAACATTAGGAGGATGTGAAATAAAGCATTGTTTATGCAGCTGCTGGCTCCGTGGAGTAGGTGGCCTTTGCCAGCAACTCAATTCTATTCCTGTTCTCCAAGACTGTCCAAGGAAGAAGGAAGCAAAAAGGAGCAGAAACCAGCTTTTATGACTGCTTATATAAATGCAGATGAGGGGTCCAGAGTCTTTTAAATGAGTAGGAAAAAAAAGAAAAAGTGAGTAAACCCGGCAGATGAGAAGCAGGGGTTTGTGCTTTGAGAACGCGGCGCTGCTCTCATCTCTGAGTCGATATATTTAGCTGAGATTAAAACCGTGTGATGCAACAGCAACACGACTGGTTGAAAGATGCTCTTTGTGTTTTATGGATACTGTAAAGTTCCGCGCGCAATTCTTTGAAAGGAGGACGCGTCGATTTCACACGACGGCAGGTGGAATCAAAAGCGTCTCCCAGCGCCGATCTGGCAAAGCTTTCCTGCCTTACAGTCAGGAGACGTGTCATTTATATGAAGACAGACCATCGTTTTTCGAGCGACGTCCTCTTTAGCACACCCTTTTCATTTTTGGATGAATATCCTCTACAACTTTACATTTCACTTAATGGTATGAGAAAATTTATGCCCCTAAGGATTCTTTCCAACTAGGGCTGTGTAATAACCGCACAGTGAAATTGCAGCTCCAACATCCATCATTCTCTGCTCTGCTATGATCCAGTTTAAACACGACTGGGCTTTGCCAGCAAAGCTGCAATAAAAGCAACTTGACATTGTGCACTGTCGCATGATGCCCGGCCTAAAGAAGTCGCTCCGCAGCAGTGGCGTAAATCTCACTAAACAGTTGCAAAGATTTTACAGTTTTGCTGCCATTTTTTTTTTTTTGCCTTCTCTTGGCTTGAAAAAACGACTTTAGCTCTGTGGTTTGAGGGAGTTTTGTCCATATCTTTAAGGCCTTGGGGGCATCATCAAGAGAAGCACCAGGTACATTAGCCGAGGTGAATGGAGATCTGCTGGTGCATGACCTGATCGATAAACGAGACACGGACTCTGGGTTGGAGCGTTACAGATTTTTGGGGGATTTTATTTTTTTTTTGTATTTATCTATCTAATTCTGCCAGCAGCTACAAGTGTGTCAATGTCCGTTTGCTGCAGGACGGCTTAAAAAAGAGGGCGATTCAGCCAGCTCCAGGTCACACGAGGTGAAGCACTGGACTTCAAAATTCTCTGAGCGTTGCAAGAGAAATGTGCCAGAGGCAGCGTGGTGCCATGGCTCAGATTACAGCCTGGTAGAGAAGCAAATCAATCCAGTGATGTGCAGAGCTTGGATAAAGTAATTGCCCCTTTACAGATCTCTTCAGTTTTGCATATTTGTCACACTTAAATGTTTCGAATCAGCGGACATATATATATTTTTTTCTTTCTGTCCTACAAAGACAACCTGAGAAGGTATCAAATGGGGGTTTTATTTACTGAGAGGAGAAACTATACAATCCAACCTGGATCAATGTGGACAAAGGTTGCCAAACAAGGTGATAACGTTCAGTCACTACTTTTATGTGACTGTGGGGAAATTTTTGTCCCCGTTTTTTGTTTCAGAATTGTTTTATTTCAACCAGATGATTTAAAAGCAGAACAGGCAGCTTAAGGTCGCACAGTTCAACTTGGTTTCTGCCCTAACTCTGACCAGGCTTCTCCTAAAGCAACACAGCAGATCAGCCCCATTACACCTTCATCTCTATGTTCAACTGGCAGTATGGTTCTCTTTTTGAGATACTGGATTAGTTTTATCCCACATGTACAGATTAGCACATTAAAAAAAAAAAAAAAAAAAGAAAGAAAAATCCACAACATGCTTTCCTAAAAGTATTGGAAATCTTCAAAATAGTTTTTGGGCAAATGTGAGACGAGTCTTTGTGTTCCTTCTGATCAGCAGAGGTTTTCGCCAAGAAACTCTCCCAGGGCTGCTGCTTTTGCTGTTATTTATTGTCGAATGTTGAATGCTGACCTCAGCTGTGAGGTCAGCATTCAAGTGAGGCCTGGAGTGTTTTAGATGCTTTCAGTTTTTTTGTGTGTGGCTCTTTTGTGACCTTCTGGATGAGTCAACTAGGCAGTAATTTTGGCTGGCGAGTCTTTCCTAGGAAGGTTCAACCCTGTTTTATGTATTGTATATTCATGAATGACACCTTTAACTGAGGTTTGCTACTGATAGAGGACAGTGATTTAGCTTCACATCTGTTTTTGAATTTATTAGTGTTTGAGATCTTCTAGCCTACTTCCTGTTGTCAGAAAAGTTCTATTTTTTTTGTTATTTCTTGTTTTTACTAGTCTGGGTGTGACTAATAAGACTGGACTCTGCTTTCCAAAAAAAATAGTGGTACATTCAGTTTTTTTTAGTTTTTTTTTTTTTAACCAAGCCAGACACTTGCTGTTTTACATAGAATGACTTTTAATGAATTAAATCACCAGTTGAAAACTCATTTATTGTGTTAATTCAAGTTATCGTTGTCTGACATTAGAATATAGTTTGTAATCTGAAATACATAGGAGTGACAAAACAGTAAAAACACAAGATGTCTGTGAAAGTTAAGCACCAGACACAGTAAATCCAAAACATTCTTTATCAAAAAGGCTTGTTTGGTTGAGTCCTTAGGAACAAAAAAAAAGAGAAAAATTAGAGGAAAATTCTTAACGGTGTTTATTGAAATTGTTTCCAAAGGTGTGGAATTAAAAATGAAATGTTCACTACTTCTGTAATCTAACCTAGTCGTTTATGGCGGATGTTGAATATTATGTGAAAGGAGACACACAAGAACAGATTAAAGTGTAAGTGATGAGTCTTGTGGGAAGTTTAAATTGGCCAAATCTTTTAAAATAGCGCTCTGATGAGCTGGAACCACCAATCCTTGGAGTAGTGAGACATTTTAACAAGCGGCTCTGATCCAACTTATAAGATGGTAGTTCTCTGTTTACAGCTCCAATGTTTTCATGCCAACCAGAGAAAGTCAAAGGAATTCATTCATTTTATTTTTCTGGCAAACATTTATAAAATGATAATCTGCTGTGGATTATTAACATCGCAATATTTGTTTTTCTTACTTTATTCTGACAGAATTAGTTTGATTTGGATAACAGCACCACATCTTTACGGAACCTCGCAAAGTATTCGTATTCTTGAACTTTTTCAAAAATATGAAAAAGTTAAAATACTAAAAAAGAATAGGAACTGTCCTGGTTGTCACTTTGCAACCGCTGACCTCGATGTATTTTAATTGGATTATATGAAAGACCAACACGGAGCAGTGCATGTGTTAAAGAAAAATTAAAACTACCTGTTGTTTTCTTAATTTGTTACAATTAAAACGCTAACAATCAGGAAGAACGATGCGGAGACGTTTAAGACACAGTTCTAAAATTATAAAATCATATGACAGAATTTGAACATCTCTCGAAGCGTTGATCAATCCATGATCTGAAAATGAGCGAAACGATCGAGAAGGCCATGGAAATCCTGGGGTAGCTGCAGAAATCCACAGCTCAGGGGGGAAATACTGTGGACAAGATGATATTAGCTGTGTACTCAACAGATGTGATGTTTATGAAAAAGTCATTGTTGAAAGAAAACCAAAATAAGTTTCACTTTGTCAGAAGCCATGAAACACTGTAAAACATGGTGTGGCAGCATGATGCTCTGTGGATTTATTTTTATTTTTTTATTTTATTTTTTCAGCAGGAACCTTGTCAGATATGATAAAATATAGTTAAATACACAAAGAAAATCCCAATAAAATAATTTAAATGTATGGACGCAACTTAAAGAAGCTATAACAAAATTCAAGGGATGTGAATACTTCTGGATGGAATTTGAGGCGCAATATCTCCCTTTCTTTTTTAGAACAACTTCATGTGATTTAAAATCAAACTTTTTTTGCATTTGTCTTCATGAACACTAAGTCGTGCACAACATCAACTCTCTACACAAAACAGCCTGCACTCTGAACACCGGCGAAGTTTAGAGAAGGCATCTTTAAACCCCCTAAAGATAATTTGAAACAGATGAAACCAGACGGCAAGAAAGTAACTGTGTTCAAAGATTAACTTGACCATTTGTTCATCTTCACACAGTCTGGAGGTTGTCTGCAATAAAGCACATATTCATGCAAATGGTTGCTGCTTGAAATGTTTATGTCAAATCGGTGCCAGTTTTTTGTTTTTATTTATTTATTTTATGATATATTCATAGGCCCACTCAGCATGCTATAAAGTATTTACAGTAAAGTCTTTTGTAAAGCAGGCTCCATACTGGAGTTCTCCAACTTAGCTGCACAGCCTGGGGCGACAGCTGGAGCAGCAGGCCTCTGCAGATGCCACACGCCAACGGACATCCACAAACCCAAAGTCAAAATAAAACCCATGAAATCACGCCTGCCTTTGGAAACAGCACGCTCTCTTCGCTTTGCCCCGCACCTATTACGCTGCACTCTTTCCGAGCGGAATCCATAGGGCAACAAAAACCACTCACACAGATGTTTGATTGTTCCCCCCAAAGTGTTTAAGACATGATGTATGCCATTATAAAAGCGGTGTGACGGCAGCTGCGTTGTCAGCACTCTGCTGTGCTGCTGGCTGATGGGAGACTGGGGGCTGATTGAGAGCTGGCAGACCGAGGACACGACAAGATAAAGAATATTAAATTACACACTCCCAACAATAATTACATTTTGAATTAGGCGGCATATTAAGGAATATCGGTTCGTTTTAATGATTCTCGGGAGACAACTTCTCCTATTTGACAGGGTAATTACAACATCTCTAAATAATAAATGTTTTCAGGGGGTTTTTTTTGTTTTTTGTTTCTTTTTTTCCACATCGATGGCTAAAAGAAAAAATCGTTCAAATTTTCAAAACGAACACAGGCACTGTTAGTGGAAACCTGTAGGACATGCATGGACAAGAATACTTCTGATTAAATGTGTAAATAAATAAATTAATAAATTTATTAATGAAATAATTAATTAATTAATTAATGCTGCATAATCCCAGTCAGAAATTTTGCCTCATCTTTTATACATTTGACACATTTCTATTAGAAATTTTGTCGCTGTCTGATCACTGTGAGAGAATTTTATTATTATCCATATATGGTCGTGTCTTCCTCTTTTAGTGGGCAAGACTCAAATTGTGTAACTTGTTTTAATATTACTTATTTACTTTGAAACACAATTGAGAGGCTGGTTGTTTAAATAGTTTCCCTCAAAAATATGTTGACATCTGCAGTTTAAACATGTGCAAACGCATTTTAATGAGGCTAAATAAGCTTACGCCACACAATTAGATGCTATGAATTGCTTTGTACCATTGAATCAAGGTAAAATATAACTGACTCGCTTATGTATTTCTTCGCCACACCATGACAAGTTCAGTCAACCCATGGACAAATCTAATTCTACTACCACTTTCCACTGCATATACAACTCGCATCCGCGTTACAGAAAGTTTCCAAAACCTGGAGCAATCATTGTGAGAATGTAGATACTCCCGAGGCACTGTTCCAAAACACTGCTTCATTTCTGAGCCGCTCTGTGCCCTCCCTGCATCACCAGCTATACATACAATCCCTCTGAGTCACTGCCCAAGGTTACTGCTAAAAGAGGTAACAGTTTCACATCCAAACTTCTTGTCAGAGCCGATCTTCCCAGGCAACGTCTCTTTCTAGCAAATAACAGCCACTCGGGTGTGCATGATGGCTGAAATCAAGCGTGGAGCGGAGTACCAGGTCGTGCTGTGAGGCTGAGGCAAAGTTCGCGGCACCGTCGCCACGGAGAAATTATTTAGCATCACATTTAATTAAGTCAGCCCACAGAGCAGCTCGTTACAATGGAGGCTTGATTTACTCAATGTATATCAGACTCCCTTCAGTTCAGTGGCATTTATGCCTGTTTCCGCTCAAGCTCACCCCCAGCACACTCCCACCCTCAGCAGACTCACTGCAGGCTTACAAACAATACAGCATACATGACAGCGGCAATATGGGAGCTGACAGCAGAACAAGAGGAGCTCTGGACTTTGAGATGCATTAGTCTAAATGACCTCTAAAGAGATCGTCTTGCTCTTGCATACATTTCTTTCCCCCCCTTGTGAAGGTTAAACTTGCCCTTCATGGAATTAATTAATTCTTAATGCACTAGCCGCTTTCTCTGCGACGTTGCTGAACAAGCCTGATGCAACGCACAACAACTGAGGAGCTTTATGCAACACGCGGAGAGCTAAACGTGAGACCTGACGTGCAAAACGAAAGATTTGCGGAGCAAAAATTAGACCCAGCATATGTTCTTATCCTCAGCGTTAGAATTTGGGTTCAACAAGTAAACAACACCATGGCTAGTATAGCACAACTTTTCTGCTCATTTTGTCATGGAGATATGTCTTTTTCCACATCTTTCTCTCTTTGCAACCACAAAACTCTGTTCATTTTTATCGATGCACTAATTCAGATTTTATGCTTCCTACACATTTTTCAAGTCAAAATCCAGAGCTGTCAAGATACCCAAATGCAAGATAGATGGGTGGACATGTGGATAAATAAATTGCAATAGCATCTTTGCATGTGTAATCTTGCCAAACAGCTAAAGCTCATGCTATATAGTGTCTGTGACAAGTACTTGATGTTCCATAAAATCACCTACATTTCTCACACTTAGTCCCACACATTAAAGACGTCAGCATATAAGAAAAAGTGTGACAGCAGCTTTTTGTATATATGGACTTCACGGTTGTCAGACTTTATCCGTATTAAAAAACAGAGATAAAATGGGCAATTTTTTAGTTGTCCTTTCTGAAACGATCCCTTTTAAACACATAATTTCTAAAAAAAAAATAAATAAATAAAAAAATGTATCCATCCATTCAAAAATAATGCTCTGGCCTTTGTATACAGGGGTGAGAAGTAAATAATTAACTTGTGCTAGTGCAGCTGAGTACTATCTGTCTGCACTTTCTGCCTCTTTTTAAGTTGTTTACATAACCTAAACTTCTACTTGAGTGTATTTTCATTAAAACACTTTACTCAGTTATAATATATTTCACGGTAAAAACAAAAACAACACCAGAGAGAAACAACACTGCTGGGCTAGTAATCAGATCCCATGTTGTTGCATCATCACCTGCGCGCTTACATTCGATGCCATCAGGCAGAGGAAAAACAAAAGGATGTTTGTTATTTTAAAACTTATATTTTAATGTAGTATGAAATTGATCTCATTTCTGAAATCTGATTTGTGATGCAGTTGCAAGATGATTGCCTCTTTCCAGCACCTAAAATTCATTTTGTAGAGATTTTTGCTGTCCGGTGCCAAACAAACAATCTGCAATTTGTGATCATCAATATTCTACAAATAATTTATGTGGTCTTCTTGCCCACTGCTCTGCATCGGCACCCCACCTGAGGACTGAGTTAACAAACCACTGGCATTTGGGAAAAGATAATTTAGTCCGACGCTACAAAAAAGTTGCAAATTTTGCGAGCAGAGAAAGCTCTCTGGGTTGGGATGGAGAAAAGAAAACAGAACAAAATAAACAATTTGACAGACAGGAAGGGGTAGCTTTTACTGCAGATGCAGCTGGGAACTAGGGGGGATTAATAAGTGAAAAATGAGCTGCATGCTTCGATGATGCACCACGTTTGCCTGTGGTACTTAACATGCAGCACCAGGAGTGCACGGCAGCGTCACTAGAAAAAGGCCGATTAGCGACTTATATGTTGATATCACACCCTATCATGCCTAATTCTAACTCCATCAAAGCACCTCTAAACTAATAAATTGGACTTTATGCATATTCCTGGCTGAAAGTCACAACTTCCCCCGGTAACCATGGTGACAGAGGCAACTGCTCGACTGGTAAATCATCTCTTTCTGAGGGAGATCACAATGCTGCATTCCCTCCCAGTAATAACAACCCCGCTCCTTTCATCTGTGCTGTGCTGGGTCTCAGATCGTCTGAAAGTGGAAAGCAGGCAGAAAGGGAAGCCCCGCTGTGAGCCCTTTGTTTCACCATCAGGCCAAACACGCACCCCCACCCACACCCCCGCCACACCCAAGCAAACACACACGTTTGTGGCCTAACTAGCTCTGGTACTAATTAGCCACAAATCACAGAGCGCGTTTGAAAATCATCACTAACTTTACCTATAAATAACACCGATAAAAACGAGCAGCTCTTCGATTATTGCTGGTCGAGCCCTTATGTAGAGCTGAGCAGCAGACTACATTACGTGATTGTAATGGATTTCTATCGGCATTCTGCTACGATGAGGACTCAACTAACACACGCATACACACGCCCACACACAAGCGCGCACACGGACAAAACTGTCCAACCCTAAGCAGTGAACTTTGAGGATCATGGCTTCTCTGCTAAATTACTCCATCATCTTGCTAAGCTTTTTTGTTTCTGCAAAATAACTCCAGGCGTTATTTCCATCATCTTCTTAGCTTTTCAAGGTCCTCAAAGACTTCAATAAAAGAAATAGTTTTGCTCTTTGAAATAACAATAATTTTACTAATGAGCTTCTTAACAGTACAGAAGCGACATCTATGAGCTTTTCAGCACTCCCACACAGCAAGATAAAGGACTATATTAGTATTAAGAGCTGTTAAGAAAGTATTTGCCCTCACATAGATTTATACTGTTGCTGCTGCTGCTGCTTTTTGTCACACTTTAATGTCTAATATATTCAAACAGCACGTACAATTAGACAAAGATAACCTGAGTAAATATAAAATAAGCTTCAAATGACAACGTGATTTATTAAGGGAAAAACTATTTGAACCAATCAGGTGAAAAAGTTATTATTAAGTTGTATTATGAACGATCAGTAATTATCAGTTATTGGGATTAAGCATATATTTTGGTTGAATTTTACTAGACACAAAGAAGCTAAGGTTTAAAGAAATCACCTAAACAGAACCTGTCTGACCAGCGATGTGCACAGATGGACACTAGGAGGTGCTAGACCACGTGTCCTTTAAGTTCTGGACATAAAAAAAGGGCCCCTCTGAAATCTTTTTTTTTCTTTTTTTATAAAAAAGTGCATTAAATATGGCAAATGATTTGAAATAAGTTATGTTCAACCTGTGTCGCATATGACGCACAAGGTGCCTGTTTTTTTTTTCCCACCTGACCCCCAAAATGTCTGTGCACGCCACTGGGCTTGACAACATGAAGTAGGCCAACACATCAGGTCTGATCTACTGATTATCACAATAGATGGGAAAAAAGTCACTAAGCTCCATCAGGCTGGAGAGGCTTACAAAGCTGCATCAAACTGTAAAGACGGATGGACGTCTCTGGAGCTCCGATGGACAGCATTGAGAGTTTTAGTCTACAAATGGAGAAAATGTGAAACTGTGCTGCACAGCACATTTTGGGGGTAATTACCTTTTTCACATAAGGTCACACTGGTTTGGACAGCTATTTACCCTTAATAAATTTAATCCAAATTTAAACATATGCTAGCATTTATTTGATCATCTGAAACATGTAAATGTGTTTAGAAAAAAAAATTACAAAAGAAAATCTGCAAGGGAAAATACTTTTTCACAGCTTCGTTATCGATAGGTCACAAACATGTTTCCCCGCGGTACAAATCCAATTAACACTCTCTCCAGCTGCTTTGTGGAGCCCCCACCACGAAAACCCTCCTGACCGCTCAGATCCACGTACTGTATGTGCGCAAATAGCCGGGCTGTTAGCACACGGGAAGACATGTAGGACTCATTCCCTCAGCCTCCGAATGCAGGGAATCTGTCTGGCTATTTGATTAATGTTGCAGCTGGGAGCAACATCTAATTGCAGAAGCAGGATAAACACTTACTCAGAGAAAGGAAACGGTGCAAATCAGACCACTCCCCAGAGTATAGAGGAAGGAAATTGGTTTAAGGATGAGACGCAGGCTTGCGTACCAATGCGGAGAGCCTGTCAGCCCTCTTTTTCTCTCTCTTCCTCTCTCTCTTTCTCTTTCTCTATCTAGCCCTCTTCACCCCTGCTGCGGCACCTTTGATTCAACTTTTCACTGGAAATTGGGGAAGTGACACAGCTCCCTTTTTTTTCTTGCTCTTTAGCAATGCTCGGCCAGCGAGCACAAAGTCCAATTCTCGGATCTGACTGTAACCGCTGACTTGAGGAGATATAAATCACACTTGAATTGCAGCCCTGAGATGTCAGCCATTAAAATACTGTGCTGTCTCAAGCGGGGAGCCGGAATTCATATGAAATGATTGGTAGTCGTCCCGGCTGCGCGATACAGCTGGATTACCTCATGCAAAGGTGTTCAGCTGAATGTTTAATATCAGGCTCTCTTTAAATAGCTGTCGGTGTGTGTTTTCCATGAAAGCATCGGCACGAGGCAGAGCAGCATAGCTCCTCAAGACACTACCACATTTGTCTGTTTGCAAGTACAGCACATTGCAAAAGTAATCTGCAATCAGATTCTTAATTAGGTTTAGGTCTCAACTTTGACTAGGCCGTTCTAAAACAATGAATGTGGTTTGATCTAAACTCTGTGCACCACAAATCTGGAAAAAAAAAACTTCCAGAAAATCGCAAAACAGCCAAAACAACGAGTTGCTTTGAATCTAGACAAGCCACCCAACAATAAATGAAACACTGACCAACATTTTGAAGTGTAATAATGGCACATTATTAACTATTTTAGGGAGTTAATAATGTGCTATACAAATAAACCTCATTAAATGATTGATTCAACTGTTCTCTAGTTTAGCGCCACCAAAGGGTTCAATTTCTCCACAGTCTCAAGTCGTGTAAGATTTATCTTGTATTTAGCACCAGCCATCTCTCTCTCCACTCTGACCAGCTTTCATCTCCTGGAGGATCCCCCTGAACATGACGCAGCCACCACCTTGCTTCACAATAGGGATTCTGTTTTCAGGGCGATGGACAATGTTAGTTTTCCACCACAAACAGTGTTTCGCATGTCAACCAAAGGATGAGATTTTGTTCGGATCTGACCAGAACTCCTATCTCTGCACGAGCCACATGGATCGTGCAGAGATCCACGGGGATGAGATTTCTAATGTCTTCCAAAGAAGTCAGGGTTGGGGAATTGCACAAATCATAATTGTCTTGTGGATCTCTGCAGCTTCTCATGAGTTAACATAAGCCTCTTGTCCGCTTCTCGTAGCATCCACAGTGTTTTGCTAAGTTGTCGATTGTGTAAGAGTATATCTATATGCAGATGATGGATTGAAGAGCTCTAGTGTCTAACGCCACTTTAAGCTTCTCCACAATCTCATATCTGACTTGTCTCCTGTGTTCCTGAGTCTTCATGATACAGCTTGATCTCTTCTTTTCTGTATTTATACTGAAATTAAAACACAACCTGGTGAACTTTATCAATTCAGACGCTTCTGAAGGTAATTTGCACAAGATTATGTTCAAGAGTGTCAGAGTAAAAAGGGCTAAATACAAGATCAACTCTCGCTTTTTCTTCTATTTAAGAACATTTCTATGTGGAATTTTTAAAATAAAATGTAGTGCTATGAGTCCTCTTTTAAGGCACTTTAATCGACCAGCCTTGACTGCAGACAAAACCGCAACACAAGGAAGGGCCTGAAAATCACAAATCATTCCACCCAAAAGACAATTAAAGAGCAAGCAAAAACACATTTTGCATCTAATTACATCACACAAATGATCCCAGACAGAACATACAGTTCACCACAGAAATTTATTCCCAACGCGCTGACAGCAGCCTTTACTGTTACAGTGTTTTCTCTCTCTGAAGCTTTTCCTTGTGAAAGGAGTTTTTAACATAATTACCTCCGTCATTCCCTCTGCTGATACTCTTACTTTCCCTTTTTCTTTCAGGTTTTGTCATTCCTTAGGAGCTGCTTATAAACGCAAATTAAAAATGAAAAGATTGTGCTCTTTCTAAGGCTGCCAACGTTTCACTGGATTACACGATATCGAGCTCTGCTGTGCATTAAGGAAAAAATAAAAATCCCGAGCTGCGCTCACGATGAAGGAGAGCTCATTTTATGGATCCGATTTTGAGGAGCAATTTTATCCAAAGGTTAAGGTATGAAAGAAGGTTTAGTGAGATCATCAACCAGTGTGGCTGATCTCTATAACGAGAACGGCAAAAATAATTCCACTGCTGAGATAGTTCCTCTTTACAAATAGAGCTAGTTTTTATTGTGAGTGTCGGCCTGGAGTCGGTGTTTGACTTATATTCATAACAAAAATGTGCTTTCATACTCTAATGGAAGTCCAAAAATGTTTTTGACTCTACAGAAGTGGAAAATAAAAATGCATGTCTCACTGGGAGCAGAGCCGAACATGCAGAAAGACATAATTTAAATAACTTTGACAGATGCATATCAGTCAACTAAAATATCAGTAAAATGCACACTTATTTTATTAATTCGATTTAAAAAGTGTCACATAAGCATTTGTCTCTATTAATTTTGAAGATTATGGCTTAAAGGTGACGAGAAATATTAATTTTGTAGACCTAAAAAAGGCATGTTGAAAAGGAATATGTGCTTGATACTTGATTTTTGCTCCCTTTGCATGAGTTACTGCATTGGTGCAGTGTAGCATGGAGGTAATAAGGGAGCCCAGGTTGCTTTAATAGTGGCCTTCATCTTCATCCTCTTTAAAACACTCAACACTAAACACACTGCAGATAATGGTGATCTTTGTCCAACACCAGCATTAGACGTGGCGCCCCAAATCACTGACTGTGAAAACTTCACATTGGACTTCTAGCAACGTGGATTGTGCCTGTGCCTCTCCACTCGTCTTCCAGACTCTCTGACATCCATTTTCAAATAAAATGTAAAATTTACTTTGATCTTAAAAACATATTTTTGCTCTTTAAGTAAGACACTTCAGCTGCGTCTCTGGTATGTGGTGGCTCAATTTCTTGGGAAATTACAAAATATTTCTTGGTCATGGAAATTCATCTTAAGGCTGCGATTATTGGACGTTGCTGCTGCGTCTTGTCCTACCACACTTTTTTACTTCCACTCAACTTTCCACCCTTACGTGTGGATAGAGCTCTCTGTGAACAGCCAGCTCCTTTAGAAATTACATGACCTAATCACTTACTCACACCGTTTGTTGTGGGTGTCAATGGCTGCCTGGACAAATCAGCTATTTCCCCGTGAATCACTTTTTAATTAAAATTTTCAAATTAATGGGTTTTTATTAGCCGTATTCATCAAAACTAACAGAAGTAATGCTTGAAATATTTCACCGGATGTATGATTAGTGACTATCGTAAATAAGCAGTCCATTGATATGCAATTTATTGAAAGGGAATAAGTATTTCTATTTCTCCTGCTGCCCTTGAGGTAAGTTTTTGCTAAGCTTTTCCTCTTTTTTCGCGATGTGCTTGGCATCAGAGGACATCTGTAACAAATCCCTGTTCAAACAACCTCCTGCAGATAAAATTGTTATTAATGTGTCTACTCTTTTTTTTATTTAATATTGGCATTCTGCAAAGGTTGAACTAATGAATACGGGACAATGTTTGGAAGACCTTGAAACTAGATTACACGCAATGCCTCTATACCTCTAAGTTTTGACTTTGCTCTGTAATTATCCTCTGATAACTCAAATGGAAAGCTTCTCATGTCTAATGGCTTCTCTACAAAGTATTCACGCGCTGAACAACAGGGCCTTTCTGTGTGTTCGTAGAGTATCAGAAGTCCCAAATACCTGACAGCCTATCCTCTGTGTCCTGCTGTTCTCTCAGATCCTGTGAGAAGCTGCTGACATTTTCGTGCGGACTGCTTCATTTGACCCGAGGTGTGGGTTTCCCGGCTCCTTTCAGAGGATCGTACCTGCTATTTATAAACTCCACATAACAGAGCTCAATCTGAAAACATCAAATGACAGACAGGTGCTTCAGAAAGCCGCTCTCTACGGCTTAGTTCAAGAAATAACCCCTCACAAGGCCCTGCACTCTTCTGATTATGGATGTTCAGCTCTGAGTTTCCTTCCTTCTCTCCATCCTCTGTATTTTTTTTTTTTCTTTTAAATAACGCGCATCCTTGGCACCCAGGAGAACTTACGCCATTGATTAAACTGTCGTACTTAACCACTGTGATTGATAAAACTTCATTCAAACATGTCATACAATGACAGCAGTTTGAGTGATACAGCACAACACAAATAGAGCAGAGGGGTGGGTGGGGGGACCGGCAGCTGGGTCTGTGACACGAGGAGCTGCTCGGCGTTGTCGACTCTGTGTCATATTTGTATTCAGAAACCTCACTCACAGAACAGAGCATTGTCTTCGCTCTTCAGGCCCTCGGCTGATTCAGGTTCCCCGATTCGGAGCATCAGAGGGGAATCCATCCTGTTATTATCTGAGCCTCCTGTGGGAAACCCTTATTTACAGAGAAGCGTGGTCGGTCCTCGGGGCAGCCGACGAGGGTCATGCTGTCATAAAGTGGGATGAACCAGCAAACAAGGCTTAGATCTAAAGACATGTCATCTTTTGAGAAACTGAATCAAATTGAAAAACTTTAGCTTTTTTTTAAAAAAACAAAACAAAAAAAAGCCTCCAGATTTATCACCCTGACACAATATGCTGATAAAGTTTTTAACTTTTAACAATTTCATAAAAAAAAGCCTTCTGAGGTTCTATAAATATATTTGAAGTCGTTCAGAAGTCTTAATAGCTACATTTGTCACTTTGACAGGGTTGCAGAATTGAAAACAGAGCGTTGTCATGTGTGGAGAGAAGAGCGAAGGGTTTGACTTGAATCTGAGCCGTTCGTGGTTCCCAACGCGCATTAAAGTGATTTCCATGCATAAGCAGACTGAAAATACATGTTGAGAGAAAAGAGGGAAGGAGGACGAGTAACGATAAAAAACACAACATACATGCTTTAATGAGAAACGCTTCAGATTTGTGCAGTGTGAAAGCTCTGGCATCATAACGTTATGAACACCTGGCTGAGACTGTGCTGGTTGCCTTTGTGCTGTCAGAGGAGCTCTGATGGGGCCTCTGTGGATTTGACTTGTTTGTCAAGCACACCACACAGATGCTAGATTGGACCGAGATCTGGGGAACCTAAGGGGCAAGACAACACCTCAAACTCATTGTTGTGCTCTACAAACCATTCATGAATAGTTTGTGGTTCACAGCCGGGCGCGTTGCTCTGCTGAAAGAGGGCAACGCCATCGGGGAATTGCCTTTTAATGAAAGGGGGTATGTGGTCAGCGTCAATGTGTGGAAAGGTGTCAAAATAACACGAACAAGGATGGCAGGACCCACAATTACACTGAAAGACATTTCTCATAGCATCAACTGCGTTGGACTGACTTTGGATTAATGCATCCTGGAGTAACGTGTTGCCCAGCTAAGAACTGCATATAAATCCGCTCATTTACAGGATTTTTTTTTTTTTAATGACTTGTTTGGCCAGGCCACCTACTTCCATTCCTCCGTTGTCCATTGTTTCTGCCTACAGCACTGACTGGTCTGCAGCTATGCAACAGACTGGGATGCACTGTCCTTTCCAACTGAATTTGTCACATATTTATTGATTACGAAAAATATTCCAGTTTTTGTTGCCAACTAGATGATAAATCAAGTAGAAAGTATTAATTTGAATATGTATGTATACATTATAGCACGTTAACATGGCTAGTTCTTATCCCGAGATAAGAAACAAAACAGAACCAGGTACAACACTGACCCCTGGATGGTGGCAGTACTTCCAGTATCATTCTTGGTAAATAAAAAAATATAAAAACTAGCCTTGATTTTTGTGGAAACGGCGACCATTTTTAACTTTATGAAGCAGCACAGCATGAACAGGAAGTGCAAACTTGAAATCAGCTGTATTGCTTTATTAACCCCTTCCCCTACTTTAATTATCCAGCATCAAACTACATGTTTGTTTTTTATTTTGGCTTATTAAAACATGCAAGGTTTTGTGCTGCAAGTTATATATTGGCGCTGCTATGTTTCTCTACCTTTCAGCCGCCACCAGGGGGCGGTTGTGCCAACACTGTCCATGCTAGTTCAATTTTGAGGTTTGGTATTACTTGAGTAGAAACAAGTTATATAAAAAGAAAAAAAAGAAAAAGAAACAAGTTGTATTTAAATCGCAATGAAACTGAATTATTTTCATTTATTTTTTACTCAGTTACTCACAGGCAAACAAATATCCACCTTTCTATAGACCAGTAAAAGGAGTGACCACAGACATGTCAAAAATGTCTGTCGTGATAAATAGGGAGAAGATCTGACTCTGAGACTCTTAATTAATTTCCTTTGTGTATTTATTTATTCATTTAGTGTTGGATTCAAAAGATGCAAAGAAAAAACAAAAAAAAAACAAGGCAACGATAATCTTTAAAAAAAAAAAGGGCAACCTGTAGTGCAGTAGTTTACAAAAACCTTGGCTTGATTAGTTTGCAGGCAATGAAAGAGGAAACAAATTAAGCAATTTAATATATGTTCCCTTACAATCAGCTGATTGTCACCGGTGTGGACCTGGATGAAGAGAAACAAACTCACGCTGCTCTGCTGGGGCAGTAATCAGCACCTCATGAGACTGGACAGCTCCACCTGGGGCTAAACAAGGTTTGAAATCAGCCCCCAGTGGACCAGGAGGGGAAATATCATTTAAAGCAGCTGCAGTCCAGAGCACGTTGGACTTGGAAATGTAATAAAGTTTAGTTGCTGCTAAAGAAGTTTTCCTCCTGCTATTTAGGTTTTCTTGGTTAGAATAGACCACAATGTAACCCTTTTTCCAGGTCTTATTTTATTGACTTATTAGATTGCCTTTGATCCACCTGTTTGTTCTTGTCTGTTATATTTTCGTCATGCATTGCAACTTGATCAGCCGCACGTTACACCAGCATCAAGTTTACACTTTAAGGTCTTTCTCCGAAAACAGATCCGTTCAAACCAGCACACAGCTTACTGCTCTATTGTGTGGCGGTCATTTACTTGGTACATATATTTATGTATAAGCTTTAGTCGAAAAAAACAAAAATGTGTAAAATTTCTGCTCTGGCAATCTTGTCTTTAATAACTGAACCCAAAAGAAATGAAACGTGTTTAGACAGATATGAAACAACAGGTAAGTGTACAATAAAAGCTAAACATTTAACATTTAAGGTCAGGGCTGTGGCAGATAATATGAAAATGATCAGATCACTTATTGAATTCTGACATTAACAGTTAATAACCCATGGAAAAACAGAGCTTACTTTTATTTCACCAGTCTCATAGTGAATCTAATGTGACTAAAGTTACCCTCTGTCGGTTCAGTCAGGTAGCTGGATTCTTCACAAAGATCACATTTTATCATATTGGTTCACAAATCTGTAGAAATTGTTTCTTCAGAAAGTTATTTTAGGTTGATTTTTAGCCTTGTGCTGCTACTACAGAGGTTATGACTGGAAGACAGCAGAGTTTAAGCCCACACACCTTCTGGTTCTGTTTGGTTGAGCTTTGAAGGAACTTGTTGTTTATTTGTATACAATTTGCAGGCAAGTGTTTTGGGGGTGGTATTTGTGTGTGGAGAGTGGTATGATGTACGTACCATTTGCCAGTAAAATATAAGTCTTTGAAGATAAATAATGTGATTCCAGGTTTTGTGTGAGCTCCATAATGAACTAGGCATGCTGAGAAACTCGTTGAAAAAGAGCCATCGTTAGTGCTACTGAGTCACACTGTGCTTCTTCCGCTTCGAGGTCAAAAGCTTTAAGAAAGCTCTCCACAGTGGCTCTTTCCTCCATGCAAAAATGCAATGAGTAATGACTCATTTAGCGGCGTGGTCCTGGTCTAAATTTTTATGTCCCTTAATATACCCTCTGGAGAGTATTAACTATTTCTCAAGATATTAAAGATTTTAAAAATCATTTGAGCTCTGCAAGCTGGTATCAAGGCCCCTTGGTGTTTATTTCAGCATTTTATCCACCTCTGTGCGCCACACTGACTAAATATGCAAGCGTCACTTGCATTTGTATTCAGCCTCCCAAACAAATAAATCTGATTATCATTCGTTTGTTTTATGCAATTGTTACAGGGTAGGAGGAAAGCTGGTGCTTATTACCAGGTCAGCAGACTATCACAGCTTAACGCAGAAAGAAAAAGGGGAATTCAGGGCTCTAGGAATTTTAGTGCTGTCAATCACCCTCATGCACGCACTGCTCAAAGCCTTCCCTGTGCTTTCTGCTAGCCTAAAGGTGGTTCCCCACACTGGAATCTATTTATCTCTGTTCACAAAGACAGTTTTATTTATGGCTTCTGTGCGTGTTTATTTCCCTTTCATTTATCCTTTTTGATGTTTGTGTTTTATTTTGGATATTTAAAATATCTTTCGGTTCCAGTGTGGAGTTCTCTTGACAAAATTACACGAACAGTCTGAGAGAGCAAACTTGCACTATTAATTAACATATTACTTCGAAACAGTTCCAAAATAATTTAGCTCCGAGCAGAATTTATCGTGACAGAGCCATTGGTGGCGGTTTTAACAAATTCGTATGAAACATCTTTATTTACCCCCACTTGTCGGTGACTTGAGACTGATATTCTAAACTTAAGCAGTAAGTAAAAGTAAAGTAAAGTAAAATTATATTTATAATGTCATCCAGCCTCAGACTTTATGCAAAATAACTGAAAAATTTTAATCTCGGTTTCCATTAGCTGCAGCTACTTAATCGTCATAAACACTTGATGAAGAAAATCACAATCGAGCTTTGCTGATTGAAACTATTCAAGTTTCAGTTTTCAAACCGAATGAAATCCTACTTTTCATGAGATGAACATTAACGTTTTGATTGTGATGTGAACTTACTGTCTTATTGGTTGAAAGTCCTTGAATGCTAAAAAGCCTGATTTAAAACAGGCTAGAATATTTTTTTAACAAAGAAGCAAAGCTAGATTCTGATAGAAATCGGTGACGGTGTGAAGACATGAAGGCGTCTTCTCAGAGTCCCTCCTTAATTCTGTCACCGCAACACTTTGAGAATGAAACGTTTAGTTCCCAATTTCGTTGCTGCAGTCGCTGCACTTTGACTGCAGCAACGCATCACTAAACGAGCCACTTAACGCTAAAATGGGGACATTTTTGATGAGATTAACGGCGGCACTGGAGCATCCCCAACTATATGTTGAAACAGAATACTGTAGACTGCCCCCAAGTCAGTAGCAAAGACTACAGGGAGATATTTATATATAATTCATTGTTATGAAACAGTGCATAGTTAGTAGGAGAAAGTTACTTGAGATGGCTTTTAATTTTCAAATAGACAAATGTAAAACAACAGATCAGAAAATCTGGGATATTGGCAACAGACTGCATGACCTAAAAGCATGAGAATAAGAGTGGAGTGTGTAAGAAAGCAAACCAGACGAATGGATTGACTTACTTTATTTAAGATAGAAATCAGGCACATTAATATAAGAAATGTATGCACTAATACGTCAGCTCTCAATAATAATAAAATCCACGGCAAAGTATTTCAACTCAAGACTCAAACCCAACAGTAGAGCAAAAGATGGGGAAACAATCCACTGACATTTTCTGTTTCGGAGTCCACACTTAAAAAGAAAAACTCCTCCACATGTCCCTCTGGCTGGAGGTCAGATGTTTTCAGCAAAGGTTCGTCTCCAAGACGAGAGCAGCAGAATCTCAAAGCACTGCTGTGGACCAACGACCTGCTCGAAAGCAGAAACCTGCACAACCCTGCCGCACCTTTCAGCTCCACCCCACTGGTTTTAGTTTGAAAGAGAAAAAAGAAAAAAAAAAAAACACCACATTACAAATAAAAAAAAAAAGACATTTCGTTTTAAAGCTCTATCATCTGGAAAAAAAAAAAGATTTATGGTTTCATAAAGATTCTAATATAAAATTTTAGTGTTCAAGCTCAAGGACAAGAAGTTTAAAGGCAAACGCTACACAGCAGGTAGAAAATATTGATCCCGTTAAATTGAACCCATTCAGAACGTGGAGATGTTTGGTCTCACTAGTAAATGAAGCTCACTGGCTTTGCAAAGTACTGACGAAAACACTCCGCTCATCCTGCAGCTCTCTGAGCTCTTCCAAACTCTCAGGAGTTCGAGAAACTTTAAAAAAAAAAACAAAAAAAAAAAAGAAAAAAAAGCACTAAAGTGAGTAGCAGTGGTGTCAGTTTGAATACATGAAGTCATAAAATAAAACAGAGAACAGCTGACAATGATCAGGATTTGAGATGAGGGTTTTATAAAGAAACTATATTTAACTGTTCAAATGTTAAAGCAATGACACAAATCTGATAAGTTTAAAGTTATTAAGCGTTTAGTGGCTTCTGAACATTATTTTAGGATTTATAAATGCAAGCACATGTAGAAATGGGCCTGAAGCTGGCTTTTAATGGAAGACGAACAACTGAATGTCTCGCTATTAAGATTAACAGATACTGCTTAAGACAAAAAAAAAGGGAGAAGTTCATTTTGCATAGCTGATATTTGCAATCTGTCAAAAACATAATGTGAAAACCTTACAGCCCCAGAGTTTTATTTAAACGTGTTCGAAAAAATAAAATTGATCAAAAACGAAAGAAAAAATTGGAATTACTCTCTGTATCCACATTTTCTTCTCATATATATATATATATAAAATAAAAAGTCCTATCCAGTTGGTTTCCCTTCTGACTGCACTTTCTACAGAAGAGACGGTTAATGCTGCAGATTAAAGCATATCTGAAAGTTAGGAATGAGGCAGCGGAGGAATACAACGGCCCAAACAAAGAAGCTGCACGAACAAATGACAGCTCTTTGATTTG